>NC_080066.1:128341393-129071496 GCF_949987535.1 Balaenoptera acutorostrata
TATTTCTCCCTGATAGCTCATGAAAAGGATAATCTCTTTTTATGATGCCCTTAACAGACATTTAAAAACTCATGTTTATTTCTGAAAAGATGTGTGGGTAGCAAACTCTCCATCGGTTTTGTAAAAACCTCTAGCAAGCACATTTGATTAGTCTTCTAGCACACAAGGGAAGTCAGAGATTGACTACAACTAGCCTAGCTGATGTTCTTTCAACTTTCTTTTAACCTTGGCGATATTTCATGTTCTTACCGGTAAATTCAGAGTCAACACTTACTTTAGCCTTTAGACTACAGTATAGTTTAAAGAGGGATAGCATTTAAAAATCATTCCTAGGTCAAGGACATAATACCATCATTTAGGTAAAACAGTAAATTTGTATTGGTAAAAAAATTTAAGAAAAACTATCCACAAGTCAACTGTAATAGAAACAAATCAATTAAATTAGATTAAAAATTTTGACACTAAATTTCTAAAATGTTGTAAAAATTCTAATTTATTTCTCTTATATTTTGTATTATCAACTAATCTCTAAATATCGATAACTGGTTAATGCAAAGATGTGGTAGACTTTGTGTTGAATTAGAAAATAGATCTATGAATGTGTTTCATTTCTCAGGTTATAAAAAGTAATGCATACACACTTTTAACAAGAATAGAGAGTAGAAAAACATAAGACGTAGAAAATAATATAATTAATAATTTCAATTATGAAAGTGTAACAAATCACCTCAGGCACAAAGCTCACTGTGTCGTGGGTAATTATTATTAACCCTTAATGCCTAAAGACGGTCAAGCAGAGAGTAAGCACTAACCCTGAAACAAGGGGGAAGTTGGTCAAAGTGTTAATACTCTAATTTAAAGGAGTTAAGGACATAGGCATGGTCCAAAACAGTGAATGGAATATAACTTCTGAGCAGGTGACATTATCAGTTTTCCAGCTTTTCCCCATGGTTAATAAGTTAATGATCCTTATTCTTGCCACTTCAAATGTATTTACTCATATGATTCAAAAATATCTTGAGTTTTCTCATGCACACTCCTAGAGTTACTGTCATAAATCATCTAATCTAGCCACCAGACTCCAAAAAAATCTATAACTCATCAAGGGAGATGTGTTTGAAAGATGCTGTGCAAGATATCAAGCACTAAAATATAATTCAGCAAAGTGAATACAGCACAGCACTTAGTCCAGTGAGATTTTCTAAGGAAAAAAAGGGGGAGGGTAGCCTATGAACCTTCTCTGCACGTATCTCAAAGTACATTAACATATAAAGGCTCTGAGGACACTTGTGGTAAACAAACCTGATTAATTTCCTTTAACCCAGTATCTTTCCATTATATTTACCAGTGAAACATTTGGCCAAACTTCTTCACTAACTCCTCAGGAATATCTTGAAGGTTCATATAAAGTTCTAATAGCAAACATATTCAAAAGAACCAAAGATAATGTCCAGATATTTGAAATATTAAGATTAGAAAGCATGTCATAGACTAAATGCTGGGGTTAATATCACCAGTGAGAAAATAACAGTTATCAAAAATTTAATTGTGTTCAGGATTAAACAGTTATAAGACTAAGTGTTTAAACACTTTTGATTTTTACAAAACCATTAGCAGGTTAGAGTGGCCTTTAACTTGCTTTCCAGATATAAAATGTACACTTTGTATATTTCAAACTTGTAGTCATGGACTAACAACTGTAATAAAATACGTGCTTCCTAACCTGCACATGTTTTTTAATTGCCCAAAAGAACAATTACATTGATTCTAATTAGCAAAGCTAATCAGACCTGTTCTCACAGCCAATCTGACTGGAGAATACAAAGATTATCTAAGAGGATCAAATCTGTAGAGAGAAATAAAGATACCATGAGAGTCACAACACAGGACCAGTATGAAAGAACTGGTCTTACAACTACTTTGTGTTACCAGAGATATGCAGGTTAAGGCTGGATTTATTTTTAAAGGTAAACCAACCTTTTCTAAATTTGATCTAATTCACCGAAAGAACAGTACTAAGAAAAGTGGGTATAAAATAATGATCTATATGATCTGTGCCAACTAAAATTGATTTTTTTCAGAAAAGAATCATTTTTACTATTCATCTATACAACACCAAGTTCAGTATTGAAATGAAAACTCCTAGACTCATATTGGTATTGTAAAAATCTGTCAAATTCTGTGACAAATGAGTTTCATATCAATGAATTAATCCTGTCACTGCTGGCTGTGTTTAATAATATCTGTGCAAATAAAAGGACAAAATAGAAAGTCTGATGCCACTAAAAGCTGATGGCTAAGCCCGAAATGTATTTAAGTGTCCATATATAATGGCTGGAAAGCAGTTTAAACTGCATACCATAAAACCCATCAACACACACTTTTATTTAAAAAAGAAATCTCCATTTTGTGGTCAGATAGACTCAATATTTGGTTTGAAAACATCTCATGTTTTTATAGATTAGAAAAGATTAGAACAGGGGCAGGGATCATGTGCTAGATACACTTTATTTTTCAAAAAGGAGTATGTTCATGATTTGATATACATTGTAAACAAGAATGAAAGCCATAGATTAAAGGTCTATCCATACACACCAAAAGCCAAGGAAAACTATGCAGGGTGCTACTTATGATGTATTATTTACACAGGTGAATTTCTGCCAACAAAGCTTTCTACCTTTAAATACATTTCAAATCTGCAGTGTCAATCATTGACATTTAACAACTGTCACAGTCACAGTCAAAGGGAAAAAGACAACCTGCTTGGATCCTTACACTGAGCATTTAATAATGATAATATGAAAACCCAGCAGCAGTCTCAAATACAGCAGTGTGCTACAAACAGAAATAAAGAAGATAGTGGGAAGGATTCGAAAGCCATGCCCATCAAGTGCATTGTGAACAATTTAAGAATCATGTGTTTACTGAGATGTTTGAGAATAAGGTAGCCCAGTTTATGAACCAGCTGTGTTCACCGAAGTATGTGATCTGTGCTACGTACTTTGAAGGAATATTCAGATATTTAAAACTCAATCCTTGCCTTTAAATAACTGGTATGATGGTGAAATGGAGAGCATGCTGGGTTTAAGAGAATAACAAAACTATTACTCCAAATGGTATATTTGTACCGTGAAATAAATGCAAACAGAATTTTATGATTATTCACAAGAGGAGAGGTTACAGATAATGGGGGGAAATATTTTACATAGGAGGTTCCTTTTAATATGAACTTGGAAAACATGGTTCAGGCAAAATGATAGAGCTTAACAGGGACGACAATCTGGCAAAGCCAAGAAATGCAAACTAACAAGGCACAGTCTGAGTGCATCATGTAACTGGGTATGATGGGAAGAGTCCTGGCAGAAAGCACTCAAGGAGGTCAGCTGGTCACAATGGGGAAGCATAGAACATGCAATTATTCATCAGTTAATAATGTGGATCGATTTTATGTAATATTTGCTTCTGAATATACGTTTCCAAGAGTAACAGGAATATATCTGTACTCATTTATTTGAGGTTGTGTCTTTGTGTGTGTAGGTTTATATATAAACCCACACACATCTCTGTTGACTCACAGAATCTACTTAAGTCATAATACTATTGGAGCAGGCGGCAATATCCATTGACTATGAAGAGAACCGTCACATTTCTATGGGAAGACAAATTCAAAGCCCTTAGTTGGGATGTCAAGCATTTATTCCACACATATGAAGAACTTTTCCTCTGTCTCCATTAGAAATGGAAACTCATAAAAGCCACAGAGAGAAGCCCCTTTGGTTTTGACAAGGGGTCTGGATATCCCAGAAGAGTAGCGGGGGAGAGCTCCAGAACTGGGGCTGTGTGTCTGGGGCTTCAGATTACTTTAAAACCTCAAAAGTGTTTCTTGGTTCCTCTAGTTCCTGGGTTAGCCTCTTTCTTTTCTTCAGTGAACCTCCATAAAGCCAAGGCCTTTAACATTGTTCACTTTGAGACCTAGTGCCTAGAACAGTATCTGGTTCATTTTAGGCTCACAGTAAACTGAATGAATTAATGTTAAATTCTCACTTTTATTTCAAAAAAGATTACCCTCTGTAACTCACAAAGGAACTGCACTGTGTGTTTTCACAAATTCTCTTCAAGGTGTATTTTCCTGAAGCAAATACTTAGGCCCTTGAGTTTTTAATGAAGGTGTCTCACACAAATTACTTAAAGGGTTTCTAGAAGAAAACAGCTCCATTTTAGTCCTAACCTATTTTTTTCTTTATAAGATAGTGAAAGCTAAATAATAGATAAATTTTGTAGTGGGCTTTTGTACATTAGAGAATGAATTAAGACTCAGCTACATCTTAGAGAAAAACTGGGTTCAGTATATTTTAGGCATTTCAGGACAGAAGACGGGCAGGACTGCAATAAAAGGCAGTAGTTAACATGGACAGAACTGCAGTCAGCAATTGCCACATTAATTACAGGTTGTGAAACCTGTGAACACTGGCCCTTTGCCTTTTCATCCTTGTACCTACACTTTGTATCACTTTGTTGATGCGCAAAAGAAGCAAAGACTGAATGAGGAGACTAGGAATTTGCTCTCCTCTACTACCTCATCTTTCCTCTTTTCTTTTCCCAGGTGCTTTCATGAGTTTTCCCCCAGGACTTGGCCTGGAGAGAATACAAAGAGGGGAGAGTAGGAGTTGGGAATCAGCGAAGCCAAGGAAGTGGGATGGTAGGAGATGAACTGGCTGTAGCTGATACAGAAATGGTATTTTCACAACTACTTGACATTCCCAGGTTTATCCACGTAAAAGCATGAAAGCTGGTTATTGCTTTCTGAAATTCTTTCAAAGTTCAAAATAGGTTAAGTACAGAGGTTCTAGAGTAAGAAGTCTTCGATTTAAAATCTGGCCCTGTGCTTCCTCCTGGTATGCCCGTGAGCAAGTTAGTTAAATTCTGTAAGTATCAGTTGAGTATTTGTAAATGGATATAAATTATATCCCTCACTTTACCTATGGTTGTTATTATTAAATACGATAAATCCAAAATATGTAGCACTGAAGAGAGAAGGCAACAACCACCGAGTATCACATACTGTCGCTATTACTGCCCATTAATACAAATATACAATCACACTGTGGTTTAAAATGAGAAAACACATTAACTTAGTGCTTTTTAAATGAAGATTTACGTCTGAGAATTAAGTTAGCTTACATGTTATAATATCTTGCGTATGGCATATTTTAAATAAAAACATGTTTATATATTCATTTAAGAATGATGATAAGAAAACTAGTCAAATAATCAGATGGATCAGTAATCTTTGTTCAAGTTTGGTTATAAACCACATCCTTAATTCCAAGTTCAGAAATTTTTATTTGTCATAGAGCAAATGTGAGCAGAGCAAAAGCACTGGGATTAAAAACAAACAAGCAGGGCTTCCCTGGTGGCGCAGTGGTTGAGAGCCTGCCTGCCAATGCAGGGGACACGGGTTCGAGCCCTGGTCTGGGAAGATCCCACATGCCGCGGAGCAACTAGGCCCGTGAGCCACAACTACTGAGCCTGCGCGTCTGGAGCCTGTGCTCCGCAACAAGAGAAGCCACGGTAGTGAGAGGCCCGTGCACCGCGATGAAGAGTGGCCCCCGCTCGCCACAACTAGAGAAAGCCCTCGCACAGAAACGAAGACCCAACACAGCCAAAAATAAATAAATAAATAAATAAATAAATAAATAAAATAGCAAAAAAAAAAAAATAGCAAACAAAACCTCAATTCTCTTTATTTGTGGTACATATGTGGATGGTATCAATAGCTCTAAAGATCTAAAAGAATGGTTATTCTTTGTAGAAAATTGTTCCATCACCATTCTGAATACATACAATAAAAACTGTTAATAGTAGTATATATTTTCTAAAGCTAAATTTCATATTCAAAATCTTAGTAGTAATACAAAAAGAATTTATACCTTACCGTTAACCATAATAATTGCCAAATAAATTTATTTAAATTATGTACACACACACATTCATAGTCCTTTAAATGGGATAATAACATATTGCCAACAATATAACCTCATTTCCGTGAATAATAATGTCTTCAGTCTCAAAGAAACAAGGTGACTTTTAAACAAGTTTTTAAATAATTAATTAATTAATTAATTAATTAATTATTTTTGGCTGAATTGGGTCTTTGTTGCTACAGGCAGGCTTTCACTAGTTGTGGTGAGCAGGGGCCACTCTTCGCTGCAGTGCGCGGGCTTCTCATTGCAGTGGCTTCTCTTGTTGTGGAGCATGGGCCCCAGGCACGTGGGCTTCAGTAGTTGAAGCACATGGGCTCAGTAGTTGTGGCTCACGGGCTCTAGAGTGCAGGCTCAGTAGTTGTGGTGCATGGGCTTAGTTTCTCTGGAGCATGTGGGATCCTCCCGGGCGAGGGATCGAACCCGTGTCCCCTGCATTGGCAGGCAGATTCCTAACCACTGTGCCACCAGGGAAGTCCCTAAACAAGTTTTAAACGAGATTATTTTATACTTTAAAATTGTGTCAAATGTAATTCTTTGCAGAAGCTAAATGTAAAGATACTGCTATAATCAGTGGTGTCCTTTAAAAATCTGCTACTGCTACAGCCACGGTAATAATGAGATTAATTTTCATGTGCAGAATGAGAGATCAGTCTTGCTATATTTGAGTCCAACTTTCACATAATATTTCTTAAAAAAATGTCTGAACTTGCTCATCTATCTGAGTAATGTAAGCATTAACTATGTGTCTGTTATACCAGACAGGGAAAAAAGGGAAGCATGTGAATAACCTCCAACAATTTTAATGCCATAAAATCTAGATATACTTTTCCTGAAAGAATACATTTTAACCTATTTTTAATGCATTTACTTCGGGGATGTTGGTAAAGTTGAAAGGAAAGAGGAATGAGAGATGTTTTGTCTAAATGAAAGAAAAGAAAACATTGCAGTGTACTATAATGATTATGAATGAAGGCCTGCTTGTCTGGATTCAAATCTCAGTTCAGCCACTTACTAGCTGCACACCTCTGCATGCTCCTTTACCTCTCTGGTCCTTCCCATCTCATTTGATAATAGAGTGGCTGTAATGATTTCCTGAGTTCACAAGGAAAGAAAAATGCTTAGAATATTTTCTAGCATGCATACATTAACTCTCATCACCCCTAATGTTTTTTATTTTAAACTTATCTCTCTAGATTTGGGGAACCATTTTTGATAATTATTCATTATCACTGGACATAGGCAAACAAAAACTACACCACATCTGGAAATCTTTACATGCAAACAAAAGATACTAGTTGAGATGTACTATTTATAAGTTTGCCATGACAATCTAAAAATAATTAATAAACCCATAACGCTGAATATTTGTCAGTTTTTAAAGTAGATGCTAATCATTCCTTTAAGCATAAAATTTGATTTACATATTGATATATTTTTCCACATCTTCTCCAACCTAAGGAGGTAGGCATTGCAATATCTGAAGCCTTTCGTTTACGACTTCTATATTGCCTTTTTAAGAGAGATTTTTCTTAAAGAGATTTTTTTTTTTACCAACTTATTTGATTTTGAAACAACATTAGTTTTCCAGTTTTAACATATAAATAGAAAGACAGGTAGACATACAGTCAGGGCTTCTATTCAGCAGGATCTAACTATAGCATTGTATTTCCACATTGCATGAATATATTTTTAAATGAATGATCTTGATTCCTTAGGTATTCTTTGTAGCCTTATGATAGGTAAATATAGGCTTTTATTAGTACTTTTGATAACACTGAAAAGAAGGCTAAGAACCTCTCAATAATATTTTCTTGAATTTCTAGGAGCTTAAGGTTTCTAGATACTAGGGAACAAAACCTATAAAAGTCAAATTCTCTAATAAGATAATATTCAAAACATTTTATGCTAGAACTGACAAAAAAATAACAGCCTCAGATATGAGTTTTAGAGGCAACAATCAAATTGTTGAAGCAGACGAATCAAGTTCACATATTTTAAATATTGTGACAATTTTGTAACCATTCAACAAAGGCTGAAAAACTACTGTGGGCAGACAAATGAGAAAACCATGAACACTTCAGCCATGCACAGGCCAACTCTCATGACTGAGAGGGTCAAGGCTGAAAATATGCAGTTTTGATATGTTCTAATCACAGAATCAGCACAGACCTAACTCAGATCTGGCTTGGGTTAGAATGTCATGCAAACTTTGGAGGAGGAAAAGCACTTATGTACATAAATTGGATAATTATACAGTTTTAATCTGATAATACCAGCAATCAATCAATTCAAAGCAATGTATCTGTATTTAAAGAAAGTTGTATTTTTTCACATGAAATAAAATGATCAAATTATGCTCCCTTACTTATATTTTTTATTTCTCTCTCAGTTTCTTCCCTCCATTCCAGTTCTCACAGGACTTATCTATGATTCTTTTACTCCTTTAAAGTTTACTGCCCTCTCCTTCTGTTTACCTGAGTTTTAAAATGTTACAGATTTTGTCAAACACTTATATGTATTTATTGAAATGATCATGTAATTTTTTGTTGTTTACTAATATTGATTGATTTTCAGATGTTGAATCAACCTTAAACTCCTGAGATAAATCCCATTTGTCATGCTGTATAATCTTTCATAAATGCTTCTTGATTTGGTTTTCCAGCATTTTGTTGATTTTTTTCATCTATACTCACAAGAGATATTGGCCTTTAATTTTATTGTGATGTCTATCCAGTTTTGGTTTCAGGTAACACTGACTTCAGAAAATAAGTTGGAAAGTATTTCCTACTCTTTTTTTTGGGGGGGGGATAGGAAAAGAATTTGTGAAGGAATATTATTAATTCTCATTTAAGAGTTTGGTAGATCACCAATGAAGCTATGTGTACCTAGGCTTTCCTTTGTTGGAATTTTAAAAATTCTTCCCAAAAGTAAAAATCTATTTACTTGTTATATATATATTCAGGTTTATCTATTTCTTCTAAAGTCAGTTTCAGTAGTTTGTATCTTTATAGGGATTTTTTCGATTTCATCTAGGTTATCTACTTCATTGGCATCCAGTTTTATCATTTTGGTAGGCAGAATAACAGCCCTCCAAAGATGCCCACGAACCTGTGAACCTGTGAATATTTTACCTTGAATGGCAAAGGGAAATTAAGGCAGCAGAAGAAATAAAAGTTGCTAACCAGCTGACCTTAAAATAGTGAGAGTATTCTGGATTATCCAGGAGGGCCCAATGTAATCACTAGGGTCCTTAAACATGGAATAGGAAGGCAAAAGAAGAGGTCAGACTGATGTGAAATGAGAATACCTCCATCACAGGAAGAGGAGAACGAAGAGGGCCAAAAAGAAATGTAGGCACCCTATAGAAGCTAGAAAGAGCAAGGAAACCGGTACTCCCCTAAAGCCTCCAGAAAGGAATGCAGCCTGGCTGATACCTTGCTTTTAACCCAGTGAGAGTCATTTCAGACTTTGGAACTAAAGAACTATAAAATAATAAGTCTGTGTTGTTTTGGGCACTAAATTTGTGATAAAGACAGTAGCCAAAGATATATGATGCAATAGTATTTCCTGATAAACCTTTTAATTTCTACAAAGTCAATAGTGATGTCCCTTTTTTCATTCCTTGCTTTAGTAATTTGAGTCTCCTCTTTTTTCCCTTGGTCATTCTAGCTATAGGTTTGGCAATTTTGGATCCTTTAAAAGAAGCAATTTTTAGTTTTGTTGATGTTCTCTAGTGTTTTTCCATTCCCTGTTTCATTTGTTTCCATTCTAACCTTTATTTTTTCCTTCCTTCTGATTGCTCTCCATTTAGTCTGCCCTTTTTTTCCCTCTGGTTTCTTAAGGTGAAAGGTTATTGATTTAAGGATATTTTCTTTTTTAATATAGTTATTTACAGCTATAAGTACTGCTTTAGCAGCATCAAGTACATTTTGGTATGTGGTGTCTTCATTTCATTCATCTCAGTATTTTCTAATTTCCTTTGTTGTTTATTATTTGATTTTTAATTTTGATTGAGATCTGTAATCAATTTACATTCAATGTAATTAACAATAAGAGCGAGCTTACATCTATCATTATGTTTTTTGTTTTTATACACCTTATTTCACTTTCTTCCTCAATTCTTCCATTATTCTCTACTTTTGTGTTAACTAGATATTATCTAGTGTACAATTTTAATTCCTTTGATGTTCTTTATATTTTTTGAATGATTTTCTCAGTAGTTGCCTTGGGGTTTGTAATTAACATCTTAATTTAAAACCATCTAGTTAGGACTAATACCAACTCAATTTCAAAGTACGAAAAAATTTTGCTCCAATATAGCTCTGTTTGCCTCTCCCCTGCTTTGTGCTAAAACTGTCATACAAGTTACAACTTCATATATTATAAACCCATCAACAAAGTTTTAAAACTATTGCTTTACACATTTGTCTTTTAAGTCAAATAGGAGAATAGTTACAAGCAAAAACATGTTCTTCCTGTCTTTTTTATGCATGTATGCAGTTATTGTTTTTCTGTGCTCTTTATTTCTACATATGGATTTGGGTTAGGACTTTGTACTTTATTTTGCAGAGCATGTCTACTGTTGACAAATTCTCTCAATTTGTTTTTCTGGGGATTTCTTAATTTCTCCTTAATTTTAAAGGATAGTTTGGCTGGATATAGAATTCTTGGTTGACAATTTGTTTCTTTCAGTACTTTGAATATGTCATTCAACTCTCTTCTGGCCTCCATGGTTCCTAATCAAGGCAGCTGAAAGTCTTACTGGGAATCCTTTGCATGTACTATGAGGTGCTTTCTCTTGGTACATTTAAGATTCCCTCTTTGTCTTTGTCTTTTGACAGTATAACTATAATGTGTGTAGGTATGGAATTCTTTGAGTTTATTCTACTTGGAATTGGTATGTAGATTAACATTTTTCATCAAATTTGGGGAGTTTTAGCCATCACTTCTTCAAACATTCTTCCTGGCCCTTTCTCTTCTCCTTATAGGATTCCTATTATGTACATCTTAGAACACTTGATGGTGTCTCACAGGTTTCTGAGGCTCTGCTCATTTTTCTTTCTTCTTTCTATTCTTCAGACTGGATAATCTCAATTTATCTATCTTTGAGTTTACACTTCTTCTGCCAGCTCAAATCTGCTGTTGAGCCCCACTAGTGAATTTTTTTTTTAAATAAGTTTATTTATTTATTTATTTATTGGCTGCATTCAGTCTTCATTGCTGCATGTGGGCTTTCTCTAGTTGTGGCGAGCAGGGGCTACTCTTTGTTGCGGTGCACAGGCTTCTCATTGCGGTGGCTTCTCTTGTTGTGGAGCACAGGCCCTAGAGCATGTGGGCTCAGTAGTTGTGGCTCACAGGCTCTAGAGTGCAGGCTCAGTAGTTGTGGTGCACTGGCTTATTTGCTCCACAGCATGTGGGATCTTCCCGGACCAGGGATCGAACCCTTGTCCCCTGCATTGGCAGGCCGATTCTTAACCACTGCACCACCAGGGAATCCCCCCACTAGTGAATTTTTCATTTTAGTTTTTATATAATAGTTTTAGCTTGGTGAATATATTATTAATATATTATTAATAGCTGGTTTAAAGGGTTTTTTTGGGGAGGGGAGGGGGGAGTTCATCATCTGAGCTTCCTCAGGGATGGTTTCTTTTGACTTTTTTAAACCTGTATATGGGCCATACTTTTTGTTGTTGATACTACAATTTAATAAATCAGATCCCCAACCTGACAGTTTTTTTTAAAACGGCTCTGATGTCCTGCTAGCCATCTTTTTTTTTTTTTTTTTTTAAATTTATTTTATTTATGGCTGTGTTGGGTCTTCGTTTCTGTGCGAGGGCTTTCTCCAGTTGTGGCAAGTGGGGGCCACTCTTCATCGCGGTGCGCGGGCCTCTCGCCATCGCGGCCTCTCCTGTTGCGGAGCACAGGCTCCAGACGCGCAGGCTCAGCAATTGTGGCCCACGGGCCCAGCCGCTCCGCGGCATGCGGGATCCTCCCAGACCAGGGCTCGAACCCGTGTCCCCTGCATTGGCAGGCGGACTCTCAACCACTGCGCCACCAGGGAAGCCCCTGACAGTTTTTTGGTGCTGCTGTTTGTTTAATGAATCTTCTAGACTAATTCTAGAAAGTCTGTATTCTTTGTCATGTGTAGTCATTGAAGTTTCTGCTTAGTTTAGTGAGCAGCCAATGATTGGACAGAGATTTGCTTAAATGCATAGAACCAATACGTTTCTAAACCTTTGAAAAGGAGCTCTGTGTGTGTGTGTATGTTTGGAGACATGCCTGTAAAACCCCAGCATTTTTTTTTATACATCTTTATTGGAGTATAATTGCTTCACAATGCTGTGTTAGTTTCTGTTGTACAACAAAGTGAATTAGCCATATGCACTCTGTCTGAGCCTTCACTTCCTGTTTGTGCAAAGCTTTCAGCCAGAGGTAAGAAAATAAAACCTTCTGAATTACTTCCTGGGCATGCACACAGCTATCCTTATGGCTGTGGGCTTCTGGATCTCCAGGAATATGGCAGAGTTTCACATCCCCCCATGGACTTCTTATTCGTCAGGTTTTCTTTTTAAGATTTTGGTCAGCCTCTTGTTTTTCCCAACTGGTATCACCATTTCAATTGTTAACAACTGCAGCTGAATTTTTTCAACCAAGTCCTTGGTCCTCACTAAATGACCTCTTGACTCAGATCAAATTAAGATAGGCCCTACTAATAGGCTTTTCCAGAGATCTGCCAGACAGGTCAAATAGTGACAATTCAGTGGGGATGAAGCTTTCTTTTAAGCCTTTTTTTTTTTTTTTTTTGAGCAGTTTTAGGTTCACAGTAAAATGGAGATGAAGGTACAGAGATTTCTCCTCTACTCCTTGTCCCTGCATATGCATACCCTCCCATATTATCAACATCCCCCACGAAAGTGGTACATTTGTTAACATTAGTGATCCAACATTGATACATATAATCACAAAAAATCTGAAGTTTACCTTAGGATTCATTCTTGGTGTTGTACATCCTGTGGGTTTGGACAAATGTATGATGAGAAGTATCCATAATTATAGTATAATAAAGAGTATTTTTACTGTCCTAAAAATCTGTGTTCCATCAATTCATCCCTCTCCTTATCCCCAAAGCCTAGAAAACACTGATATTTTTAATGTCTCCATAGTTTTGCCTTTTCCAGAATGTCATTTGGTTGGAATCATAAATTATATATCCTTTTCAGATTGGCTTTCCATGGCTTGATAACTGATTTCTTTTTAGCACTGAATAATAGTCCACTGTCTTGGAAAATGTACTACTGTTTATTTATCCATACACCTACTGAAGGACATCTTAGTGCTTCCATATCTTGGCAATTATGAATGAAGCTGCTATAAACATCCATGTACAGTTTTTTCTGTGGACATATTTTTTCAACTCCTTTGAGTAAATACCAAGGAGGATGATTGCTGGATCACATGGTAAGAGTATGTTTACTTTTATAGGAAACCACCAAACTATCTTCCAAAATGGCTGTACCATTTTTCATTCCCACCAATAACATATGAGAGTTCCCATTGCACCACATCCCAACAGTATTTGGTGTTGTCAGTCTTCTAGATTTTGGCCATTCTATTAAGTATGTAGATTGTTTAAGCGATGAAGCTTTTCAAGGGGCTCTAAAACTGTCTTACCCTTCCAATGGTTGATAGGCTATGGGTTCTTATAGCTACCATGTTTGGCTGATGATTTTCATAGGTACTGTGAAGGTAGGGAAAGGGAGATAAATATAGAGAAGGTAAAAAAAAAAAAGTGCCACTAAGCTCTCTGTTCTTATGATATTCAGAGGTCTTTCTTGAATAAATACTCCTTGGATTGCTGCAACTCTGATTGATTTCCAGAGTTCTGAAAAAGTTCAGGTTGACAGGTCTTACCAGTATCCCCTCTGCTCCCCCCCACCCCCGCCATCTCTCTCTTTCTCTAATGGAACAGCTAACTTTTTGGAAATCCTTATTTGTTCTTCCAGAAGTGCTTCTCTCATTATGACATCTTAATATCTACAGTCAATGGTTTTCTTTAGTCCTCATTACTCTTGACTGCCAGACCTTTCCTTTGGGTCATTTCTTTATACTTAAAGCATCAGTGATTCCACCTCTTCCCTGCCTTTGGCTACTGCTATGGACTGAATTCTCTCCTCCCATCAAATTTATATGTTGAATCCCTAACTCCCAATGTAACTGGAGAGAGGGCCTGTAAGGGTATAATCAAGGTTAAATGAGTATGTAAGAGTGGGGTTCTGATCCAACAGGATTAGTGTCCTTATAAGAAGAAACACCAGAGAGCTCTCTCTCGCCACCCATACGTACCAAGGAAAGGCCATGTGAGCACGTGGTGAGAAGGCAGCCATCTACAAGTAGGAAGAGAGCTCTCCCCAGAAACTGACGGTATTGGCACCCTGGTCTCAGACTTCCATCCTCCAGAACTGTGAGAAAATAAGCCACCATGTCTGTGGTATGTTTTTATGGCAACCCAACCTGATGAATTTATATTCATAGTCTCTCCCCCAAATCTATCTCTCAACTCTTAAACCCATTTGTAAATTATCAGCATGTATTTTTAACTTATTGCTTGGTATCACTTTCTTGATGCCCTTCTGGCCTCATAATCTCGACATATTCCAACTGGAACTCATAACTGTAAATCAGCAACTCTCCCTGCCTTTCTAAATTTTATTGATTCCCACTCCCAGCTACCCATACCCATACCCTAGCAGAGTTGATCATATAAAATGTTTTCTAAAGCTATTTAGTGATCATTTCTAAACAAGGGATTTAAAGGCTAGATAGAATTTTCTTTTCGTTACTTGTGACTTCTTAGTGAATATAAAACCCATGTTATAAACATGTTTATAGTGAATATAAACCCATGTTAATGGATGTGGCTATAAGATACAGTACAGTGTGTTTGGCAAGCCAGCTCGATATGTTAATACTTCCATCACCTTCTTCAGAATCAATAACATCAAGCATATAAAGGCTATGCTCTATAAATAGAAAATTGCTATCACAGCCACTGATATTGCAAGACATTAAACCTGTATCCATAGTACCTGCAAACAACCCACCAGTAAAACTGAAAATTTGGTGAAGAAAAAGCAAAATTACAGTAATCCTTAGATGTTACATAAGTCAAAACATGATTCATTGACTGATTTTTTTTCACTTTTTAATTCACTATTTAATTCACAAATAAATATGACCAAATTTCTGCCTCACCATAGTCTTCACGAGACTGTGTCTTTGTAAACAGTCATTGTCCTCGCATTTAGCAGCAAGGCAGAATTCCTGGAATTATGTGAGCATTGCCAGAAGGGACAATGATGGTTTTTCTCTGTTACAAGTTATATCCAATTCTTCCTAGGGTGATCTCATTTTTGATAACCAGATAACATCAAGAAAACACTCCCTCACTGAATTTAAAGTCCAGAGATTGGCCCAAGGTGCACACTGAGAGAATGGTAGAGTCTCTCTCAGAATCCTCACCCTTTCCAAGCCGACTCTTGGTCATCCAGCTACATGGGTCCCTATGGAGCACAAGGAGGAAAACCAACCCAGTCTTTTCAAAGCACAGTCTCATCCATTTTTGCTTTTGGAGTGTTTTCATCATCTAAAGTATTTGTTGAGATGAGAAACATGTATGTTTAATATTAATTTATTAAATATATTTTAAATTTTAAGTAAAGATGCAAATCAAAAGAAGTTTATGAAGAAATTAAGCACAATATGACATCTTCCAAACTAAACTAAAACTATAATTAGTAGTTATTTAATATAATTCAGAGGAGACCATTTGTTTTTGGTTCAAAAAATTCTCAAAATATACATACCTTTAAATTCTGCCTGCAGACAGCTTAGGTGGTGGTTTTCCTTTTGCCTTTTATCACAGACCAGCCTTTAACCTATTAGAATGATGTCTGATTACCAGCTCAGAAATCACTGAGCCTGCTCTTTGCCTGGGGATAAACATTTTTGCTTTCAATGCTTTTCTGTTTATCAAAACATCTCTACTGCATGCAGCTGCAGTTCAGGATAAATATTGTGATGTTCTCAAGTCTTCACAACCCACCTAAGTATGTACATATTGCTCCTCTGAGTCTCTGTGCAATACTTTAATGGCATTTTATTTAAATAAAGGGTGTCTTTGGCATCTTACTGTAATGATCCCAACATTTCCCCCAAATCTGATCTCGCATTAATCTCCAATGAAGGGTTTCTGCATTATTAGATGTTTTCTATATTTTACAATCTAGTGTCTCCCAAGAATTAAGACACAAAATAGAACGCAATAGAAACAGACTCAAAGCCAAGTCTCCCAAGACCTTAGTATTACAATATGTTCATAACTATTTCTTGACAGACTGGAAAGCAAAACAAACAAGATCAAAAGAAGTTGTAAGCATATTTCTAAAAATGTCTACTAAAAAAAAAAAATGTCTACTAATGTCTTCTTTTTTATGAAATACTCATGAGGTAAAAAATCAATTCCCATATACGTATAGCTGATCCACTTTGTTATACAGCAGAAACTAACACAGCAATGTAAAGCAATTATACTCCAATAAAGATGTTAAAAAAAATAAAATTTCAAAATTAAAAAAAAAATCAATTCCCATTTGTCCTTTCCCAATATACTCTATCTTTATTGAAGAGATTATTGTATGTGTAAGAGGAAAGGGAAGAGCAGCAGTAGAAATAACATCAACAATAGTAATTACAAAAGGACTCAAGTTATTTTTCTGTTTTCCGATAGGAAGGTATACTTCATTTTTGAAAGACTTATTGTCATTTGGAGTTTATTTTTAAATTAGTGTAAAAATAATATTTCGAGACTTCAGCTCTCCTAGTTCTCTTTCCTCCTCCCTCACCATTCCAGCTTAGTCCTTTTGTCTCATTTCACTGACCCTATATATTACAGTGCTTCCGTGATTCTACTGGATAAGCACTCACTCCACCAGAGATCTTATCTAAATCCAGATTCTTAAATACCATCCCAACTGACTATTCCCAAAAGTATTTCTCCAGCTGGGACCTCTCCCCTGAAATTTGGACTTGACTATCCAACTGTCTACTCATTCATTCAACCTGGATATTAAATAGGCACTTCCAAATCAATGTCTAAAACTGGGTTCATGATATATCTCAACCAAAAAATCTTCCCCACAGTCTCACCAGCCTCAGTAAATTGCAACTACATGCCTCCTATTGTCCAGACCAAATACAACAAATTTATTGGAGTAAACCCTGATTCCTTTCTTTGTCTCATACCACAGTATACATTCCTTCAGCAACTCCAAAATATATGCAGAATCTTATCACATCTCATAATTTCTATCCCTTCTACACTGGTCCATGCCACCATCATTCCCCACCACAAAACCATGCTATTGCAATAGCCTTATAACTGGTCTTTATCTTTACATCCTTTTAAAAAATAAGAGAAAGAAAAATAAATCAGATCATATCCACCAATGGCTTATTTTTTTACTCAGAGTAACAGTCAAATTCTTTACAATGGCTTACAAAACATGATACAATCTCTTACCACTTCAAGCTTGCCATTTTCACCCTGCATTTAGCTCCTTTCTGTACCTCAAACACACTAAGCAAGCTCTTGCCTCAGGATCTTTGCATTTACTTTCCTTTCATTCGTGGATTTCTCCTCCCTCAGATATCTGCTGGCAGGCTGGCTGGCTGGCTGGTTCCCTCAAACAATTCAGATCTTTGCTCAACTACTACCCTCTCAGTGAGACCTTGCCTTACACCTTATTTTAAAATGCAGCCCTAACCTCTCCCCCAGCACTCTTCATGCCACTTCGTTGCTTTATTTTGTCTATACATTTAACATTTGATATACTACACTTTTTTTCTGTTTTCATTATCATTACCTAACTCTCCCCACTAGAATGTAATCTCCATCATGGCAAAGGATTTTGTCTATTTTTTTCACCGCTTCCTAGTAACAAGAAACGTAGTGACACAGAGTAAATGCCTAATAAATATTTTTAAACTATGGTGATGAGGCATGGGATGTCTGTAAGTCAACTAGTGTATTACCGTCAGCCACTTGGAACCCTGCTAGGTATTCAATAATTTGTATCATTATTTGATATAAATAAATAACATGTAAAATGTTTGATACCTTTATTATTTGTTAAATTTTTAAATGGCTCCTTTTTTGAAATAATTATGTGATCACTAGAAAAGTTTTGGAAAATACCAAAAGGTAAAAAGAAACTGTCACCTCTGTCTCAATATTATCAATATTTTGGAATATTTATGATTTTTTTCCTATGCATACACATATACTTACAAGTAGCTATATACATATACATGTATATATACATATGCATACACACATATAGCAATACTATAAGATGTAATTTATAATAAAGAAAAATATACTTAATTTTAAATACTTTATCAAGTCATTAACCATTTGTCAAAAATATTTTAATAGTGTCATTATAGTCCATTGAATGCACATGAATTAATTTATTTAGGCAATCCCATATTATTGAAATTTAAGTTATCTGAAGGATCAGTTCAAGTCCAGTATCTCCCACACAATTTTGCTGTCTCATTCCACATTGATCTGCATTCACCCAGAATCATTCATCAAAAACTTCACAGAATTGTAACTTACTTGTTTATAATATATAAGGATATATGTTTTCTTATACTTTATTGCATCTCTAGAACTTTCTGTTGTTTTCTATATATTAGGTGTTCAATAAATATTTGTTTACTAATTATGAAGAAAATATGCAAATACCCTATACTGTCCTAACAGCAAAGTCACAGATAAAATGAAGTCAAGCATTCTATTTATTTTCAGGTGTGGGGTATGGCAATTCTATGCACTTTAGTCCAAACTTGCTGTTTTAACCCTTCCCCTATTTTTTTTCTTCTGTTATCATTTAAGAAATCCATTTTCTTTCAATGAGTGTTCAGTTGCTGAAATCACTCCCCATTATGAAGGGTATTTGATTCCCTGGATGCCTGTGTCCTGGGTTTGAGTGGGAGTTCCATTACAGGTGTTATTGATTTGGGCTGATTTTCTTTCTCTGAGCTACACTCTACATTTGCCATCTGACTGCCTGATAATGAGTCTATTGCACACCTAGTAGTTTATTTTATTTCACAGGAAAACAGAGATATGGATGGACATTTTGTTGCTAGGAAAAAATAACTTTGAAGACTATTTTTTGAAATATATGTTTGTTTTTGAGTATGTCTGTATATAAGAACAGAAACAGAAGCTCAGAGGAATGCAAAAAAAAAAACCATGAAAAATCATCTTGTCTTCATAAACCACCGCAGCAGCATTAGAACTAAACTACCCCAGACAGATGAAGATGTGCACATACAGGTACACTGGATGGCTGAAAAATTAATAATGATTCTTTTGGAAAGTTTCCAAGGAGCAGGCCAAATTTACTATCAGCACTTTTTAATAAATCTCTGTTCCCCGACTGTATACATGATAAATAATTTTTAAAATAATAAGTGCTTTAACATGAGCTGATCCAATCTTCTGATTTTTAAAGATGAAGATAATTAGTTTCCCTTTTCACCTAAGAGTCAGTGGTAGAAATTGGACTCTTTCTATCCAAACCTACTACCTCAGGATACTTTGGTTATATTCAAATGCAGAATCTTAGAAGTTCATATTTGGAAGTGGCCTTAGCAATCACTTCCTTTAGTTCCTTTCTTTCACTGATGTGGAAACTGAGGGCAAAAGTTATTTGCCACAAGCTGCTATGGCACTATCTATTTCACCTCTTTTCTTTTTTTTCATATTTCTCTTTTCTAATTTTCCCTGGTAGAATTGCAGAATAAGGCCAAATCTATACAAATAAATAAGTTCAACTCAGCCAAAAACAACATTCTGAATGCTGAGTTACATCCTATAAATGTTACAGGAAGCAGATTATTAGAACAGGGCTGTTACCTTTGTCAGAGTACAGGGTGGCAACAAGAGATAGGCTTGATACTATGTACGTTCTCACCGACTGACTGAGAAAAAAAAAAAAAAGGGGATCGCCAATGCTTTCTCTGGCTTCAATTGGCAAACTGAAGGCAAATCTCTCTCTAATATTTTAAACCAAGGTCATACAGCTAGCTGGCACTAGCACTAGAATTAGAACCCAGAAACCTTGACTTTCCATTGTTTTTCATTCCTCAGCTCTGCAACGTTATTAGTCATTGGGATCGCATGCTCATGAAAACTGGGGTGTGGGATGGTGAAGAGTTTGTGAGTTGTATGTAAGAGAGACTAACAAAATCAGGCACCAAATGGAACTAAGAATATATACTCCTAAACCTGGGAAGGACATAGCATCTTTATTCTGACCAATATATGTGCTAGGGCCACTTGACATTTTATCCTCCAGGGGAAGACTCATAAGTAGGAGTATAAGTAAGAATCCATCATAGTGATGTTTAAGAGGTTTTTTTAAAGTACTATTTCTACATTTCAAGAGACACTTTTTCTAGAAAAGAAAACAGAGCAATACTGAGCCAGTGAAAATGAGAATCACTGAGAATGGAAGCAAAATTCACAAAAATTTGAGGATGGACAAATTTTAGTATTTAACTGATTATAAACATCCTAATAAGATTAGGGACATTTCAGATATTGGTTTGTCACCTTATCTCTGGGGAAAATTTACACTAAGTGTATAATTTGTTTAAAAAAAAAAAAGGTCAATTGATTTGGTTTTAACATCCCTCGTTTGAGGTGTTACGTCTATAAAACTTCTTGATAGTCCAGGCTCACAAATCAATTGTGAGAAAAAACCCCTACGCACAGGCCTTAAGGACTAGAGAACAACAACAAAAAAGAACCAGAGAAGGAGAGATGGCATTTCCAGTACCTGGGCAGGTTGAGGTGGGACAGGGAGGGAGGGAAGGCAGATACAAAGCTAGGAAGCTTGGAGTCATTGTTCAAAATTTCAAAATTCTTCACAAATCTTACATTGTGTCCAACTAAATCCATCTATTAATTTATTCATTTATTCAACAAACTTTTACTACGTACCTATCATGTGCCATGTTCTATGTTAGGCACTATGGCTATAACGTTGAACAAATGATCTGTTTGTTAGGAAGCAGTATAACTACCCTGGGTCAGTTCTATAACTGGAGTGTGTGTGTGTGTGTGTGTGTGTGTGTGTGCGCGCGCGCGCATGCACGTGCATGCACTTGTGAGTGATTGATTTGTGAGTAATTTTTAACACATTTTGATTTGGCTTCCCTTTGTTAGCTTGTATATGAAAAACTCACCTCTCCACATTGTCATATAAAAAAGTTGCAAACAAAGCTTTAAGTCAAATAAATTGATTTTTGGATTTCCCACATTTTTCATTAAAATTCTTTCACTTATATAATTCAGATATAAGTCTGAATGATCACATTTCTAAAACAGATGAGCTGTCATGAATTTTTAAAAAATAGAATCCTGTGGGATAGTTGACAGTGAAGAGGAAGGCAAGTGGCGAGCAGTATCAGAAAGAAGGCTGATAATATATAAGACCATGATTCCAGCACCCTTAGAAAACAAGATTTATCACTGGATGAAGACTCTGACTATTCCCATCTATGCCTATGGATAAAAGTATAATGCTTTCTAAAAAATAATATTATTTTTCAAAGAACTTCCAATCCTGGTTTTAAAAAAATCTGTGGTAGGGGTGGGCAGGGGTAAGAAAAAAAATAAATCCACTTTGATATCCTCAAATTTTAGGTGTAGACTGGTATAATGCCAGTTTTGATTTTAACCCAGCATCTGGAGGAAGTTATATTTTCAGTAGAAAAGTAATGTTTACTGAAAATGACTGACTCACCATGCAGTTTTCTGGGGGAGTACATTATTTATACCTAAACAAAATGAAGAACAACTGTCAAGATTCCAAAAATAATGAGTAAACATCTCTGGATCTCAGGAATAAATGATGTGAATTGACAAAAGAAAGCAGTCCCTTAAGTAGTGAATTTTATAAATAGCCTCTGTCTTCAGGGAGAACATATATAGGCACATTTTCTTTGTCCGTTTTAATGAGTTTTCTGACTCTATTATAATAAGTGTTGCCTGCCAGTCAATGATAATATGCTTGCACTTTTAAAAGTGTATATAAATTTAACTCTTTCCCTTAGGGCAGGTAGGGAATATACATTATATAAAGACTATTGTAATAAAACCTAGGGGTGAATTTGTGCTGATAAATGATCGTTTTTAATAATAGAACTTCTCAAAGAACCCTGATTAAAGATTTTCCTGCATGGAGATATTTTATCCTTCTTAAGGGAGTAAAATAGACAGCTATAATCTGTAAATTTTACTTCATTTTCTTAAAAATTATATATACCAGGGACTTCCCTGGCAGTCCAGTGGTTAAGCCTTTGCCTTCCAATGCAGGGGGTGCAGGTTCCATCCCTGGTCAGGGAGCTAAGATCCCACATGCCTCACGGCCAAAAAAAAAACACAAAAACACAAACAGAAGCAATATTGTAACAAATTCAATAAAGACTTTAAAAGTGGTCCACATCAAAAAAAAAAAATTATATATACCTATGTAGATATATATGTTTATATATGTGTGTATGTGTGTGTGTGTGTGTGTAGGTATATTATATATATGGTCTTGCAAAAGAGTTTTGCATGAAGTTGTTCAAGTTTTTATGCAGATGTCTCAAATAAGTAAGCACTTGAAAAATATTAATGAATAAAATAATAGACAAAAGGTTAAAAAAGTATTATTTTAAAATATTTAAAAACACAATTCAAACATCCATCATATACAAGTATTTGCAATGTATTCTTATTATAGAACCTGTCCCAAACAAGATCTATAATAGAATGAGATGGTGAGATTTACCTATGACTAGCTAAAATGAGGTCCTTATCAACTAAGGGACAAACACATCATACATTATTATAGAGATGCCAAATGCTGAGATATAAACTCTAGCAACCACTCAACATTTGCTTGCCCAAGCAGCAGGACTCTTCATCTAGAAGCTAAATCTCATCCACTCTCTGAGCCCATTCCACCCACTACAGGGAGTGTCCTCTATGGACAAAACACGGATGAGTAAGGTGAAATTAAGTCTTGTTCTATAAGATCCAGTGCTCACACGGTAATTAGCATTAATGGGAGGGTTGAGTGTCTCATACCATTTTGAGGCCATTTGCCTACGGCTTCTGAGTCCACTTCCCTAATGCCAGAGCAGCTCACTTAACTTGACATTATGTCTGGTTGGCTTTTTTATTTTGGTTTCGTTTTTGTGTATGCATATGCAGATACATAGATATAGATTATGAATATATATAATATAATATATATTATATATGTTATATAATAAATAAATAAATATATATATATATATATATTAACAAACAAAATCTTGTCCTTTGTGTTGGTAAGGTATATTTTATTTGTTTTACTCCTAGGCCTGGCTGGAATGCTGCTTTTAATTGTCAGATTCTCTAAAACCTCCTGTCCCTCTGCTTGCTGGCATGCTCCCAGCAACTGGATACTATTTGTGGACTTTCCTGGCTACTCCCATACCAGTGCCCCCAAACAAGGAGCCAGCCTTACAGTTCTCCTCAGCTCACTCCCATGTTTCCACAGGATCCTAGTGTCCTTGTTTTCTTCACTGGTCAGTACTGATGGGGCCCTAACAGTATGGATTATGTTCCAGCCTGCCTGAGTGATGACACGGAAAGGTCATTAAAGTTAAAAGTTTTAAAATCACATGTGGATTTTATGGACCTCAGGCTGTCTATATAGATTAAAGTCATCAACCAACTGCTGTTCCAGGGAATTCTGTTCCTATATTACAAGTCAGAGTGTTACGGCTGCTCAGCTTCCCTTACTGCCGTCCACTTAAAGCATTCACCATCAGTCATTTTTTAAAATTTTAAAATAAAATATAAAACTGAATGAATCATTCCAATTTAACAAAATGCAATTATTTGTGAACTCCTTTTTGTGACAACCACATCTAAATATAAATATGACAGTAGGGGATATGGATTAATAACCAATTTTTAGCAAAAGAAAAAAAAAGAACCAAAAACAAAGAACATTTTCTCTGCATGGTAAAGAAAGACTTCAAAATATGTCTTTAGAAAAGGTAGTTAGATGATTCAGACCACTCAAAGTCTATTTATATGGTCATTTATTCCAATTCCCATATCACAGAAATTGTCCCCAAAACGATTCAACTTCTTTTCTCTGGGGAGAATAAAAATGAAGCAGGTTTAGATAATTGCTGTTAAGAAGTCTTTGTAGACTGGTAAAATTATCTTTCTATCAATGGGTATAGTATATAATAGGGGAAGCCTGGCATATTTGAAATTATTGCTGGAGTTAAAAGTTTTTTTAAACGCAGAATTTTCATGTGATCAATTTTAGATGGCATTGCCTTTGCTGGTTATAAAATATATACTTTTTTTTAACTTAGTGCTTATGAACTAAGCCACTATTTGGAGATTATTACTTCCTTTTGGTATATAAGTTTCTTCTATCACATTTAACTAAGCATGAAACTTCGGCCATTCTAGTTATAAACTTGGCTGATTACTGAAATAAATAATAAAACCCAATTTTGCGTTCCTTTTGTTGTTAATGCCTTTATTCGCTTTACAAAATAATTCTTTCTCATAATCAGACATCCTATAGAAAAACTAGAATTGATATCAGAGTAACACTGATACTGGATTTTTTAAAAAATGCACACATACAGAGTTTAGGACCAAAATCTAATCATTGTTTTCTTCCTTTCAATCCACAGTTTTGTTCAGATATCTACCCCATCACCACCTCTAGAGGATGGATCTTGATTACTCTGAGCTATCCAGTGTATGGCATTAACGTGGCAACTGCTATTAGTCTGGCCCAGTCAGATAAACGAGACGATTTATCCATAGTTGGGGGATAAGTTCTCTGTCTCTCACTAAATATGAACCAAAAAACACATAGTCCTAGGTCACGATTTCAGCCATCTTGCAATCACCATGAAAAAGAGCCTGAGGAAAAGACTAATACACCAAAGATGGCAGAGCAAAGAAGTAGAAAGCCCCCCGCGATGTGGTTCAATCAACAATCCTTGAGCACTGACAAATTCTGGAGATAAGAAATACCCTATTGCTTAGGCTATCTTTGTCTGAATTTCCATTACTTACAGTTCATAGTATCCTAACTGATTAAATATAGTTTAAGAAAAATCCAGTTGAAAATTCAAACTTAAGTACATTTCAGATATTGATCCCTCTCTTGAGGTCCAGTATCCACTGATGTGCAAGTAATAACGTCTAATGTCTTAATTTCAAAAAGATCAGTTCTAAGAAAAGATTCATCTTAAGCATGGGAAACTAAAAGTGCTTTTAAAGATTTTTGGTTATACTCACAAAGCAAGAACTTTAATGAAGTGTTGAATAAACTGTTTAGGCAAAACAAACCACATTACTGATGACGACGGAAAAATGTTTAAAATGAAATTAAGTTTAACTTTGTACATGATCCAACTTAATGAAAAAAGGAACAGTTTTATCCACATATATTATTAGAAAGTATCCAGTTGTAAGTTGCTTTAAAAAATTAATCCTAAAAAACTTGTCTTCTTTCTCAAGTATGCCCCAGAATTAATGGAAAAATTAAAATAAAATGAGGAAGCTTTTTTTATGTGAAGGAAATGATAGATACCAACACATACTTACAACACAACAACACAGATTTGGGAGTTAGACACATGTTCACATTAGGAAAGTTCCTTAACCTCTCAAACTTAGCATACTTGAGTGTAAAACAGAGATAATAAAATCCCTTTAATGGAGCTGTTAGAAGATTAAATGACATCTCACACTGTAAGGGACAAAAATGTCTCTTTCTGTATTTCCATTTCAAATTTTCAACTGAAGTCATATCTTCTCTTAAAAATGTACAGCACACATCAACACATACACACACATACTTGCACAGTACATTCTTATGCATACACATATGTACTTTTCTCATGTGTCCAATTTAAAAAAGCAAATGGAGCAATAATACAGGATTTGGTTTTTGGCCTCCACTATTTATTCTTGTTATTCCCTCTGAATAGCACATCTCTTGTCCTACTTTAGGAAGAAGTTTCAAAAAGAATCCTAGGCTACCCCATCCCATCCCTTGCTCCTCCAAATTCCTGCACTGCCTCTGATACTTAAGATTCATTACTTTGCTAGTTTTCTTCTCTGCAAAATACAAGGAACATGTATGGACAATGACCATTAACGATAATTCTGACCTCTATGTCATTTGTATTACTTCACAAAAATCACTCATATGTTTCTAACATCCTCATATAAACTTTAAGCTATATAGATCATGAGCCACATTTTGTGTGTTGAAATCCTCATAATTCCTAGCCATATAATACCTTACTTGATTTAGAAATATTTGTGATCATGTTATTAACTATAACAATCCCTTAAATATGGGTTCAAGTTTTGGCTGGACAATTTTTAAAAATTCTGACCTGGTTAAAACATTAGACTTAGTCACTAAAGAGGTTCACCTGATGAACTGGTAGCATTCCTCAGTTAATACTCAGCTTTTTGGTGAGTTGCCTTAGAAAGGACCAAATCACAAGTCAATCCTTCAGATGAAATTCCACAGAAACCTAGAAGAGGCAGCATAGAATCTCTTTAAGTCTCTTGGTTGGGAGATCTTACCACCTCCACACTCAACATAGCCAGCCCAACTCCTGGGAAAATGACAAGCTGGGGTTGGGGATACAAACCACAGAAGCAGAAAAGTTGTGGTTTTTTTTCTATCAGTGTAAATTAACCAGCCTATATATAAATAGAACTAAAAATTCTGGCCTTGGTAGCATCATTCAGCATTATAAACCAAGCAGACCAGCAAACTCATTTAAATTTCATACAAGAAATAAATTTCCTTAACTTTGATTAGCATTTTGATACAAATGCTCTTTACCTCCTGATTATTTTCTTCAGTCCAAATCAATAAAGGCAGAAATTATCCTAAGAATCAATTTAATTAATTTGCCATGGTTTTGTGTTTCCTTGAACAGATCCCTTAGAACAATCACCAATCCCTCTGCAACTGATTATTTCTCTAATTTAGCACTTAATTCTCTAACTGAATATATCCATTAAGGAATTTGCTTCTCTGCCTACGTTATATCTCTGGAAACATTAATAGACATCAATTCCATCAAATTATGAATGAAAATATGAAATAATATGAGATTTGATTAAGATAACAACACTGAAGAAATAAGTATTATTCTTTTGGGGAGTGTTTTCCAAGCAGTTAAGCATGAACTGTTGGATAGAGAATCCAGCATAAGAGACATAGACTATTTCTAGCCCTGGAAAAGTAGCATGTTATTAATCACATTATAATCCTTGGATAATGCAGGCAGATATATTATTATACTTCTCATTGCTAGAGCCCCGAGGGTTTGCCACCTTACCGGATAGCACATTTTTTAACAAACCCAACATTCAGCTTACATGTGTCTTCATTTAACCATTAGAATCTAGTAGAAAACACATCTTTCTCATGCTCAGTTTCTTTATCTGTGAAATGGGGGAAAAGTAATAATTACCTAATGTTCTCGGGTATTCTGTGGTTTAACTAATTAGAGGTTGTACAGCCTGATAAAGCACTAAGTGGTATTAAATATCTATATAGCATGCATTTACTGGCCAACTTCTGTGCCAGCTGCTTAAACACAGCTGCTCTTAATAAGCAGTAGAAAATCAGCTAAAATCAGCTAAAAGCAATCAGAAGAGCTGATTGGAGGAAATGACACGGAAGGAGTGTTTTACAAGTCATGAATTTGTTAACATTGTTTTTAAAATTAAAAATTGATTTCATTGTAGAATGTTGCTGTCTTTAAAAATCCCAGAAAGGTGAAACTGTATAGGGCAAAGCTTTGAAACTGATAGGAAGAAAATACTCTGAATTCCATGGACTGCACCAAAAGGGCTTTTGAACCCAAACTGATATTGTTTGCCTTTATTTTCACTGTTCTCCTTTCTCTTTGTTCTGCTGATGATAAAACTCATATGATGTATACATGTACAAGCATAGACACTAGCTTATCAATGGCAAGTTCTTATGGAGAAGATGGGTTCTGTGCACTGTGTATCTTTAGCAAGCTAGAGTCAGACCAAGGAGAGAGTGGATTAAACACAAGCAGATATTAGGGGACTCATGGACTGTTGTTCTCGCTGAAGATTGGCATCTGTGGCCTTACCCATATCATAAGCCTAAATTATGAGGCTTCTCTTCCCTAACCCTTTATATTGTCACTCCCAGGTTCCTTGCTAAGATCCCCATGTTCAAATCCTATGCATAAGCCAGCACTATTAGTGTCTCTCTGCTCCCCTGGGTTCTTGACCTTGGCTCAGCGACAGACTTTGCTTTGTCTCTGACCTTTCGGCCTACTTCGTCCACCCCAAAGCCCAACTCTGTATTTCTGACTCCATTTTGATGACCAGATTACAATTTACAATTATGCTCTCTATTAAACAATTTACTTTGATTTTCTTAAGCATGAATTATAACCCAATCTAGTTACTCTAGCCATGACAGCTCAACTGTAATATCTAAATTCTCCCCTTAAAATAAGGAAAGTTCTTTGCCTTCATTTCTAGTACTGCTACTATTACTACTACTCCTAACATAAACAATTGCTAACATTTATTGAGTGCTTACTATGGATCAAATACTTTTAAATAGTTTACATATACAAAATACTTAATCTGGACATCAATTCCCTAAGGTAGTTGGGAATTCCAACTTCCCTAAGGTAGTTGGGAATTCCAACTACCAATTCCAACTTCCCTAAGGTAGCTGGGAATTCCAACTACCAATTCCAACTTCCATACTACCAATTCCATAAGGTAGTTGCTATTGATAGCTCCTTTTACAGATAAGGAAACTGAGACGCTGAAGAGTAAACAACCTGCCCACAGTCGTGCAGCTTCCAGCTGCTGTGTGGTACTGGGCTACCCACACCCTCTTTCCTAGAATGGCAGCTGGGACTGGGGGGATAGTGCAGCTGGAAGTAGGTGTATGCCATGCCACTGTAGGACAGAGGTGAGTGAGTGTATGTGTGTCTGTATGCATAAGACTAACAGTATTCTAGGGCTTCCCAGGTGGCGCAGTGGTTGAGAATCTGCCTGCTAATGCAGGGGACACGGGTTCGAGCCCTGGCCTGGGAAGATCCCACATGCCGCAGAGCGGCTGGGCCCGTGAGCCACAACTGCTGAGCCTGCGCGTCTGGAGCCTGTGCTCCGCAACGAGAGAGGCCGCGACGGTGAGAGGCCCGCGCATCGCGATGAAGAGTGGCCCCCGCTTGCCACAACTGGAGAAAGCCCTCGCACAGAAACGAAGACCCAACACAGCCAAAATCAATCAATCAATCAATCAATCAAACATACGCATCTGATTCAAGATCCTCAATTAAAAAAAAAAAAAAAAAAAAAAGACTAACAGTATTCTATTGTTAGAACACCCAAAGCTATTTATTTCAGTAAGAGTGGCTTCTGAGTTTACCATTCCAAGTTATTTTTGAAGTAAGCAGATTAAGAGCATTTCTAATCATTGTGTCCACTGTACCAAATGCAGTCAATATACTAACTTTGCACCATGAAAAGCAATACCCTTTTGACATGATTTTAATCATCATAATGGATTGCTTTCAAATAAAATAGGAAAAAACAACATCCTGGTCCTAATATCTAAATAGTCAAAGGAATGAGAGCGCAACATTAATTTTATCAAAAGCAAAAGCATTACTTTTGGCAAATAACTAAAGCCATTTGGTCTGTATTAAACACTACGTAGACTCACAGAGAAAGTACACCATGCCACTTGGGACCACTGATCAACTGGCTGAACATGGTGACCATCAGTATAGGGCTTAAAATAGTTCTAGGCAAAAATGAGTTCTATCATGCCAACATCACAGGTCATCATCAGAAAATAAAACCTTGGAGGGAATTCCCTGGCGGTCCAGTGGTTAGGAGTCGGCACTTTCACTGCTGGGGCCCAGGTTCAATCCTGGTCGGGGAACTACGATCCCCGCAAGCCATGCAGCGTGGCCAAAGATAAAAAAAGAAAGAAAAGAAAACTTTGGGTGTTTTGCCCTCCATTACCAGTCAAGGACAAGAAGTGATGTTTAGAGAAAATACGTATATCTCATCCTTTCCTCAGTATTTTAAATTTTATTAGAGATCAAAATCAGCTACTATACAAGGATATGCATTTGAATTACATTAGTCTTAACATTCACAGAATCAACTTTACTGAAAGACATTTTAATATTGTGTCCCCTACAGTTTTTTTGAGTGTAATAAAATATAAATGAAATTTAATGTAGAATATTATGTAAACTATAATTTAGGGCTCTTTCTATTATATAAATTCATATCCAGCACATAAAAACCAACATGATACATTTTGGGATTCAATGCTAAAAAAAAAATCTGTGTTTCCTCTGAAGAACCAGTATATATATTCTGGTTCAGTATTATAAGCTACATAATTACACCATGTTTTCTCCTGAACCTCAACTCCAGCTTTCTGGAAGCTGAGAGCCAAATTTGAGTGTCAATCACAGAGAGATTATCTGTACCCTTATAATACAGAATATTTACATTTGAAACAGATTTTCTAATTCAATTTCTATTTTACTATTTCATTACTGATTCCTATTTTTTAACCAGTCTCAAAGCTTTCATGAAACAAGTGTACTGTAAACATAAATAAATAAATGTAAAAAGCAGCTTACCCTAAAAATAATTTATCTCTCTAGAGTACAGATCAGTATTTTAAAATCTGCTGTTACAATGCATCCTTAATGTGGATAATTGATATGATGTTAAGAACAACTAAAAATAAAGGAATTCCTTCTTCTTTGTAACTTTGGCTCTTCATCTCCCTATTTATGTCTTACCACAAAATCAGGTTATGCTTGGTGGTACAAATATTATTTCAATCAGTATAAAAATCAAACAGCCATATTTCCCATGTGTCAATCACCAGAGTAAACCTGGCAATATTGGAAAACAATAAGGAGGAGCAAATGTGAGAACAGAGCCTTGCATAAATATACTAGTCGGATATTGTGGGGGAAACTAAAATGTTACTATTGACAACAACAAGAGTATTAATAACTTACTATGAGCCAAATACTCATTTAACTTTAAATAACCTCTTATAGCCAACTCCAAAAAATGCACGATATGTTTGCTAGCTCTGGTCTCTCCATCAGTATGTTTCCACTTTTACTTCAGCTTTGTAGTCTTAAAAAAAAGGTTATTCACGTCACAGAGATTCTGTTCCACAGCAGCTCCATCCACGGCAAGTCTACGGAGGTTGGGAAACATTATTAAATTCAGTGGGAAAAGGGAAATAAGATTTAATAAGGTCAGGAAGAAATCCCAGCACACTAACTTAACTTGAGGATGATATTTCCCAGTCTTCAGTTGTTTCAAGTCATAATTGTTTTTCCTTTCCTTATAAATTAAATTCCACAAATGTACTCCCAATGCCCACTGCAAGGTCAGTGTTTTTGTAAACTTGTGATTAGCTTCTCTGGAGTACACACCATAAAAATGCCAACACAAACCCATGACCTGCTATTCCTTTTCCAAATAAAAACAGAAGGAAAAAAAGCCCTGAAACATTTGTTGTAGTAACCTAGTTATAGCTCTATTTTCATTCCCACTTATTTGAACTTTATCGCAGAGTAACATATGCCCATAGATTTGTTACATCCAGCCAAGCAGCTTCAAGTAATAACAAGATGGTTCACTGTAAAGACATCATACTAGAAAGTGTATGTGCGTGTTTAAAAAGACCAAAAAGACTATCTTATTGGATACAAAACTGAGAATCAAAACCTGATCAAAGCTCATTTCTCTTTACCAAGTGGACCATTGTACAACCTTGGACTAGTCAAATAATTACTTACACATTTTCTCATTTTCTCTGTTTAGTCATTAGTAAAAGATGGCAGACAACTTAACATAATTTTCTGTGTCCCCAATCTCAGAGATTAACCTATGCAGTAAGCAAAATTTTTGTTTCTCTACTTTTTCACACTACAGAGTAGTGTACAGTATGCCCACTATGTGTGGAGCATGTAGACCAGTATTGGAATTTTGGCTCAGAAACTTACCAGCACCGCGATCTTGAACATATAATATTTTTGAGCCTAAATTTCATGAACTATTAAAAAATGGATAATAATATGTATTTTACAAATTTTAGTGAAAATTATCATAAGAACAGATGTAGAATCTTCATCTACATGCCTGGCACGTTATAGTTCCTTAAGAAGACTCAGTTTTCTTCAATCACTTCCCCTTATCTCAAGATGCACTGTTCTCATTGCACCAGGTTTATTCTCACAGATGCATTTAAGTTCAATCCATGAAATATTTTTTGTGTTTTTACCACAGGTCCTATGTGAAGTGGGAAACAATCCCAGCCTTCAGAAAGCTTACAACCTAATTACAAAGAAGAAAGATAGGCCAGAACATATAATTAAGTATCAAATGAAATTTGGGGGATTCTCAAATGCAGACCAAATGTCTTGGTCTTTGAAATTCTACTTTCTCACCTAACCAGAGTATTATTGAAAAAAAATTGGAAAGTTACTTATGCTGTTGTGCCTATTTCTGGGAAGGAATAAGTTAAATGAGACAAGAGATGGGAAGTGTAGAATAGAAATAACCCATTTTAGCAAAATGGCTTCATAATGTCCCCAAAGCATGGTGAATTTCCACCTTACTCTGGAAATTATCAAAATCTGAGTTCAGATCCCCAACCAAGCAATGATAGTAATATATGACCAAGGTAGGGCAGAATTAAGCTTAGCCAATTTTGATAATTTACTTTCTTTTTTATAATTGAAGGACAGCATAGTTAATGATTTTCCTTTTAATCCATCTATAATCATTATGTATCAATTAATATGCTGTTGTTTTCACTCAGCATCATAAATAGTTTTCTAAATTTCCATGGTGTTCACAATTATCCTTGTTAGGGGACACACCATAACTTATTAGAGCATTTTATATGTTATACATTTAGCTTGTTTCCATTTTGGGGCTACAATGAACTTCTTCTTCTTTGGGTTGAAATATTTTCTTAGGACAAATTTCTGGGAGTACAATATTAGGTCAAAGTATATGAATAGTTTACCCTCAACACACCAGGAAAAATAATCATCGCCATTTTCCATCTTCATCCAATTTTTAAAATACAAATAGATTTTTATATATATTTTAAGCTTTGTAAATAATTTACAGATGTGTAAAGCAATAGTGAAAAACTTTATTATAATTTGTCATAAGATTTTGAACATATTCTCTTTTTTTAAAGAGAATTTTGGTATACAAATATTATTAAAGATAAACTTATCAAAATGGGATGGATCAGGTTTTTGTAGTAAAGTATTACATGATTAAGTCCTTCCAGTTGAATGACTAATGAAGTGAAATGCTATATTTATTTTTGTCCATAAAAATGTATTATTCATCCACTTATTCTTGATTTGGGGAAAATTCATCTAGAATATCATAATCTGAAGACTCATGGTCTGAGATTTCATTTACATAATAAATTTCATCAACATATGAAAGTCTAGAATGCTACTGTCTCTTTTCATTCATCTTCTGATTCATTTAATAATTGTGAAACATCTTCCTTTAATTTATTTTATTTCTTTTTTAAGTCTTTTTTTAGAATAGTTAGGAATAAAAGATGAAAAATGAACTAATTCATATGATAATGAAATAGCAAAATATTTTAAGATATGGGAAAAATAATATCACTAAAATCCCATAATATGATTTAGATTTATAAAGGGGCCCAATGGACCCTTATGATAATTACAAGATAGGGTGAGTTTTATTCTAATTAAATAAACAAGTAAATGTTCTCTTTGTCCTTTGGAAGACCTCTAAGAAACAAAAGTCATGATATATCAATCCTTACAAAGAGTTAGAATTGCTCTCAGAAAACACGAAAATCTGAAATTGGATCCAATGGGCCCTGATGGTATATAGTGGGTAGATAGTTTTTTCTGCATGTCCATTTTCTAGTTAAAACATTTTTTAGAAAAAGAGACAGAAATCACTAAAAACTATGGGGGACCTATTACTATATACAAGGCATTATACTATTATTTAACTGACAAAGTAGGTCCAAGAGGGAGGAATTATAATTATAATTCCCATATTACAGATGAGGAAGCAGATCCAGAGAGACTGCTTTTCTCTGTTAAATTCACATCACAATTAAATGGCAGAGTAAGTATTTGAACCCAGCTATATTTATATTTATTTTATTTTATTTATGTTTATTTTACTCTCCAAAGCTCAAGCTTTTGCATGTGAATTAGTTTTCATAAAATGTAATCATATAAATACGCTTCCACTCAACCCACTGTTATAAACCATATGAGGAGACAATATGAGATTGTAGAAGAGGAATGTAGAGAAGAACTATTCACCTGCAATAATCTCTGAAAGAGTAGAATATATGTGGTTTCTACATCTTTGAGAACACAAAGAAACAAATGCTAGCATATCCCTTGAAAGTCATTTTTTTTTTCTTTGAAATAATATGGATTGATATTTTCCTGAGGTTTTAAATCAGAACAAGGCACTGGTTTTCTTACCTCACAGTTTGCAATTATGAGAAATAATGCTACTGCTATATAACATGCTGCCTATTGCCTCTTAGTCAACTTGGTGACAGTGCCACTCTCCACAGGTCACACATCAATGGGGCACATCAACAGTGGTTGCCTGACTTCGCAGATATCCCCAACTCATATTGTTTTAGAATAGAAAAATGATTGCTAATAAATGTAAAGCCACGAGGACCCAATCACTGGGTAAAGCAAGATTTTAATCATCTGAAATCAAGAAGCACATACAAGTTATCACAGTGCCTTACATTTCTTCAGCAATTTTCTTTCAAAAGTCTTTATCCCTTAATTCAGCTTTCCAGCTAATGAAAGCCCTAAACCTTTATCTTCACAGACATATAGGAAAAAAAGTTCTCTCTACAGCCTATCCTATGTTACTCTCTTCATTGGGGCCTACTTCCTGAGTGGAGGAAAGCAACATTTTTAGGAAAGCAGTTCTCAACAGGATGAGGTGGGGGGGGGGCGGGCAGTGTACGATGTGGAGGTGGTATTTCCACACCACCTCTGCCCGCTTATTTCCCTCCGTCCTCAAGTTTCCAATAACTCAGCCCCTGGTTGAAGACTACTGTTTTGATTATTTGAGGATATGAGAATTGGGAATTGTGAACAATCAGGTTTTTATGGTAATATGTTCAAATACAGTCTCTTAAAAGGAAATCAGAAAATCTATGGGATACACTTAGCTGATAAACGTGAAGAACACAGAACACAGAAGATTCCACCATATGAAATACATACAGGACATAGTCCCACTCACGATTCTCACTCTGTGGGGGAAGATCACTTTCTCACCTCACTGAGTTTGGGCTCGTTCACATGACTTGTGTTGATCATTGGAATCTGAGCAGAAGTGACAGTTTGCCTATTCAAAGCATAGGTTACAGTTAGTATAAAATTTGTCTGCTCTTTTGCTCCTCCATGGGAAAAGTATTCCCAGCAGTTGCTGGCCCCAAAATGAAAACAGGTGGAGTGACTTGACCCTAAGACGGAAAATAAATGTTTGCTATTAAAAGTCTCTGAACATTGTTAGGGCTGATTATTGTATAAACCTGACTAATGTACATTGTATTTTAATAATTCCTTTCCATATTCATTCCCCTCATTCTGCCTAGAGCTGCATTCATTACTCTAGGCAAAACAATGGCAGCTAAGCATGCAAGCTCTGAAATACCACAGACCTCCAGTAAGCTAACTTCTGCAAACACAGTTAGTCAATTGTGAAACTGGCATAACAACAGTATCTAGTTCATATTGTTACTGTGAAGACTAAATAAGGTAAGAGACTTAAAGTCCATAGTACTATGCTGGGGATACAGCAATCATCCACTAAATGTTAGCTATGGTTTTACTATTTTTTTTATTACTTATGTTTTAATTATTGACACAGTATCATGCCACAAGCTGCCATCGAAGGTCTAGGTAGGAAATGGGAAGTGAAAGTAGAAGGAAGGAAGGGATGGGGGCAACCTTCCAATGGCCAGTCTTCAATGTTAGTGTAGTGAAAATGGACCTCAACACTCCAAGATTTTTCATTAAAAATACAACAACAAAATGGGAATCATAATAAATTCATGTTTTAAAAATGTGATGCTGAGAATAAATGACTTTTACATGTGGCTGAATAGGAATTCTTTCACACTAAAATTATTTTAAATCATTTTGATGGAAATATTTCTAAATTACATGCTAAACCTCCTTTCCTCTGTATATGCATTTCAAGTTTTAAGCATTTTCCATGACTCTATATTTGTTTTCTTTTTTCTTTATAAATTTATTCATTTATTTATTTTTGGCTGAATTGGGTCTTCGTTGCTGCACGCAGGCTTTCTCTAGTTGCGGAGGGAGGGCTACTCTTCATTATGGTGCGAGGGCTTCTCATTGAGGTTCTTCTCTTGTTGCGGAGCTCAGGCTCTAGGCACGCAGGCTTCAGTAGTTGTGGCACGTGGGCTCAGTAGTTGTGGCTCACAGGCTCCAGACGCGCAGGCTCAGTAGTTGTGGCACACAGGCCTAGTTGTTCCGCGGCATGTGGGACCTTCCCGGACCAGGGCTCAAACCTGTGTCCCCTGCATTGGCAGGCAGATTCTTAACCACTGAGCCGCCAGGGTAGTCCCTCTATTTTTGTTTTCTTATTTATTTTTTGTAATTATCACACTGTATTTTTAATATAAATTTGAGGTACCAGTACTGATTATAGGATAAACACTACAACTTACATTCCTAAATACAATATACATAGCATCTTCTCCTTTACTTAGTTTAAATAAAAGTAGAGTGCAGCAAGGATAGTTGCTTGGCTTTTGCTAGATGACCATTGTTCTGCCCAAAACAGATCAGCAAATCAAAGGATGAACGAGTTTTCTTTGAAGTTATTTTATGCTCTTAATAAAATCATATTTTGTTTATCAGTAACCTTTGATATTATAGCATTATTCAAAACATTTTCTCTTAATTCAGAATTAGTCACCACTTCAACTGCTCTGTCATGTTCAATTCAGTCTCTCACTTTCACAAACTTCTAACTATGGCAAGTGAGCAAATATGCATCTGATTGCATGCCAGAGCACTCTATTTGATGGGAAAATAACATCATCTTGTGAAAACTTCAGATATTCATCCTCAAGACTATCCATCCAAGTTGTGGTTTTTATTCATTACTCGTTAATGCACTAAACCTTTATCAAGAACCCACAATGCATTGTTTTGGGAACCAGAGAGAAAGATGTAAGCAAGATAGCCTCACAGAGCTTAAGGGGAAACAGATAATGTGCAAGTAAATAAATGAATAAATGTAGTGTGATGCAGAGACTTAAGACAGAATGATGTGAGACCGGGCAGCCAGATTAAGTTGGATGGCTGGGGAAAACATCTCTCTTAGGAGGTCGGATTTATGGTGAGCTCCAAATGACAAGAAGCAGCTATGCAGTGAAACTAGAGAGAGTTTTACAATTCCTGGCTTAAATGTGAATTAGAGCCTTTGATTCATCTTGACAATTCTCTTTAAAACTATGTAATTGATTCTTAATTTATTTTCAGAGACTTTAGGGTACCAGACTTTGGGGTCTTGAATAACCAAGATTTTATTGAAATATACATACATACATACATGTGTAAATATATACGTATATATGTATATCAAATACATGTATTAAGCTCTCTCTACCTTGAAAAATTGATGAAAATTTTAGGTCTCAGCAACAAAATCATCTGCCTCTAACTCTCAGGGGGATGGAGAAATGATGGAGATTTTAAATATACCTATTTATTAATCACTACCTCTTCTTTATTTAAATCCCTGTATTTGGATCTTGGATTAAAATAATATAAAACTGCAACTATCTTCAAGCCAAAATATGATCCCCAGGTAATATATGATTACTTTCTAAGATAAATTCCTTACTAGCTGTCTTTAGAAGGTGAAATGATTACCTTAGGTATAAACAGCCCTTTCTCTGAAGAGCTTAGTTGTCCATTCAGACTTTTATTTTTAATTACTTTAAACCCACATAATCCTCAACACATCTTATTGATGTAGAGGGAAGATAACCTTATCCCTACTATGCTAATGAGTATACTGAGACACTGGGCAATTAAATTACTTATTCTTGATTACCCTGTAGTCTGTATTTTCATGGTTTCAAAGTGTCTGGATAAAAAGTAATCATCTTAGCTAGTTATCTTCCTGATGACAAGAGGCTAGCTATTTGAGAAACACATAGGTGTTTATTTAAAAAATAAATTCATCCATTTTTTAAAATAAAACTTTCCGCTTTTTTTTAATCCACCGATTCCATGATATTTGTTCATCTCTCATTCACTGAAGAAGCATTTATTGTGCCCCTTCTATTTTTCAGAGACAATTCTAGGCATTGAGCACATAAATGTAAAGGAATCAAATTTGCCCTCTTCTGGCAATGATATTTTAATGTCATTTTATAAAATATAAAACCTGATCACACTTGTGAATAATCATCTAATTATTATAGCTTAACCTTTAATCTGGGCACATGAGGGTTGTTCAATGAATACTTGTTAACTGCATTGCTTGGCCTGAGGCAACCCAGCACTGGAGGCTACAGGCTCTCTGGTGGGGCTGATGGAGGACTCTGTGAGGGCTCATGCCAAGGAGTGCTACCCAGAACTTCTGCTGCCAGTGCCCTTGTCCCCATGGTGAGCCACAGCTGTCCCCCACCTCTGCAGTAGAGCCTCCAACACTAGCAGCCGTGTGGATGACAAGCTCTTGGTGCTCTGGCCGGGTGTCAGGCCTGTGCCTCTGAGGTGGGAGTGCCGAGTTCAGGACATTGCTCCAACAGAGACCTCCCAGCTCCACATAATACCAAATGGCGAAAATCTCTCAGAGATTTCCATCTCAACGCCAAGACCCAGCTCCACTCAATGACCAGCAAGCTACAGTGCTACACGTCCTATGCCAAACAACTAGCAAGACAGGAACACAACCCCACCCACTAGCAGAAAGGCTGCCTAAAATCATAATTAGATCACAGATACCCCAAAACACACCAACGGACGCGGACCTGCCCACCAGAAAGACAAGATCCAGCCTCATCCACCGTAACACAGACACTATTCCCCTCCACCAGGAAACCTACACAACCCACTGACCAACCTTAGCCACTGGGAGCAGACACCAAAAACAACGGGAACTATGAACCTGCAGCCCACGAGAAGGAGACCCCAAACACAGTAAGGTCTGCAAAGTGAGAAGACAGAGAAACACACATCAGATGAAGAAGCAAGGTAAAAACCCACCAGACCAAACAAATGAAGAGGAAATAGGCAGTCTACCTGAAAAAGAATTCAGAGTAATGATAGTAAAGATGATCCAAAATCTTGGAAATAGAATGGAGAAAATATAGGAAACGTTTAACAAGAAACTAGAAGAACTAAAGAGAAAACAAACAATGATGAATAACACAATAAATGAATTTAAAAATTCTTTAGAAGGAATCAACAGCAGAATAACTGAGGCAGAAGAACGGATAAGTAACGTGGAAGATAAAATAGTAGAAATAACTAAGGCAGAGCAGAATAAAGAAAAAAGAATGAAAAGAATTGAGGACAGTCTCAGAGACGTCAGGGACAACATTAAATGCACCAACATTCGAATTATAGGGGTCCCAGAAGAAGAAGAGAGAAAGAAAGGGACTGAGAAAATATTTGAAGAGATTATAGTAGAAAACTTCCCTAATATGGGAAAGGAAATAGTTAAGTCCAGGAAGCACAGAGTCCTACACAGGATAAATCCAAGGAGAAAAACACCAAGACGCATATATAATCAAACTGTCAAAAATTAAATACAAAGAAAAAACATTAAAAGCAGCAAGGGAAAAACAACAAATAACATACAAGGGAATCCCCATAAGGTTAACAGCTGAACTTTCAGCAGAAACTCTGCAAGCCAGAAGGGAGTGGCAGGACATACTTAAAGTGATGAAAGGGAAAAACCTACAACCAAGATTACTCTACAGCAAGGATCTCATTCAGATTTGACAGAGAAATTAAAACCTTTACAGACAAGCAAAAGCTAAGAGAATTCAGCACCACCAAACCAGCTTTACAACAAATGCTAAAGGAACTTCTCTAGGCAGAAAACACAAGAGAAGGAAAAGACCTACAATACCAAACCCAAAACAATTAAGAAAATGGCAATAGGAATATACATATCGATACATATCGATATGATGTGAAATAAACTTTAGTTTCTTATAAGCCACCCCGGTTTAGGGTATTATATTATAGCAGCCTGAAGGGACTATGGCAGTCAGCCTGGAACCGATTGCTGTAGGTGGGAAGAGAGGCTACTTGGACTGGTAGAGCCTAGGTCACATGTTCACTCCCGAGTTCTGGAGGGTGAGGTCTGTTACTGGACAGATGAAAACCATAGCTATAATATTATCCATCTTAATATTTTCATCTTCTACTTGATCTTAGCAAAATTTAAATTTGTTTTGATTTTTCCTTTTAACTGACTGCTACCTAAAGAAGTGGTGAGCAGGGCTTCCCTGGTGGCGCAGTGGTTGAGAATCGGCCTGCCAATGCAGGACACATGGGTTCGAGCCCTGGTCTGGGAAGATCCCACATGCCGCGGAGCAGCTGGGCCCGTGAGCCACAATTGCTGAGCCTGCGCGTCTGGAGCCTCTGCTCCGCAACAAGAGAGGCCGCGACAGTGAGAGGCCCGCGCACCGCGATGAAGAGTGGCCCCCGCTTGCCACAACTGGAGAAAGCCCTCGCACAGAAACGAAGACCCAACACAGCCAAAAATAAATAAATAAATAAAGTAAACAATGCGTTTAAAAAAAAAAAATACATTTAAAGAAGTGGTGAGCAGCATTGACCACTGGTGTCGGACTGTACTTAGTACTACGTACTTTTGCCACAACCCTGACCAAGGACACAATGCCTTCATGCTCTACCCCGACCACCTACGTTACTCCATGAGATTTACTTTATTATTCTTATTGCCCCCTCATATCTTAACTCATAGTCCCTGTTTCAGTGGTGTCTAAAATGTTTTTCCCAGGTACCCACCCAAATATAAGGATTTGAGTATAACAATTTTTTGTAAGATAATCCTCAGAAACATCAGTATGAAGTAGCAAAGCAAGGCAAGGAATGGAAGCAAACCAGTATGGCACGCATTAAAAAAACAAGTTATTTCTGCAGGCATCAGGGACTTAACTCCTCTGGGCACCTCTGGAAGATCATCTGATACACTTCTCAGAATTGTGCCTCCCAAGGAACGAGGCATTTGGAATATTTATCCTCCAATGTCCATTTGTTAGTGGCTGAGGGCAGCTCCAGGGTATATCCTTCCTCAAGCACTTCCTGACATCCCCTATGAGGGCTGAAAGAAAGCTCTTCAAGGCAAAAGTCACAGAGGTTTTCTGGAGTACATCAATGTAGGAATGGTGAATGCTGAGGGGACTTGGGCTGGGCATCGCACAGTCTTCTATAAGTGGCCTTCCATGTACTTTCTAGGATTGAGGCCTGCTTTGCCCTTTCTTTTTTTAAATTAAACTATAGCTGATTTACAATATTGTGTTAGTTTCAGATATATAGCAAAGTGATTCAGATATATATACATATATATGTATATATGTATATATTTTTTCAGATCCTTTTCCATTATAATCCAATAACCCTTTCTTAATGAATGTCCTATCCCTGATGCCTACTCACATTCCAACTTCCTGGACAGTCATTGTCAACACTACACTGTCTTTCTTTTGGAGTTCAGTACGTGAATCCTGACTATAAATAGCTATAATTCTTGGCTTCCTTACTTTTGGCCATAGAGCTGAATCTAGGCTATACATTCCTATAGTAGTAAGGGCATCTAGCTAACTCTGCTGGCTTGACTGTGTGTCATTCTATTCTCTTCAACTGCCTATCCCCTCTGATACTGCACCTCACAAAAATATAGTCCTTGTTTTCAGGGAGTTCACAGACTACAAGAGAATATAAGAGGAGGAAGCAAATTACTTTATGTTCCAATTTAGATATCTTCTATAAAGAAGCCTTCCATAACACTCCGAGTCATGCCAGGGTGGTCCTCCTAGGTTCTGCCAGCACCTTGCACTTTTCCTTTCAAAGCACGTACTACCTTTTCTAATTTAATTTTTCATATTTTTAATAACAGTTGTATTCAGATATAATTCACACACCATAAACCTCACCTTTTATTGTTTACAATTCAGTAGTTTTCAGTATATTCACAGAGTTCTGTGTCCATCACCATTAACTGTATAACATTTTCATCATTTCCAAAAATACCCCATATGCAGTAACAGTCACTTTCTATTTCCCCAGAACACTCCCCGCACCTGGCACCACTAATCTACTTTCTCTTTCTATGGATTTGTCTATTTTGGACTGTCTTCTAAATGGAATCATAAAATATGTGCCCTTTTGTGTCTGGCTTCTTTCATTTAGAAGGTTTGAAAGGTTCATCTATGTTGAGCACGTATCATTACTTCATTTCTTTTTACTACTGAATAATATTCCATTGTATACATATGCCACATCTTATTTATCCTTTCACAAGTTGGTAGGCATTTGAGTTGTTTCTATTTTTAGAGTATTATAGATAATGCTATTGTGAACATTCATATACAAGCTTTTGTGTAAAAAGTATGTTCCAAATTCTCTTGGGGATATTATCAAAAACGGAATTGGTGGATCATAAGATAATTCTGTGCTTAACATTTTGAGGAACCAACAACTATTTTCCAAAATAGCTGACTCATTTTATGTTTCCACCAAAAATGTATGAGGGTCCCAATATCTTACATCCTTGCCAACACTTGTTATTGTCCATCTTTTTTATTACAGCCATCATAGTGGTTGTGAAGTGTTATCTCCTTGTGGTTTTCCTTTGCATTTCCTTAATGACTAACAATGTTGCGAATCTTATCATGTGCTTGTTGGCCATCTTTATATATTCTCTGGAGAAATGTTTATTCAAATCCTTTGCTCATTTTGTAATTGGGTTATTTGTCTTTTTTTGTTGTTGAATGTAAGAGTTCTTCATATTTTCTGGATGCAACTCACCAGATATGTGATTTGCAAATATTTTCTCCCATTTGGAAGTTGTCTTTTCACTTATTTGATGTTGTCCTTTAAAGCACAAAAAATTTAATTTTAATAAAGTCCAATTTATCTTTGTATTAGGTTTCTACTGCTGCTGTAACAACCACAAACTTAATGGCCTAAACCAACACAAAGTTATTATATTGCAGTTCTGGGCAATATAATAGTCCAAATGGATATCACTGGGTGAAAATCAAAATGTTGGTGGAGCTGCACTATCTGGAGGTTCTAGGGGAGAATCTGTGTCCTTGCCTATTCCAGCTTCTTAAAACTGCATACTCGTGGTCTTGCATCACTCCAAACTCTGCTTCTGTCTTCACATTTCCTCCTCTGACTTTCCTGTGTCCTTTCTCCCCTTAAAAAACCCTTGTGATTCTATTGGACCCACCCAGATAACCCAGGATAATCTCTCCAGGTTGAGATCCTTAACTTAATCACATCCACAAAATCCCTTTTGCCAGGTAAGGTGACCACAAGTTTGGGGGATTTGAATGTAGACATCTTTCTGGAGATGTTATTCTACCTGCCACAATTTATTTTTATTTTTTTGCCACTTGTGCTTTTGGTGTCATTTGTAAGAAATCATTGCCTAACCCAAGATCACAAAGATTTAGGCCTACGTTCTTTTAAAGAGTTTTATAGTTATAGCTCTTACATTTAAGCCTATAATTCATTTGGCATTAATTTTTGTATATAGTATGAAAAAAAGGTTCAACATCATTCTTTCGCATATGGATATCCAGTTGTACAAATACCATAAGTTCAAAAGACTATTCTTTTCCCACAGAATTGTCTTAGCATCTCTGTCAAAAATCAATTTACCAAAATACAAGTGTTTATTACCAGACTCTATTACATTGATTTATGCCAATAGGTCATACCACATTGCCTTGATTACTGTAGCTTTGTAGTGAGTTTTGATAGCAGTTGGTTTGAGGCCTCCAACTTTGTTCAAAGATTGTTTTGGCTATTCTGAGTCTTTTGAATTTCCATATGAGTTTTTGAATCAGCTTGTCAATTTCTGCAAAAAGGTGGTGTGGATTTTGATATGGATTTTATTGATCTGTAGATCAATTTGGGGAATATTATCATGATAACAATAGTAAATCTTCTAATCCATGGACATAAGACATTTTCCCATCTACTTAGGTCTTTAATTTATTTCAATAATGCTTTATAGTTTTCAGTATACAAGTCTTACACTTCTTTTGTTATATTTATTCCTAAGTACTTTATTCTTCTTGATGGTATTGTAAGTGGTACTGCTTTCTTATTTTCATTTTCAAATTGTTCATTGACAATGTATAGAAATGCAATTACTTTTCACATGTTGATCTTGTATCTTACAACCTTGCTGAATTCATTTATTAGTTCTAACAGTTTTTATATATGGATTCCTTAGGGGTTTCTATAAACAAAATTATGTCGTTTGCAAATATAAATTGTTTTATTTATTCATGTCCAATCTGGATGCCTTTTATTTATTTTTCTTGCATAACTGCTCTGGCTAGACCCTAATGTTGAATAGAGTGGTAAGAGAAGATATCATTCTTTATTTTAATACTATCTTAAATTATCTGTCTTCCCCATTACAATATAAGCTCGACAGTGGCTTATTTCATGGTACAGTAAATAGCTGATGTTCAGTATAAATATTTTAAATGAAAAGCAGAATATGAAAATTGTCAAAAGAAAGATACAAATAACTAAAGTTTCAGGAGATGTAGTTATCATTTTTCAGTAGGTATAAAAGAATACAAACTGGATCTTAAAGGATGAGTTGGATTTTGACAAGGTAAGATACCTTCTAGGCAGAAGGAAAGTGTAAGCAAAGGCATTTAGGGAGAAAGACATAGGGCATGATTATGAACACTAGGTATAACTGAATATTTTACAGAGAAAATGAAGGTATGTCCTCATTATTGTGAATTTAGTTATTAAAATGTCAAGAAGATAATACAGATCAGTTAAACCAAGAAATTTTCATATGCAGTATGTATCTTAGGATAATTATAGTAATAATGCACCAAACGGTATTTTGTAATATGTTCACTGAACACCCATAAGACAAGGAAATTTTTCCATTAGCTTAACCAAGTAATATTTTTGAAATCTGATGATTAATCAACAAATAATGATGAAATGTTAGGAAAAAGTATCAATTTAACCCAATTACAGGCTAATTTTGGAACAGGAGAGGCCATTTCATCTTTATATTAGAACTCTGATATGTCATAAGAAATGACTCTCCCCTGTGGAATCTTATTAAATTTAGTACCAGTTTTACAAAAGAAAATTTTTGTCTCTGCTGCCTCATGGCAAAGGAAAATTGCTAATCTCTGATGTGAAGATTCCCAGGTTTGACTGCTGAGATTGGACATCTGCCATTCATGCTCTCACACTTATTTGTTAAGGTTTGGCACCAATTCAAACAATATGAAAACTCAGTGTCATGTAAAGACAGCAGTTTAGTTAAGACCCTGCTTGATTATTTGTGTTTTGCTACTCCAAACAGTTTCTTGTGGGGAGATTTCATCAGTGACATGCATGTTTTAAATGATATTTAAAATGTAATTAAACTAAAAACACTAGTGAAATTATAGAAGTACCAGAAGTTTTTTAGAATGAAACGTATACATTTTTCAAAATAAAAAAGTATGAAATAAAATTTTATTTTTCAAAATAAAAACTATAAAATAAAAAAATTTGAAAAGTAAATTTTTCAAAAAACAATCAGTTCACCTCTTTGCCTCAGTAAGGAATTCAGTGTGGCTTGAGAAATACAGTCCTTGTACAAAGTACAATTAACTCCTAAATTAAGGCTTGCTCCCTTTCAGGAGATTCACGGTTTTGTCTAGGATAAACATTAGAATAAGTGTTCATACTTTTAAAGAGCTAGTTTGTTGGGACTTTGGTAAGAACCTAGATATGGGTATCCTTCTCTTTTACTTTATTCTCTCCCATACCTCTATAATAATTTATTGGCTTTGATGACTGATTTACTCTATTTTTTATCTTAAAGTGTTAGAAAGTAAAATGTCTTGAGAGCTTGTAAATAAATTCAACATTCCAATAAGAGGATAGGTTCTTCTACAGATTCCTCTGAAGGACCCATAAAGTTGTTTCAATCAAAAAACATAAATTAATGGAAACAGTAAGGTTCAGGTTGAGTAAAAGTAGGTTTCTGTCATTGTTTTGAAATAGACTTTTAGGTTCAGTGTCCCTCAGGGCTTAAGGAGGAAGTGCAGCCTTCTAAGTGGTCTTTGTATTCTCAGGAGTCAGATGCAGTTGTGCTCATTACTTAAACAAGGACTTGGTCTTGGTTCTTAACTGAAAGTGTAGTAGAGACAGAGCCACTCCCCACTAGGCTCTGTGCTCGCCATGAAGTTCCATGCATGCTTTTTATTTTTTCAACCAATATTTACTGAATACTAATGTGTACCTAGCACTATGCTAGATGCTGAGAATAGAGTGGGTCAAGGAAGGCTCTCTGTTCTCAAGTTGCTTCTAGTGCAATGGATAAGAGAGATTATATGGTGTACATCACATTTACCTGTCTCGACAATTTCCTCCATATCCTCCAACCTTTTGGCCTTTGTTGGTGCTCTCCCCCTTCATCTGAGAATGCCTCCTCGCTCCTCACAATTAAGACATTACCCAAATTCAAGGTCTAGCTGAATACCTAGTCTCTTTCACAAATCCCACTCCAACACATATACATGCTCTTCTAGAGCAAGGCCCATAACTTCAGCTTCTCTCACACCCTGAAAGTGCCTAACAATAAATTATGCATACTGTAGAGCCTTAATGATTTTGCACATAACCAACAAGAAGAAATAACTGGGACGTTCAAAAGAAGATCCTTTAGACATTTTCAACCATGTTTCTTTGCCGATCCCTAGCACTGAAGGAACACATAAAAACTAATGTACTCGAAGAAATTTTTCAAAAAGGAGCAACCCACACAAACTCATCCTACTATATTTTCAGTTGAATCCAAGTGAAGAATTCACTCAAGGGCATGACAGCCTAATAGAGCGAGAGGCATTAATTATACTCTCTGAAGGAGCCATCCTCAGCCACGCATATCAAATGTTCATCACCTGAAGTGAGTCAGCAAGGCAGTGCCCACACTAGGCAGAAGCAGGTAGGCATATAGAGATCTCTGTCCCTTAACTCAGTTTTTCCTCTATGATTTGGTAGTTTTCAAAGCCCTAACAAGGAAATTGACAGTCTACATGAGGTATAATGCCTTTTTTATAAGAACAAGTCTGACTTTATAAGACTCCCCTGCTGAACAAAATAATTCAAATATTAAAAAGTATATCTTATATGATTCCATTTATAGGAAATTCTAAAACAACAACAAAAATCCAACCTAACCAGTTGTTGCCCAAGGCTAAGGTGGGGGAACTGGCTGCAAAGGAAAATCAGATAATTTGGGAAGGTAGGTAATGAAAGTATCCTATATGTTGATTATAGGAGTATTTACACAAGTGCACATATTTTGTCAATACTCGTTGACCTGTACACTTCGGATACGTGAATTTTATTGTATGGTAATTATAACTCAATAAAATTTGTTTAAAAGTTAAAAAAAAAAAAAAAACCTAAAGGTCTCCAGTGTTGTACTAATAATTCTGGAGTCAAGAAGTAGAACTTGATGAGAATTTTTAAAAATTATGCAGTTGATTCATTCTAAGAACTGAAACCTAAAACATGTGGACTTAGCTCTTCATCATCTTCCAAAAGCACTTCTGACTCATTCTTCAAAGTCATTTTTTTGTGGCTTATTTTCTTATTTATATTTTTCTTTGATGTTTCATATGTTCAGCTCCATGGTAAAATTATTAAGCAGTTTGCTTCTGACCACCCAACCAGCTCCACTTTCAGCATCACTTTCCCTACTCTGTCTCCTCCCAGGAAACATATTCTGTCTTCTGGTTTCTCTTCGCCTCATATCCCTACCAAAAATTATTACCAATATCATCAACAACTAATGCTTCCTGAACACAGTATTTCCCAGACATTCTGCTACTTGGATTCATTTATTTAACCTTCAAAATATCCCTCTGAAGTATTTTGCTATAACCGTTTTTACAGATAAAGAAACTAGTCCTGTAGAGATGAGGCAATTTTCCCAACTTCTAAAAATTAGTAGGTTACGGAGTCTTGATTCAACTCTCAATCAAGAGCCTGCATCCATAACCAATATGCTTTGGTGCCTAAGGCCATTCTATAAGAGCCCCACTCTTCATTAATTGGTAGCTACATCAAATAAAGCATTCCTGTTAATGTGTTAGTGAGTCACTGTGTTACCACACTGAGGCCACACATCCAAAATCCCATCAAGGTCTTCTTCCCATAGAAGACTGAAATATTCTGTGAGAGATGGATGTGCTGGAATAATCAAGAGACTTTTCATTAAGAATCTGAGGTTGGGGCTTCCCTGGTGGCGCAGTGGTTGAAAATCTGCCTGCCAATGCAGGGGACACGGGTTTGAGCCCTGGTCTGGGAGGATCCCACATGCCGCGGAGCAACTAGGCCCGTGAGCCACAACTGCTGAGTCTGCACGTCTGGAGCCTGTGCTCCGCAACAAGAGAGGCTGCGATAGTGAGAGGCTCACACACCGCGATGAAGAGTGGCCCCCGCTTGCCACAACTAGAGAAAGCCCTCGCACAGAAACGAAGACCCAACACAGCCAAAAATAAATAAATAAATAAATAAATAAATAAGTCAGGAGCTCTTTAAAAAAAACAAAGAATCTGAGGTCATGAAAATTTTCCCTTTAAGGTTAAATTTAATAGTCATTTAAGAAAAAGCTAAAGGAATCATCCAAATAAACAAATTCTCTATGACTATTTCTCACAGATTGACTAAAATTGTCTGTTTCCACAATCAAAAAATGACATCTATGTAGCCGTCTGTCCATTTTTTAAAGAAAATATTTTAATTTTTTGCAGTAAAATTCAATAGGGAAAATATCCTAGGTGAAACTTTCTCTCTTTTTTCTAGCAAATTCACCAACACTCTTTTCCAACAATGAACTAAAAATAATAATGTCAGTAAAATATTCCAACTATAATATGACTAGCCCATGGGAGATCTTGGAATTTACTATGATCCTTCACCTTGTATCTTTACATCTCAGAAATTGAAAATTTTGAAAAATAACTTTATGTTTCCCTTTCAAAGAGATATTTTATAAATATAAAAATGACAAGTTAATAGTCGTTTGAATCAAAATGACCTTTGCTCAACACCCTTCTCCCTAATCATAATTACTATAACAACTTTAAAGCACTTTCACGTATCTTTGTTTGGGTTCAACAGCTGCTACAATGGCTTCCTCTTTAAAAATATAGTAGATTACAGTCAAAAAGAAAGTTACATATATGGAAGATTTATTTAAAAGAAAAAAAACACAGAGTCCGGACTTGCCACCTCCAGATATAATTCTTCAAGCCCTGGGAAAGGACAGATATTGATTTATTAGGACATCAAAGGTATAAAGCTTATCAAGTAATGTATCTATAAGATATAGATGCAAAGTATGCTTTAGTATATATTTTGTAAAAGAAAGCTTTGATAAGCACATGAAAAGGCATTCAACATCATTAGTCATTAGGGAAATGTAAATCAAAACTATAATGAGATATCACTTCACATCTACTAGGAAGCCTACAATAAAATAAATAAATAGTGCTGACAAGGATGTTGAGAAATTGCAATTCTCATACATTGCTGGTAGGAATGTAAAATGGTGCAGCCCCTGTGGAAAACAGTTTATGGTTTCTCACAAGGTTAAACATAGAAACACTATATAATCCAGAAATTCCACCCCTAGGTATACATCCAAAATAACTGAAAGTAGGAACTCAAACAGATACTTGTACACCAAATTTCATAGCAGAGTTATTCACAATAGCCAAAAGGTGGTAACAACCTGTGTCAATCAACAGATGAATGGATAAACCAAATGTGATACATACATACAGCAGAATATTTTTCAGCCACAAAAAGGAATGAAATTTTGATACATGGCTATAGTATAGATGGATCTTGAAAACATGCTTAGTAAAATAAGCCAGACACAGAAGTGCAAATATTGTATGATTCCACTTACAAGAAGCACCTAGAACAGACAAATTCATAAAGACAGAAAGTAGAAACAGAAAGGGGAGTTATTATTTAATGGGTACAGAATTTATGTTGGACATGATAAATTTTGAGTATACATAGTGGTGATGGTCACAAAACATTATGAATGGATGTAATGCCATTGAATTTGTACACTTACAAATGGTTAAAATGATAAATGGTATGCTATGTATATTTTACCACAATAACAATATTTTAAAGGAAAGAAAGTTGCAATTATCTCTAGACTCTTCCCCCCCAAATGTAGTTCAGTGCATTTCTCCACAGAAACAATTAACTAGGAGAATTAACTGCCGCTAGATACATTATAAGAAGGGGTTATATTTAATATCTAGACAGAATATAGTTCGGTAGAAGGAATCATGAAACTGGGATGCAACACCAATAGTGTGCCATCCTCTGTTTGTTTCCCATCAGTTTATTTCACCTCCTAAACCAGATCATAAGATCACTTGGGGAAGATGTCATGTCTGTCCTCCTCTAGTATGCTTCACAATATCATTATGCACAAGAAGGATATTCCATAACTGAGTCAATGATTTTTAACTTAAAAGGAATCTGTCAAGTCAATTCCATCTGAAACATAAAGAGACAGAAAATCTGCTAGCAGGAAAGACTGAAGTCAGTTGCAAACTAAGAAGTGCTGGTGTTTTCCATTTCATTCAAATGGCAGCAAATCAAATTACAATAATTACTGATGTCTACTTAGGCACACAAAGAAAAGGCAATACACGGAACTCAAATCGCCGACACACAGCTGAGTATTTTGCTGCATTCAATATTTCTTTCAAGAAGTAGCAGAAGGTGGCATGTGCTTAGCGTAGGAGTCATGAGTTTTCCATTTAACTCCATCAATCAGTTTAACCCCATACAAAAGAATAGGCTCTGAAGAAGTAACTGATCTTGTTTGCCTCAATTTCCCCATCTGGAAAACACAAGGTCTCCTTCATATACTTTACAAGCTTGTGTTCTAAAATTACATTAATTTACAATTGAAACACATTTTTAAAAATAAGTTGGCTCCCACCCTCTTTCTTCACAGATAAATCAGGTGAGGAGAGGGTTAATCATATTCTCAAAATCACCTAGTTGGTTAAGGATAGAGTCAGTGCTGGGCATCAGGTCTGCTGAAGAGTTATTCTGTGTCATTATCACCTCACCCCACTGTGTTTTGAAATGAATCATAAATCTGTTTGAAATGTAAAAAATATACATAAATGAAAGTAAAGATTTAATACAGATTTAGGTGGATAACTTATTTATGTTCTGGATGTCCTCAGTAATAGTTCTATCAAAGAAGGAAAAAAAGAAATGATTTAGTTTCTAGTTTATACCATACAGAGTAAAGAACTGTAATTGAAATTTACAAGGAAATGAGATATATTTGATTTGCAGCTGTATAGGCTACATGGCTATGGTAAGTTTTCTCCTCTCTATTACTCCACATGGTTGTCCCAGGAGGACAGTTTAATACTTTACCTAAATCTTATTGAATTAATGACTACATGGTTGCTTTTGGATGTAACAGAATTGTGTGCATACCTTCTCAAGGGCTCTCAGTAGTCTTGATTCCTTAAAGTGTCAGGCTTTGGGGACAAAAGAAATGCATCAAAACCCACAGGTGGGGATGCTTATGGTCCATAGTCACAGCCTCAGTCACCCTTGTCCTAGTAAACTACATCAAAGATGTGAGTCTGCATGTCAGATCATGAAGAAAAGCTGGAAAGAGCCTACTTAAATTGGTGTAAATTCATCACTGTTGCTAAAAGGCAGCTTTAAGTGTCTTTTTGACGGCTGAATAAAAGCCATTTTCAAACACTGAAAAGTCATGTGAGCCGGTAAGTTTTCCCTGACTAAAGGGACAACTTTAACAAGAAATTTTAATTTGGTGACACCAGAATTATACGCTGTTATTACTAGCACCTTGTTACAACATGCAGAGAGATGTGTCCCAAAATGTCTACCATCTATAATATTGTATGGCTATAAAGAGTAATAATACAAGTCTGTTGTCACAAGATTTCCAAAGATAGTACAAGCTGACAGAATATTTGATATCAACACAAACAGAAATACTAGGCATTTAATTGAACAAATATTTTTGAGCACCAACTAGGTTGTAGGTTGAGGAACTCCTTTTACTCTGCAGAATAAATGTTAGTTGATACCATCAGCTAGATCTGAGGAGTCAGACAGAGGGCATGAAGAAAAACTGAAGGTCTGTAAGAGCTGCAGAGAGTAACTAGGAGAAACTGTTTGGAACAGCCTTGGTTACAGAGCAAGATCCAGGACACATCTGAGGTGAAAGGCCATGTGTCTATTGTGATAGAAATCAACACTTGTGACTTTCTCCAACAGTCCTCTGCATCCTGGATATAGAATCAAAAAAAAAAAAAAGTGTATTGATCCAAAGCAGTTATTTTTTTGGGAAGATTATAAAAGGTTAGGGAGCAAGAGTTTTAAGGTATGGCCCTTAAATTACAAAGGATGCTCACATATAAACCTATATTCTATTACTAGTCTACTAGTCTAGGATAAAACCACTCTATTCATTTTCTTTTCCACTATGTAATACTGAAACTAAATGGTTTTATAAAAAATTCTTCCTTTTAAATAAAAAAGACAGGACTCTGTCAGAATTACATACATAGTTGAGATGAAATTCAAATTTTGCTCTCAAAATTATGGGTAAAAGAGTTTTTGTTCCAGTTTCAGTGGCATCTGAGACAAGCCCAAGGGTCATGATCCAGCTACATCAGTGAATAGCACTTGGATGTGTTAGCCCAGTGTATATGTAGCTCTGGGAATGAAAGCATGCTTGTGTGTATCTGGGCCGGTACTAATAGATATTCTTTAATAAAACTTGAACTCGCTTTAACTGCAAAGAAGTCTCATGAATCCATACAAATACAAAACTTATATTCTCTCTTTTAGCTCTGGAGTTCTGGTTTAGGCTTATTTTCCTGGAGTCACTATCTACTGTTTTAGACATGACCACTGCAGGAAATTCACTCATTTAGAAAGAACAGAAATGCCACAATTGATGCTGCATATTTAATCTAAAAAAGCTTCTGTCAGGACTGTGGAAACCTATTACTGTTTTAAATCTAAACAGAAATTATTTTTTAAATAAGTAGCACGTGTTTGGCTTCTATCTTGTACCAGCAACTTAATGTGTTTATGAAATGACCATGTTAAACAACTAACCAACTAACCGACAGGCACAATCACAAAGGTGTACTGTGAGTACCAGTTATTCTAAATCCAAAGAGACAGCCGAGACCAAGAGGCCCAGCACAGAGTGAGCGCAGTAAAAGCACTAATTAGCGTCTGATTTTAGATCAGACAGTGCCAAGAGGGATGAGCAGCATTAACTTTGATCAGCTGAATCACTCATTAAACCAGTAGAATAATTCCGCTTTATTTTTTGAGGGTGTTTACAGAGCTCTGAAGCTCTGTAAAATACAAACAATTACAACCTCTAAAAGCAGCAGGAAAAAGAGACCACCTATATTTCCTCTCTTACTAGGTTGAAATTTGCATGTTTAGTTTCCTACTAGGTCTCTATGGAAAACTATTTCCAGTAAAGAAGATTTTAAACAGGAATTTCTTTGGGGAGGGGTCGGGGGGGAGTGACAAAGCACCTGAATTTTATGCTTGAGGCTTCCAAAGGCAGGAAAATTGAACTATCAGTTTGTCCGCAGTATGCAAACTTCATGCAAGATAGAGCTTGGGGGAAAAAACTAGCTCAACACCCATGCTTCCCTTATATAGGGCTCAGGGACTGTGAAACATGTTGTACTAGATAGAAGTGGCCCCAGAACGCAGAAGGTTAGGTTCAATGCTGCATATTTTTGAACTTCGTTCTGATATATATCACTGGAGTCCAAGTGAGGTATTTAGTCTGAAAGCTTAAGGTTATCAGTTAAAAAGGAAACAACATGGGCCATAAGTCATACATTAAATAGAGCCTACACAGGACTTTCATTCATTTATTGCCCACACAAAGCCACAGGAGCCTGCTTATCCTTACAAGTTCATCTGGTCAATTTAGGGGTTTAGATTAATGAGTCTATATAAAATCTACCCCAACAAGAATTAGGATCATGGCTCTCTAAGCAACAACACAGTCTGTCTGCCAAGACACAGAGACATGCAATATTTTTACTTTTTCCATCTGCAATGATTTAAATAAAGGGATTCTAATTTTTTTTTGTCTCACCACTAATTGATTTTGCTTTTACAGTCCTTTCCCAGCCATTAATGAAACTAACCGATTTCGCTGGAATGCTTTATTAAACTAATACATCAGTCTGTACTAGTTCCACATAGTGATGCATTAGTCCAAAGCATGAGTACATCCTCAAATTATGTACAGTAGACATGAAATCGCCACTGCTCAAAGAAGCACTTCTTCAAAAAGGGGTGTTATTTGATGTCACACTGAAAATGCTCCTATGTCAGATTGCTCCTCTGAAGGAACAAGAGATCTATATTCTGCAAGATGCTGATTAGCAAATGCTTTGATTTTGTCCGAAGACTAAGCTAAAATTAGATGTGGATTTATTTCCTGTTCCCCCACTCATCTCTCACAGTCTCTCTCTGCCCCCTTCCTTTCTCTTTTCCCTTCTCTGCTCCATGCCCATTGTCTCCAAACCTTTGGAAAACTTTGCTGAACATACATGTAATTGATTGATAGTCCTTGAGCCAAATTGGAGTAAAATGTGAAAGGAATACTTGTACTTTGATACTTCAGATGTCACTTTTCTCACTTCCTTTGTACCTCATTTGTCCCTTTTTTCTCCCTACCCACAACCACTCTCACCTCTGCTCCTCCTTCCTCCTGAATCTGGATCTCACTCTAGCTCTCTCAGATTAAAAATAGCCGCACTTTCTTTGCAGCTCCTTCCATCAGGAAGGGGGCCTATTTCTCCACCCTTTGAATCTGGGTGGGCCTTGTGAATTTCATGGAAATGATATCCGACAATTTCCAAGAAGGCCTCATTCTCACCCTCTTACAACCTTGAGATCATCATACTCTGGAAAAGCCTGGTCTGGCTTCCTCGAGGCTGAAAGGCCACATGAAGAGAGAGGTGCAGCTGTCCCAGGTGACCCACCTGCTGAAGCATCTGCATGACAGTGTACAGGCAAGACCAGCAGAAGAGAAAGCCACAAAATCACTAGGAATAATAAATTGTGTTTAAGCTACCAAACTGGGGAGTGGTTTGTTATGGAGGAATACACAACAAATACATTGTTTTCAGTTCCTCTTTTTTTCCTATTTTCTTCTCTACAATTTAAGATATCTCGTGCTACCAATGCTATTGACATTTGTCTAGTAACAAGCGTTTCCTTGGGTTCATATTTTTGTATTTGGTAAATAATTTTTTAGTAAGTAACAGCAGTTAGCTATAAACCCATCAATCCATTTAACCTCAAGGAGCGAGAATGAAGGCAATCATTACTTTCCTACTTACAGATAAGAAGCAAAATAGTTCAGTGGCAATACATGCGTGTTTGTGTCTGTGTGCATGTGCACACACACATTTTTTGATTATAGCTATAAGGAAGTCCTAACTACAAGAGGAGCGTATGGACCCACAGGGATGGATGAGTCAGCTGGGGGATGGATGAGTCAGCTGGTAGATGGAGAGGAAATTGGAAACTGCTGTATCTCATATTTTTCTATAAGATATTATAGATGGAACAACATCATTTACAAGAACGGAGAAAATCACATCAAATCAGCCCAGCAAATATTCAAGGGAACAAAATTATGGTAATATCCAATGTTCCCACAGTCCTATACATAAGCTTTACAATGGTTACAATGAGAGAAATGAAACTCAGAATTCCCCAAAATAACTTTAACATGAATTCTGAGGCAGGTTTGTGAAATTCCTTCTCACAAGTTGAAGTATTCCACACAAAAAGAAAAACAGATTTTAGCGTAGGTTCCAACAATCGCTATTGCTATTTGATTATAAGGTACAAGTGTATTTCATAATGTAATAAATACCCTAAGTAATCTAGCTCCTTCCCTATCTCTCCTCATTTCCTTCAATTCTCCTCTTTATTGGGGTCTTGGTTTTTCTCAAATATGCTCAGCCCATGCACACGGCTGTCTCCTGACCGACATCCAAGTCTCTTCCTTCGTGTTGCTGTCTCAGTGAGGTTGTCTCCAATCACTATACCTCACGGTGCTCCCCCCAGGTCATGTTTTACATATAATCGGGTTATAAAATTTTACATATCACACATCACTAACTGAAATTATTTGATGTTTCTGTTATTTTATTTTTTATTTTCTTCAACTAAAGTATACAGTCTATGAGTTCAGTTACCTTCCTTTTCTTGCTCACGACTATGTCCTTAGCACCTAGAATATGTGAACATAATGTTTGAGTGGGCAAATGAACTACATAGATAGGAAGTACAGAGCTGACTGCCTCGTCAGGCGAAAAGGCATCCCATGTAACTTCTTCCTGCCACATCACACAATTTGGAATCGCTTCCCTTTTCTATCAAAACCAGGACTCAGAAAAGAAAGGTAAATTTTGATGTGGTCGTGAAACTCTTTTTAAATGGTATCTACTGAAAGGAACCTAATTTAATCCAAGAGCTAAATATATATTCTATATGTTCAAAATGTACTTTGGTAATCACCATGTCAGGGCATGAGACACCCGCCACTCTCCATTAGTGGAGGTAATTGAGACCTAACCGTGTAGAGCTAGCCTGGAATCACGGCCTCCAGCTCCGACCTTACATCCGAGGCTAAATACTAAAGGTACAAGTTTGCCTTGTGTCAGCAGATCCACCCACACCACTTTGAAAAGGCACCACCTTTCCCTACAGCACACAGTACGCTTATAAAGATGTATGATATGATTCGTTTCCCACTGGGAAGAAACGGTTTGTAGGACAAAAAGAGCTGCTGTGAGTGAGTCAGAAAGCATGCATCTTGTGCGAAGCTGAAATGCCTCGCTCCATGAACCACAAAGAATTGGTTTTGGGTTTTTTGTTTGTTTGTTTTTTTAAAATAATTCACCAGTTTTCCTTACCACTTAAACTTTAGAGTTTTATCAATAGTTTAATGAATATTAAGGAAGAATGTCATGTGTTAGAAAAGGTTATAACACTAGGAAGCTTGAATTAAAAAAAAAAAAAGCATACACTAGTATAACCAAATTGTCCTAAATTTTAATTGGCCCAGGATTTGTAGAATAATTGAATTTCAAAATTTTTTGTTACTGTTTGCTAAAGATTATTTGGGTAATAGCAAGAGTCAAATTATTTTTAAAGTTAAGATTTCCTGTAAGAAATGCATGCCCAAGAAAATAAACACATATTTCTTTATTATAATGCATATTTCAGTAGAAAACAAATTGCTTGACATTTGTCTCCAGATATATGTTGCCTCTGAATCTGTGTAGATTTACTCTCCTATAATAGAGATTAGAGTAGGAAAAGGGAGAAAATAAAGCACATGAAGATAGGTGTTTTATCTCTATAAAGATAGGTATTTCAGTGTCGCTTATGGAACAAGGGGATGTCACAACTAATGATATTCGCACTTTGTTCACCATTTATTTTTTACTGTCAGTTTTACTGCAGCTAAGTGGGAAAAGCATAAAGTTATTTTACTTGCTTGTATATCAATGGAACTACTTAGCTCAGGCAAAATAAAAATTTTAACATACTCTTCTGTGCCCTTAATTTTAAGTCTAACATTTCTAGCCAGGAAATGGTTCAGATTATTGTATGGTGGGGCAGCGAGGGTCAGTGGTGACAGTGTTGGTCAGTAACAAGTAATCAAGGAGCCAAATGGAGATGGCATAAAGGGCGAGAATCCTTGCAGGTGACAGCCTGGTGAGGATGTAAACACCCACAGACACAGAAGGAAGGGTCCTACATTCAGACTAAGTGGTCTTGACTGCACCATGTAGGCCAGAAGGGATATGGGATTTGTATTTTAGAAAACTGGTTAATAAGCAAACTTAATTCAGTACGTTCAAGTAAGTAGTCAATAGCTATTCAATTACTTAAAACAGGTTAATGTTCTTGTGTATATAGGAAACGGCCTAATCCAGCCCCACGGGAAAATTGTGTTTATAATGTGATAAGATCAAGTACTAAAGAGAGACTTTGCACTGCAACACTGCCATGTGGTTGTTCTTGCTGTTGTTGTTGTTTTCCTGATGTACTTACTGCGCTGATTGCTTTTCCCCAACGGGGGAAAAATATAAAACTCTAAAAAACTTGCCAAAAATCACCATGAGTTCCTTTTGCAATCCTATGACCACACAACTGGTAATGGTTTGAGATATTCCATGTAAGCCCAATAAAATAAATATTTTAATGTCCATTTAGTAATATCTATACCCCATGGCGGGGAAGGCATCACTAAACCGAGCACAGCCGTATCACCACTCATAGACACTGGCTCAGGAATAGGTGATAGGTGCTAGCAGTTCCTGGTGAGTTGGGGTATATTATAGCTCATTCCGGAAGACCTCCCCACCTTCTTCTGACTAGAACTGTGAGAGATTAATCAGCTTAATTGTATAGTATGATCCTCGGGCAGCAGTAAGACAAGTGATACATCAACTTTTGCTTAGATCCCACCAAACCATACATTCTTATAAAAAATATTCACTGAGAGCATATAACGTTCCAGAGGAAAGTCTAGGCACAGTGAACAGAACATACAAAAAATATGGGCTCTCACGGAGCTGAGATGAGTGGGGGTGGTGGTGCAGAGAGAAACAAATAAATAGGCTAATGTATAATATATCCTATGTTGCTATATAAAACAAGGTAAGAGGTATAGGGAAAGTTACATTGCTGGGAGTGGAGGAGCTTGCACTTTTATAGAGGGGTCAGGAAAGACCCTGGCATGCAGACTTGAAGAGATGAATAAGTAAGCAATGGGGCTACTAAGAAAAGAATTCCAAAGGGAAGAGCAAATACAAAGGCTGTGAAGCGGGTGAAAGAATGTCCACATATGAAGCACGATGGTCAGGAAGTCCTGTGGCTGGAGCAGTGGGGGACCAGGGTTGTGAGAGGTAAGTTCAGAGAGGCAACAGAGCCCTGATCAGTCAGCATCTGGTAGGGCACTGTAAGGATGTCGGGCTTTCCTCCTGAGTGAGGTGGGAAGTTATGGAAAGTTCTCAGCAGGAGAAAGATGTCAAACATAACTTCTAAAAGAATAACTCTGGCAGCTGTATTGAAAGTAGGCCGAGGCTCACAAGGGCAGAGGCGGGAGACTCGTTGGGAGCTAATCTGTGACCCGGTTGATAGGAGATGACGTTATGACTCGGACGAGGGAGGGCAGTAGCAGTGAAAGCGGCTGGATTCTGAATGTACATCAACGTAGAGCTATGCTGACAGTTTGGAGATTGGTTTGGGAAGAGAGGGAAAAGTCCAGGTTTCTACTTTGAGCAACTGGAAGCCATTTACCAAGAAGGAAAGGAATCCTAGAAGAGGAGGTCCAATCAGGAAAAATCAGGCATTCAGTTCTGATGTTCATTTTGAGATGTCCCAAATCTCAGGTGCTTGGAAAGCCAAATGCCAGACAAACCAAGCACAGCAGAACCGAGAGAAATAGCAAGATATTGGCGGTATAGTTAGTGCACAATGACCAAGCATATTATTGCCCAACAACCCAACACAGCACATAAAAAAGGCTAGCTCTCAGCAATTCTAGGGAGCAAGCAGGGACTCACCTGTGTGAGCAGTACTTGCCCAGTAAGGAGAGGTGCACTATAGCCCATTACTTCCCAAGAGTGGAAGGATGTGTTTAGCAAGACACAGATAGCACAGAACTATAATATAAACAATTATTTGGGGATCCTGAGTGTAGCATTTAGAGCAGAAAACTCTGGCTATCTTATTTGGAAATATTTTCCAAGTTTCCAAATAAATACTTTATCCAAGAAATATGTTTTCCCTAATCTGTATCCCAATACTATTTTTCTACTGTACTCACCACATTCTATTTTATATTTAAAATATATATTTATGTACCTGTTTCCTGTGTTTTATCAAATGCCAGTCTCTGGAATGGAGTGCAACATCTAGTAGGTGCAGGACAAAGACTTACTGCGTAGAATTCATGTAAGTAATTTAGGAGGTTACACACCCTTATGGAAAGACCACCAATGTAAAAGAACTATTTGTTATGTCACTATACTTTAAAATGAAAACATTTATAAATATAAGCTTTAAAACAATAACAACAAAATAGGCTCTATAACTTTCTTAAGCTGCTCAAAGTTCTAGATGCCTAAGGTTATAACTACTGGCATGTGAATTTTAACTTTCATTAACATTGAAAGTGAATTGGCTTTAAGTCTTATACAGCACTTATTGTCTGATATTTTTCACTGTTGGCTATGCAAAGCTACTTGGATGTGCTCCTATTTGAAAACCCTTAAAATTTCTCCAAGTAATTTGCCACTGTTTGTGCTCTTTAAGTACTAGCTGTATTGGTGTTTTTTCTTTTCCCAAATAAAGTGCTGAAATAACATTTCTAGCTCAGGAAACATGTTATACACATAAAGTGAACATACTCTATTTCCACAGGTAAAAAAGTACAAAGTAAACTTCATATCCAGTTTAAAATACGCGGCTGGTTCACGACTTGTTAGGCAAGTATGTTCCTGAAATCTAAGTCTGACCATACTAAAAGTGGACCAAGTTTGTCTGTAGGATCTCCCTTTCCTGGGCCTCACTGACACCCCTCTCTCAGCGTCCTTTGGAGACCTACTGACACCATGTTTTCTTTCCCCTATTACTTAGCTTTGAAAACTGAAGTTGGGGAAGAATTTCAGACAACAGTTCACGTTGAGTTTTAAGTACTTCCATATGCCAGTACTGTGATAATTGTTATAATTTTCTCACTTCTTTTTCACACCAACTCTGAAGTAACTACTGTTACCTTATTTTCCTGAAGAGAAAATTGAGGAACTTAAGAGTATAAATAACTTGCCTATGGCCACTCAGCCAACTACCAGCAAGGTTCAGTCCCGGCTTTGTCTGACCCTAATAGCCCTGTTTTCCATTAGATGGCAAACTGCCCAGAGCATCTCCCAAGAAAATAATTTTTGCATCTTAACCCGTTAGTGAAGTCTTAAACCAAAGAAATATGCAAGCTGCACGGTGCAATTTCAGACATTCACCAGGAGATGGGAACGCGTATTTTGAGGGAGAGGTTCTGAATTCACACTCTGCAGACAACGTTACCTAATTTATTATATCTGCATGTATAACACACACACACACACACATACACCAAAAAACAAATTGTGAACTTGCTACAATATTACTTATCATGAAAGAGGGATTCACTTTATACCGTGAGGGCCAATGTAAACCAAACAGCTTAGGATATGGACTTTTATGCTTTCTGCACATACATTTATAGATAGTTCTCCTGATTTCCTTTGTGAATAATACACATCTGTCATGTCAACATTCACCACACAAGATGACCATATCATTTCCTTTACTATGGAAAAATCTCAATCTCACATAATAGTTAACTTCCCACATCACACTAAAAACGAAACTTCATGTACTTCTTAGGATATTTTACTTGTACTTTTATATGAAATATTTTAAATTTCTTTCATCAGATATGAACACATTTAAAACATATATATTAGAATTATATATATATATATTTGGAGCTATATTTGGAGTTGTGTTAAATATAGCTTCTATAACCCTATTTGAGGAATTGAGAACAGAATTTGTGCCATTCTGAAAGAAATTCATACACATTATTTTAAAGTATATAAACTTGCTTATATAGTATAAAGTATGTAATGAGGTATCACCTCACACCAGTCAGAATGGCCATCATTAAAAAGTCTACAAATAAAATGCTGGAGAGGGTGTGGAGAAAAAGGAACCCTCCTACACTGTTGGCAGGAATGTAAACTGGTACAGCTACTATGGAGAACAGTATGGATGTTCCTTAAAAAACTAAAAATAAAGTTATCATATGATCCTGCAATCCCACTCCTGCGCATATATCTGGAGAAAACTCTAATTCAAAAAGATACATCCACCCCAATGTTCATGGCACCACTATTTACAATAGCCAAGACATGGAAACAACCTAATTGTCCATCAACAGATGAATGGATAAAGAAGATGTGGTATATATATACAATGGAGTATTACTCAGCCATAAAAAAGAATGAGGGGCTTCCCTGGTGGCGCAGTGGTTGAGAATCTGCCTGCTAATGCAGGAGACACGGGTTCGAGCCCTGGTCTGGGAGGATCCCACATGCCGCGGAGCGGCTGGGCCCGTGAGCCACGGCTGCTGAGCCTGCGCTTCTGGAGCCTGTGCCCCGCGACGGGAGGGGCCGCGATAGTGAAAGGCCCGCGCACCGCGATGAAGAGTGGTCCCCGCACCGCGATGAAGAGTGGCCCCCACTTGCCGCAACTGGAGAAAGCCCTCGCACGAACCAAAGACCCAGCACAGCCAAAAATAAAATAAATAAATAAATAAATAAATAAATAAAAATTAAAAAAAAAAAAAAAAAAAAGAATGAAATAATGCCATTTGCAGCAACATGGATGGACCTAGAGATTACCATATTAAGTGAAGTCAGAGAAAGACAAATATATGATATCACTTACATGTACAATCTAAAAAAATGACACAAATGAACTTATTTACAAGACAGAAATAGACTCACAGACATAAAAAACAAACTTATGGTTACCAAAGGGAATAGAGGGGCAGGGGAGAGATAAATTAGGAGTTTGGGGTTAACATATATACACTACTATATGTAAAATAGGTAAAATACAAGGACCTACTGTATAACACAAGGAACTACACTCGAAATCTTGTAATAACCTATAAGGAAAAGAATCTGGAAAAGAATATATATATATATATGTGTATGCATAAGCAAATCACTTTGCTGTACACTTGAAACTAACACAACATTGTAAATTAACTATATTTCAATATAAAATGTATATAAACTTGTTTATATACTATGAAGTATGCAAGGTTTATAAAGTATATAAACAAAGTTGATAAACTTTGACCTATAAAAACCTCTTTTCCCCATAAGAAACCTTGGTTAAATTTGTCCAGAAACAGGTTATTCACTTTTTAAACCAATGTTTTCCCTCAGATGCATTCCACTCAATTTTATAGAGCAGAAAGCCTACTTAAGGCAACTACTGGCCTTGTTGTATGTATTCATGTTATTTATGTTCATAGCCATTATGCTAACCAATGGAGTAATTACAGATTAATTCTAATATAACATTCTTTAATGAATCCATATTAATTAGAAGGTTCACCATTAAGTGATTCTCAGAAATGGCTACAGGTGAAAAACTGTCAAGTTTCCTAGTTTAGAACCCTCCAGTAGAGCAAGGTCTAAAATGGTACCTGATCAGATTAAATCTCTAGTGGTTCATCATTTTAACTGTAAAATAAGAAGGGGTAAATAAGAAGGGTAGTAATTTTTTAATGTATCTCAAACATCAACTAGTTCATTCAGAACATTCAAAAGATAAGACCCATGTCTCTAAGGCTTAATAGTGACATAGTTCTTCTGTGTCCCTCCTTCTATAAAATGGTGCCAATAATAGTACTTGCTTCAAGTGGAGTTTAGTTTTTTAAAAAGATTCTATCTATTAAGGATTTAGCTCTACATCTGGTATGCAGTAGGTATTCCATAAGTTTTTTTGTTGTCATTATTATCATTATTATTATTATTTGGCAGCTACAAAGTGGATTCTCCAGTTGGTGGGCTGATTAAGAACGTATTTATTAAACACTCATTTGGAAAAATGATTATTTAAGCTAAAAAATTCTTATAGCAAGGTTAATTCCGTCTTCCTGGTTTGTTGTTTTTTGTTTTGTTTTATTTTTTCGATTCTCTTTCATACATCTATGGCCATCAGAAAGATACGGGCATGTATTTTATTTCTCTTGACCTCCTCAGGAATAGATGCTGAATTAATATAAAATGATACTATTCAGAATATAAAAATAATATTTGATTTAGTGGTTTTTTAATTCCCACCAAAATAACTATTTCAACCATTCTATAATAATGTATGTTTATTAAAAATTAATGGAGCATTTGAAATTCATGAACATTTTAAGGATAATTCCAGTTATCCAGATCCATTAAGAGCATTAATCCATCCAGAGCATTAAGGGACTGCCCAAGATAACCCTAAAGTGTATGACTCTAGCCTGAGCCAACAGACAGGACGTTCATAGCATAGTAGCCTGGAGGAGTCAGAGGATGAAATGTGGGTTGTGTGCGAAACTACGCTAAGCAAAATCATAACTGGGTCTTCCGATATCCAGGCCAGTTCTCAGTGGGGGATATTTACAGGAGTTGAGGTGGAGTGAGGTCAGTTGGAGAGAGGAAAGAAGGAGAAATGCACTTTGAAAAAGCTATTCTGGTGATTCTAGTGGACAATCTCAAACCCTCAGCCACCTTCCTCCCATTGCAGGTGGGAACTATTAGATTTTCAAAGGAGTCTCATCAATATCACCCTCCTCCCCAGCCTGAGTTCTGAACTAGGAAATAAAACCAACTCTCACCTTGACAACTGACAAAACTGAAACTGTAAAATGTGGCTGATATGAGCAAACGGGCATCCTGATACTGACCCCAGAACCGAGTGGACTAACCAGCTCCACAGTGACTGCACTCAACGATCTGAGCCCCGGCCTCTCGTTCAGGGCTCCTGGCACTACCCCAAGTGGGCCTGAAAACGTTGAAGAACAGACCTTGTTTCTCCTTCCAATCTCGCCAAGCAGAAAAGTCACGGCACCTCCCCTGCGAGGAGTGACAGAGAGTGAGGAGGAGCAATCAAGACCACTGAAACCTCAGCATAAGATCAATAAGCACTATAAGGTTATATCTTATAACTAAAATATATTTGACTCCAGTTTTGAAGCAGACAGTAAAATATGATGGAGCATTACGTCAAGTTTGACGGAAGAATCAAAGTGAGTATCTGTGCACTGTCTGATCAGCTGCTAAAGTTCCCAGATTACTTTGTCTCTGGCAGTAAACTCTGAATTAGCCAGTTAGAGGGTTTATTTTAATAGTGTCTGTTTATGCCGTTTATGCTACTCTTGTATAATGTATGAGATAACAGGTGATTTATTGTTGTTCTAGATATTGGACTAACATGAAAAAAAAAGCCTAGATTTTATAATGCTGTTAAACTCTTGCTTCCTCTTTCTACACCTGCCAGGGCAGTTTTGAGGCAAGCACTTCTTTAGCTCAGAAGCCTTTTGCTTGAGGCATGTTTGAGCTTCCAAACACCATCTCTATGTTTCTCCTGCTAATTACTGGGTCTGCTTTAAGTATAACATAACAGGCCAAGCAGTGACTTGTTACTTTGGAGGCTGTCACATAAACAGGATAACTGAAACCCCACTGATTTCTAAAATTTTCACCTAAGTCACCATAATATAAAACACAGCAATTTTTAAGATAATGGACTGCCAATGTAAGTTTATTTCCACATTTGTATGAGCATATATATGGAATGTTCACAAGATGTATTTGTCCAGAAACATTAATAATGTGACCTGATCTGTCATCTAAAGCTACACTATCCACTAGGTAGCCACTAATTACATGCAACTATTTAAATTAAAATTAAACAAAATTAAAGCGTCACTTCATCAGTTGCACTAGCCTCATTTCAAGTGCCCAAAAGCCAAATGTTGTTAGCAACTATCCTATTGGACAGCACAAATAAAGAATATATCCATCATCAGAGTCAGTTCTATTGGACAGCACTGATTTTAGAGCGTCACTGCTGGAATAACCTCATTGTTAAATGACAGACTTTGAGTTAAATGCATATGCCTCCAAATGATCTAATCTTTTTATATAGTGAAGAGTAGATATAATCTGGTAAGCTAGGTGAATAATAAAGCATTTCTAAGATTATTTAAGTTTTATCAGTTCTTTTTAAATAAGGTAATGGTGAACTTGCATGCTACTATTAATAATCACTACAATCTTAAAAAATTATTTATGCACTAAATCTACCAGCTCACTGCAGTTCTTAGACTTCATAAAACATCAAGACTACATATATATATATATTATATTTTGTTTATAAGTATATACTGAATTTATAAATATATATTTATATAAATATTTAGTGTCTTTGTTGACACTCTCCAAGACAGTTTCTTTTTGGCTGATTTGTAAACATGTAAATGTTACTGGGTTGCTTGGTGCAAAGTAACTTGTAGTTATTGTTTGTTTCTTAGGTTTAGATGTATATTATTTATATATTTGCATACAACATACTACATGCACACCAAATACTATACAGAGACAAAAGGTGAGATAGAGACAGCTTGAAGAAGAGCAATGCAATTGGAGGGTGCGGGTAATTTCATATTCATTGTACACCAATGAGTGGATTAGTACAAGATTTTTTTTTTTTTTAATGATAGAAAGGTGGGTAGATAGAGAGATGGATAGAGAGAGAGAGAGAAGGAAAGAAAGAAAAAAAGAAGAAAGAAAGAGAAAAAAAGAAAGAAAGAAAGGAAGGAAGGAAGAAAGAAAGAAAGAGAAAGATGGATAGATAGATAGATAAATGTTAGAAAGAAAGAAAAATGGGGAGTTCCCTGGTGGCCTAGTGTTTAGGATTCTGGGCTTTCACAGCCATGGGCCCGGGTTCAGTCCCTGGTCAGGGAACTGAGATCCTATAAGCTGCACTGCGGGAAAGAAAGAAAGAAAGAAAAGAAAGAAAGAAAGAAAGAAAGGAAAGAGAGAGAGAGAGAGAGAGAGGGAGAGAGAATAGTACAAGATTTTTATCAAAACAATGCCAGCATTTGGAAAGAGCCCAAAGAACATTAAATGTAAAAAGTTTCTAATATAGGCTGAATCTTACATTTGAATTTAACTAAGAATTCAGAAGTTTTTAATTTCTTACTAAACCTGATCAGTCTTCAATAGGGGTGAAAATGGCTAAACCCAGAGCAATTATGACAAAACATACTAATTATTATTGTTACAGCCAAAAGGAAGACAAGGACAAACACATAGGTAAACACACATAACTGTACTAGATGGAGATGTTTCTTCCAATCAGTGAAAATGCTCCACTCATATATATTATCACAGCAATTCTTAAATATCATTCTGATGCCTGGAAAGCAGTGGGGACCATTTTTGTTTCCTTTTGCAGATGCAAACTTCAAAATGCAAGATAAGTAAATTCCACAAAAGTCAGTAGTATTCCCAGCTCAGTACCTCTATTTGTGCTGTTCTGTTCCTTTTTGCCAAATATCCATCTGCATCCTGCTCTCTATCAAAAGCCTACCCATCCACCCATGGATGCATGGATATCTATCAGGATGTTTCCACCAATCATTCCCTACCTGAAAGTGACACATCCTTTCTTAAGACTCTAAAACTCTCCATTTGTACCTTTCTTGCTGCAATACATACTGTGTTAAAGGTTCTAGGTCTGTTGAAAATAAGCCCTCTAGCTAGGACAATATTCTATTTTAACCACTTTGGATTTCTTCTTTTCATTTGCTTTGCTACAATTACTATTCCAGTACTTTTATACCGCCACAGAATTAAAAAGAGGCCTTAAACTCAGATCATGAACAAAGTTAGCTTAAGTTTAAAAACAAAACAAAACAAAAGTCATGCAAAAAAAGGAAAAATAATACAGCTTTGAATTCGGGTAGGCTTGAGTTGAAATTGCAGTACCACAACTTAGTAAGCTATAGAGCTTTCCAAACTTTCTACTGATGGCACTCATAAAAAGGACCACATCTGTAAGGTACACTAAAAGGAACAAACAAATCCTTTCATGGTGGTCAGGTGGGACCCATTCACAGGCTCTAGCTTCTCTGGGCCCCTCTTTGCAGGCCCAAAGGCTCAAAGAATCAAGACCTTGACACACAACCCTGGAATGGAAATCTCTGGGTTATACTGCTTTTAATACATTAACATAATAGCATTTCTGAGCCTCAGTTTCTTAATTCTAAATATATGTAGCAATACTTTCGCTGATGGGAAACAATGTAAGTAAAACATCTAGCATTATGTTAGACACTAAGAAGACACTCATAAATAGTACCTAATGACTTTAGTGCCTAATAATGATATTCAAAATATAAGTCACATGAATGAAAACAGTACCCTTCATGGAATAGTGTCAGGTGCATTATCAATACCACGAAGTAGGCTGCTAATAGAGGACTAGCTGATTGATTTTTTTTAATGAGTAAGCAGACCTTTAAGTACATTAAAGCTGATATCAATAATTTCATAGGTAAATCAAAGGCTTCTCTAAAACCACACATCAAATAAAGGGTGGAAGTAGCCATGAATCAGGACTGTGTATTGAGTCAGAACAAGTAGGGGGAGGTGGATACAGAATGCAGTGAAACACCACTCTAGCTTTCTGTTGGCAGAGATGGAATCTCAGAACCAAAGAGCCCAGAAGGCTCTCAAGAGACCACGCAGCACAACTCACAGATGAACAGGTACTTCCCTGTACTCACAGGTCGAGCATAAGGAGCTCCAGTGCCCTTTTCAAGCCTGGTACTGACATTTAAAAAGGCTGTTGATTTTATGTTTTGTTTCCTTTGACAAATACAGTCATCTGATTGGACACTTTCCCCCACACAGTCAATATTTGAACAGGTTTTCAACACTGATCTTAAACGCGATTGCAATTTGACTTATTATTTTGTTAGCCACAGCTGCTCCACTCTCAACAGTGGGGCATGATTGACCCACACATTGATCCGCTGCTGTCCTCATCACAGCACACAGCCATCTACTTGATTCTGCTGGCCCAGACCTGCCTTCCTATCTTAGCTACACCAGAGACCCCGATAAAAGGTTCACAGGAAGCTCCAGACTAGATACACATACAATCCTTGACGTAATGCTGATATTTGAGATCTAGTTAAATACTGAAGAATGAAATGAATTTAGATCTAATAGGGCATATATCAAGAAAACCAAGGCACCAAATAAATGCCAACTTTTAGAAATAAATGAATCAAGAAGCTAATATCAATATGATGGTTTATCAAGCCATTAATCACTGTTTCTGATACAAGAGATAAATACTAATAACTGAGTTCTTGAATTAGAACAATAAGTAGCACTTAAGATACTGTAGCCTATTCGAGGACATGTGGAACAAAATGATACATAGTGGACTACACAGTGATGTTGTTAACATATATAAAGGTACTGTTTACAGAAAACTGTTTACTTTGGGAAATCTTTGGCAAATGCAAATTAAATTATCCTATGAAGTTAAAGTCTCTAAATTTTAAAGATAGCACATGTAGTTCTTAGTTTCCCAGTATATCATACCAAATCAACACAGTGTATACTTCTTCCCTAAAAGAAATAGAAAGCATTACTGATTCTACACGAGTAATTTTTTTTTTAATTTCTTCAACCTGAGTTCTAAATTCTTAAATCATAAAAATCCAATTACGTGTAAGTACATTTCATTTAATTGTAGGTATATGTTATATGCTTAAAATGCTTTTCCTCCTTCTTCAATTAATGAGAGGGCAGAAGAACCTAATTACTTGGTGCCTAATAGTGCCATAAACTTTGTCCCAAAAATTTTGCACATTTTTATCTCTAAATGATAAGATTAGCATACACACTCGACTCTTCTGAGTGTCTAAAACAATCTTACAAGAAAATAAGAATCTGGTTGCCATGTTATGGCTTGCATGCAGGCTAAGGCTTTGAGGAGAGAATGGAACAATTAAAGGCAATGTCTTTCAGTCTTTTGGAACAGCAAATGTGAACTTCCCCTGGCAGTACATGATTGGATATTTGTGTTCACTCTGACTGAGTTAGACTGGCTGAGGCATCATCATTCTAATCAAGACAATGTGAAGCACATACAGGCAGAATTGCCCACTATTTGTCACCTGAAGCCTAATTACAACTGTAATCACAGAGCATCCCCAATGCTGAAAATTAGTTTCCGTCATTTACCTCTAAAACACTTTAATGTAACAAATAGTTGAAGATTACTTAAATAGAGTAAATCCTTTGGAATTCCAGTCACCCTCCTACTACTTGATCAATGCAATGATCTTTATATCTGAATACATACATTTTGCATCACTGACCACTCTCATTAACTCCCAACCCCCTTTCCCATTACTCATACCCCTGCATTATTAGAACTTTATTTTCCTTTTTTTTTCAAAGTATTAGAACTTTATTGTCCTTTGTTTTCAAAGTCCCTACTCCTTTCACAAATCCCCAAACTCTTCACTGAATGCATTAAAGATCTAGTTCTTAGGGATTTTTATTCTCTCTTCTTCCTTCCATCTTACATTTCACAATACTCAGCCAACCAAAGGAACTCCTGCCCACTCATTATTAGTCACAAATTCTTGCCTCTTTTTATCTAATTTTCTTGACCATGTACCCTTAGAAAACAGCACTTATTTATATTTAGAACACATCAAAACATGGGCATCAGGCTTGGCTATGTGACTTGCACTGGCCAATAAAATGTGAGCACAAGAATGGCATGTCCCAAATAGGGGCCGCTGCTTCTGTTTAGTTCCCAACATGAGGAGGACATAGGGCAGAATCACAACTGAACCACACTTCACATGTGTGTGAGAAATAAACATATACTGCTGTAAACCCCTGAAATTCTGGGATTATCTGTCACCCCAGCATAACTTAGAGAAAACTAATACAATACTACATAGGTTTATAGTGATAACTAAATGAGAGAATGTGAATGGCGCTGGTGACACAGGAGATATTCAATACATGTGAGCTACTGTCAAGTCAGCATCATTCCACAAGTATCTGCTTCATTTTCTCACATTTTTCAAAGAACAGAACTATGTGTTTTCTAAATAGTCATTCTTGATATGCCTCGAAGAGTAACAGGTACCTAATAAGTATTAAATAAAGTCAAAGGAAAAAGTAACAAACGGGTAACCTGAAGAAAGCCATAGTAGGGCGAAGAATAAGATTTGGAGGGAGGAGGGGAGAAAGAATGATGCCATCCCTCTTTTTATTCAATAAATATTTATTGAAGAATTAACTGTGAGTCAGACACAGTGATACACATTAAGGAGGCAACTGTGAATGAGGCAATTTTGCCTTCACTGGGATGGGGAAATAATGAAAAGTAAGTAGCAATTATATGTCCTCCCATTTGGAAAAGCACAGTGAGTTTGAAACACGTAGAAGGGGTCAAGGAAGTTTTCTTCAGGTGAAAACAGAAAAACCTATCTGTTGTCACTGAAAGGGGTGGAGGGAGTAAAGCTGATCTTTAGGAAGTTAGATAAGGACAGATGTTGCCATTACAGACAACGAGTGAGGAAGCTGACCAGAGATTGGGATAGTTTTCTAGGCACTATTGCTGGCGTATTGGAAAGCATAGCAGTAGAGGGGCATTGATCATCACAGTGGGGTGATTTTTTACAGTGGCACTCAGACTGGTTACGCTCACAGGGAAGCAGGCAGGTGGTTTGTGCCAGAGTAGCTTCTGACGCCAGATGGTTGCACTGAAGCCAGCAAGGAACTGGAATTGTGAATACTGGCAAGGACGTGGCTGCTGCTATGGAATGTGATGTCTAAGTCAGGAAAATAAAGGAGGGTGGGTGCTTCCACCGATAGATGTGGCAAAAGCAGAGGTTTTCAAGGGACTGGAGGCCTCAATGAAGCCAAAGCATGGATTTTTTAAAAAAAAATTTAGGCTCCATACAATATCTGATGGAGTTGCTGTCTACAAGTATCATCAGGATAGTGTAAACACTTCTCTCTGTAAACCACAGAACATAGGCATAACTTATGTGATCTAAGACTCTATTATTACTTTATTTTCAAGCACTTCCCTTAAGTTCAAATGTTTTCCCATTCATTGAAAACACCACATTTGATTGACATTACAACGTATGGTAATGGGAAACCAGTATTAATATCTTCGTTTTATAATTGGAAAAAAATTGAGGTTTGGGCAAATTTTAAAACTTGCCTAAGGTTCCAAGGTGAGTTTGTGATGGATTATAATAAAACCCAGCTTATTACTCCTTTGATATGTGCCTCTTAAGAAATTTATGGAGAAAACTCAGAAGCAGAAGTAGACTACCCATGTGGCAAACTCCCAGTATATACTGAAATCACCCATCATCTCAAACAAGTTCTTTTGTGTGATTCCCAAACCACAGGCCAATGGCTGGCTCCTCCTGGTCATTCCAGGGAGAATTATCTTTAGGAGTTATTAATCAGCCTTATCATCCTCCTTTTTGAGGCACTGCTTTTGCTTTAATGTCTACCTTTATGATATAAATATTGTTTTTATCTGATCATTGTAAACTTTAAAGGATGTGTCTTCAACCAAGTAAGTTTGAAGGTCCTTATTCCTTTAGTTTGGGAGATCTTTTTATTCACCCTTGAGGAAAAAAAAAAAAATTATACATCTTATTCAATTATAAGGATCTAAATAGAACCAAAGGGTTGGTTCCAGAACCTGAAAAATAAATGAATATTCTTATAACCAATCAGCTGAAAACAGCTCCAGGCTATGAAATAGATGGTAAACAATTTTCCTATGTGCTTCTAATTTTAAATTAAAATCGAGGTCACATTGAACTGGTGGAAGTCAAAACCAATTCAGTTCCTTTGATTTCAAACTAGGAAATATACACTTCTGCTTATCTTCTTTATACCAAATAAACGCTTTTCAGATGAAACAAAGACTGTATCACATAAAAATAAGGGGATAGTATGTTTGGCATCATATAAAACTATTTTCAAATGCTGGATAAGTCGATTCTGTACAGATTGGTTTTACCTTTGCCTGTATAGACATTTCTATTAGAATCACAATTAAATGGAGCCCTCATTTATTTCTGGTTTGACCATGACCTTGACATGTGAAATTAAACAAATCACGCAAACTCTCATTTTTTAAGGTTTCCTTGTCTATAGAGTGAGTGAATTTATTTGCCTTGACCAACTCCTAGGTCCTAAACATTAGATGATTTGCTCAAGATTTTGTTGCAAGTGACAGCTAAAATCTTCAAGCCATATCTCCTGAAATCTATGGCTCCATTTTCAACAACAGGTTATAGTATAGTTGTTTCTGCATAGGTTTTTATTCATCTTGGAATGGTTTATTTTAAAGCACTACAGTAGTCTCTGTTAAAATCTGGTCAAACTTCTTATATCTGCAGCAAGAGTAGAGACAAAAAACACAGATGATCCTAAATAATGTATAAGCAAAAAAAATAAAATTCATTTAACTTCAGAATGCAAGATTCTTTGTTGCACTAAATGACTTATATAACAGTGTTTTACGTAGTCTCATATTAAAACTTAGATTGTACCTCCTAATCACGTACCAGTGCTAATATTTATAATATTACCCCAAGAGCAATGTTACACAAAATTCATATTGTGTTTTCAGGTCTTAAATAGAATAACTGTGGTTTGCAACTATCAAAACTGCTCAATGACTTTTGGCTATTAAACAAAATTGGTCATGAAAAGAGATATAAATACACTCATGCTTAATATTTCTAGGTTGTGTTCCTTCCTCTTTACTTTCAATATCTTAAAATAAGCCACCTTCGCTTATTATCTGGATTACTGAAATGTCTCTCTCACCTTTTCCCTATTTCTAACCCTATCACTCTCCAATCTTTACTCCACATGACCATCAAGAGTTATCTTTCTAATATGCTCATTAGACTGTCATTTTTCTGCTTTATAGCTTTCACTAGTTCTTCACAGTTTTCAGAATAAAAGGAAAATTCCTACCTTAACCTCTAAGTTCATAAGACTTAGCTTCTGCCTTTTCTTTAACCCCAGGCTCCTCTGCTATCTTTATCAAGCTAATCACAGGGACTCAGGACTGGAGACAGAGTTTCAAATCTCTGTAAATTCCAATATCCTGTTCCCTTACCTAGGATCCTTTCCTGCCCTTCGCTGGTACAGCTGACCTCACTGAGACTTAAAGCTTCACTCAAGCATTACTTTACCCTTGAATCTGATTAGATGCTCTCCTGTGTGTCCTCACCACATCCTCTAAACTGTCACATCCTATCAGTCAGTAATCCATGTTTAAATCTATTTTCTGCATAGCAGCTAGGGTGTTACTTTAAAAAAAATGTAAATCTAATCTTATTATTAAAAAACAGTCCAGACTTGCCCCCTGAATTCTGGACAACAGCCTCCAACGGTGCTACCTGACTTGCCCAGCCAAAGCCTAAATCCTTATCTACCTGGCAACAATTTTCTTCCTTCCCATTATGCCCCTGCCATAGTTTGGGGGCAGGGGGAGAAAACTTGAACTCCTTCCCGGTTTTAGCATCTACTCTTCTCTTGTCTCAAGTGCCTCTCTCCCCACTTGTGCCCTTGCTCATCTCCAGGCCTCATCTTATATGACACTTCCTCAGAGAGTCATCCCCCCACCCATTTTCAGGAAAACTCACATCTCATCCCCTCTCATAGCACATTTTACTTTTCTTTCACAGCATTTATCAAAATGTATAATTATGTACTTATTTACATGACCATTTGTTTAAGGTCTGTCTCTACATCCTCTGTAGGTTCCATGAGGTCTGAGACTATTTGGGGTTTGTTCATCACTCCAGACTCAGTGCCTGGCCCAGTGACTGGTGCAGAGTAGGGCTCAGGAATATTTGTTGAATGAGCTCAAAGCCTCTTTTACTAAGCATCCTTGTTCTTGAGGAATGATTTTATTTGACTTTGTAACACCAAATAATTGTATAGTGCAGAACTGACCATAGTGGGTTCTCACTAAATATTAGATCAACGAATGGGCACTTTTCAAAGATGAATCAAAAATTATGCTGAACAGCATTAACCTTTCTTTGATTATCCAGACATACTGAAGGATCCCCTTTGAGAAGTGAAGACACTCCCCCAGATGGTAGGAGTGCTGCAGAAAGATTACCATCCCTAGTAATCTAGTCACTAGTCACTAGTAAGTGACCCTAGTCAGCTCACTTTGGGGACTGCCTCAGTTGAAGAAAACCACTATGTTTCAGGTCTCACCTACTTGCAGAGGCATTCTCCATCCGGGTGTCCAAAGGTCCAGCCCCTTCACTCCAACCTGGGACAATGCTGAAGGGCCATCCCACTTCCAGAGCTCTCCTTGGGGTCTACAGAGGCTGGCCAGAGACTGGATCATTTTCAACTTCTCCTTTTACCCACTCCTGCTTTTTTCCCTTCACTTCTATAGACATTGATCTCAAGAGCCATCCCTAATGAACATTCTGACTGCCATATTCCATCTCTGGGTCTGCTTCACAGCAAACCCTTTCTGTGACAAGAAGAAAAATTAGCGTTTTATGTGGATAAAAATGATAGATAAAGAACTTATGATACATTGGTGTTGTGGAGATGTATATATTATTATTAAAGGGTTTTTTAAGCTATTAGAAGGATACCATATGGTTCTTTCAATAGCATTATATATAATAGCAATTCTAGTTAATTTGAGCTGAGTGGCTATTTACAGATATATTGGTATTATTGTCCAGCTTTCTTTTTTTTAATATTAAGCATTATGGTCTGTATTTGCTTGAAGAGAACAAGTACATTGTTGAAGCTATTTCTGTGTCAAGGGAGGAAATGATGGAGGGTAAATATGCCATATTTTGTGCAACACCACATTGATCTGTTTATCTTTCCAGAAAATGGGAGCTCATCCTTATAAGCACTGGTTCAGACAGTAAATGCTGTAGGATAAAGATATAACTAGTTTCAGAGTAAGAAGGGAGGCCTTATACAAAAGGAAAAATATATAAATGTTTGTTATTAGAATAAAGGAATTATCCAGCTGACTTTGGCAGCTGTTTTTCAGCATACTAGCTAAAATTTAACGCTTATTACTTTCTCTCTTGTACCTTAACTATGCATATTGTGTAGCTAAGTGTTTTCAATTAAACACCTACCCTTTTCTAAAGGCATATACATTCTCCTACCTCTGTAGCTCATTAGAAAATGTCTACTAGGAAAGAACAGGTTTCTTTTGAGGCATCTGAGCTTCTCAAACTTTATTATGAACACAAATCACCCAAAGAATCTTATTAAAATGCACATTCAAATTTAGGGGTCTGCGATGAGACCTGAGAGTCTGCGTTTCTAACAAGCACCCAGGTGATGCCGATGTTTCCGATCTGTGGACCATACTCTGAGGAACAAGGGTATAAAAAAAAAACAAAAGAACATGTAGCTAGGGCTTATAGACTGTGATCTAGATTTAAGCCAATATCTCTGATATATTGCTCAGTGGGGGGGAAAAAGGATATATGCCATTTTTGAAGGAAAAAAAATTACACACACACAAGTATATATGAAAAAAAGTCACTTAGCCACTTCATTGTACTTTATAAAATGAGTACACCAAAAGCCTAGTCGACCTTAATGAGTAGTTGTGGGGAGCAAGTGAAAACCATTTCTGTAATGTAAACCTCAAAGTGTTATATGTTTTGTAATTATGAATTACATGGTACAATAAATAGTTTCAGTAGGTTATTTTCATACTGCAAAAACCACATTTTCAGGATGGAAATTTCTATACATATCTATGCTGTGTGTGTGTGTATCATACACACACAAATGAAAGTTTTTATGTCAAATTTTATGTGACACAATGCTTGATAATACAAGCTGATTCACATACTATTCTTGTTTCATGCCTCTTTAATAAAAATCTTACTTTTTCTGTGCTTACGGAATTATCTAAACAACACAGAGACTTTCTTTCTGTAAGGAGATTTATACTTTCAGGTGTCTGAATATTAAAAACAAAGCCAAACATTAAAACAACCCACAAGTGCATTGTACAAGTCTGAAAATGAATTATTGCAATAATGCTGAAGGAAAAAGGGACATCCAGAACATCTATTCCCTTCATTCCAATGAAGTCAGTACAACTACCCTAATGTCCTGAGTCTGCAGAACAGCCAGATATTAGAAATGAAACACATTTCTAAGATTCTTTATATTGGGGTACAAGGAAGAACAGAACCGATATTTACTGAGAATTTACTGTGTTCCAGGGACTTTGCTAGTTGCTTTATCTGTTTGCTTATGTATTTCTAAAGGCAAACTAGATCAGGTAGGTCCTATTATCCCCATTCTACAAATGAAACAAATGTTCCTGGTCACAGAGCAAGACAGCTCCTATCTTCCTTTGTAAAGATACGTAAATCCTTTTAATAGCTGTCAACCACATTTACACAATGGAATAATCTGAAGAGCTTTTAACAAGACTAATTCTTGGATCCCACCCCTTAGAGATTCTAACTTAAACAGCCAGGTGTTTGGTCTTCATATACGGAGTGTAAAAGTTCCTTAGATGATTCTAATGTGCACCAAAGCTGAGAGCCACTGTTCTGGAGCATCTGAATTCCTCTGTCCTCATCTACTCCCCCTCAGTCCAAACAGATGACCTCATTTCTCATTTCTTATTTCACAAGGAAAGTAGAAGCTGTCAAATAGGCACTTCCTCAACTTGTCACCACCATAACCTAGATACTTAGCTCTAACAAATATTCTCTTTTCCCCCAATTTTCACTTTTCCCCCAATTTACACCAGAGATTATTCATTCTAATTCCTCCCCGCCATGCACACCCTTAATGCCAATTCTTTTCCCCTAAGTGCTGGACAGCACCTTCTTCTCCCACCCCCACCTCCACCTCCTTTCCTGGAACCTTCTTGAATATACAGTCATCTCTTTATTCCGTAATTTCAGCTTGTCCCTCCTTGTCAACTCATTCCTAACTTAAAATGCTCATGGTTCTCCTATCTTTTAAAACAAAGCCCCCAAACCCTCTTTGTCACCACAAACCATTTTAGCCTGTTCTGTCTATACCCATCACAGCCAAAATTCTTCACCAAGTTAACCGTAAGGGACGGTGACATTTTCTCCCTTTCCTGTTCCGTCTTATTTCTACCCCAACATTCAATAAGATCCACTCTACCCAAATCACAAATGTCACTTTTCATCCAATACCTCACAACTCTTGCCAGCCTTTGACCCTTAAGTTTTTCCTTTTTCAATTGATTTCTTTCCTTCTCTGCAACACTGCACTTTTCTGGGCTTTCCTCCTATGATATGGAAGGTCCTTCTCAGTCACTCTGCAGGCTTCTTGTCTCATATATTTATGTTCCTCCTTGTATTCAATACTTCTCGCACCCTGTATAGTACATAGACATGAATCCCACTTGAACACCATTAGGGAAGTAAATCACCAATCTTGATGCCCTGTTTTAATCTCTCTTGAACTGTGGATTTATATACCCTATTATAAATTAGACATCTCCAAGCTATGGACACTTAGTATGTCTAAAAATGAACTCAGAATCTTCCACACAAACTTTCTTATCATGCTTTCTTTCCTTTGGCAATGAAGGGTGCCGTGATTCAGCCCCATCCCAGACACATACATGCATTCCTGAAGCCTCTCTTCCCCTACAAAAACATTAAACCAGTCATTAAGTCCTCTTAATTCTCAAAGATATCATCTTGACAACATCCTCTATTGCCACTCCCCTAGTCTGGCGACCATTCTCTACTACCTAGATGACTACTCCTAAGTGTCCCCTCTGTTTCTAATTTTGTTCCCTCTACCGTATCATCTGCACATGGCCATTACGGGCATCATTGTAAAAGGCAAATTGGATCATGTCACTTTCCTTGAGGAAACTCTTCAATGGCCCCATATTTCCCTCAGAATAAAATGTAAACTTACGGATTTAGCTTAAAAGGTCCTTCATAAACTGATCACTCCTTGCTAGCTTCATCTCACGTGATTTTTCTCCTTCACCTTCGAAGAACCGCCTATAATGAACTTCTTAAAGTCCCTCCCATTTGTCATGTGACTTTTCTGGCTTCCACAGCTTGGCACAGGCTCTTTGCTCTGCCTAGAACTGTTTTCCCCTTCTTCCCTGCCCCAGACTTCCTCCCCTTCTGGATAACACTTCACTCATCTTTCAGGTGTTAGTTCAACAGTAGGTGCTCATACCTCAGGCTCAGGCTGTGTTTGAAACGGGACTCTAGCATTTCTTAATGGGTGAACCTAAGACAGTTGTTTAACCTCCCTAATTCACAGTCAACTCATCTTTAAAATAAGGATAATTGAAATATTCATGTCATAGAATACATAAAATATAAATGAAATAATGCTTGTAAAGTGCTTCGCACACTACCTGGCACATATTAATTGTCAATAAATATTATTATTCACATGCTCCTGGGAAGACTCCACTGACCCCAGAAATGTTTTTGGTCAGTATCCTAAGTGATCTCACCATGCCCTCTACTGCTCCTGCCATCGTCCCCATTATATAGAATGACCAAGTGTTTTATCTTTTTCTTTAGCTCCCACTATACAGAAGCTCTTTAAGGGTCAGGACCACATCCATTTTACTTAATATTGAACTCCTGACATCTGGCACAGAGACAAGCCTATAATAGCACCAGTTAAATATTAGTTCCGTAAACGAGCAGGGGCTTCAGAATTAAAAAGAAACCATTCCAATTGCACAGGCTGTGCACTTCTCAAAGCATCATGCTGCTTCCTGAAGCAATGAAGCAGTGTGTGTATGTGTATATGTGTGTGTGTGCGTGTGTGTATTAATTAAACCATTCAGGAATAATCTTTAAATTTTATGTTTAATTTGAGATGCTAGTTTATGTTATACATATATTAGTAAGTGTAAAGTATAAATAATTACATAGATAAATTTTGACAAAATGTTAAATGGGCATATAAAAGAAACATCAAAATTTTAATTTGAAGGATTATGATATATTCTGAAAAACAGGTGTCATATCAATAATTTCAACAGTGAACTATACAGCGTACTTTGCTTCTTTTACAAATGCCATGTGAAAGACGCAGAATTCTACTGATGCTGCTATAAAGACACTATAAATTTCAGTTTGTAATCCACCTTAAACATAAGGCAGATCTTTGTCCCTGGATTTATTTCTTACCCAAATCACCTTCAAAAGTATATCCTGTAGGTTAGATATAAGATTCCTGAGCTTTTGTAACCAGAGGGTTGGTGCCCACTTTATTAACAGGGTAAAAGTTTAGATGAGAAACTCTATATCTTGAAATACCGTGGAGGCGAAAGGTTTGAAAAACAGATTGTTTGTCCTTTTCTAGGATGAAACACATAGTGATGTATACCTAACCAGTAAATGGATCCTTTAAGGAAGAAAATAAGGTACATGTCTTCTGGAATGTAATTTGGAAAATGTTTGTATAGCTTGACCCAGTACTCCTCCCTCTGGGAATTCACTTTAAGAAATATTCTGAAAGAAGAAAAAAACCAAATGCATCAAGATGTTTGAAAAAAGAAAAGAAAAAAGAAAAAAACCCAAATGCATCAAAATTCAATGGTTTATTGTAGTATTTCTCAAAATAGAGAGGAAAAACTAGAAACTATATTCAAAACAAGAAAAGAGTTTAGTGTATTATGACAGATCATATGCAGCCCTTAAAATTAAAATTAAACTATGACCATATCATAAGCATTTTTATGTTGCTACATAATATCAAATAAAAGCATATTTTATATATACTGACTTCAATTACATGGAAGTGATACAGGCATACCTTACTTTACCGCTCTTCACAGGTATTGTGATTTTGGAAATTGAAGGTCTGGGGCAACCCTGTGTTGTCAGATGATGGTCAGTAATTTTTAGCAATAAAGTATTTTTTAATTAAGTCATGTACATTGTTTTTTTTAAGACATAATGTTACTGCACGCTTAATATAGACTACAGTATAGTGTAGGCATAACTTTTATATGCACTGGGAAACCAAAAAATTTGTGTGGCTCGCTTTATTGCCATATTTGCTTTATTGCAGTGGTCTGGGACTGAACCCACTACATCTCCAAGGTTGCCTGCATATGCACGTTGAGGAATGGATGTGAATATGGCTAAGCAATAATTTATAAGAGTTGTATAATTATGAAGTCACTTTTTAATAAATTCTGTGAAATATATATATTTGTTATAATATCTGTCCATTTTTAAAGTTCCTCAAAAGTAAAAAATCAGTCCTATAAGTTTATTAGTATTATCATTCTGGAAAAAAAATTTGCTTGTGAGTCTGGTCTTCAATAGAAAAGAAGGGCTTTTATAAACCATGCTTTGGACCATACTTTGTAAAATAAAATGATTACTTCTGTGTCTCAAGTCCATACCACAGGACTTGAATTAGAAAGACAGATTTCAATACCGGTTAATTTGACTTTGTGAGTTACTCAGCCACAGTTTACATAGCATGAAAACCATTTTTATTCTTTGATTTATAACAAATGAAGAATATGCAGGATGCTGGTTAAAAGGCACAATGTTCTTAGATTCTCTCATGTGAATCATTATTATGTATCAGTCCTTTAACTGAATCATTTTAAAAGAGACCATTAATGTGAAAGAACTAAATTTAAGAACAGGCTCTGAAACCATATCATAGCGCCTCACATACTAAGCTGTGTGACTTCAGGCAAGTTGTTTAACATCTCTGTGCTTCAAACTTCTTATCTAATTATTATGGGTAATAATTAAGTATGCCTACTTAATAGAGTGGTTGTGAGCATTAAATATATTTACAGATGGAAAGTACTTAAAACAGGAAGAGACACATAGAAAACAGCATATAAATGTTAGTATAATCATCACTCAACTTTAATCAGAGCTAGGTTTTACACATATTTTTTTCTTATTTAAAGCTCTCTGCAAAGTACATTGAAAGAAATAAATTTCATTTTGTTTTCCTAAGAGAAAGTCCTGAAATTCTTTATCTTAAAGTTGACCTTAGGTAGGTCACTTATTTCTCTGAGCATTAGGTTCCTCACTAACAAAATGGGATGAATACCTACATTATACGTTTTAGATAGGATTACGTGAGACGTATAACAGGAATCAGTGTGATACAATCAATGTGTTCTCTCCTACATTTTATATGGACTGGCACAGTATCTGACACAGAACAGATGGGTTACAAATAATAATAATTTTTTAAAGTAGGTATACTTGTGCAAAAAACAGTTTCTCAAGGGGACATGAATCTAAAAAATAACCTCAACAGGTCAAATGTCATGAGATGTCATTATTCCTTACTTATCAAATGTATTATGATGCCAGAGTGCGAACACCTTCCTACAAGAATAAAAATTATCAATGTGTGGATAGACAGGACTATGGTCATTATCTTAATTAAATCTATCTTCACAGAAAACAGTTAATCCCCAAAATTCAATGGTCCTTGAAATCAGAAGTGTTAATTTTGCTAATCTTGCAACTCAAACTTTCAGGAACAATAAGGCCCTTAAGTGCTGATTTTCTGTCAAGAAAAGCAACCATGCTGGGTTGTCACCCTCCAGAGAGCATAGGTTTCATCCAAAGCAGTGTATGAGGTATCCAAGAAAATGGTTGTAAGGTATTAATTTAGAAATGGTAAAAACAGACACACTTTATGCAAGACATAATCTAAGGGAATGAAGGACAGACACTGAACTCACTGACAAAAAATATAGACCCTAGCAAATCTTCATTCAAGAAGTCACCTACTTTAAAATTCTCAAAGAGCAACTAAGAGGAAGTAGGGTAAATGGGAACATTTTTCAAAAAGCTGCTGAAGGAACAAGGCTTGCCACTAAAGGACAATAATTTCTTACAACAGGGATATCTTATTACTACGTCTGATCTTTTCATGGTAACACAGTACTTTCAAGCACTTTGTTCCCCCCAGCCTCAAAAATTCCTTAAACAAAGATATCCTCCTAAAAGCATAACTTGAATTTAAGCAAAAAGATAACATGGAATATTAATCTTACTATTAAAAGCAACAACTTCTAAGAATAACTGGAAAGAAAACATGAAACCACAACACAGTCTAATCTGCCTTCACTGAATACAAATGAAGGAGACAGCTTTTGTTGGTTTTTAGGTTTGAATCAATCATTAGAGGAAAATCTACTAAAATTATTGCAGGGCTAGACATAGCTACATCAATTGAAGATAGCTAGTATCCAGAAACCAGCATTAGTAAATGAATGTATACATGTGTAAATCCAACAACTTCCAGGAATTAAAAAGTGTTTATTTATTGATACAATGTGCTAAGCCTCATGAGATGTATTGTACATGCATTTTTCTCATTTTAATGTACAAGTTTACGAAATCCGGTATTATATCCTCATTTTACACACGAAGAAACAAGATCTCATAAAACATCCATATGGATGTGTGTACAGAGTTGAATGCCTTGCCCAAGATCACTCAGCTGGCTAGGGATACAAACAAGATTCAAATCCAAGTAGAATAAATCCAGAACTTCTAACTCTATCCACTGTGAGAATATGTCTGTGTTTAAGATGACCATAGTTAAAAATTTGGTATCAAAATTTTTAATTTTATGGATAAACCATTTAGCATTGGGCAGTAAATTATTTAAAGTAACTAACTGGCATAAATGTCAATAAAAGAAAATGAATTTGAGGGAAAGATCAAAATATTTTGAGAGAAAATTGACTCTTTTTAATGGTTTAGTCCCCTCTAGAATAACATAGCCAAATGGCCACTTAAAATAACTAATACAAGTTATAATTTTAAATAATGTTCTAAGAATAATAACCCTACAAAGACTTTAAGGAAAGAATTTTGACGGTTAAAAAATTCCCAAGAAAGGTCACATCACTCCTACTTCTAAGAAATAAAAATTCTGTAGATTATAAATATGTATAGCGCTGCACAAAAATGTCCTCATGTAGTATATTATATGAAATATATACCAGTATGAAGTCACCATAGAAAATGCTATCCAAATTTTCACTGCAAGATAGTTTTAAATAGGGCAAAATGTCAGATTTCAGATGGGATATATTTAATCCTAAACTCTAGCTGGTCTCGTATCATTGTTCTTCCTGAATGAACTATCATGCTAATTGCATAGTTCTGTTCCCACACTGCCCTTGGCAAGGCAAACAGCAACAAGCTTAGATTAAATGTCTTTGCGGTTACCCAAGGAGATGAAATGACACAACCCTGATTCTTTTGCTTACTGTCTCCTTTGTCATCGTCATTCTCAATCAAATCCTGCCAGACTTTGAGCATGTGATTATGGTCTTCAAAGCTACAACAGTCAAAGAAGCTGGCCTAATGATGCCTAACACAAAGAATTCAGATGAAGCAACTGACATCCAGAGGCAGAAATACTCAATAGTGAAGAAATTAGTGCCAATAAATCTAGGCACCTCCACAAAATACGCCCGAGTGTATGGATGTGTGTGCAGACACATAATTTCTAGATAGGAACGTAAAATCCATTTTGCAGTTAAAATCATTCAAAATAAATTTCATTTGAGTGATAGGAGTGAGGGGCTGAGAAGATTCACAGGAAAATGATAAATTAGAAATCCAGTTCTGCTATGAAAGAAATTAGCAAAAAACAGTACCTAGAGTGATTCTTAGCACCTTAAACAAAACTTTCCCTCTGTGCTTCCTTGAAGATGAAATTGAGACTAAGTGAAACATTCATGAGATGCCTACCTACAATCCCCAATACTAGGTAAAGGAGTAGGAACTGCAGAACTCCCAAGTTTTACCCTCGGATTTAGTCAGTCTAATTCTGCACAATTACTCAAGCTGAAATTCCCAAGGAGGTTCTGATCTCCACTCTTTCCTACCCAGAGCCAGTTCAGTAGCCAAGCCTGTTAGCCCCTGCTTTCAAAACAGAAAGTCTAATCATGGATCTTCACACCATCTCCTATTCTGGTCAAACCACATCATCTTTCTCCTCAGCTATGGAAAATGCCTTCTAATGGGCCTCTCTCAGCCAACTTCAAACCTCTCTAGTCTATCATACACCCAGCAACCAGAGTGATCCCTTTAAAAACTATAATAGATAATCTCACACCTCTATTCAGGCCCCATGGTTTCCACTGCATTCAGTCAGAATATATTCTAATGTATTTAATAGTCTTTGTTACGTTTAATGCATTTAATGATGTTCAGGGCTTACATGATTGGTCCCTGGTTATCCCTCTGGTCTTACCTTTTATTATTGACACTTTCTCCAGTTCTGTGCAGTTCCTTGGTAGTCCATGAACACATGAGGCACACTCCTATATCAGGGTCTTGGCACTCGGAGTTCCCTCAGCCTGGAATGCTCTGTCCTAGCTTCCTCATGTAATTTAGGCCTCTGATGAAATGTCACCACCTGAAGTCTTCCCTGGTTACTGTACTTTAAATAGGAACCTCCTGCCATTGTTCCCTACCTTCTCATCTTAATTTATAATCTTTGTAGCACTGTTACCAGCTGATATAATCTATATTTATGTAAATGTATGTGTATAGATAGACACATATAGATGTAAATTTGTTGTCTATTTTGCTCCACTAGACTGTAGGCACCATGAGAACCATTCATGTCTTTTGAGGATGTCACCCAATTAAAAATTTGATGAACAAACATATTATTAAGCACTACTGCTGCCATCTCCATGCATCATCCCCTCAATGTATTTTATTATCTGATCTACTCTGGCCAAGACATGGATAAATCCCTTCTCTCACATCCACCTCCTTTCCCTTTGAATACAACTAAGATAGTAATACATTTGTTTAAAGATTTTTATCTAAATAATTAACTCTCTCTCCTTTCACAATCATTCATGGGCTCCAGTCTACTTTATATTTTCATCCCGAACCACTGCAAAGTTGAATTCTACTCAACTATATTGTGACTCTTCTCATTAGGGTCATATATAACACCTCTTTAATTCTGAATAAAAATGTCATTTTTTTTCATCTTCCATTTAAAACTTTTATTGTAGTTCACATTGTGTACTGTTTTATTTTTCCATGCCTTTCCTGGTTCAATTCCTACCATCCTACCAATGCTGCTTCTCGGTCTCATTCAAGGACCTCTCCACCACCATCAATCTATTAAGATATTAGTGTTCCCTAAGACTCCATGGTGTCTTTTCTCAGTAGAAACACTTCCTGGACGACCTCAGATATCTACACAGCTTTGACTCTCAAACACCCTTATTGGCTCTTCCATTCTGAGTTCCTTGAGAAAAAGGGCCATATCCTACTCATTACTGAATCACTAGCTTTAAGCATAGTATGTGGCACAGAATGGATGGTAAGTAAATATATACTAAATGAATGATGGCCCCAAGTCAATGCACAACTCTAAGCCAGACCTCTCCTCAGATTTCCAGAGCCAAAGCTCTACCTACTAATAGGGTATGTTCACTTGACTCTGAGGTTCTTCGAATATGTAAGACACAACATGTTCAAAAATAAGTCAAATATTTCCCCATTTCTTCTTCCCTCTTCCTTAAGTTTAACTTTAAATTGTTCCCTTTTTCTATATTCTACATCTTGAGAAATGAAATTCACACAAGCCAAGGATTTGAGAATCACTTCTCCATGTATATCCAATTTTAGCTTCTATTGGCTCCTTCTTTTAATTGCCTCTTCAGTAAATCCTCCCTCATTTAACACTGACACAAATATGTCAATGCATGTCATTCCTTAACAGGTTTACTGAAATGACTAAGTGTCCTTCTTGCCTCCAGTTATATCCTAGTAGCCTTCCACATGGCTGCCTTTATGTCGCTGTGGTTGCTATTGTTTTTTAAGGTAAAACTAACTATCTCATATTACTTGCTGAAAATCTGTGGAGGGATTCCTATATCCTTCTAGAGTACTTAATCCATATTTTTTTTTAGCATATCATATAAAGCCCCAAACGATATGAGCTCCACCTCTTCTTTAGCCTCTTCCATGTCTCTTTCTTGCTCTCACCCACCTGCAACCATCTATTTTCCAGTAGTTTTCCCACTCATAGTCTCCAAGGGCTGACTTATTGCACATGCTGGTCTTTCCACCTGAAATACACTCTCCCTCACTCAATGCTACTGACAGCTTTATGAAGACTCGCTCACACATCATTTCTTCTAAGAAGTCCTCCTGTCTTGAGCTATCATCAAGTTCTCTGTGCATTTCTCTTATTGTACATATCACATAAGATCACAGCCTGCCCAACAGAGGCAGGAACACTAACTCTCTGGTTTACAATTACATGTAGAGAGCTTAGTATGATCCGCACCTAGAAAGTACATGTCAAACACTTCTTGAAGAAACAAGTGTGCAATTATTTCTTTACTCTTCTGTCTCTCCTACTCAAGTAACTCCTCAATGGCAAGAAGAAATATTCATCTCATTATTCCCAGTGAATTAAACATAGCAGATAGGTATTCAACTTTTTTGTTTTATTCATTCAACTAAGAAACTGCAAAAATATATGCATGCACCTACACATATGTATCCATCCAATGCAAATTAAATATATCAAATATTGATATACTTGGAGTCAAGCCAAGAAGTTCATATTATAATCAGGGATACAGATCACTACCTTGATGCCTATATTACCATGCCTGGTCTAAAGAATAAAACATGCCCCTTTGTCAAGTATATGCAAGTCTGATTCCAAAGCACAATCAACTGTTTTCTCACTTATCTTATCAACTCTGCTCACTCTGGGGAGCTGTAATCCCTGATTCAATGAATGCTTCTAGAAATGGCTCACCATTCTACTTACTCAATTCTAAATGCAAATGTGACTATAAAAGGTAGACTAATGAAAACACTACAACGAGGGGCCAAGTATCAGAGAAAAAGGGAAGTGAGAGAGAAACTCCAGCAGAGGAAAGTGATACCAAAAAGAAGTAGTATTCGAATAGAGAGTTGAATGATGACTAAGAGTTCAAAAGTCCAGACCACGATCAATAAGAAATCAACAGAAAGATTGATACGCAGTGGCAATCCTCTAACAAGCTATTTGTCATTGGAAGGATTTAATCCTCTTACAAAACAATTTTGGCTGAATACTGTGATAACCCTCCAAGCTAAAATGCAATAATCAGAAAGTTTTACTGTAATACTTCATTCCTAGGTAATAATTTAAGCTAAGGTTCTCAGGTACTTTACGCAAAATGCCACTTTAGATGTACATAAATTCACTTACCAGTCCATTAGTCTATACAACTTACTTGAGAGAGAGGAGAGGCAACAACAGGAGAGAAGAGAGGAGAGAACAGAACAGAATTAATACGATCTGTAGATGAGAACTCAAGGGTTAAGGAGAGGGGGTAGGGTGCCATAGTATTTAGTTACCTCATTCCAATTGGGACAGGAAAGTAGGAAAAAGTGTGCACTGGGCTAAAATTAGGAGAGGGGAGGCTCCTCTCCCAAGAGAAACTTGTTCTCACAGATTTGGACTACTTTATGAACAGAGAATGGACTCTGGAGACAGACTGCCCAGATTCGAATTCTGGGTCTGCCACTTATTATCTCAGTGACCTTGGGCAGTTTGTTAATTTCTCCCTACTCAGTCCCCTCACCAGTAAAGTGGGGATTATTGTGGTACTTATCTCATTGGATTGTTACAAGAATTAAATAAATCAATATTCTCAAGGCACTTAGAGTCTGGTACATAATAAGCACTATATAACTGTGTGTGCTAAATAAACATGTACGCATTTTAATATAACAAAATGAGCTCAAAAACATGACTTTCCAACAGATGAACAGACAAGGACCTATATCTAGCAGCCATTCCAAAGGAGGACTTGGACAGAGCTTTAGCTCTCACTCATTCTCCATCAGATATATATGAATCAAAAATTAACATTTTCTCAACCTCACACACATTGCTAGGCAAACACAGCTTCACCTCCTTCTTCTCAAACAAACCGTGTCCCTAAACTCATTAGTATAGAAACCCTACAGCCCTTAAGGTCACAACTCCCTAAATATCTACATTAAAACATAAACACTGTGAATTCTATACTCCAACCTCTGTTAACTAAAAAAAGTTATCTTTGAAAATCTAACTTCTGGAAGATTTCTATGTGGGGTGAATTATTTGCATATTCTTCAGGATTACTGCTTAACAATATTTTAAAAGTACAGTAATGATTTGTTTTGTTGTGAGTTCAGACTGTTGAGACAGATTGACTGGCTCAAATCCCAGCTGATATTTACTAGTTATGGAACTCAGATTTAACCTGTTTTTGAGTCATTTCCTCATAGATAAAATGAGGATAACAACAATGCATGTATGTGCATATATACATACACACATACACACACACACACACACACATACATATACACGCATGTATATACACGCACATATATATGCAAAGCACCTGGACTATTACCTGGCAAATAGTAAGCACTATGTAAGCTTTTGCTTTATCATTATTATTGTTATTCTGGATAAAGCACAATGACTATACTCTTTCCCCACGCTGATGAGAAATCAAATTCTACTCTTAAAGAAATAGCCAAATAAATAATGGATTCTGTGAATGTTCATTTATTTTAAATTATGTTCCTGAAGGAAAGGAAAAAAAAGGAAAATATTTTAAAGTACTACATTATGCAATTTTAATAAAATGTCTATCAAAAGTTGAAAAGATATTTAATGAGCAGAATGTTTTAGCATCTCTGGTACTCCTTGTCAATCATTATAAAAACGACGTAGAAATCACTAACATTCACCATTTTTGGAGATGCATATGCAAATCACTGATTTCTCTAAGCCCATCAGGTTTGCTGTAGGGAGGCTAATGATGTTAAATATGAAATGGCAATTTCTTCCCAATAATTCCTGAAAACTCATCTCTCAGAAGTAGTTTAACATGCAAGGAAATAGCATCCTAGTTATTGAAATAAAACCTTGCATCTTTTTATCACCAATCATTCAAAATATGGGAAAGCAAGCAGATACCAACTGTTAACATACCTGGTGGAACCCCTTAATCTCTCCTTAAAAGCTTTGTTGTGTTCATAAAAATATCAAGAAGTCATACTTTGACTGGCAGTTTCTTTATATAATAATAAGAATCTTTTTTTACTAGAATAACAAAAATGTTCTTACTTTTCCATTTTCTCTGCAAAGATAAACTTGGGGATAACCAGTGCTAAAATAAAAATAGAATGGTTTAGATTATTCTCTACTCTTCTTTATTTAAATAGAAAAAATGTTTTGTGAGGGAAACTGATTAAATAAGTCTTTGTTTTTAAATGCAGTAACTGCTAAAAGCTCATTACCAAGCACTCTCCTTGTTGCGTACAATTTACATAGTGAAAAGGAGGAAATGAGCCATTAAAGGTTCATTCAGTGGATCAGAGTGTAAAGCAGGTGAGTTTTCTCATGGCTAATTTTAAGTTATTTTATTAGAGCATATATACACATGCAGCAAGAATTATAAAGATGTTTTTTATATGAAAACAATAATTTAATCTGTATTGTAGAATCTGGCTGTGGTAGGCAGAATAACAGCCCCCCAAAGATGTCCACATCCTAATCCTTGATACCTGTGATTAAGTTACCTTACATAGCAAATGGCACTTTGCATATGTGATTACTTTAAAGATCTTGAGATGTGAAGATTATCCTGGATTACCTTCCGATGGAAGGGTCCAATGGAATCACAAGGGTTCTCATAAGATGTAGGTAGGAGTGTCAGACTAGGAGAAAGATTTGAAAATACTACTAAGCTTGCTTTGAAAATGGAGGAAAGGCCATGGGCCAAAGAACGTAGGCAGCCTCCTGAAGCTGGAAAAAGCAAGGGAAGAGATACTCCTCTAGAACCTCCAGAATGAATGCTGCCCTGCAGAAACATTGATTTTATCCCCGTTAAGACCCATTTCACATTTCTGGCCTCCAGAACTGTAGGATAACAAATTTGAGCTGCTTTAAGCCACTAAGTTTATAGCAATTTGTTATAGCCGTAATACGAAATAAATGCACTGCTTTTACAAAAATAATGTAGCCTCTACTATATCACTCTTGAAGGGAACTATCTTTTGCCTCTTTTCTATCTGCAAGAGTTTCTGAATGATCATCTTTATTTTTCTCCTGCAAGTGAAAATTCTAAACAGGAAAAAATTGCTTTCAAGGACTTAATTCAAGTTAGACATGTCTGTTTTATTATTACACAATTTTTAAGTTCTCATAAACCTAGTACCAGAACTAATAAAAGGTCTATAACTGATCAAAAGAAGATCTAATCAAAATGCAACCATTAATTGTTTCAAGACAGATTAATATACAACATAAAAGAAGAAAACTTTCCTCGGTTTTATCACCTTCAACACAAAAATTTCTATTTCTGAAATATGCCCAATGCAAATATCAAGATATAAATACACATAATATAACAATAGTTGGGTTTTTTTCCACATGCTAAAGATGTGTCTAGGATAGATTACCAAACTAGTTTTCTTAAAACATGTGTTCACTTCTCTCTAGATTTTCAGTTTAAATTTTTACTCTGAGCCTGGAAGGAGTAGCAAAGTGATTGACAATGATGCTTCAGAGTCATTCTGCTTGGGTTTGAATCCTTGGTCTGCCACCTACTAGTTGGGTGAACTTGACATGTTATTTATCCCTCCAAGCTTGGTATTCTAGTCAGTAAATGAGAATAACAATAATGCATTCTTTGTCATGGTGTGCAAATGACAATACATATAAGTACCTGTCCTACCATGGGTGCAATTTCAATTGTTATGTTATTATTAGGCATTGTTTTATGCCATTCAAACCTTAGCACAAAATCTGCCACATGCTCAACAAACATTAGGTGATAGTTTGGTTTTAGGGGTGAATTTGCATCACAGAGAAGTTTTACATAAAATAAAATTGCTCATGAATCTGAAATTTGAAGCTTACATTTACTAGGTCCTTAAATACACATTCTCTAGCATGTACACAGCTGACAAACAATGACTGAATTCTCTGTTTCCATCGTACCAAGTTTAACACAACTATTTAGGCATACTCCACTACACTGATATACAGGAATATCTATGAGATGGTTTACTAATAAAACATATTGCCCTCTCACAGGAAGTTTGGCTGTCTATAGCAAATATTGCTTGGATTAATCGTTAGCTCTAGTATCACATATGGTGCTCTAATATCTCAAATGAATTTATGTACATTTTATCCATTTGCCAAAGTGCATGCCATTCATAAATTGGAAAGATTTAAAATACTCTAAAACTTTAATTGTTCAAGTATTTTTAATCTGTACATACACTCTGAAGCCTCACCTTATGAAATATGCTTCAAAGTTTTCTTATTAATTTCAGTGTATTATATTGGAACAGTAACATATACAGCCTGTTTCAATTGAATTATTTATTGCACTGTATGCATCTTTGTAATGTCATCTTTGGGAAGACTTTTCCCTATAACACTATATAATAACATCAGGTACAAGCTAATATGGTAAAAGAAAAATCACAGTTCCTTTAAAATGTAATTCAACTTCTACCATTTGGCTTAGAGACTGATAATCATAAGATTTCTTATCCTGAATGAGTAAAACCTAATTGGAAAAACAAATCTTAACCTTTTAGAAAGACTGCATAAAATATGATCTCCTTTTGTGGACAAAAGTAGTCATATTACTTACTTTGACACTAAGTTTATACTATTCCATGCAGTAGGGTAATATTGGGGTGGAACCACAAAATAACATAGATATTTGATATCCAGATGTCCCAAATATATATGCTGTATAACTGTTTTAAAAGCTCTAGAACATTAAAAATGAAATATAATAAACCATGAAGTCAGCTATATGCGTTATAGTGCCCTTGTTATCATTTTATTTTCTCTTCAACTATAAAGTAATCATGATTAAAACACATTTTTAAAAGCTCACAAAACAATAATAAACTATGCCTACCACTTAAATTGTGTTCTCAAATATCCATTCAAATACACACAACTTCAAACTATGTTTCATGCAAAACCTCCAATTCTCTGCCCATGTCATGATGTGCTATTTTATATTGTTAAGAGACATGAATACAGATTGTGGCGTTAGACACTTCTGGCTTCTAATCTGGGCTTTGGTGCTTATTAGCTACACAATTTTTCACAAATTATACAATCTATCTGAGACTCAGCTTCTTCCACTGAATTCAGATACTATTAAAGGAGTATTTTGAGAATTTATGAAATAAAGTTTCTAACACAAGGTTCATTCTCAGTAAATGATGGTATCATGGGTATGATTATGAATTTCCTTGTCTTGTCAATGGGAGTATATGTTATCTGAGGACAAAGACCATTCTCAAAATTGTTTGAATGTTTTCCTGAATGTCTAGAAAGTACCATGCTATGTACATATGTCTAATAATGATTTGCTCAATGAACGATTGTAACCAAAGATAAATAGAGAGGAATTAAGTACTAAACCAGAAGGCATTGAAATGTAAGTGCAAGAAAACCTCAGCTTCACAGAATGTGATGTGAGTGCGCTGGTGTAGTCAGGGAAGGATCAATGGCAGACAAGGCACCAGAAATGGGAAGTGAAAGCATTTCTAGATAGAACAAGACTAAATAAATAAAATCACACAATGTTCTACTTCTGTGACAAACTTAAAGAGCTCATTTATGAATATATCCATTCATGCTCCAGCCCCAATAAAATAACTGTTGTGTCAGGCAAACTGCAAAGTGCTCCACGTATAAACGGTGAATAAGTTAGAGCAGTCCTTGTTCTTCTGGGTCATCCAATTTAGTGGGGAAGATACATGTCAAACAAATTATTTCACAGGTAAATACAGAATAATAAATCATGATAAGCACTCAAAGATAAAATGTATGAAGCTATGAGAGGTTTAACAGTGGACTTAAAGTTAAGTCAACGGAGTGGTCATGGTGGGCTGCTCTATTTTTAATCTGAGAATTGAAAAATCTTAGGCAGAAAGGACTGGTAAAGGGTAAGGGGAATGTGACAGTTAATTTTACATGTAAACTTGACTGGGTCACAGGGTGCGCAGACATTTGGTCAAACAGTATTCTATGTGGTTTTATGAAGATGTTTTTGGATGAATTTATAACATTTAAATCGATAAACTGAGTGAAGCTGATGGTCCTCCCTAATGTTGGTGGGCCTTGTCTGATCAGTTGAAGGCCTAAATAAAACAAAAGGCTGACCTTCCCCAAATAAGAAGGAACTCCTCCTGCTTCGCTGCCTTTGAACTGGGACACAGGGTTTTTTCCCTGCTTTCAAACTCAAAATGAAACACTGGCTGTTCCTGGGTTGAGGGTCTCAAGCCTGATGGCCTTTTTACTGGAACTATAAACCATGTGTTCTCCTATGTCTCCAGCTTGCTGACTACAGATCTTGGAACTTGTCGGCCTCCATAATCACATGGGCCGATTTCTTATAATAAATCTCTGACCATATATATCTATATCGATAGATGACAGATAGATAGATAATCTCCTGTTGGTTCTGTTTCTCCAGAGAACCCTGACTAATACTAGGCAGAAAATTTCAGAGCAAGGGATAAGCATGTACAATGACTCTAAAGCAGGAAAGAGCTTAGCAGGTTTTTTTTTTTTTTTTTAAACTTTTCTTTTTTATTTATTTATTTATTTATTTATGACTGTATTGGGTCTTCGTTTCTGTGCGAGGGCTTTCTCTAGTTGTGGCAAGTGGGGACCACTCTTCATCGCGGTGCGCGGGCCTCTCACCATCGCGGCCCCTCCTGTTGCGGAGCACAGGCTCCAGACGCGCAGGCTCAGTAATTGTGGCTCACGGGCCCAGCTGCTCTGCGGCTTGTGGGATCTTCCCAGACCAGGGCTCGAACCCGTGTGCCCTGCATTGGCAGGCAGATTCTCAACCACTGCGCCACCAGGGAAGCCCGAGCTTAGCAGGTTTATGGGACGAAATAAAAACAACTATGTCTCCACCACCATGTTTAAAGAAAGCAGCAATTCAAAATGAAGCTACAGAGGTGGGCAGGGACCACGTCTTAGATGTGTAAGCATGGCAGGAGAGTTTCAAATTTATCTTCAGAGGAATGGGAACGATTCCTGAATGACTTTTAAAGTAGAGGAGTGACATAATCCGACTTACGTTTTCAAAAATCACGCAGGCTTGACGTATGGGTGTCTGTACAGAGGTGTATGAAGTAGGTTGTTCAAAAAGTTTGAGGGAAGAACAGTTAAGAACCAACTGCATCTATAGAGACAAACTATAAAAATGACATGGACCAGGGTGGTGGCAGCAGTACACTTGAGACCTGTTTGGGGCCTGGTTAAAGTGGCATGAAGGAGATGGTGGTGTTAAGTATGACTTCCAGGAGGATAATATGAATAATTGTGTAGACCAGAGTGACCCGTAACGAAAAGGGGAAAGCTGAGGAGAAAGATTTAGGCAAAGATCAAGAGTCCAGCTTTTGACATATTAATTTTGATGCTTTTGAGGAATCAAAGTGGAAATGTGAAAGAGGCAGTTACCTGTGTTGCTCTGGAGCTCAGAACAAAGATCTGGTATGGAGTATAAGTCTGCAGGTCATCAGAGGGAGATGGTTTGTAAAACGTCTTAAGGCAAGAAGGTGCAGAGTGAGGAGAAAAAGAGCGACAAGAACAGAATTCTGAGAATCTCTAATATCTCGTGACTAAGAGGAGGAGGAATTAGCAAAGGATACAGATAAGCATTATCTATGAAACAGATTTCTTTGTTAGAAAATATCATTATTTTCCTTTACTATGAAGTACTATTGGAACATCTCAAATTGTTTGGAATAAGGAAGGTTATTTACAGCAAACTTAAATATGGCCAATATTCCTCTCATCTATTATTTCTGAGAATAAAAGTTCTATATAGATGTAATAAATTATTCACAGAGAAACCTGAACTTTCATTATATATACATAACAAACAATAGAAGTAACAAATGATACACAAATGTTCTTAAATTCTGCATAAACAAGACTAACTCCAATGATGGAAAACTCACAAGGTAATTTTCCTGCATCTGAAAAGATCAATTTATTCAACATCTATAATAGGTACACATTTTAAAATAGAATTAGGCTGTAATTTACAAATGTAAAACTTATGAAGATGCCATTAAAATTGCTTCAGGTTTATATAATTACTTCTTGAGGGAAAATAAGTCCTGTAAAATATCGGCAAAACAGGAAAATGGAGGTTGGGTAAGAAAACAGTATCTTATAATTCTTTAATAATTTTTAAAATTGCAAAGATCTTTTCAATATCATACACATACATACACACACACACACATATTTCTCCAATAACTGATAATTGATAGTGGAACAAAATATATATTAATTTTTTCAAAAAAGTAAAAATGAGTAAGAACTATAACTTACACTCTGAAATCAGGATCTCAAAATCCCTAAAGAGTTGGCACATATGGCCAAAATACCACAGAGGGTAGTTGGAATTCTGAGCCAGATCCGGCTTTCTGACACACCATCTAATCTCCATTTTCATTCCCTTAACTTCCAACAACCAATTCATGGCACACGGGTGGGTACGGCAGATCCTTATTATCCAGTGAGAATCTTAGATGGACAAGAAAAAAAATTCAGCATAAGAAAAACTGACATTGCTACAGTTAAGGTCCTTTAAAATAAAAGATTCATTTCCTATAGAACACAAGAAACAGAAGAAACACAAGACAGTGGTAACAAATTTCCCCAGAGAAAAGAATTCATTCATCAAAGGAATGTTGTGGAAGCCACAGTTCTTTGCTGAGATTTGCTCAGGTCTGTGATGAGGATTGCTTGAGCTTTTCATAGTTTTACCTCTATCTTACCTAGGTGAACTGAAATGATGATATACTAGAGGAAGGTGTATGCAATGCCTCAGGTATTAAGAGGTTGGGGTAAGTAGCAACTACAAGGAGTGCAGAATTAGATGGTTATTGCTGGGGACTACCCATGCACTTGAGAAAAAACAATGGAAGGCTGGCATCAATTTATTACTGTGGTTGGCAGAATACTGCCCCCTCCTCAAAGATTTCCACATAGGTTGCAAGGCAAAAAGGAATTAAGGCTGCAAATGAAATTAAGGTTGTTATCAGCTACCTTAAAATAGAAAGAACATCCTGGATTTTCAGGGTGAGTCCAATGTAATCAGAGGTAGATGTGGCTATGGAAAAAGGGCACAGAGAGATGCAACATTGCCAGCTTTGCAGATGGAAAAATGGGCTATGGGCCAAGATATATGGGCAGCCTGTAGAGGCCGGGAAGGAACAGGAAATGGATTCTCCCTTAGAGCCTCTAGAAATTAACACAGCCCTGCTGACCCCTTGATTTTACCCCACTGAGACCCATGTCAGGCTTCTGACCTACAGATCTGTAAGAGAACTTTTATTGCTTTAAACCACCAAGTTTATGGTAATTTGTTAAAACAGCAATAGAAAACTAATACAATTATCAATTTAAGATCAAGTGTGAAAGCCAGAGAATTTTCTTGTCAGTAAATGGAAAAAATCTCATCTCCTTACAAATAGAAGGTAAAAAAAATTCTTGAGGGTCAGGTCCAGAATTTAATTATAATGTTAGGGGCTCTAGATACAGATGAATTCAACTGAAAAGTCGGCTACTTCAAAATAAAGGGCCGAGTTGTGAAGCTGTGGACCCTGGAGATTTAGGAAATGAACATCGGGTTTGACACATGCAACAATCTTGATATCAGGTTCCCTGGACTATGTACGCCTCAAGAAGTGGCACAGTCCTCCCCATTAGAGACTAGTGCTTCCTACTTCCTCCTTGATTGAAGACAAGTCAAATGACAGTTCTCCGCAAGAGGACATGAGCCTCACTGAGGATTTGCCACCGTGTCCTCTCCTGCCTAGGTCCACAACTAGGAATAAGTCACAGCTGGCTGGGGAAGCGCTGAGCCTGCAGAGGGAGGAAAGGGACAATGGCCCACAAGAGCCACAGGACCTCGCCAACACTGCCAGCAGAGCTGTAGAGTAACTTCGGGGCTGAGTATGAAGATGCTTGAGTCTACAGGGAATGGGACATAAAGTTGGATCACTGAGAGTTCATTGATACAGAGACCTCTGTCCAGTAAGACAAAACTTTTCTCCCTTAGAAACTAACCCTAAAGCCCACACTGGTAGCCAATCCAATAGCCAGGGTTAAATTAAAACATAACCCAGCCATGGAGGTATTAGAATTGCCAAGGAAGAAAGAACACTATGCCCTGAAGGAAGTGGATTTAGCCAATAAGTACTAGCAGGAGCTGGAAGAATACGCAGGCAAACAGATTCTGAAGGTGCTGGATTAAGATGGGAAAGAATAGAAAGCTGGATAAGGGAGAGTTTTTTGACACGGGAGTACCTTCCTGTGATAAAGGATTTATTAACACCCTAGTGAGGACCCCAGGAAATGGTGCAATAATACTAGTAAAACAGGCTTGCAAAAAAACATGGCTTGCAAGTGACATCCCTTACTAGGTGAAACAGAAATACCGGAAACAGAAACATGGCATGTAATGGAAAAGTAGATCAAAAGACAGAGTGTGTTTTATTCCTAGTAAGGGGGCTAGATATGTGCTATTGTAGTCAGTTTATTTATTGATCCCTGAATTAGTCGGCAAGAGCTGCCATAACAAAAGAGCTGCCATAACCACAGATCGGGTGGCTTAAACAACAAAAAGTTATTTTCTCACAGTTCTGGAGGCTGGAGGTCCAAGTTCAAGGTGCTGACAGGACTGTTTTCTGCAGCGACCTCTCTCCTTGGCTTGCAGGTGGCAACCTTCTTGCTGTGTTCATACCTCTGTGTGAGTGTTTTCTTGGTATCTCTTCCTTTTCTTACAAGGACAGCAGTCCTCTTGGAGTCCCCCTCTTACGACCTCATTTGTCTTTAATTACCTTTTTAAAGCCCTAATCTCCAAATACAGTTAACATTGAAGGTTAGGGCTTTAACATATAAATTTGGGGGACATAATTTAGTTCATAACAATCCTCTTGGAAACCAAATGTATAATTGGTCAGACATAGAAATACAATGCATGACAATGGAGTATTTTTAAATGTTACCAAGACTACTAGTTATTTGGGGGAAGGGGAAAGGGGTTTCATTAACTCTGGGCTGTCCAAAAAATGGGGCTAACCAGACCAAACACTATACTCTTATCACAGAGTGACTAAACAAAGAATATTTCTAAAAGGTTAAGAGAGAGGGAAAGCTGGAGTACATATACTATTTAAAGCCAGAGAAATCAGCAACTGACTATGTCTGCACCAGTGAGAGGGGTTTTGACATTGCTGAGGTCAGGACTGACAGTAGGAGATGTCATTACAGACTTGGATTCCCTGACAGCAGTGGGAATGATAGGATCTCTAAATAATAGAGGCCAGTTTGAAGCACTTAAGCATCAGTAGCAATGTTGGCACAATTAATCATAAAAAGCAGCAGAGTGGCAGCCAGGGTGAGGGGAGTCACTAAAATGCCTATTATCCCAACCCTAAACCAAGATAGCAAATCACAAACAATACTGTTTATCAGTAGGAATGGAAGATACTAGTGCCACTCTTAAAACCCTAAAGGAGACATTATGTCCTAATTTTATTCACTAGTCTGCTCAATACAACAACCAAATGGATGATGGAAGATGAGAGTGGACTACCAGATATTCAACCAAGTAGAAGCATCAATCACAGGTGTGTGGCTAGTTGTGGTATCTTTGCTAGAGCAAACTGATACAACTTTAAGTAACAGTAATTGATAATTGGTCTAGCAAATGCATTCTTGTCCATCTTTATCAAGAAGAAGAACCAGAAGCAGTTCTCACTCACATGGGGCAAACAGCAGTATACATCTACCATCCTGACCCAAGACTATAAGTTTTTCATCCTTTGCCATAATATAGTCCATAAGGATATGAACTTACTGGACATTATGTGAAACATTACATTGGTACATTGGTCTATTATATCAATAACATCCTATTAAGTGGGCCAGATAAGCAAAAATTGGCAAGTACTTTAGAAGCCTTGGAAAAACACATGTGCTCAGAGAATGCAAAATTAACATCTCACCAATGAAAGTTTTAGGGCTCTAAGACCTGAGTAATGCGAGGACAACTCTTCATAAGGAAAGGACAAAATATTGCATCTCACATCGTTCATCAATAAGAAGGAAGCAAAATCTCTAACAGGCCTCTTTAAATTCAGGAGGGAACACATCCTATGCTAGGGATACTGCTCTGGTCCATTTACCATGTGTGACAGAAGGATGCTGGGTTGGAATGGGGCATAGGGAAGTCAAAGGCTTTGCAGAAGGTACAGGTTTCACTGAAGAAATCCTGAAGCTTGGGCCATATGATCCCACAAACTCCACGATATTAGAAGTATCTCTGGTGGGAGAAAATACCATATAGAATTTATGGCAAGCCGCAGCAAGAGAATTACAGCATAAACACCTAAGGATTTTAAGAAAGCCCATGTCATTTGCAAGAGAGAATTAAAAATCATTTGAAAATAGCTTATAAGGTACTACTGAGCCTTGTTGAGGCAGAGTGCCTGACCACAGGCTATCAAGAGACCACGTAGCCAAAAATGTCCATTGTAAGCTGGATTCTGTCAGCCAAGTCATGCAAGATCAAGCAGGCACAGAACTAATCCATTATTAGATAAAAATGGTATATTTGGGACTGAGCACAAGTAGACAGAGAATGCACCAGTGAGCTACATGCAGAGGAGGTGGTCCGGACCCCTACAACTACCCTGAATAATGAGCACTGGCCCCCTATCCTCAACTCCTACCTGTGACTGCATGGGAAGTCCCTTATAATCACCAAGTCCAATAATGGTCTACAGATTGGTTTGGCTTGATATGTGGTACAAACTAAAAAGGAACTGCACCCCACTAGGGGGGGCCTTCAAAGTCAGTGGTGAGGGGAAATCTACCCTCAGAACATGGACAGAACTTCAGGGATCATACACTCTGTGTGGAAAGAGAAGTAGTTGAGGTAAGAATATATAGTTACTTACTTGTTTATTTATTGGCAGTGAATAGCTTGGCTGGTTGGTCGGCTGGATGCCTGGAGTGGGCACAAAGTAGACAGATCTTTGTCTACCATGTTATTGCCCCCAAGAGAGCATCCACCATGAAAGAGTCATGTTGCAGACTGTACTTTCTAAAGAAGGCTGCAAAATTTTCTCTAATCACACAAATCCTTCCTCCAATGTGAACTTGGCACTATTCCCATCAACTAGTGGGATTTATAGTCCCTTCCTTTCAACCTGGGTGAACATTTGTCTCTGCCTCAAACAAGAGTATATAGAATTGATGCACGTGGCTTCCCAAGCAAGATCCCAGGAGACTACTTCTATCCTCCTGGGACACATGCTCTTAGAATCCAGCCACCATGCTGTGATGAAGCCCAAACGATGCGACAGCCCACACGGAGACACCCCATATAGGCATTCTACCTGCCAACCAGGTGAGGTCTCAGCTGTCAGCCAGAATAAAGATGCCTCCAGATGATTCTAGTTCCTAGATGTCAAGTCACCCTCTGCCTTCAAGTCTTCCCAGGTAAGGGTCCAGAAACTATGGGGCAAAAATAAGCCATTCTGACTGTCCCTTGTATGAATTCCTGGCCCACAGACTCCATGAACATAATAAAGTGGCTGTTCTCTACCACTAAGTTTGGATAGCTTTTTACAGAGCAATAGTAATTAGAGTAAAGCAATAAACAGCCAAATAGACATAAAGACTTGACCAGTTGACATCAGTCAGCTTGCCATCAGTCACCTCAGTGTTGTTCAATAGGTGCAAGGAGAAAGCAGCCACAGTGAAAAGTAGGGACACTATGCATATATTGAGTAGCATAGGCTCCCATTCATAGAGGCTTATCAGCTACCGCTGATGCTAAATGTCCAACCTACCAGTAAGAGAGACCCTGACATATACCATTCCTCAAGGAAACTAGCCAGCTATTCAGTGGTAATTGACTACATTGGACTCCATTCAGACATGAAGGAGCAGAGAGTTATCTTGACTAGAATTGACACATATTCTGGATATGGGTTTATATTTACTGCCTACAAGGCCTCAGCAAGCACCTCAATCCAAGGGCTTTTAGAATATGTAATCCACCCAAATAGGATTCCTCATAACACTGCACTGAACACAGGGATCCACTGAAGAGAAAAGAAAGTACAGCAATGACTATGTGATCATACAATCCACTGGTTATACCACATCAGGTGCCACTCAAAAGCTGCTGATCTGATAGAATGATAGAAAAAAGAGCATCTAATAGAGCAACTTGGGGATAATACTCTGAGTGGATCAGGTACCCACCCTCAGGATGTAATATAACCCTAAATTAATGATCATTATGTGGAACTGTGTCCCTAGCAAGTAGAACACACAGGTCCAAGAGTCCCTTTACCTTCACTCCTAGTAACCCACATGCGGTATCTGTGCTTCCAATCCCCATAATTATAGACCCTGTGTGGCTAAGATTCCTGGTTTCCAGAGGGGTAACACATCCCCCAGGGAAAAGAGCAAGAGTCTCAAACTCCTGTGACAGTTGCCACCTAGCCACTGTGGGTTCCTTGTGCAAAAGACAAGCAGGCAAGAAAAAGTCACCTTTCAGGCGTCTCAAACTCCTGTGACAGTTGCCACCTAGCCAGTGTGGGTTCCTTGTGCAAAAGACAAGCAGACAAGAAAAAGTCACCTTTCAGGCAGGGATAATTAACTCTGATTGTTACGAGAAGGCAAGACTGCTATGAACTCAATGTGAGGAGGGAAGAAGTCATCAGGCACCCAGGTGACTCACTTAAGTATCTGCTGGTGCTCTCGATTCTGAAAGCAAATGAACAAATGCAGCAGCTGTGGAAGCAGCCTGAAAAGGGCATAGAGACCAGGATCCCAAGCCCTTCAGGGTCACTTCCCCAACCAGCCCATTAGAGTTGCTCGTTTGGGGGTAAGGGAGATCTAGAAAAGGTGGTTAAAAAAGGGATGATGAGTATCAGAGATCAGGAGCAGCAGCAGGGGCTGAAGTTTACCCCGCAGACTTTCTTCTTGTATGTATCCCTAAGAAACGAGGCCTGCTCTCAGAGGACCAGTTCCCAGAAGGGATGAACTTTCATAAGCAAGCAAATATGAACACCACAGGGGTGATGTCTAGAAGATGTGATGCACCGTCCAGAACCCCTTCTTCATGAAGGCATTCATTCCCCCAACTCCCAAGAGTGTTACCTTCTGACTGTTCACAGTTGAGTTCCTCCCAGGATTTGCCTTCAACCCAAGGGAACCTGAGATATGTTGCCCCCTCCCCAGGGGCAGCCCACACCCAGCGATGAGTGGAAAAGGGGGTGAAAAGGATTTTTTCTCTATCTGGGACATCTCTGAAGGTCTACCCCAACTTCACAGTACCCCATTTGCTCAGTTTAGGACTCTGCTGTAACTGAATCGCAGCTCAACTTCTCCCCCCGCTGAATTCTGGCTCCCTCCCTCTCTTCCAGGGGGTAGTTCCAAGAGCACGCCCTCCGAAACCACCTGCATGTTAATCTGCCTCTCAATCTCTGACAAGCGGACACCTCATCCTGCCTTGATCCATCCTACTAATTCCCATGACCTGAGCCCAACTATTTTCCTGTAATAGCAATAAATTGATTCCAGCTGATTCTGCCTATTTTGGGGCCAATACCATGACCAGACTAACTCACCTGTTCCTCCACATGTAACTTCAAATCCAATCCCCCCAGAGCAGCACACAATAGTATACTGGAAGTTTGCTTTACTGGTTTTCATTTATTTGCTTTATCAAACACTTCCCATTTGTAGAAATGCTGAGTTTTTCATTAATAATGAGAAAACCTCTGCAATGTTATAATTATTGTTGGAAGGATGACAGCTATGTACAATGAATGAGAAGCAGTCAATAGTTAAGCCACCAGAAAAGATTCTTAGAGCAATTTTAAAATAATCTTTAAAAATATCTAGACTTTACCTTTTGTCACAACTAAAGATATTTAAATAGCATTTTCAAGTTCATAAGAATCTCTATTCCAGCTTCTTTTAGACATTTAATTGAATTAATATTAATTGTTAATATTTATAATATCCAGTTAAATGATAAACCATAACATACAGATGCACCTTAGGTATATAATTTTATACCTAATCATTAAGACACTATCCACCTTCATCCAAAATAGATCATTGCATCCAAGGTATCATAAAATACAAAAATTAGAAGTAAAGAAAGACATAAAAACAGGGTGCACTATTTTTTGTAAGTACTCCCAGATATATCATTAAATGTGAGGTAGGAAAAACATACAATCTATGATTAAACTCTTTTGAACTTTGATTTGACTCATCTCTTACTCTATTCCTTTACAAAGGCTTGCAATTTAATTTGAGATTCTTAGATTGCAAAATACATGATGGCCCACTCCATTTAACAACATTATCACAATTTTCAGTGTGCAGAAAGTCATAGACCACTAGTTTCAACTATCTGGCTTGAGTATGAAGAAGCACTCTTTAGAGAAAAATTCACAAAATCGATGTTTCTCCATATTCTTAAAGAGGTCTGACTTTAAAACACAACAATCACAGCACCCAGTTATACTAAGAATTAATGAATTCCGCATTGTGCATTGTGAATGTATAGTGAATTTCAGGGCACTGCTCTTGCAGCCAGACTGAATTAAGAGTTAAAGTTCTAAAGCCTCAACTGCCTCTGAAAATTTGGGGGGTGGTTATCAGTTAAAGAAAACATCAGCTGTTTAGAAATGCATGGCATTACAGCTGAATATAATACCTTTCCTGTTCTCGCTTGAAATGGTTTCCTATCGAAGCAGTTTCTGTATCAATCACACAATAGCCAGAATGGTACAGGGTTATACTATATCACACAATAACTACATTCAAAAAGCATAGGAAAAAAATTACTTTTATAGCAGCAAATGCTGTAGCTAAAAGCCTAAAACAAATCACCAAACTGCACTAATTTGTAAGCTTTGAGGTTTGAGGAACTCCCTGGCAGCTAAGAGAAGGGCAGAGCTTGCAATCAACTGTCCTCTTGAGCACAACACGATTTTCAAGAATAGAAACCCGCTGATACGCTGATATAGTCTCCTCAATTAACTCTGCAAAAAATGCCCAAGCAATACCCAGAGGGAACTCAAGGCAAAAATCAGGCCAAATATCACACTTAACTATCAATCTTACCAAGGCCAGTGATTGTTAATCAGCCTGGGGGAAAATAAAGTAGTACAGTTGACAGTTTATTTTTTTTATGAGCACATGCTTCCTATTTTACATGGAGGAATATAACTACTTCTGCAGAATAACTAGTAGAGCCATGTCTTCATTTTTACAGGTCACTAATTATGAATATGCTTAAAATATCCTACTAGTCCAAAAATAAATTATACCAGAGAGTCCTCAGTATGGGCATTTTGCTTCTAAAACGAAAAAAAAAAAACCAAAATTATAAATCATATCTTCTTTTTCCAAGTAAGAAAATTATGATACAAAGTGCTGACATTGGCTACCTATTTATATTTCTCAGGCAAGAAGCTAGAATTTATCACCCAATCGGCATTTCAAATATAGACTGAGATGTCACATACATGGCACAAGATGATCCAGGTAACTTGCATGGCTTCATCATAGTGGGTATAAACACACATATATGAATATAATTTAATAATACATAGAAGAATATATACAAATATTTATTTTCATATACACTTCATATGTGATGTCAAATTCAGCCACTGGTAACTGTATGGTAGTTATTTAAACTGTATGAGTTTCAGATTTCTCATCTATTTCATTCAAAGATTAGAGTATGACATAATGTATAAAAAACTCCTAGTAGAAGGTGTGACATATAGGAGGCACTTGAAAAACGGCAATTATTCTATGAAAAAATTACGATATCCTATGTTTATTTTTCAATGACAGATGGAAAAAGAGAGCAGATAACCCAAGTTAATTGAATCTGGTTTACAGATATATTTTAGAATCCATACTTGAAGACAGATATGTCTTATGCTCTAAATTCCCACTTAAAAAAGAGGAAAGACCAGTATAAAGACCTGGCTAATAGAGCAGGAGGGATGGTCTTTTGAGTATGCAAGTGACACTGGGCTTTAAGTGTATACATCACTATAGTTCAGGTAAAATAAACTTCACGTGTATTGCTCTTATGCAGCTAAGAAACATTTCTGTCAATTGCAAAGATATAGAAGGAAAAAAGTAATGAGAGTTTCGGAAGGTAATGTTGGAAATTGGTGAACAATACAAACATGAATTATCACAAAAGATATCTAAAAACAAAATGAATGTTAGATGAGAGATTGCATGCCCTGCTGTCAACACTGAATCAGAGTCAGCTTTGCAAGGGAAGCAAGAAAGCCATCAAATTCCTTGTCTAAAGTTCAGCCGCTACTCCATGAGACCCACTCCATGAATACACAGATACACCCACATATCCACACACTCATAGACAGTTAATATATATGAATATATATTTTAGAGTATATACACATATATTATATATACAAATATATATGTGTAGTTTATGTGTAGAAAGATAGATATCTTCTTTATACTTTCTCTGAAACTGAAGAGGTGATTAAACTTAAAAGGTTTCAAAGTACTTCTTTGCATAAGTAAGCTTAGAGAATTAAGGCATTAACGAGTGAGTTTTCAATGATGACAGAAAATTAAAAACTTAAATGCTTTTTGAAATATCAACTAAAATCATATAATGATAATAGAGTTCAACAGTAAATTATGAAATCACAGGAAGCAGGAAGAAGGCCACTTTTAACCCCAGCTGCTGCAACTAGAGGAATGTTTGTTAGTGAGATACAGAAAATCATCAGAGGATAAGTAGCCTCTGAGTAAAATGGCTGTGGCCCACTGAGAATTATTCTTGTCTTAGGTAAAGAGGGGGAAGTTTCTAAACCCCAATCTTAGCAATATTACAGGGTCAGAATGGAAGAGAACTGCGCCTCCTTAGGCAATTACACTTAGATGAAGCTACACATGACAAAGTAAGAACAAAATTAGCCCAAGATTGAGGTTTGATTAATTGTGAACTAAGACTGAAAACTTTAATATTAATACAGCAGCTCTGTACAAAGAAAGGGTACAGGTAATATAGTCCAGTGTGAAACATGAACCAAATGAAAAAGGTAAGTAAATAAAAGAATGAGGGGAGAATCGCAATAATGGTGTAGAATAAGCCATGAAAAAGAATGAACAAGTTCAGAACCAGGATAAAAACAATAACTATACAACTTCTTGATAATAACTTCACTAATTCTGAAATACTACCAGGATAAGACTGACAACTCAAAAACTACACTTCAGTTAAATCTGTGCATGTCACAGAGTCTACTGTGTGTATATGCTTAAGGTGACATGCTTAGCAAAGCCAATATTGTTCATCCCTCGTAGTGGGGAAAATTATTCTCAACTAATAATTTTGTTGCCTGTTTAAAGTCTCAAGTAAAGATGACCTTTTGGTTTGGTTACAGAATATTCCCAATATATATACCAATATTCCCAACCAATAACTAGCTAATATTCTGACACTCAGAAAACTAGCCTAATGAATTTCTTCCATATAGTTAGTTATATGAATGGGTATTATTGAGGTGAGCTACCTTTCACCCTCAAAAAATAGAAAATAAGTGTTTACCAAGGATAATTAAAATCCATTATATATAAAAATGCTTTCTTATGTATGTAGCTGTTACAGTGTAATGGTGAATAAGGTCCCAGCCTTTTCAGTTAATTTTATAGATTTTTTTTAATGATTAGGTGACTAGGTGGGAAACAGTAATTTTGGTCACTTTGGGACCAAATACACAATAAACTTGTGATAGCCCCACTTAATGATTTATTCTCATTTTCTCTGGTTTTATTTTTAAATTACCAATGACTTGTAGTCTCACAAATATATCCCTATTTGTATCATTTTTAGATTAGTCTCGAAATGGCAGGACATTGAGACTATTCTCGCTCCTTGGTACAAAAGCAAGATTTATACATATATTTGAACACACACATATATAAATATACTCATGGTCATAAGGTTTAGGCGACACTGTCTCTGGAGCTCTTAAATGAGGGGGGATACCAGCTCCCCACCCCCACCATTAAGGAGTAAAAGGAGAAACTCCAGGGTTATATGGATTGAGAGAAGAAGACTAGCCTGAGGAGCAATACCAGCCACATGTGCATACAAGATGCAATAGCAAATGGCATTTTCATGCACATATTAATATTACATACACTGTTTAAAAATATACCACTTGAGTTATTTTCTGATAGACTGACAGATGGGAATTATTTTTTCCAGAAAAAAATTACTTGCTCCCTGTTACTTCCAAGCCCCTTACTCTGTTCTGAGAACCAAATGGCACTCCCACTAGGAGGTCCAATTGTTGGACCATCTGAGTGTACTTTTTTAAGAAGATAAAGGATGCTTGCTATGCAGTCTCCCTCTACTCCAGATATAAAAATGCAACCAGACTTTTTTATTCTTGCTGTTATTTACATTTTCTCTGTATAACAGCCCACTTTCCTAAGAGTTTATTAGAGATGGAAACTGAGGGATAAAGAGATTAAGATTTTTTTTTTGCTTCTGGTCATGGAGTAGAGCAGCAGGTGAACAAGAAGAAAGCCCAAGTTCCCCAACAGTTTTCAACCACATTATGCTGCCTTGCACAAGAATAAAAAAAAATAATAATGAAAGCACATACCTCTTTTCATAAAGGCAACACATTCATCTCAGTGGCTGTACATTTGTAAAGAACAACATGGACTCTTAAAAAGGCTTTGAAAAGTCTTTGACCTTAACTCCAAAAGGAGCTGCCATGTAAGTTCAAAGCTTCCCAAGTTTGCATAGAATTGGGGAGGGCTCAGTATCCTACAGGAACTTTAGAGACAACTGTCTTAACTCCTGATGAGGTCAAGTGGCTCCACATTGCACACACACAAACCTAGGAACTTGGTAAACATAAATATCTGAGCAAGTTCCAGAGTATCACACAGTCAAATTTATTTCACAGACTTACAGACTTCGGGGAAGAGGGAGTTACCATAGGTTAATGATGGATACATCTTTCTAGTTGGGACAAACTTTGGAGAAATTGCTTAGGCTTAATACTAGACACGTACTGCAGGGTTATTTTCCTTTCTGCCCTATTATTCTTGCAGCTGGGATCTGTGCTTTAGCACTGGCCTATCCTCCCTCTTTATCTATATTACATCAACCTACTTTCAAGACACAAATCATGACGTACCAGCTTTTTCAAGTTTCCTCCAACCATGGCAGCTATCAATGCTCTCTCATCTTGCACAAATATTTGTATATTTCTCATAGTCTTATTTTGTTTGTTTTTCCATTTGGCTTTATCTTCTTAATTAACTAGCAAACTCTTTGAGTTCACAGCTCTTACTACTTAGTTACATGTTTAATCCATAGAAGTTATACCTTAATTTGCTGACTGAAGTTACCAGAACTTACCCACAATCTGACCAGAATCTGTGTACAATTCCTACTGAAAATTTCTGAAAAGTTGCATATCTTCCTCAGAGTTTTATATCCTTCTCAGGAGACTCGTGGGAGTCTCCCCCTCTTCAGTAGGAAGTGGACCCGAGGCAAGGCCTGGACCAAATTCATAGCTCCGCTCAGAAATAACAGAGAGAATGCCCCAATGTTTAATCTGCGCCTATCTCTCCTTAAGTACAATCAGTTGGCAGGTAGGATAATCTGGTCCACTGGGACCATAGGCTCTGCTTAAGAATTCCTCATCTTTCCATCTTTCCCTTTCAAGAGAACAGAAAAATCTCCCTGAAGTTGTCATTCAGTCAAATGGCAGACATTTTTTTTTCTTCCTCTGTTTGACACACATGAACAAAGTTCTATTTACTTCAGAAAAAAAATAGTTTGCTGTTTTGTTATTACTTATAGGACAGATATATTTTTCGAATGGCCTTTTCAGGCCAGCATTTGATTTCCTACTCACCTCATTGAGATTTCAATGCCCTTTGTGCTGTCCTTTAAGACTGTGGGAGGCCTAGCTATGAACCAACCCTTCCTCTTTCAGACATATATGTTTCCCTTTCCACAGAATCACTTCATTATTTTTATCCCTCTCATTCTTATTCCAACAAAACAGGACAAGAAATATGCTGCTTGCGGATATGGTAACATGTCACATATTTGACCCCATCTGCCAACCACACAATAGTCCTTGGTATAGTTTTGACAGGGAACAGCAAGAAACTGATGTCTCCTATTTTTATGTAAAGTTGTAGAGGTAGCATACTAAAAGACAGAAAGAAAAGTTACGTCATAATTTCTAATACCTTTGCTCCTACCATAATATGTCTTTAATTGGTAAATTTATAGTAAATGTGTAATAGCCAAAAAAAATATTCCTAACATTTGAAATCCTTTTCTATGACTGTGAACTCCTGGGGAAAGTATGATTTAGATTATGAAATGGAAATCATCTTTCTTACTGAATTCAATCAATTACATCAACAGGAAAGGAAATAAGTGTTTTAAAACACAAGATAGAAATAGTATCTTGGAAATAGTATCTTGGCATTAGTATCTTGGAAAAGTAGTAAGAAACCAATATAAGAGAGGTTAATTGGGATCAGTTCAAGGTCATATAAGTTAAGAAAAAAATGGAATTGTACTGGTATAAAATGGTAAATAACTAAGTGCATGATCCAATAATGGAGATGAGGGATTTTAGCAAGGTGACAAAAAAATATCCATCCAGTGAATGAGCCTGGATTGTGGAAAAAAGAGTTGTGAAAGAAATCTCACGAATAGGATAGGACCACCATCAGACTAGCATAATATAAAGCCATTGTGTCATAAATTAGTGAGATGATTTAATGCCATCGTAAAGTCTCTTCTGGCTTTATGATTTTACAGGGCCAAAAGTTTATTAATTGGATTTGAAAATAAAAATAGGATACAGTGGCCTATAAATGAAATCATTTCTTCATTCTGCTCTAAGTAATATATTTACATTGACAGTCACTGAAGCAAAGAAATGAAATTTCATTTTGAGGGACTATTCAGTTAATGGCAATTACAGTGAAGCTAAAAACGTTCACCCTATTCATACTTGAATTGCATTCAATATAATACTTTGCTTGTCCTTCCAAAATAGCCAAAAGGGAAAGTAAGATCTTGCCCCAATTCAACTGGGAGCTGATAGCACATTTCTTCAGTTCACTGCAGCTGCCAAGAGCTCAGTTCCAGGACTAGGCAGGTATAACTGACTCTTTGCCTTTGACTTTGTGGGTTTCGAGCCTTGAGCCCAACTCTGCCAAGACTCTTCCCAAAGCATGAGGACCAGGCCAGAGAACATGAGTGATGAATTATCTCAATAGGTGGAAAGCAACCCAAGATCACGGTTCCTAACACTGTGTTAAGACATAAACTGAACCCACAGGCTCATGCTATCAGTTGCATCCCATGAGCCCTACCCCAATCACATTAAAACAGCATTTTAAAAGAATACAGAGCACATTTTTTCCAGAAAACCTGTTTCTCAAAATAGGTTTAAGGTGGTTTGCTTTACAAAACAAAAACGAAAACAATTTTACAATATCAAAAAGAAGAGCTGGTATCAGAGACAATAAAATTAAGCCAAGATAATGAAGATCATGAAAACTGCCTTCCTTGAATTTCTTTTATGACATCTATTCACCCTCACTGATTTGTTCTCTAGAAAATGATTCCTTAGGCTTAATGTTCAACCTGCTCAATCTAAAGTACTTAATAGCCCACTTAGGGGCTTCCCAGGGACAAACAGGACATGAGCAAGTAACACTGTATAAAATAATCTGCTCATTTGTCATGCGAATTCTTAGTAACACGACCAGTAAGGACAACCTTGAATGTACAAAAATAATCTCAAGATACAAAGGACAGCCCACTTTTCCTGTGATGGTGACCAAAGTGGTGATGATCCAGGGTGCGCGCATGTGTGTGCGTGTTCTCGCGTGCACATAGGGACAGTGCGGTGAGGAGTGGGAAGAGAGAAGGTTAAAGCTAACTGCATATGACAGAGCTTCAGATTTACCTTTTTTTAGCAACACTCATTAAAGTCATCTCCCACAGGCTGACACCCTAAATATGTGTTCAGTCAAAAGCAGAATCTGATCACAGGGTTTCTCTAAACGCATAACAGGACAAAAATCACAATTCAATTCACCTTGGGATAATTTTGCTGTGAGGATGGAAACATCCTGGGACTGGATGTAATGGTCAACTGACCTGCCAGAGCACTCTTATCCCTTTGGGTCAATCTGTACATTTAGATTCAACACACTGACAGTCTGAAAGATCTTCCAGATCCTTCCTGTCTACCTTATCCCCTGGTTCTCAATTCCACCAAGTCTTTTCTGTCATCTACTGCCTGGGGTGTCATTCTTAAAATTTACGAGACTAATTGATATTACTTGAATTGAGAGAATATAGCTTGCTAATTTGTCATACACGTGTGTTGATAAACTTATTCTATTTATTGCTTTCTAGCACATCCTGCAAGCTATTTATGGGCAGTACATTAATTATTTTAGGACACCAAGTCATTGGTAGATTTGGCTCCCATTAAAAACTATTTAGACATAGACTTTTATTTTGTTTTTCAATTGCAGTGGGGATTTGTCCTGTGCTAATGCAGTTATAATCTTTTATTAGCCTCCTCGGAAATTAAGGGTATAATAGGTCAGAAGTAAAAATACAATGTGTGGCAATGGAGCAGTTTTTTCCTTTTTAAGCAAGACAACTGTGAAGTTTACAGGAGATATGATTCTCAAAATTATGTAATTATCAACAGGTTCTCTAAAAAACACAGTTAAACATCCACAGAATAACTTACAAAGAAAACTTTCAAAACTAGGAAAAATACTTTGGATCACACAGCTCTAAGTATTGCAGTTGCATACACCTAGCTGGGGTTTACATTGTGACCCTTGATGCTATGTTTAATCAGTTATCCTAAATGTAATGCAATGGGTTTAGTGCAACAAAATTAACAATGCCAAAAATGGATACCAGTTCACTGTTCTTTAATGACTTCTTGGTTTTCAGTGACGTTTAATATAGTAAAAAGAAAATTAAAATAAAACTTTAAACTTCCAAGATTATTTTGAGGAAAAAGCTTGAATACCAAAAATTTTTTTTAATTCAAGAAGGGAGAATATATAACTTAAGAAAATTGATTTTAAAAACTACACAGGGAATTCCCTGGTGGTCCAGTGATTAGGACTCCACGCTTTCACTGCCATGGCCCCGGGTTCAATCCCTGGTTGGGGAACTAAGATCCCACAAGCCTCATGGCATGGCCAAAAAAAAATTTATTAAAAAAAAATTAAAAAATAAAAACTACACAAATATAGATATCTACAGGGAAAAATGCCATTTTTAAAACATGTTTTTTAATGACATCAGAATCATTGGTGGAGGGTAGACAGGCAGATATAAATCAAAAGATAATCTCCCTTACCCAAATGCCACATATACACAAATCTCAGCTACTGTGCAGTAAGTCTGCTAAGCAATATCCCCAGATAAATGACAGTAAGTCCCTAGGTCTATAGCAGAAACTCTTATACTTAAGTAGTACACACGGTACCAAGCTGATCAAACACAATAGGAAGAAGATTACAGTAACTCAAGACAATATAATCTATATATTAAAACAAATAGTCTCAATTACTTAAAAACATCTGAATTTCATGCTCAGAATTTTCCAGGCTAGCAGTAGAAGAATGAAGGGCTGACTAGCTATTTCAAAGAAGAAAGGTCACAATGATATATTTCTAAATCATGTAATTAGTTTTAGGCTACAGTGAAGTGATTTTGCCTGAATTACTGATAAAATAATTTTATTTTCTCTTGAACTTAGCTACTAGAAAACAATATTAAGAAATAATACTTTGTGTGTAGCACGAATGGTTTTACATCTGGCCAACACAGGCAAATAAAGGGTGACAGGGATACAGACTTATGCTAGCAAAGTTCCTATCTAGGTCTTTGAAGTCTCTGTTTATAATTGCACTGCTTTTTTAAATTAATCATTTTCCAGACTCCTCATGTAAAATGTTCAAAACACACTTTGTAATCTTACACTAACTCTTACGTCTACGTCCTTCTTACAGTTAATCAATATTTTATACCTAAATAAAAATAAAATCTTCTCTTCCCCATAAATGCTTCCACAAAAAAAAAAAATAAAACTACTTCAGGTTAAGAAAGGTCATGGTTTACAAAGTCAAAGCAATGAAATGTGAAGTTTTATCAGTGGTTCTCAGACTTTAGCATGCATCCTAATCATCACCTGAGGTGAAAAACACAGAATGTGGATCCCACACTCTGAATTTCTGATTTAGAAATCCTGGGAGGGGTCAGAGAATTTGCATTCCTAACAAGTTCCCATGTGATGCTAATGCTGAAGGTTAGGGATTCCCACCTTGAGAATCTAACTTCTGTGATTTGTAAGACATATTTGAAAAGTAATATATAAATATATTTTTTCACCCACCTGATAGCTATGACATTTATAACGACTAGAGATGCTGACTAATTTTCAAACAAAGCCAATTCTACTCCTAGCTAAGTGACTAATAACCACATCAATAGTAAAAGAAAAAAAAAAAGACCACCACCTTCACAACGATCAGCTCAGTAGCAGAAATGCCTTCCCCCTTATTGTTAAGCAGCATGGCCCAGGACTGTTTTGATGCAATTGTTCTCTACTTGTCTCCACTCCTACATCTTACACTTTTCCACCGCCCAGCATGAGACTTGCCAGGACAAACAATCTGAATGACAAACAGTGACAGAAAAATGGAACCCTTTCTAATCAAGACAGTTACAGAACATCCCCTACCCCGCTCCCCCCGATTTTTCTCACTTCTCATTATCTCCTACACACACACACAGACACACACAGACACACACACACACTTAAAAAACAAAACAAAAACAAAAACTTTTTATTTGGGCTAATCTGAACCAATGGGAGAGAAATAAAGACTTGGACAAGCAGAGTTCAGACTCACACTAGGCAACAGCTCGCTGAGAAGGTTCCATCTTATCTGCAGCATTCCTCCATCCCCAGAATCCCAGCCACTCTCAGCTTCGGGACACCAGAGTCCAGCAGAAGTCAAAACAGCACTCAATGAATTCCTGCTCCGCTCAAGGCCTCACCTCCTGCCATCAGCCAAGCGGTTTAAGCCAAGAGGTTCAAGACCTCAGCATCTCTCCTACACACACCAGCAGCAGCGGTACCAGCAGCAGCACCACCACCAAGAAAGCTCTCTTTCATTCGGGAAAGAGGGAGTGAGGAGAGAGGGTAAATTAAGATGCTTAGAGGTGGGAGAAAGTGAAGATCTCTTATCCAGAGCCAAGGAGGGAAGTAGGAAGACAGGCAAGGGGAGCGGCCGATGAAGCGAAGCAGAGGCCAGAGCTCGCCGCTCCTGACCCTCTCCCCACCAGCCCCCAGCACCGCTCAGCCCTGGACAGGACACCGCGGAGAGAGTAAAGGCGGACCTCCCGCCTCGGTTCCCAAACACCTGCCCACTGCGCACTCCACGTTCCCAGAGAGTTTGAGGGCTCAAGGTCCCCTTGCATCCGCGCCCACTCCCAAGTCACTTCTAGGGTCTGCGCTTCCACAAACACTCATGCCCTTTGCCCGGGGCAGCCGGTGCCTAGCACTGCAGCGCTTGGGTCCCAACCCCGAGGGAGACCAAAGGCGAGCTGCCAAATTTCCAGCACACACTTTCTCTGGATGTCGGCCCCAGCCTGGGAGCTGTGGGTGAGTCTCGGCCTGCTGTCCCCTCAAGGGCTCTTCTCCTAACCTTCCCACCATACCTCGAGAACACAAAAGTTATTTTTTCCTTTGTAGCACCGCCTGCTTATCCCAGGAGAAGACTCACATTTGAGCCAGAGAGAGAGAGTGTGTGTGTGTGTGTGTGTGTGTGTGTATCTTTCAGTCCCGAAAACCAAGGGTGCCAACTGCTGACAGGCGAAGGAACCTGGATTGGCTCTTGAGGACTTAAAAACATCCGAATTAACTAGCTCACCCTTCTCTCCGTCCTAACCCTCCCAGCCCTGCGTTTTCCAGAGAACTGAGATTATGTTCCTGTTGCAGTGAGCTAGTGTCCTGCCCCGGAGCCGAGACGCGCAGACTTGGCCGTCCGTTCATTCATGCATTTGCTCATCCATTCACATAAACATGTCCCTTAATTGTGTCTGGCACCGAGAATCTTGCCTGCTATTTTCCCCTCCCCAAGTCAGTGCTCATGGCAACGGTTGGTGCAGAACGCAACTCGACTGTCAACCCACTTCCTGAGCCGGAAAATCAAGTCAAGTAGGCATTCAACTTTCCCCACGCCCCCCCAAGAAAAAGGAAAAGGAAAAGAGAAGGCTGAGGGACGGGGCGGAGAGGAATGGGGAGCTCACTGGGGTCACATTCGAAGCTTCCCTTGGGAGAAAACCGCGGCACCGACACCAAGGCATGCAAGGAGCCAAATCATTATTAAATCAAAGACAGCTAGAGCTCGGGTCCCCAGGGGGGATAAATCAAGTGCAAAGCCACTTATTCGCACGAGTGCTGGGCTGCCGGCTCGACCCAACTCCGAGCCCGAGCCGAGGCGCTGGGAAAGCGGTTCGCAGCCCGATTCGCAGCGCGCTCGCCGCCTCCTTATCGCTCCCAATAACGTGAAGTGGAAATCAAAAGCCACGCCGGGAGGGGCCCCGGAACGGCGCGAGTCGTGCATTTTCGCTCACCAGCCTATCTTCCCTAAGAATCACAAGGTCACAATAGCGTCGCGATTCCACTCACCGTACACTCCTTGGCCGGAGATCCCCTCCAGGAGGACTGTCAGCAGCCACACGAGACCGTACACTAAATCCATCTTCACGTGAACATGAACATATCCAGCCCAGGGGGGACGCAGCGGGACCTTCTGGAGGCCGGCGGCCAGCCGGGCGCGCTCCGCTCGCTCCCCAGCCGAGCCGAGGTGCCCGGGAACCGCTCGCGGAAGAGGGAAGCGCAGTCCGTCCGTCTTTCCCCGGCGGTGGCCGTGAGCGGAGCGCAGGAGCCCCTCACACCCCACACTCATGCACACACACACACACACACACACACACACTCCCACAACACAATACCCTGACACAGACTCACACGCACGCCTCACTCACACTGGGCGCCTGGGAAAATCGCAGACGCCGGGGAGGAGCAGGGGGCGTGATGGGAAGCGGGGCCGGGAGGCGAAGTGTTCTTCAGGGGAGCGGGCTGGAGTCTCCGCAGCGGCTGCGGCGGCGGCGGCGGCGGCGGCGGCGGCGGCGGCGGCGCGCTGGGCCGGCGGCGGGTGCTGGCGAGGGGCCGGGTGTGCCGAGCGGTGCGAGCCTGACGCGGGCAGCCAGGGAGCAGGAAGTGGCCTCTGACTCGGGGCACCGAGCAGGGGCTTCCTCGCTTGGGTTCGCCTTTACAAAGTAACTCGCGAAGGTCCCCGGAGGAGCGTCAAGCGGCGGCAGCGGCCGGCCCGCCCGCAGTCCGGAGCCCCCAGCCCTGCTGTCTTGCCTTCCCCCATTCCATCAGTTGCCATTGCAACGCCAATCCTGTTACACGATACAGGCTCGCATCGCCGAGCGGGGAGAGGAGGAAGAGGAGGAGGAGGAAGAGGAGGAGTGGGGCTAGGGGCACGGGGGTGGGGAGGAAGGGAAGGGAGGAGGGGGGAGAAGGAGGAGAGGGACCGACAGGGTGCAGAGTGTGAGTCTGGAGCTTTCTCGGGCACCAGCCTCAGCCGCCGCCACCGCCGCCGCCGCCGCCGCGGCCACCTCCACCGTTCTCCAAAATAGCCTTTAGCGCCACGCCAGCGAAGAGGGGGCTCAGGCCGGCCGCACCAATTCCGGGAGCCGAAAGCAGAGTCCAGGCACCGTCCCTTGCAAGAGACGGAGAATGCCAAGCAGAGAGCGGGTCGCACACACGTCTACGCGTGCCCACCAGCACCGCGCGCGTCCTCTTCGCTTCCGCGCTGCCCCCGCCAGGTGGAGGGGTGGGGGCGGCCGGGACAGGCGGGAGTTTAGAGGAGGGCGCCGCAGAAGGGGTTCCCCGCCTGGGCTAACGTAGTGCTGGCATCCGGAGATGAACGCGGGAGCGGCCGCCTGAGAAGGACACCGGCTGCGTGGCCGCCGTTCGGGCCCCAGCTGCGGCGGAGGTGCCCGGGCCGGGCGGCGAAGCGCCGAGGGCTCGACGCCGGCCGGAATCCCTGGGTGTGCGCGGGGGTGCGCACCGCGGAGGCGGAAAGGAGGAGGAGGGCGAAGCGGCGAGTGGGCCTGCGGGGCTGCCGAGCTGCCGGGCTGCCGGAGAGGAAGGCTGTGTGTGGTCACGTTGTGCGCTACGTGCTGAGAGCGCGAGCTTCTAGCCGCAGCCGGGCGACGTCAAAGCCGGGTGCGCGGCTCAGTCGCCTGCCTCCGCGCCTCCTCCTCACTCTGCCTTCCTGTGTCAGCCGTGGAGCTCATCAGTATGGACAGTGCAGAGAGGCTCCGCGAGGCCGACAGCATCCGGCCTCCAGCCTTCAGCCTTCCCTGCGAGCCCCCCGTCCCCCCACCTCCCGGAGCTGCGCGTCCTCGGACACCGGTTATCGTTTCCGACGCCGCTGTTGGCGTTTGCACGCGGAAGAGCCAGCTACCACCTTAGACCCCGGGTAATTACAGGACACACCATCCCCTCCACTCCGCCCAAGGTCTCCCGGGATCCGTTCCGCTTGACTAGAGGGCAGAACCGGCCACAGCACTTGGAAACAGCATCGTTTCTTCCCCATTTCTGTCCTTTTAAATGGAAATACGGTCGTCACAGCAGTGAAGGCTCTAGGGGGAAAACACTAAGAGTTCAGAGCTTAGCATATTTAATACGCAATGTCTCCTACTAAAGTTAACCGCTTTGAAAATCTTTTCTCTTTTGTGACAGAGGCTCTCGAGGAGCTTAAGAAATTCATAGTTACAAAAGGATTAAAAATGCAAAGCATCTATAATTTACATTGGAACTAGTGTAGAAATAGTCCACCGAAGATTTATAGGGGAAAACTGGTAATATAAGTAGTGGTTTCTGATTTGTCTCTGTAGCCACAAAAATTAGTGCTTCCTGCACGCAATCCACTTTGTCGAATATGTTCTTCAGTCTTCAAACAACATATGGATAGGGAAGTGATTAAAATAGCTAAAAACGTGCATTTATACATGTGTTTAAAAAAAGTAATTGCTATGGAAAATTTGGAGCATAGTATTCATTTATCTGCTCCCATAATAGACTGGTATAACACACTGCAGGTCCCTTTCCCTCTGCTATGGCTAGGAGGGGCAGGAGGGGGTGTGTTACCTCAGAGCACTAGGAAATGAATAGTCCCCATTGTTTCCACCAAGGTCCTTTTCCTCACTTAAGTGAATTATGCGTATTATTTTTACAGGGTGTGATCTACTGCGTACGCTCTGGGTTTACAAGGTAAGAGGACCAATGTTGAGAAGTTCCCAAAGGCTGCCTCAGCGTTGAAGACCGCTTCTTTATGAAATGACACTTTCACATAGTAGATGGAATTAAGTATCACTGTAGAAGCAAAACTCAATGTGTGGCATTTTTGAAGGAGAATGAGTGAAGTTCACTCACTGGTCAGCTGTGAGGGGAATTGTCTTATGTTTCAGGAAATCTGTCTTTTAAAAGTAGATAATTCCTGCATACAGCAGCACAGCAGCTTCAAGGAGCAGTAAAGTGCAACTCCTCTCTCAGATGGCAGCTCAGAATATGTCTTGTCCATGAGGCACTTCCAGATTTTGGCCCCTCATGTTCTGAGATAGTACTTCACCTGTATATTTGTACTGTCCTTTTTTTGACTTTTATTTATGGAACCATAGGCTCTTTGAGTGATTTCAGGACTCCACACTGAAATATTTTATCAGTGTATCACTTTAACAAAGGAACCCAGACTAAGTCAGTATCTCTAAGAGGGATTACTCTGCTTAACCTGCCACATTAGGACTTAAGCTTCAGGAGCTCAGGGCCTTTCTTTTCCATGTAATGCACACCTCTGCCTAGGTAAGGACCAAACACCCATGGAGCCCTCAGCATTCCTGAATGAAATATTTGGAGCTTGTAGAGAACCCAGTCATTTTACAATTTACTTCAGTTGAGGAAACCACCAGGTGTATCTACTCTGGGCCAGGTCCTGTCCTGGATATTGAACATTCAAAGATATACAGGACAGAATCCCTTCCTTTAAGAAAGACACAATCTAGTGGACAGGGTTTGTTGGTCAACACATGCACCACTACTTCTATTGACACTATAAGTGCTATCTAAGGAAAGTCCCATGGTGGCAGATTTTACATGGAACCATTAATTAGGTTATATGACAGTAAGAATAAAAATTGCACTGGATCTCATATGTTTTTTCCTTCCAATGAAAATGATAGATTACTTCTACAAACAATTGGCCAATTCAATCAACCAAGGTTTTTTGTTTTGTTTGTTTGTTTTCTTAAAATTCAACATTTTTTAGGCTGCCCTGACCAAATAGGCATGATGTATCCAGCCACACCTTAGCACTAACTATTGAAGGCCTCCAGGTGGTGAGCCTGAGCTGAGTCCTAAGGACAGGCAGAGAGGTGGTTTATCAGAGAGAAAGGGAGATGCTCCAGAAGGCAGGTCCAAAGGCTGTAATGAAACCAGGACCAGGATAATCTGTGGCCTAATTAGTGCACTTTCCTATGGGGGAAGGGTAAGTAACTTTAAGGATTGCCAGCTTCTTGGATTTTGCATAGTGAATATGGAAATTGTACAGAACTCAAAGGAATCCTCCATTGCATTACTGCCAGGGCCCGCTCAAGAGTACTACTCTGTCTCTAACAGAAACATCAATGGACACTTTATCATTTGTGATGACAAGGCCAGGAAAATTTAGGGGCTCTCCTCTGACAGCCTTAATTATCTTAATAACCCCTCAGAGTTTTATTGACTGTAGTTTCATTTTAAATTTCTATCTCTGTCCTGCAGTATAAGCAGGATGTTCCAACCTAGGTAGCGTGAGAGAGGCAATGTCATGGAGGGAGTCACAGCTTGGCACAAAATCCACCCAAGGTAGTGGGACAGAAGTGAGAAAAACTAGTAACTCTGGAGATACAGTGGAGTAGGCAAAATCAGACTATCAGTGGCAAATGCATCCTTTCTTTCAGAGCTAGCCTCCTCCCCCAAAGCAAATACCAGGTCTTCTGTACTATTTACTACGGCTACTCCCTTATGGCCCTTTAAATCACACTGACTCCCATACATACTCTTCCCTTTCTAGTTTATGCAACCAAACAAGAATGTAAAAATCATCAGTGGTTTATAGTAATCTCTGGGGAATTGTGCACCCTGACCTGTTGTTCCATACTTCCTTGTGCTTGCTCTGTTCTTCATGGTCACAGGTTCCTGGCTCACATCACAGCTTACTAGGACTATAACCCACCCTGAATCATACCGCAGTTGGCTACATGTCTGTATCCCTGGCCTACTCCTTTAATCTTGAGACTAAATATACTTCTGATATTTCAAAATCAGTTAAGGCAAGCTCATTGTTCTATGGCCCAGACATGTACCTGAGACCACGAACCATCACCCCCTCGACCTCTGACCAGATCTCTTTAAAGCTAACCTAGATTACAATAAAGTTTGACTAACCTAAATTGGAACCACTTCTGTAGGGCACAGAATCTTCTATCCTGGTAAATTTTCTCTAACCAAATGCCTGTTCACCTGGTTTTATTTCCTCCTACTTAGTAATAGCTTCCAGCATGCAAGCTTGGAAGTCTAAGCAGCATCACATAGAATTGGCTGTTTCAGATGACAGATATGATTTCCTATCAGAGACACAGAGCATAGCATTGGAGGTTCCAGGTGATGGTAATTTCCAGGAGGTAGGGTGGGAGCAATTGTTTATAAGAAGCAGAACCCAGACACTGGTGTTAAATATGAGACAAGGATTTCATTTTGGGAAACAGTGTTGTCCCTTGACAGGGCTTTGGTGAGAACAAAAAGGACAATGAGAATGGTAACTGCTAATATTAGAAATAAGGAAGCACATCAAATCCCCTTTGTAAGGACTGAGAGAAGTCAAGGAGAGATGTATAGCTTGAGGAAGCAACAAAGTACCCAAAGAATAATCCCTGGAAGTAGCAAATACAGGGTCCAAATAAAAAAGGAGGTGCCCAGGAGAGGCTGAATATATGGATACTGTTTTGAGAGGATGCCAAGGTAATTTGTTACCAGATGATGGGGCTAAGGTCTCAGATATATCGTGGCTGCCAATGAAGAGTATCTGACAAACAGAGGAAAGTAGAGGCAGAAAATATGAGCCAAGGGCCTTGATATTCTTGATACTCTATTAACAGCTAAAAATAGCAAATTTCTGAGAGTTTTTACTCATTTGGTAAAGAGCATTCCCTCTCATAGGCCCTCCTTTCAAGACAGACATGCTAGTTTCTAGTTCCAGACTTCTGGGATTTTGTGAACCATTCATGTTTTCTATACAGTTTGTATGTTGAACCCATAATTATTTTTAAAAGTCTACCCTCATATACCCTCATATCACCTCTTGGTGTTTTTAGTAGCCCTGCCCTAGATTTATTCTTATTCTGACATGTCTCCTTTCCACTATTATTAAAATTCTGATACTATTTTGGGAACAAACCTAATGCTGATTTGTTCCAGAGCAGATGTTCAGTACAGGGCTGTGTAACGTGGTAGGTAAATGTCTGAGCTTTAACATCAGATTGCCTTGAGCTTGAATTTCTGACGTCATTGTGACCTTGACATTTCCTGTATCCCATAAAATGAAAAGAGAGCAAGAGGTTACTAAGAGTTTTGTATAAAGTAATACATGAATGTTACATAGCTCAGCACTTGACTTAAGCAATACATTGTTATTGTTATTACTGTTAATATTTTTCTTAATATTTGTTAGTTGTTGGAGAGCATTAATATATGGGCCTAATAACTGGAATGAATTCCATCTGAGGTTAGCTGACAGCTTGGAACCTTTAGTTTTATAAGGATGATGAAGTGTTTTTCTCTAAAAGCATTACTTCACTTGCTTTTATTCAAAGTTCATCTGTCCCATTTCTGTCCAGTCACATTGAACTCTGAAGTCCTTCCACAGTTTATCTGTAACGATTTGGCATTTCAGTACTTAGATATAGCTGGAAAGTTGAAAATTTGAGAGTACAATTCTGCTTCAAGATTATTTTTGAAACTGCTGCGTCCCTGGATGTATCCTTGGGGAACTCAACAGCTTAAATATTAATGCAGAGAAGTTTCTCCTTATCACTATGCTTAGTTTACTATCTTTCAAAAACAGATTAGTATGAAGCAATGCTTACACATCTAGGTCACCAGTAGACCAGATTAAAGATCAACATCAGCGTTGGATTAGAAAATTTGTGGTGGAAATATAAGGAAACCCACTGTTTCTGACAAAGAAGTCATTTGATTAAGCCACAGATAAGATATCAAGGACTACGAGAGAGTTGAACAAAAATTTCCCCCAAGATTCTATGTTTGGAGCAATTTACAGATATGCATGTAATAGGAAATAAAGGAAAGGAAATCTGAGTCACAATCAGGTGGTGGATTCAAAATGTGTCATCACAACACTAAAATATATACAATACAATACAATATGACATAATATAATATAGTACAATATCAACATTTAACATTCTCTGTAATTAAACTCAATCTGCAAACAAGCTAATCATATCAGCTAGCTATTGGAAAAATTCAAGGAAGCAGAGTCTCTTCTCAGTTTAAAACTTTGCCTCCCATGTAATTACTTCGTTCTCTAGGGTTTCTCTCATTTGCTCTTCTCCTTGTCCTTATCTGACTAGTGGTTGTTTCAGATTTTGTCCCGATAATAGGGAGAGGTGTCTTCTTCCATCCAGCTTTGCTGTCCGCCACTTGATTATTGGGTGTCTGCCACTTACCCTGCTTCACCCAGTGCTCCCATCTTCCCTGTTGGCTTTGAATCATAAGGACTCAGCTCCCACCTCATTCCGAGCTCAGGCTTCTCCCAGACCTCTAGCCATGGAAGCACCTTCCCATGCTCCTCTGGAGCCACCGGGAGAGTCTGGATCTTCTACACATGACTCACATTAGGAAACCAAATGGCACTATTCTTCATTCTCCCTTTACCTGAATATACCGTGTTGACATTTCTACTCATTTGTAGAAATTCTGATTTTCATCCTACGAGGCATTTTCATCCAAGAGTTAAGGCAAGATTCAAAAAACAAGCTTTCTATACCATGGAATTCTTAAAGTATAAGAAGGTCACTAATCCCTGTGCAACCACAAGAGGACAGGGAAGTCCTCAGGGACATGCATATCCCTATTCTCCAACTCTACCTCTCTTTTTCCTTTCTCTCTCTCAGTCTCTCTCTGGGGTCCTCCACTCTCCCCCACTACAAGCTTCACACCAGGGGTACTCACCTTCCTTCTAAAGGGAAAAATGGACTTCATTTCAACCTTGCATTCTCCCTACTCTCTGGTCTGTAGAAAAACTGCTGTGGTCTGAATCCTCCAAGCCAGAGCTTAATAATTTAGAGCCTGGGTCTAGGAGTTCCCAAAAATCCTTTTTTCTCTCAAATGTCTGACACTTCTTTATTCCCTGGCTTCTGCCCTTTCCCTGAAGAGATGCCCAACTTCAATAAATATATTACCCTAGAGTAGCAAGAATTACAGGGAGTCAGAAACAAATTGAATATAGGATAATATTTCAAAACATTAGTTATAGCTGCATGGCCTGGTCCCCTATAAATAAGTTACTAAGGGGATAGGACCAGGTCTTGCCTACTTGGGGTGACCCAGGAAGGCAAAATATCACATGGAAGTTCAAAGTTCAAGGGCAGATCCAAAGAAATGCAGGGCTGGGTGGGCCGGAGAGTTTCCAGAGGGAAGTTCCTTGAAGAAGGGAGAAAAAACCTGTAGGTAGGAAATTGTTTCTATCTTAAGATAAAGAGCATGCACCCTAACTCTCTTGTCCTGAGACAATAAATCTCTTGGTTAGGCTTGGAGGAGAGATAATTGTTAAAGATGTATTTTGAGTGACATACTTCTTTACCTATTTTGTATCCCATTTTTTTCCATTCAGTATAGAGTGACATCTTGCCATGGCAGTAAGTGATCATCTTCAGCAACAGTTTTAATGATTGAATATCATCCCAATGCATGAATGCAATATAATCAATTAACTAAACTCCCTATGTTGGGCATTTGGTTGGTTTCAAAGCTTACGTTCTAATGGCAGGAGACAGATATTGAACAATAAACAACCAAACAAACAATAAGGATGATTTCAGATTGCAATAAGTACTTTAAAAAAAAACAACAGTGTTGTGTTAGACTCTGAAAGGGTTGGGGATTAGATTAGATAGTATCATTAGGAAAGTGATTATGAGATAAACCTCAGGAATAAAAGGTCCACCATATAAAGAGGTGAGATCTACAGACAAAAGGAAAAATAAGGGTTTTTGGAGATTAATGCCTTGAAGGAAGAGAAAGAAGGCTTTCTGAGAAGTAGTTAGGGACCAACTCATGAAGAATCCTATGGGTCAGTGTAAAGAGAAGATTGTATTCTCATTGTAAGTGGAAGCCCGTAAACAACTCAGAGAGAAATAGAAATAGACAGAGAGATGAGAGAGACAGAGAAAGACAGAGACAGAGACTATCCCAAGAGAGAAAAGAGCCTATAGTCAGCAGATATATTGGTTATGGTTATGAATGAATCTATCTGGGTACTGACCATATAAAACTTACAGTCAGTTTCAAAGTTCAGAAACAATTTACATACACCCAGGAACATGGACTGTTTCTTAATTCATTTACTTTTTCAAGTTCGTAATCATATTTTGTAGTTTTGTTTGTGTATGCCTTGTACACTTTTGAAAAATTATATGTCATTACTATGAATGAGAAATTTTAAAACTTACATTTTCTAATTGGTTATTGTTGGTATGTAGGAGAGTTATTTAATTTTTGTATACTCATTTGATAACCATCTGAAATTGCTTTTTACATCTATTTTTCTTTTTTCTTTGATTTCTTGAGTTATCAGTTAGGAAGACAATCATATAATCTGCTAATAATGACGATTTTTTTTTTTTTAATAATGATGATTTTGATTGCTTCTTTCCAGTAGTAATGAGTCTTTACTTCTCCCGATTTGTGAGATTCGATTGGCAGGAACTTCTGTTATACAACTGAAAAATGTTAGTGATAACATGTTTCAGATTTTAATTAGAATGCCTCTAGTGTTTCACAGTTCAGAATGCCATTGAGTATCTATTTCAAATGGATATATAATTGCTATTTTAATGAAAGGTTTGTCTGTGTTGTTATTTCTGGTTGTTGATGTTGTTTTTCTCTCACCTACTCACCCAATCTGCATGGCTGATGAATTTAACCAAATGCCTTTTTGGCATAAATTATAATCATTTTGTGATTATTTTAAACCTAGGTTTATTGTAATGATGTACTAGGGTTCTCTAGAGAAAGAACCAATAAGATATATATAGACATACACAAAAAGGGATTTATTATAGGAATTGGCTCGTGAGATTATGGAGGGCAAGAAGTCCCATGATCTGCTGTCTACAGGCTGGAAAACAAGAAAGCCAGTGGTGTAATTCAGTCCAAGTCTGAACACCTGAGAACCAGGGGAGTTGATGGTATAAATCCCAGTCCCAGTCCTAAGGCCCTAGAACCAGTAAAGCTGATAGCTGAGGGCAGGAGAAGATAGATGTCCCAGCTCAAGCAAAGGGAGCAAATTTGCCCTTTCTCTTCATTTTTATTCTCTTCAGGCCCTCAGTGGATTGGATGATGTCCACCTGCATTGGGGAGGGCAATCTTTTTTTTTTTTTTTACCAAGTCTATCCATTCAAGTGCTAATCTCATCCAGAAACATCCTCAGAGACACACCCAGAAATTGTTTTACCAGCTATCTAGGTAAATACCAGAGATTTAGCTAAGTATCTTAGCCCAGTCAAATGACACATAAAATTAACCATCACAAATGGTAATGACAACTACCATGAAAATTTATAATTTACTAGGCAACATGCAAAGTATTATATCATGTAATCATCATAATAAAGCTAGAAGAAAACTATCATTATGCATATGCACCTGAGGAAAGCTGAGATGTTAGAGAGGGTTAAATTCACTGGTAGACACAGACTTTTAAATACAAATCTGATCCAAAACTACTTTGATGGGTTTTGATGTATTTAATCAATTTTAATTGCTGTTAATATTACAATGGCTGTTGATATTTGTTGAGAAATTATATAACAAAATATCTAAGCCATTTAAACTTATTAATATATTCAATCTTTGAAATCACCATATGAGGTAGAACCTATCATTATTTAGTTTATAGATGAGGAAACTGAGGCACAGAGGGCTTATTATGTTGAAATATCTTTGTGTATGTTTCTGTAAGAATGTATTATGGCTTTAATAAAGTTCTGGATTTACTAATAATTTTATTTAGTATTTTCTTATATTTATACTCTTATTTGAAACTGGTCTGAAATTTCTTTGTGCTGTAATCATTAGGTTAACTGGGAAGCTTGTAATTTTTGTGAGCTCTAGAATATCATAAAAATTATTACAGAAAGGTCCATGATAGTCATCTGGATCTTCACATTTTTGAAGGACATTCCTGTTCAATTTATGGTATCAGAGTAATTCATGCATTTCTTAACATTTACGAAATACGGTTTTATGAGTAGTGTAGTCTTAAAATTTAATAAATATCTTCTCTAGATCTGTGTTTACATCACTTTTTTCATTCTCAAAGTTTAGTACTTTTAATTTCTTTGTGTGTATGTATCAGTGTATAAGTTTTGTGCGTTTTCAAGTTTCATCTTTTTTTGTCTCTTCAATCAACCAGCTTTCAAATTTACTTGTCACTTATACTATTTCATGTTTCCTAATTAAGTTTTGTATTAGTTTTCATCTCTATTACTATCTTAGTTTCCTTGGGATAGTTTCGGCATTCCAGTTACAGCTTCTTAGATTAATTCATTTATTTATTTTTATTCTTACCTAGTTACTGATAAAAGTATTTAGATTTATGCCTCTTGTCCTGAGTGTAGAATTTGCTGTTTCATTGTATTTTTGACATATGTTGTCTTTCTTGTTAGTTTGGATTTAGACTATAATAACTGTAGTTTTTAATTATTGGTTAACCAATCAGCTGCCAAGGAGATTTTTAAAAATATTTGCTGCAATTAGTTATCTTCCATGTCAATTATTGCATAATGAGAAAATGTAGACTGTACAATTTCTAGTTTTTTATGTTTGTTGAAATGTTCCCTGTGGTCTTTTAGCTGGTTTTTTCTGGGTAAATATTTCATGGATTCTGAAAATACAGTGTAATCTTAAATGTAAGATATAAAGTTGTATATGTATATATAAATATATAAAAGCAACCTTCTTGATTAGATTATTTACCTTCATTATATCCTAATGATATTTTGATGTCTGTTGCACCAATGTAACTTGTCAATATTATTACGGAAGGAGAGGTCTGACGCCAGCTTGACTTTTCATTCACTATAGATATTTGCTTTTTCTCCCTAGGTGCATTCAATATTTTTACTTCATGTCTGTGATTCACATATTTTATCAGGATGTATCTAGATAAGGATTTTCCCCAGCAACTACACCTTAAATGTCAGTAATTCCTTTCTCACCTTTGAAATGTTTTCTCTTACTTATGTCTTCTCTATTTATTCTGGCTATACTCTTTCAGGAACAACTACTCTTTGCTCTATCGTTACTCTTTACTCTCTCTCGATATATATAAATATAGTACTTCATATATCCAAAATATATAGTATGTGTGTGCATTCATTTTCTCTTATTAGTTCAAATTTGTCATTTTCCTTTACGTTTTTGGAAAGCTTCCCATGCTTCTGGTCCATATTACTGCTTTGATTGCCTACAGTGGTGGATATCCACACCAGAGTCAAATGGAAATTTTAACTTTATCACTAATTTATAATCATCATCGAAGCCCTTTGATAATTCATTCACTGCTTTCTTTACCTCATCCTGTTTCTTCTTATGTCCTCTCCGACACTCAGGGCCACAAGACGTGTCAAATAATTAATTGTAATTTCTTCTAGATATTGCAATAAACTATTGTCAAAGATGCACTCTCTCCATGCCATTCCCTTCCTCTGTTGCTGCAGTAATTTTTTATTAGCCCAATGCTGATTATTTTTCTTTTTAAAGAGAGTTTAGATTTATCAGGATTTAATCTTTGTTAACGGAATATATGGATTGTCTTAAATCCTGCTCTCTCTCCACTTAAGTAATGGTGAAATTCTCTTCTGAGAGTCACAGTAGAGGATAGACTGATGTAGCCTTAACAAGGAACAGGCCATGCAATTCTCTATTACTTCAAGGTATTTTTCCACTACTTGCATAATCTGATTTTCTGGTTCCAAACCAAGATAGTAGGTAAAGATTATAGTTCCCAGCATGCTGCAACAGGATTTGTTATGTCTGTCCTCTCTCCAGTGCTCAGTTGTAGTAGTTATACTTTCCAGAATGTGTGTATTGTGGTGTTTTCTCTGCAAATGGCACCTGAAATGCACCATTTAGTTGGGGGATATGCGAAGCATATTCCTTAATTTTTTTCTTAGCTAATCTCTTGACTTTAGTCAAGGACTAAATCCAGAGTAAATTTCTTCCTTTCTTTTTTTCCTCCCTCAAACTACTTCTCTTTATATTATGTCAATTACTCCCAGATTCTAGCCTAAGGTTATGTGTCTGTTTTACTTACCTTTTAGTTTTTGTCTTTTTCCACTTTTTTTTCCCATATAGAGAGGGCTGCATTAGTGGTCTATTAGCCACATATCATTTAAATGGGTGTTAGCACATTTAATTTTCTAGATCTATTTTACATTAAGATATTCTCTTTACTTCCATTCTGTAGGCAACCCAGAATAAGTGGTATCATTCTTCATATTGTTACTTGGTAATTATGAAGAATTTTCCTTGGTTTTTATTCTTTAAGTTATTTTGAATTCTTTAAGTTATTTTGAATTAAGCCGTCCTTATTGTTTACAAGAGACCTGTAAAGAGAATGATGGAATCACAGATAAAATCTCTTATAATACAAATCTCACTCTAGAGCAACAGAAATGAAACTGAGATGGATTCAACACATGTCATCAGTGTTGAAAGTAAGAGAATTCTTGTTTCAAAATCTTGGAGAGAATACTCAGAACCATGAGGGCGTACAAAATCCTTGTACCCTATTTATCATGCATTCCTATTTTGTTTATAATCAACTTCATATGAAAGGAAAGGAATCAAAAGCACAAACTATTAATTACAAGTTATTAGATGGGTAGTAATATTAGTTCATTTTAAGCATTTGTTCATTTTAAATACTTGTTAAATCCATATATAGGAAAGTGTAGCATTTGTATAAGGCTCTGGCCTTACTCTCTTGATCCCCCTGGAGGCCACCTGTGTCTTTAATGAATAATTCATGGAATAAATGAATGGCTTCCCACCTCAAGCACTTCAGCGTGAGGGTATTCTCAAGGTGTAGAAACATAGTAAGTCAAGGAGCAGGCCAGAGTTGTGCCCACAGAAGCAACCTTCAAACAGTAAGGGACATTTATTGGGAGATAAATGCCTCGACTTCCTCATTCCTTGGTGGGAAAGTTCTCTCAGCAAATAGTCAGCAAGTCTGAGCTCCAGTTGCCCATAGCAGTTTCTATTTATTAATGCATCTTTTACTGACTTTCTGCTTTTGGGGGAACCCCATTCGAAGAAAGGAGGAAAGTCCCAGAGGGTATACATGATAGCAAATATTAGGGGGAGGAATCAATCAATGCAAGCAGTGCAAGTGGTAATTTTTAGAAAATGATTCTATTCAATCAAACATTTCATTGAAATATTTATTCCAAGCCACTGTTTTGCTCAATAACAATAGTGCTAGTTTTCTATGTAAAAGTTTCATGTCAGGAAGTCAACAATGGTTGCCAAATCAGCTATCTGCCTTGTATCATTTTACTTCATTTAAAAAATCTTTGTATTTTGAAAATTTTAAAATATTTCAGAATTCTAAATGTAGAATATAAAAACCCACATATTCTGTCATCCAACTTCTTTTTTTAGTCTCTTTTCTTTTAACTTATTTTAAAATAATAATTGCTTATATTTAACATGTACAACATGATTATTTGATATACATATACATAGTGAAATGATTACTACAGTCAAACTAACATCTCACCTCCTCACATAGTTACCAATTTTTTGTGTGATGAGAGCACCTAAAATCTACTTTTTAAGCAAACTTCCAGTATTTGATACAGTATTATTGACTATAGTCATCATGCTGAAACGTTAGAGCTCTAGACTTATTCATCCTACATAACTACAACGTTGTACTCTTTGACAAGCATCTCTCTATTTCCCCAGCCCGTGCTCCCAGCCTCTGCTAACCATAGTTCTACTCTCTGCTTCTAAGGATTTGACGTTTTTAGATTCCACATAAGTGAAGTCATGCAGATTTTTTCTTTCTGTGTCTGGCTTATTTCACTTAGTGTAATGTCCTCTGGGGTCTATCCAGGTTGTTGTAAATGGCAGGATCTACTTCTTTTTTAAGACTGATTAATATTCTATTATATATACTGAGTCATCTCTTGATGGACATTTAGGTTGTTTCCATATCTTGGCTATTGTGAATAATCCTGCAGCTGCCATCGAATTTCAATAAATATCCATATTTACTATACTTTTACATATCCTATCTTATTTATTTTTTGTTTTTTAAGATCTTCGTGGAATTATAATATACCCACAGAAAATGCACATTGTAAATATATATAGCAAAATGAACTTTCTCAAACTGAACATACTCATGTAACCAGCATCCAGATAAAATAAATAAAATATTTAATACCAGCACCCCCAAATTCCCTCCCTGCCACACGTACACTTTTTTTCAATTACTGCTCACACTAACAAAATTAAATACCATTCTAAATTCTAGCTTGCATGAGTCTTTTAAGCAAATAACAGACATCCTGTCATTTTATCTCTACATCTACCCTGCTTTATATTGTATATTATTAAGTCTAATCTAAAGGCAAAACTGCTCCCTAACTCTACCATACTTTACATACAAACACGCGTATAATTTTTCCAAAATTTGTTGGAAAATGTTCTCCTCAAGTAGAAATGAACTAAAACCTGGATTTAGTGAATCAAAGAGATATGTATAAGGCATATTTTCACTATATGGGTTTGGACTAAGTGGGAAGGTAATGTCCTATGTTCAAAGATCATAGAAGCACACTGACTTTTTGTGAATTGCTACCCTTTCCCAACTTGAACTGGATTATTTTGCTAAGAAACCCTACAATTACATTAATAATATCCCTTTATTGTAGCATTATATTCTAACTTTAACCCAGTTTGCAAGTAATTGTTTTATTTGGATTTAAGTCATAATCTATGTTGAAAGTTTTATTTTAGGATGACTAGAGGCATTTTGGAATAATAATTTTTTTATTAGGATACATCTGTTGATTAAAAAACTATTTTTGAATTTATAAAGTACTCCAAGTAATTAATTTTAACAGTGACATAATGCAATGTATTTCTGGAACAGCCTTTCCCTACAATGCAGAGTAATTCCATATTCATTAGATACTTCCTTATTTGACAGACAAATGCCCGAAGGAGACAATTATTGCAGTGTCTGTTTCAGTGTATTATTTTTTCAGCTAAAATGTAGTCCTCTTCTTGTTAGCACAGAAATAAAGAGCTGATAGTGAACTTCATCAAGCTACTTATTTGAATTTCAGAATAATGCCTAGCTTTTATGTTCATTTTCCATCTTGAGTTTATAATTTTTTAAAAAGAAAAATTGAATCGTAAGTAGGACATTGATAAAACATCTGGTTAATCATCACTCTTTGAGAAATTCTAGGCATATAATAAAATTTTAATGTTTTTCCCCCTTTAATGATATGGAGCAAATATATATTCTGACAATTCAAATACTAACATAATCATATTTAGTTAATAAAACATTAAAGTAAGCACAAATACTGATTTCTTATCAATTGTTAAAAAATTAAGTACAAAGTAATATTACATACAAGAATCTTAAAGTTGTGACAAATTATTGAAAATTAATTTATTGTTTCTGTTCTTTTGACCTTAATTTTCAAATTACCTAAAGACTTTACTCTCAGAAACAGTGACTTCCAGCATGCAGAATTGAAAATTTTTTCATCCACATTGTTTATTCTGCAGATAGCATATACTTGCCATTTGTTTTTCTAATTCATCAAGCATTTAAAATATATTCATGTCCTTACCAAATTCATTCCTCAAAGATGTCCAATCTATCCATTTAAATCAATCTTTGAAGAAAATATTTAGAAGCATAACCCCTGTGTTCATATCAGCACTATTTACAACAGCTTAGACATGGAAACAACCTTAATGTCCATCAACAAATGAATGGATAAAAAAGATGTGGTATATATATATATATTTGATACAGATGAAGAGAGAATTTTGAACTGGATTAAAAGAAGAAAATTTCAAAAATGAATGTGAATATTTAAAAGAGTAGAAAAATACAGAACAGAACATATGAGATAAGAGAGTAAGAAAAAAACAAAGGTCTATGCAAATATGATTGAATTCCAAAGAGGAAAAAAGAAAAATATTAAAGATTTAAAGATATAATAGCTCAGAATTTAAATAGCTGATGATGACATAAATCCTCAGATTAAGAAGCAAATGAAGAAAATGTACCTATACATAACAAGGTAAATGTGCTAAAGATAACAAAAAAGACACAGAGAAATGACAAAATCATCTGGGGAAAAAGAGATGAATCACCTGCACAGAAGTCATGATAGGACTGAAGCCAGTTTCCTCAAACAGAAAAACAAAATTGAAGCCATATGACAATGGAATACTATCTTCAGAGTATTAAAAGAAGTTAAACATTCTATACCCAGAAAATAGTCTTCAAAAATGAAATGAAGAGGTAAAAAATTAGGAAAAAACTGTTCTCTTACAATAATAAAAAATGCAAAATAAAATTGTGCTAAAATGCCATTTCTCATCTATCAGAGTGCCAGACATTGAATTTTGAAAATACTGTCTTAGCAAGACTTGGGGAACAGGCATTCTCATATAGTACAAAAATCACTCAAGCTAAAGAGAGAAATTAGGTAATTTGGCAAATTACATATACACTTTTCCCTTTTATCCAGCAGTTCTTCTTTAGTACTATTTCAAATACATACTGACAGAACATATAAAAAGCCATATGTACAAGAAAATCTATTGTAGTACTATTTGTAATAGTAGAAGAACAGAATGCAACCCAATATCCATTAATAGGAACTGATTAAATATACTATGGTCTGGTATTTAGCTGAGTAGATTTCCTAGCTTAGTGTTGAAGATGTGGCCTGGTTTATTCTTGCTGCTTATAGTAAAATTTGAGAGGAGAGAGATGAATTGAGGGAAAAATTATTAAAGTAAAAAGAACCAGAACTGATGATTTGGGAAACTGTCAGTCCACCCAGATGGCAAAAAATGCTGAAATTCAGAAATTCACCATCAGGAAAATACTCTAGAGAAAATGCTGAAGGTGTGACCATAAAATCCTCCCTTAGAACCTCATAAGATCTCTTTGAGAGATTAACGATATGACTCAAAAGTCCCCTCAATTAAACTAAGTAGCCTCTAGGAAACTTGAGGGCAAAGTCCTTCAGGTGTATCAGCAGAAGCAAAAATTAAGAAGGGATTATTTAGGTAAGATTTCCAGGGGGAATCCTTTCACAATGTATATGTATATCAAATCATCACGTTGTACACTTTAAATATATTACAATTTTATTTGTCAGTTATAAATAATAAAGCTGAGGAAAAAGTCTCTTGATGAGCCTCTTGTCTAATAGAGTGAATTCCTGTGACATACACAGTGACAGAAAGTTCTTGAAATTTTTATATAGCAGAAATTCTTCCACTCTAATCATGAGAAACACATCAACAAATTCTAATAGAGGAGCATCCTACCACATACTTGACTAGTACTCCTCAAAACTGTCAAGGTCATCAAAAACAAGAAAAATCTGTGAAACTGTTACAGCCAAGAGAAACCTAAGGAAGCATGACAACGAAATCTAATGTGGTATCCTGAATGGGTTCCTAAAATAGAAAAAAAAGACATTAGGTAAAAACTACAGAAATCTGAATAAAGTATGGACTTAATAATAATGTATTAATCTCATTTTTAGTTGTAACAAATGTACTACACTAATATAGAGTGTTCATACTAGGAGAAACTAGGTTTGGGCATATGGGAACTCTCTATAAGTAGCTTCTTAATTTTCCTGTAAATATAAAACTGTTTTTAAAAATTAAGTCTATTTATAAAGATATAAACATATATGAAGAAGAACATTTCTTCATTAGGTTGGTATAATTGTGTATATAGCAAAAACTATCTTCATCAGTTTTTAAACTTTTAAAAATTGAGATAAAATTGACAAAACTTAAATTTGCCATACAATTCAGTGGTTTTTAGTATGTTCACAGTGTTGTATAACCATCATCACTATCTAATTTCAGAATGTTTTCATCACCCCAAACAGAAATCTCATACATATTAAGCAGTCACTCCCCATTTGCTTCTTCTTCCCAGTTCCTGGAAATCACTAATACTTTTTGTCTCTACTAATTTGCCTATTCTGGACATTTCATATAAATTGCCTCATACGATACATGTCCTTTTGTGTCTCACTTTCAGTTAGATAATGTTTTCAAAGCTTATCCATGTGGTAACATGCATCAGTACATCATTTTTAATGGCTGAATAATATTCCGCTCTACAGATATATCACATTTTTAATATAAATTTATCAACTGATGGACATTTGGGTTGTTCCCACTTTGGGGCTATTTTCAGTGATGCTTTATGTACATTCATGTACACGTTTTTGTGTGTAGATTTATGTTTCTAGTTCTCTTAGGTATATACCTTGGTGTGGAATTTCTCTGTCCTTTTGTGACTCTATGTTTAACTCTTTGAAGAGCTGCCAAAACTCTTCCAACTGTTTTCCACAGAAGCCGAACCATTTTACACTCCAGTCATCAATATATGGGGGTTTCAATTTCTCCACATCTTGACCAACACTTGTTATTTTCCTTAAAAAAAAAAAAAAAAAAGCTATCCTACTAATAGTAAATTGACATCTCATTATGGTTTTGATTTGCTGTATTTGGTGTCAATGATGATTTTTGCACTATCATCGTAGGAGTTATTTATCTGTGGACTTTTTTCTTTTATTGTCTGTCTGGTTTTGATATCAGGGTAATGCTGGCCTCACAGGATGAGTTAGAAAGAGTTCACTTCTTTTCTTTTTTTGGGGGAAGAATTTGATAATGATTGATGTTAATTCTTTAATCTTTATTATTTTCTTCTTTCTGCTTATTTTGGGTTTGGTTTGCTCCTCCTTAAATTTTAGCTTTTCAAGTTGAAAGTTTAGGTTATTGACTTGAAATCTTCTTTTTCAGTGAAGGTATTTACTGCTGTGAATTTCCCTTTGAGTACTTTCATTGCATCCCATAAGTTTTGGTTTGTTGTGTTTTGTTTTCAAGTATATAAAAATATTTTCTAGTGTCACTTTTGATTCATTCTTTGACTCATTGGTTTTTAGGAGTTTGTTGTTTGACTCCCACATATTTGTGAGTTTAAAAAATTTCCTTCTGTCATAAATTTTTAGTTGAAGTATAGTTGACTTACAATATTATATTAGTTTCAGGTGTACAACATAGTAATTAGATATTTTTATAGGTTACCCTCCCTACAGAGTTATTATAAAATATTAACTACATTCCTTGTGCTGTACCTTACATCCTTGTAACTTATTTATTTTATACCTACTAGTTTGTACTTCTTAATCCCCTTCACCTATTTTGCCCCTACCTACCAATCCACTCCTCTCTGGTAACCCTGTTATAAATTGTAATCCTCAGGAAAACAACTAAGAAAATAACTAAAAAATAAATAGTAAGAGAAGTGACAAGAGAATTAAAATAATACACCAGAAGATATCAATTTAGTCAAAAGAAAGCTGTAAAAGAGGAACTGAAAAAACCAAAAAATATAAGGCTTACAGAAAACAAGTAGCAAAATGGCAGGATTAAGTGTTTCTTTATCAGTAATAATAGTAAATATCTATGAGTTAAATGCTCCAAATTAAATGCAGAGATGGATTAAAAAAACCATCCAACTACATATTGTCTACAAGTGACTCACTTTACATACAAAGACATAAATTGGTTAAAAGTTAAAGGATTGAAAAAGATATTCCATTTGAATATGTCACACAAAAAGAACTTAAAATTTCATAAAATACCATACTGGCAGGGGAGAGAGGTCAAATGACATCCACAGAGAAGTTTGCTTTCTATACTTGATTATTAATGCAAGGGAGACTTTTGGTTATTTCTTACAAAGGACATAACTGTTCTTACCCTCTAAAATCTATCATGAGAGATCTACTCACTCATCTCTCACTTAGTTAATCTTGTTACCTGTGTTAGTTATTTATTTATTACTTCTGAGCTCCAAATCCATCTTGCCTTGCCTTGCCTTGCCTGGCTTTGTGATCCTGGACTTTCTGGACATTTCTCCTTTGCTAGGTAACTTGATGTTAGACTTCACCAATAGAGGGCACTGAAAGGCCATTGCAAGATCAGAGCAGGAGGAAGGGACTTCTTTTCCTTTAAGGGTGTTCTGGGTTCAACATGGCAGTCAGTGGATTGGTATGCAAGTGGCCTGGTACTCCTCACCACTGTACCAAGTTTCATAGATTAGAAGTTCATGCTTTCTGAAATATTTCTCCATCCCATAGCAGCAGCTCTGGTGGCTCTCCTGAAGCCAGCATTCTCCAGGTAATTTCTTTTCCACCTAAAGTGCCACTATGGTTCACCAGTCAAAGCAGAAGCTAATGCTAGTTAGGGGAAAGCCGGAGTCTCAGCCCAAGTTTAACTCACAGCAGTTCTTGAATATATAATTGAAATAGATACACTTGGGAACTGGCAGAATCCCTACATTAACTTTGTGACCCATGGGTAAAGACCATGATGAAAGTCCCTGAGCTTCTCCCTTCCTATTCAGATATTAAGCCAGAAACAATATTACATCCTTAAAGGAATTGCAAAGATTTGTACTGTTATCGAAGATTGTAAAGATTGCAGAGAAGCTATACTTATCACATCCTCATTTAACTTGACTATTTGGTCTGTGCAAAAGTTGGATGGATCTTGGAGAATAACTTTGGTGGCTCTGTTTGCAGCCAATAAAACAGGCACAGAGCAAATCAAAACAGCCCTTGGGACTTGGTTTGCAAATACTGATCTGGCCTATCCATTTTTCTCCATACAAAAAATTGCAGGGACCACCAGAAAGCTTGCCTTTTCTAGCAGGCAATAGTACATCCTCATGGCTATACTTTAGAGCTATTTCTACTCTCCTGCTCTCTGCCATAACATAGTCTGCAAATATCTTAACTATCCACACTGTTTCCATAAATTGATATTATTCTGATTAGATAGGATGAGGTGGAGGTAGTAGATAATTTAAATGCCTTAGTAAGATATACGCGAACCAGAGAGTAACAGATAAACTGCACAAAATCTCAAGACTTTCTTACCTCAGTGAAGTTTCTAGGGGTTGAATAATCTGGAGCACAAGATATATTCATCAGGATGAAACACAAGCTACTGTATTTCACACCACTTATCACACACAAACACAATGAGGCATGATGTTTGGAATTTAAAAGCAACATATACTACATTTCTGTGTTCTCTTTTAACCTATATACCAAATTACCTAAAAGTTTTTATTCCCTGAGCAAAAGAATACTCTGAAGCAAGTTCAGGCTCCAGTGCAAACTGCTTTTCTCCTTGGGCCTCATAATCCAGGAAATCCAATGATATTCAAATTATCTGTGGCAAATAAGAATGCTGTATGGAGAATCTGGCAAGAACCTATAGGAGAATTGTAGTACAAACCTCAAAAATTTTGGAGAAAACCCATACCTTCTTCAGCCGGTAACTATTATTATTTTGAGAAACAGCTTCTGACTTTTACTACTTGTCATTAGGAAAGACAATGCACCATGGGATATCAGGTGACCATGAAGTCTGAGCTCTCAGTCATGTTGTTTTTTGATGAAACTGAAGGTTGGGCATGAGCAAAATTAATATGTCATCATGTGGAGACAGTATATAAGAGGCTGCGCTCAGGCAGACCTCAAAGGTGCAATTTTTACTTTAAAGTAAATCCAATGGGACGGTGAATGAATTTGAGAATTAATTAATATAACAACTATAGATACAATGCTATTGGGACTGTGTGTCTCCTTATTTTAGAGAGTGAGAACGTCTTTATTTGTATGAAGTATGAATGTGTCTTGTTAGGTGGAAATATAAAGTTGTTTTGTTCACCCGCTTTCAGTCCTAGCGTAGGAACAGGGATATTACAGTACATCGTGCAGGGTTTGTGAAGGGTGTGAGAGGAAAGAAGAAAGCCTACCATTTTTGAAAGTAATAAATTATGCAGATCCACGGGTGTCTAATCTGTATTAACTGCTTACATTTTAAAAATAACTATTTATTTAGCTTGTGGGTGCAGGTATACTTCAAATCTGTGATGCATTTCTTAGTTTATGTATATATGTCCAGTTCTGCTTGAGAATCTTGTAATATAAACCTCTTAGGGGGAAAGGCCTGTCTTTTTGGCTTCTGAATGTTTTCTCTTGTTCTTTTTATTGCCCTTAAAAGGAATTTCAGTGATGGTACAGATGACTAGAGGCCATAGTGTTGAGTGATTCTGTGATGATAACTTGAAAAGTTCAGAAAGTATTTCAGGGATAGTAAGTACCAGGGAAAGTGTCAGCAACAGCATTACATACAGTTCACATGAATCAAGTCTCCAAATTTTGAAAAATTTGCACTAAGAATATATCATGTAACAATTTTGCAGAAAGACAGAATGAATTCTTTATTATTGATGATGAAGCAGTACAGACAAAATATACTTCATTCAAAATGAATTTCTTTTTAGCCAAACTAGCATTTAGAGTTATGGCAAGAGACATTCTCTATTTATTTTTTATTTTTTGGCATGGTATTGATCTCAATATAGAAAAGAACAATTGCTTTATGGGCAATATAATCATAATTAGTGCTGTATGGAAAATTTTCACATCATCTGTGAAATTATTTTTGCTAGATATTTCATTTTTTGCCCGGGGCATTTATGTTAATTTAGCCACACATAAAAATAGTTTTTCTGTAAGAACAACTTTCCATATTCTCTATTCTAAAATTATAATCTATTTTTCCCCAGGAAGGAATATAGTAAGCTTTATGTGAACTAAAGAGAAAATCAATGAATATAAAGAGTTATCACAGTTAATTCACATTTGATTATTCAGTATTTTTGCACAGTGAAGCAAACTTAGGTCATTCAGGGAGACATTCAGCTCTCCATATGAGAAAGCTCAATTCAACATGGTTTAAACATAAGGACAATTAATTCAAGAATTATAGCAAGAAGTCCTAATAACTGTTGTTCCAGAATTGTTGAATCCAACATCTCTGAGAGGCTCTTGGCTTTACTGTCATGGTCATAGGATCATTTATGCTGCTTCAAGCATCCTGCCTTTCCACATTAGTGATCAAGGCAGGCAAGAAGAAAGGGTGTGGGTTCCCTTCAATTAACTACCTCCTTATCAGTGCAAAGGTTGTCTTCAAGGTGAATAGCTAAGGCAGTTCCTCTGGGAGGATCAACCCATGGCCCACACCAGTTAAGTCAAAGATCCTGTGGATTGTTACCTTCTTAAGTATATGTCCAAAAACAACTTGTCTACTTGGCAGTTTTATCCTTTTTACATTGTAAAATAGGACACAGAGAAAACATTTGACTTTTTTGTTTGTTCAGATTTCCAATAAATAGATAACCTTAATATATATTTAACCCTGAACATTTTGAATAATCTCATTAACATACTTCTGCAGTTGGCTTCTCTGGATTCAATCTGAATATTATTAGCAATTGACAGTAACTATGCTGCACCGAAGTTCAGTCTGGAATCATAAAGGCCTAAGTACAGGTAAGTATATGATGGGAAAATTGCTTTCCTTCATTTGTAAAATGTAGATAATGTTAGTACGTACCCCATAAAGTGTGCCTGTGTGTGTGTGCCTGTGTGTGTGTGTGTGTGTGTAGAGGGAACATTAAATGAGATCATGAACATAAAACTTAAAGCATATTTTGTCTCACAGAGTAAATCTTTAATAAATATAAATTCTAAAATGTGGATAATGATGATGAAGAAGAAGATGATGATTTGATCTCTTATATCTCTTGCTCTGAGCTGGAAACTAAATATGTGCCAAATGAACCACATATCCATAATCATAGGTTAACGTGAGATAATCAAATATTTAGCATTCAGTTTGATTTACATACTTCTTTTTTCTCTCACTTATTGAATATTTAGTGTTCTCTATCCACTGTGCAAAGCTCTTTACTTATTTCTTTTTTTTTTTAAATTATTTATTTGTTTATTTATGGCTGTGTTGGGTCTTCGTTTCTGTGCGAGGGCTTTCTCTAGTTGCGGCAAGCAGGGGCCACTCTTCATCGCGGTGCGCAGGCCTCTCACTATCGCGGCCTCTCTTGTTGCGGAGCACAGGCTCCAGATGCGCAGGCTCAGTAGTTGTGGCTCACGGGCCCAGTTGCTCCGTGGCATGTGGGATCTTCCCAGACCAGGGCTCAAACCCGTGTCACCTGAATTGGCAGGCAGATTCTCAACCACTGCGCCACCACGGAAGCCCTACTTATTTCTTTTAATCTCCAATTATGACTTGTTTTACAGAAGAAGAAAGAGGTTCGGAAAGGTGAAATAACGTCCAAATCACAACCAGGCTGTGGCGCGACAGGGATTCAGGCACAGGTCGGCTTTGCTCCCAGCCTCTGCTTTTAGCCACTGCAGGGTTTTGCTTCTCTTTTACAATGCTTTTATGAAAAGTTTTTACACAACCCATCTATGTAATTAAGTTCTAAACTAGAAATATTGTCCTTGGATATAGAGACTCTAGAGCTCTGTTTTCACTTTTCCTCTTGTCTCTGGTACTCTTCATTCATCATACTTTCTCTCAGGATTACTTACTTAATATACTTGTAAAAGGTTCTTATGAGAATTGCTGCAAACCATTAACTAGTTTCCTTGTACAAACATCGACATTTGAGCTAATTTCTTGATTGTTTCCATTAAAATTTATTATAGTTACAGAATTTTTTCTCTGTTAATAAAATATTTAGATATCTTGTAAGATATGCATACATACTGACTAAATAGATAGTAATAACATTTTACACATAAGTGAGTTAGCATTTGTCTCTTTTATTGTAATCTTGAATTTTAGATGAGTGGTGTAAATGTTCATAGTTCATTTTATGGACTGAACGGTGTCCCCCTAAAATTCTTGTTGAATTTAGTTGAAGCCCTAAACCTCAGTACCTCAGAATGTGACTGTATTTAAAGATAGGGCCTTTTAAGAGGTGATTAAGTTAAAATGAGGCTATTAGGGTGGGCCCTTATCCAATCTGTTGTCATAAGAAGAGTAAATTTGGACATAAAAAAGAACACTGGGGGTGCATGCACAGAGAAGAGACCATATGAGTACACAGTGAGAAGGTGGCCATCTGCAAGCCAAGGGAAGAGGAGGCTTCTGGGTAAACCAAACCTGTTAACACCTTGATCTTGGACTTCTAGCCTCCAGAACTATGAGAAAATAAATTTCTATTGATTAAGTGTCCCAGTCTGTGGTATTCTCTTATGGCAGCCCTAGCAAACTAATAGAGTCATTCATTTAATTATTCATTCATTCATTCATTCATTCAAGAAATATTTACTACAGATGTCCAGTCTACTCCAGATATGCTCCTAGTGTCTGGGGATAGAACATTGAATAAAGGAGAGCATCCTGGCAAACATGAAATGCATGTGAAATGTTAGTGCCATGGAGGAAAAGAACAATGTGTAAGGAAAGCCTAAGAACTTGTTTTTCTTTTTGATGTTGTTGTTGGAGAGGATGATCAAAATCATGGTCATGTTAATATACCATAGAAATTTTCCAGGTGAGTTTTTGAGAAAGATAAGTATTTTCTTTCATAAGAGATTATAAAATTGTATATATAACAAGCTAAGTTGAACAACCTTGTTAAGTTGATATCACTTATTTGTTTGTAATTATCTGTTCATTGTAGCAGCTGAGTTTACTGTGGTTGCTGAATGTTAAAATGGCTTATAGAAATAGAGAATGTTTTGCTTTACCCCATTTTCCTGACAACTAGTTGATCTATATCTTCTGATTTACATGGAAGTAGAAATGCCTCATAGGAGAGTGCCACATGTAGACTTACAGGGTGAATACATTGAGATATGAGAATGAAGACAACTGGTGGGATTGTACATGTTCAGAGACAATTCTACCTTGATGAAGTGTGACTCGATGAGGCAGCTTTAACAACAGATACCGAGGCTCCTTGTACCGTGTGGCAGCCTTGACCTAGACTTGCTGGAAGCAGTATATGCTACGGGGGTAAAGGACTGTGTGAAATTCTGAAAAAAGCCGCATCCCCGAAGTCTGTATTGATTTGAGGCTCTGCTGTACAGAAGCAGAATAAAGGTAAAGAAGACATTTCATTGTTCTCTTCAGACAACAGAGATGACACCATTGTCTGAGGCAATTCAGCAGCAGCATAAGCATTAGCCTGAGTGGTGCTCTGAATAGTTACCTAACTGGGAAACAGGAGATATGAAATTATGCTACACAGAGTATGGAGCTGGCCTTGGTCCTTGATGATTCTGTGCCTCATTGGGTATATAATCCAATAGCTTATATCTATAGATTCTGGAGTGGGGCGAATCTCTTGGAAGAGGGCTGAAGTTCTGTAGTTATGAAGGTACAAAATGTGGGATTAATGGCTAGCCTGATTTATTTTGTATTCACAAGAGGATGAGGTCTTGGGATCAAAGTTGGTGGCCTTGAAACATATCCCCCAAACTGAGAGTGAGCTGATCAAGTAGACTACTGAGAATCTTTATTGGAATTCTTCATAGTATGTGGGCCTTTAAGCCAAAACATAATTCTCATGCTGGGTATTTTTTGCTATAATTTAGAGCTTCTCAAAAATGCTATGGCACATAACTTTGTGAGAATCCATGCATCACATCTATCCTTTGTCATACCTAAGATTTTATAATTCAGAAAAAAGATTTGGTTTTTACACTTCAATTGAATTACACAATTTCCAAATTTTGACTCTCTTTAGGGATTTATTTTAAAAACTCAAGAGTAAAGACTATTCTGGGCTTCCCTGGTGGCGCAGTGGTTGAGAATCTGCCTGCCAATGCAGGAGACACGGGTTCGAGCCCTGGTCTGGGAAGATCCCACATGCCGCGGAGCAACTAGTCCCGTGAGCCACACCTACTGAACATGCGCGTCTGGAGCCTGTGCTCCGCAACAAGAGAGGCTGCGATAGTGAGAGGCCCGCGCACCGCGATGAAGAGTGGCCCCCGCTTGCCACAACTAGAGAAAGCCCTCGCACAGAAATGAAGACCCAACACAGCCATAAATAAATAAATAAATAAACCCCCCCCCAAAAAAAAAGTTTAAAAAAAAAAAAAAAGAGTAAAGACTATTCTTTTCTTAGTTCCTTTATTGAATTTCTGAATTACTTAATTTTGCTCAATCACTTTGCTCTGTTGCACAAACAAACACAAAAACAAGCAAGGAACAATGGTGAATTATAGTTAGGTGACAATTCTTTTACAAATCAGGTTCACTGATAGGAAATGTATATAATAAAATAGCATCATATAAATGTAGAATACAAGTGTTATTATTTGATTAACCACAATATAAGAATTATTGTCTGGCTCTTTTTTGTGGGATTACCCTCTTTGCTTTGAGGCAGATTGTTTCTGAATGCCATGTCTTGCTCTCTTTCTATATAATGTGTGTTTTTCATTTCTTAATCTTTTATATAGTCTAAATTTAAAACCTGAAATGAGTCCATTTTTATATTACCATTTGCCTTTTTTAAATGAAGGGCTCAAGTCACTCCAGGTTTATGAGCTTCTTGCTACTGCCAAGTATTAGTTTTGACTACAGCATTTTATCAGTCTGCTTCAGAAAGGAGGTTAAACAGGCCAGTTACCTTTCACCTCTCCTGCCAATTCACAGAAACATAATGGTCATTTAAAAATTTTCTAATCTACTCAATTTATCTAAATCAAGTCAAATCAAATACATTTAAAACCATTTTTTCCATTTGCTCTTTGTTTTATGAAACTCTGAATCACTGCTAGCAGTTATTTCTATATCTACCCCCAAACATACCTAGTTACAAACAGAACAAACTTTGTGATGTTAAAACATTAAAAGGAAAATTTAAGGTTGCTCATTTAGGAGTATTGCATTGATGATGGATAGTGAATAGACAAAAGGATGGGTTCACATTTAAATGTGCAAAATAAAAAATTGTATACACTTATCAGTTGACAGATGTTAGTAACTAGGACAGATATAAACATTAACATTTCTAATAACTTAAAATAACGTGATTAAATCAGTATTTTGGGAAACTTTCATAAAAATAATACATGTAGTGCTGTTCTTAAGATTATATAATAGATTAGGTTCTGTCATGGCTAAAATTGTTGTAGTTATTCATTAATCTAAATTCATTAATTTAGAAGATTCTCAGAGCTTAACTAGGGAAGTAAGATAATGTTTCTCCTCTGTGTCTGGTAGTAAGTGTCCCTTTAAGAATCATTAAAATTCTTAAAGTGATATGGGCAGATAACCTTATTGTCTATTACTATCTAGGAAGAGTGGATTTTCAAACTTTTATTTCCTTGATAAAACTGCAGATTCCCTCAGCCCAACCTATTAAAATTTTGATTCATGGGACCTGAGATGAGCCACAAAATGTGTGTGTGTGGGGGGTGTGGGGGGTGGGTGTGTTAGTGGTGATGGTAGGAGAGAGAATATGCCCATATTAAGCAATACAGAAATAATATTATTAAATACTCCCTTTGGTTAAAAAACAAAGCTCCCTTGTATTCCACCAGTAAACCTTCTAAACACTCAACTGCCTAAATCCAGCAGTCGTGAAAGCAGTGGAAGTGTGTAAGTTGCTTTTTCAGAGAGTGCTGTCAGCATGGATGTGTTTGACTGCACTCTGCTGGCTGAGAAGCTGAGAAAAGAAGTAACCCCAGAGTATGAGAAATGAGGCACCACTATGGTCCGGCTCTCCCACAGGGGAGAGAGTGGAGCTTATACTCCACAGAGAAGACCTTTGGCCAGTTGTTGCCCTCCGGCCCCTTAGATTCCACAAACTAGCAGTTGTAGGTATTGAATCAACCACAACATTTTATTGTGGCATAAAAATTAATTCATGATAAAGGCTTTAGAAACACTATTTACGCCCCCCCCCAAATAAACCATATTATCCATTGATTTGCCTAATGTCTTTGAAATGTAATAATCAATGGTGTAACAAAAACTGAAGATTACAGGAGACATATAAAACAATTATTCAATAAAAACCACTATCTTGCTTAATATTATTGGCAAACTATGTTTTTCTTAAAATAGTTAGAAGGTTATTATCCATTAAGGGGAATTAAAAATTTATATTTTACCATAAAAAGCCAGAATTAAGTGCAACAAGAAAATAGATCATAAACCCCAGTCCCGGTTATTGTTCCTATAGATGTTTGGATAGACGATAGACGGACTGTAAAGAACTGTGACATGGCTGTCTTACTGCTTCAATAAATCATTTCCTGGTCTCCAGGAAAAACTGTTTCATGATATATTGTCCCTGGCAAAGACATTTACATATTTAAGGCCAGTCTTTTCTGTATATGCACTGTGTTAGAACTATAGGATAAACTTCAGGTTGTATTCCTTAGGTAGTACTCAGCCGTCCTGCAAAGATTTCTATCAATGAACTTGATAAGTAAAATCTATTAGTGCATTAACAAATAGAAGTAAATAAAAACAAACTACTTTTCAGAATTAGAGTATTCTACTAAGGTCATAGGACATCAAAGAAGCACAGTCATAACATTAGCATGCCCTATGTCTTTCTTTTTAGCTTAAGGAAAGCAGATTCCAATTGTATAGATCATATGAGCACAAATAAATAAGTGAATAAACATCCTTTGTTACCAGATTTCTATCAATTAAAAGCTATTAAGAATATTATCTTCTTAAAGATGTTTTCAATTTTATCTTAGTTTGTGAATGTCCAATTTTTTACTCTTTTGTTATTGTTGTTGGTCACTTGCTATGTCACTTTTTCTTAGTATTTACTTAAGTATTCTTTCTTTGAATATCTGTTCTTTTCTAATCATGTCTGAGGACTCATGGATTTTTATGAGACAATGAAATTTATAAATACATAGTTCTAATGCCGTTTGATCAGGCACCAGCTCATACAAGATGCTCCTACAAAGAACTTAAGATCTGCAATGCAAAAAGGATCTTTGAATAAGGATAGCTTTGAGGGACATTTATTTTTCCTTCATGTGATGAATTTGGGAGATACTAAGAAAAGAGTGATGAAAAGAAACCAAACCTGGTTTCAGACTAGATCAAAGTCTATGTATAAGTATAACATTTTCAAACCTGAGCTCTACTGCTGACTTGCTATGAAATTCTGGTCATTTATTACACTTAAGTGGTATATACATAGTCTCCTGAGGAGAAATTACAAGTGTCTGAAAGTCTTTTAACTTTCTCTTCATGCTTATCTAGATATTAAAAACTAATAAACTTTCAGGGAATCTATCACTATTTTTTGTCATAGTGAATGATAAAAGGCACATAATATTAAGTAAACTCTACAACAATAATGTTATCTTTATCAGACTTAGTAAAACATTAGATAGCTTTCATCTGGGACCATTAAATCAGTTTCCAAAATTTATCTAAATACCACTAAGTAAGAAGCATGAAAGAAAGCAAAGAGGTCAAGGTTCAGGTAGAGATTTTCAACAAATAGGCAATAAACAAATAAATGCAAAAAGAAATGATTACAAAATGAAATACATATTAATACGAGAATTCTGTAGGTTGCCTTGATGGAGAATAATATAAAGGAGATGTTATCACTTAAATATGTCTTTGAGGAGATGATATTTAAACTGAGATTAATAAGATTGACCCAATCATGGCAGAACCATGTGGGCAAACACTGAGCCAGGAAAAAGCCTGGAGTACTGGAGGATCTGAACAAAGGTCTGAGCAACTGAAGAATAGTGAACACCTAAAAGATGCTAAAAAAGTGAGAAGCAAATAATGCAGAATATTAAGGGCCGTGGTAAACTGCTTGTACTCCATACTCTAAACATTTTGATTTCCCAGAAGATGCCATGTTTTCTACTGTCATGATTCTTTACATGTGCTATTCTTTCCTAGCCATCCCCCACCCCTAATGATATCTCTTCCTCCGCAAAGCATTCCTTTTTCTTTTAAAACTAATTTTATGCTTCTACTTTATATTCTAGTAACCCTCCCCCCCCTTTTTTGCCTCAGTGTGGCACTTATCATACTATATCGTAAATAACATATTTGTCTAAATCCATAGGCTATGGTTTCTTTGGGCAGGGGAATTTCAGACTAACCGTTCTCTCTCCAGCATCTAGCACAATGTATAGCACATAGCAAATGCCTGGCAAATATTTGTAGAACACATGTGTTCATTTCCTAGTGTCAGCTCTGCCTCAATGCATTTCATTCAATGTTAAGCTTGTTCGGCTCTTGAAACGTCAATCATCCCCAAAGCTAGGCAGCAGCGTTAGACATGGTGATTGCTCTCCTAAGTGCCTTCACTTCCAGCTGGGATCCTGGGCCTGGTACTGAAGCCAAGCTACAAGTGACCTAATTAGTCCTTTGGTTATTTCCAAAAATTTGAGAATAATCATGAACTGGGATGGCCAAAAACTGGGACATGCAGCTTTTGATGAAAGCTGAAATGTTTAGGGTGCCAGATGCAAGTCTTTTAGACAGCATCAATAGTTTCCAAAACAAAGCAGTGTGCATTTTAATTGTTTTCTGGAACTTTTATCAACAAAATATGTTCATTGACTAATCAGGTCTTTGTACCAGATTAGAAATTAACAGTGTGTTGGCCACAGAAATGAGATACAGAGTGTCTTTTTCTGGCCCTGCTTTAAAGAATTTCTGACAGAATTCAGCCAGATGCTGTGTATCTCTTTCCAGAGTGCAATTTTGGGGCTAACTAACAATGAGCTGCCCTTAGATCCCTTGCTTCTAATCAATGTCAGGGAGTGGATGCTAGGAAGGCAACCCTGCCAGCGGAATCAGTACTTAATGGAACTTTGACAGGCTTTCAGTGCTCTTTTCTAATGGCTCATCTCTTGCTTCACAGTCACAGTTTATTGGTGAGTTTGATGGCTGATGTCATAGATAAGTGTAACTAATACCTTGTTGGTACCTTATTTACTCAGGGGAACAAACCACCAGGAACAAGACATTCTTTAAACAAGACAACATTCATGGAGTGGCTGATGAGTTTAAAGTTAAGCACCACGTATTTAGGATAATGAGTGACTGTTACTAAGAAACCATACCCAAATCTTTTGAACACTGCTGCAGGTGACTAATACACAATATCAGGGGAGAATTTTTTTTGAGGGGAGTTTACATGTCATTCTGAAGCACTGAAATGGCTATTGAAATTCAAAATATTTATTTACTTGTATATGATACAGAAGTCTGTATACAAATATACAATTGAATAAAATATAGTATATACCTATTTTATAGATCCTAAAGTTTTTACCGACCCTCTGGAGTACGTCCCCAACAAGGGGTCTTTGCCCAGGGTGTCACTGGTGCCAAGACAGAGTTCAGAAACAAAGGAGAGTTTAATTCTTTGATCAAACAATGGAGAGCTGCAAGCTCTCGCTCTAGAGCACAGGCTCTCTGGCACAGGCGGTGGACGGGGTTGCGTTATAGGATCCCGTCAGCAGGGAGGAGTTCTCGCGGGATTGGGCTCAGTCGTGTTGATCTTGGTATTTCAGCCAGAAGTCCCAGGTGTAGCGTGTCTGCATGTGGCCCGCCGCTGCCATCTTGAATTGCAGCATCATGCGGGTGCTTCTGCACATGGCCCACGGAGCTGAGGTTTTGGCACAAACGTTTCACACCGGGAACGCTGGTCTGAAGGGCCGGGTGCAAGGCCTCTGCACACAGCTTCCTGTGAGCAAGTGAAACTAGACGAGACATAAAGAAAAAAAAAAACAAGGTTAGACTTTAGTTTATTACCCAGATTCTATTTTTATTTCTTGGGAGTTGTTAATGGGCTTTGCCGGTGACATAATATGTGGTTCTGTCAATGAGTAATAAATAGTGCCTAGTTTTGAGGACAATAGAACAAAGAAACAGCTTGAGAATGCAAATGGGCAAAAAGTACCTGAGTAATATTAGAACCAAAATGGGTAAAGACCAAGAGTGCTGATTTTTAAAGAACAGCTGACATTTGAAGAAAGCCAGGTCTTTTTTGGATTACTTATGTAAAAGAGGAAAGCTAATAGTTGTACCCACTAATGGGAACTTTTAGTCTTTTAAACATTAGGCACCTAAACCTTTGCCTTGGGCCTGTGTGTACAGTTGCTCACACTGTCATCACAGAATTGCCTAATACGAGATGAACAGGATGAAAAAGGAGCCTAGAAAATTAAATGCAAATGTCTACGGTAATCCAGCTTCACAGTTGTTCATTTTTAACTTCTGCATTCCTTAAATTAGTTCTTCTCTGTCACAGTTTAAACATTCCAGTAGGGCCCTAAAGATTCATTCTGCTTCAGTGAAAATGCCAGTCATTCTGTAAACCTATCAATACTACTGATTATAATAATATAGGTAATTAAGTCTTTATTGTATGTATACATTCACTGTACACAGTAACTGATCATTTAAATAATGTGTATTGATCTTCAAGATTAGAGCTTAAATGCATCTATCTAAAAGTCTGGACTCACTTCAGTCAGAAGATAAGTGCATATTTTAGATGAACACCCCGACTTCTTTACTGTACTAAAGCACATGCCTGCTCTATAAAAACTTTTTCCCCTATTCTTTTTTTTTTTTCTTTTATTTCTTTTCTAGGAGAAGAATAAGACCTTGTGGGGCTTGAAACACATACATTTTAGGAATCCCATGGAAGAAAAAGAATATGGCATTACAAAATAATAAGCATGACTGAATATTTATTTAGAAATAAAAAGAAATCATAACAAACTACAAATACTAAAAAGTTGAAAAATACCATCAAGATCACATAATCTAGAAAATACCAGTATTGTTATTTAACTTCCATGTTCACACTCTGATACTATTAGCTGTCATGTGTCATTAGTCTCCTTTAATTTGGAAAAATTCCTCAGTCTATCTTTGTCTTTCATAATCTTAGCATTTTTGAAGAGTCCAGTTAATTGCTTATAAATAGCCCTCAACCTTGTTTGTCTGAAAATTTCTTTTAAATGACTGAAACATTTCTTGATTGTGCCATTCCTGAAGTCTCCTTGTTTATAAATACCTTTGTTTTATTCTACCCTCTTATTATTCCTACAGTATTTGCAGCCCTGGATGAGAGAACACAAGCAAAGTAGCTAGCACAGAATTTGGCATCCAGATATTACTCAGTGAATAGTAGTTCCCTCCATTTCTATCTTCCTTCTGTGTGTTGCTAAATTTCTTTCACAGTTGTAGATTTTGTTCAGTTTGGCTACCTCCTGCATCACTCCAGGGGAGTTATTTATTATTGCTGAAGTAAGCTTTTGATGCCCTCTCAAAGTCTAGGTTGAAAAATATTGTTCTCGTTCTTGAACTCTTTGCTATCTGAAACACTTCACTGTGTTCTCAGGCCTATGATCCTATGAGAATACATATGCTCAGTATCCTATAACATTTTACCTGGTTTTGGCATTTCTCCCATGCTCTTTTCTGTGTGTGTCATACAGGCTTCTCTCCTTGACTGCATTCTCTTTTCCCTATTTTCTTGCAACATACTCTGTTATGGACTGAATGCTTGTGCCCCCTCAAAATCAATATGTTGAAACACCAACCCACAATGTAATGGTATTAGGATGTGGGGCCATTGAAAAGTAATACCATTTAGATGAGATGATATAGGTAGAGCCCCATCATGGGATTAGTGCCCTTACAAGGAGAGAAAGAGACACCAGAGCTTCCTTTCTTCACCGTGTGAGGATACAGTGAGAAGGTGGCCTTCTGCTAGCCAGGAAGAAGGCCTTCACCAAGAAGTGAATCTGTCAGCACCTTGATCTTGGACTTCCCAACCTCCAGAACTATGAGAAATAAATGTCAGTCATTTAAGATACCCACTCTGTAGTATTTTGTCATAGCAGTCTGAGCTATGATATGTGCTATAATATTTTCAATTATTATTAATTTGTCTTCTTTTAACCCTGTGTTCTCTCTCCCACCATTTAATTCAATATATAGAAATAGAGATTTTAGTCTTCTTTCTTCTTGTTTTTTTCTCTACGTATTTTGATCCTTCTGTGCATCCTTCTGGCCAGCAATTTGAGAATCTCATTTTATTTTTTCCTATATATTTCCTACATTGATGTCTCTCTTGTTAATTATCTGATATCAGTATTTCTTTTACTTTCTCTATGACCTACACTCCCATCCAAATAGTTATACTCATAGCAGCAGTAATGCCACATTCCCAATGTGGAGACATTCTTTATCAGCTTATTTCATGTCTTTCAGCCCATGTGATTTGTCAACACCTGCTTTTAATGCATACCAAGAACTTTTGGTTGAGAATACATTTTATGAAAAGTCAAAAAGATTCTCCATGGACAATAATTACTTGGGTAAAATATACCAAAGATGTGTTGGATTAGACTTGCTACTGATCTGCTACTCCACTTAGTACACATGTGGATATCTTTAACTTTTTCTAAACTAACCTATTTATGCATTAAAGGCCTAGTTATTTATACACTATCTTGTTCCAAAAATACATAAAGGAAATTTACAATTTACAATAATATATAAAGTATTCAATAACATAAGAATAGGTGAGACAGGAAAAAATATGAAAAAACAAAGGCAGGAACACAAAATGAAACCTAAAATGAAGCTCATATAAAAAAATCATAAAGCATAGTACCTCATAATCTAATTATAATGTTCTTAGTGATTACAGTTATTTATTTCTCCTTATGGTAACTTAAATGGTCTTTAGATTTCCCTTTGGAGGAATATTCTTTTAATATATTCCATTTATTCATACTATAAGTGTGACACTAGTGGCAAATGCAGGCTGGTTGCTTTTACTTTTCAAGTAATTCACATAAGTATTTCCTTGTTGACTGTGTGAGTGAAGGAGGACAAACTAGTTGAGAGGGAATTCCTGAGATGCATGTCTCGTCCCCCTGGCATAGAGTAGGTGCTTATTTAACATGTGAAGTGAGATGATATACTGTAACACTTGGGTTTGCACTTTTCTTTCCCTGTGTAATCAGAGACGGAACATCTGCAGAAGAGTAAAATTGTTATGGCCAGGAATGTGAAGAGAAAGATCCAGTCAATATTTTGTTTCAGAATTCCAAATTAGGCTCTGAGAGATCAGTACAGTTATTCTGAAAGTCAAAACTTTTGATTAAAAAAAAATTTGATTAGAGGAAATAATGCCCTGAAAATAAGGAAGTCAAATTATCTGATAGATTGGAAATTAGTATAGAATAAGACCTAGACAACACTGACCTCAGGGAGAGTATATGAGCATCATCCAGCCTGGGAAGAGGCAAGAAGAATTGCATGGTCAGTAGGGTGGGCAATAAGGGGACTGAAACTGAGCGACTATGTGGCTAGACAAAGTTAGCACTGAGGGGTTTCTCTACACTCTTTTTCTCAAATCAGGGAGTTGAGCCAAGTTAAGACAGCTGTACGCTGTCCAATGTCATGGAAGCTAGTACTGAATTTTGTCTCTTCTGAGGAGCCATGATAGCTGTTCTGGTTGTATCTAGTAACAGCTCTCATCAAGAGCCACCTGCCTATTGCTTATGAATTGTTCATCAGAGTGGTGCCTACCTAAATTTTAAGAATTGCCGAGCACCATTCAAATCACCCTATGTGGATATCTCATTTTGAATGGCTCAAGAAATATATAAATCTACATAACAGAAAATGATGTGTTTTTTTTTTTCACGGAGAGGAATAAAGGAAAGCCACCAGTTTCTATGGGAATGGATATGTGTAGCTCTGTCTCAAAGAGAGAATCTGTTTCCTGCCAGTACACTATTATAGTTGCTGTGAGGGCTAATACAAAGTAGTTTCTATTATATTTGCCCATAATTTACATACTAATATTTTTAGGCAATACTGGGGATTCATTGCTTAGATAAACACCAGCTCTGCCCTTGTGGAACTTACAGTCTTGTTGGGAAAGCACATATTAAACTGATAATCACATTGATAAACATATAATTCACACTTGCATAACTTTCAAGGAGAAAGTTATGTTGTCCTCTGAAAGTGTATGTTAAAGTGTTTAGTTTAACATGAGAGGCTCCAGGAATATTTTTCCTTAAGCCAAAAGGAGTTAGGGTTAATTGGGAATAGGGGCATTGGAGGGGACAAGAGTGGGGTTGGGGAAGGGAAGAATGTTCCAAGCAGCTGAGGAGGGCTGAGCAAAGGTCTTGCAGTGAATAGAAAGTGTTGAATCTAAGGCTCTGAAAGAAAGCCAGAGTGTCTCAAGCACAAAGATAACGAGGAAGTTATGGTAAGTCTTGAACACTTGACAGGGGCCAGAAAATGTAAGACCTTGCATGCCAGGTTAAGGATTTTGGTCTTTATCCTAAAAGTGGTGTGAAGCTGTTGATGGGTTTCAAACACCAGGGTGACATTATTATATCTGCATTTTGAAAATATCATTCTGTATCTTATAATTTGTGGAAAACAAATTGGTGAGAGAGACCAAAATGGTTAGAGGGAGATGAATTAGGAGTCTGGAGAAAGATTCCTGGTGAGAGATGATGATAGCTTAGGCTAAAGAGGTACTCATGACAACAGACTGAAAGGTACTAGGGGACATCTTAATGATTTGACCCATCATCCTAAGACAATTTTTAGATATCTAAAATATAGATATTTGGATATATAGGTCTGGAGTCCAAAGGAGAGGTCTGGAATGAAGATATACATTTTAAAGTCGTAGCACAGATGGGAAATGAAGCAGGGACATGGATGCATTTCCCTATGGAAAGAGTGAAGTGTACAGAAAGAGGAGGCCAGAGCCTCAGGAATTCTAACCTTAACTGTAAAGCTTGTCTATTTGGGGGAAATATAATGGGTATCCATGAAATACCATCACTCATTAATGCTTTATTACTTACAAGTCCTTAACAAATTCTTTCCTATGTTCTCTAAACTATTATTTCTTTTATATTATTATCACACATTTCATCTTTAACATTATTTTTTGTCTATTGTATGGTATTCTTCCCCTGATTTTCATTTATTTATGTAAAGTAAGGGGACATATTTATATCTATATATCTTTAATTCTTCACCATGGAATGATTCTTAAAACTTCTTTAAATTTTCCAGATAATGCACTTTTGATTTCCCTTTAGCACCTACCATTTTATTCCTTTCTTATGCCAACATTCTATAGTGATGCTTTCTGTTTCTATTGATGCAAGAAAACAACAATTCTTGCCAAAGACCCTCGGAGGTGCTGCCATCCCTCCACTGCTTGCCCATAACTGAGGCTTAGATGTGCTGGTCATTTCAGACACACTCCTTTCAAAACAAATTCTCCCAGTACTATCACTTCTTGTCACAGAAGCTGCTCGCATCCAGTGTTGTCACGTATTTTGCTTTCTCAATATCAGAGTAAAATAATTTTACTTGTACTTTTATTGCATCCTTTTTGCCCTAAGACTCAAGCAAGAACACAAAGGGTTAGGCCAAATGATGATCTGACTGGCCACCACTGGTACTTTATTAGGAATGATTCCTCCATCCCTACCCCCAATACTGGCCAGCTACTAACCTTGCAGGATATTGTACAAATTGATTTTGTGTTTCCAGAAAGACTTCTTTCCAGGTAAACTTCTCAGATCCTAGAAAGTTTATGGGTTCAAGGAAAGTTTATATGGGTTCCAGGAAAGCTTTCTCTACAAGTTTTCTGAAAATGATGGAATTCTAGGATTATTCAGCTAAGTCAGCAGTTCACCCACTTATTTGGGATGAATATTCTTTCTCTTTACTTTTCTGTAACTATCCAGTGTTTAGGAATTCAGCTGATTGTGGTTTCTCTCATAACCTGCACATGATTAAAAATGCTCACTTATATTCCTCACAACTAAAGGCAATAATTTTTCCATTGTGGAATTTTCCCATAGATGCCATATTAAGAAATTTATAGTTTTTAATTATGTCCAAATCTGTTCCTTCTCTACCCCAGTATCATGAGGTGAGTATACATCTTTGTGTATATTTATTAATTAAAAAATATGAAACTTAGTACATGCAGAGTGTAGGTGATTCCAGGTCACTCTCAAGGCCAGAAGTGCATGTAAACAAGTGTTGATACTTGTTTACATGTATAGTATCACTGGATAGTGCCCAGTGCTGTACATTTTTGCACACACAGTGTGCACAGTGTGCACACAGTGAGTGAATATTAATATCTGCAAACCCAAAAGTCTGCTGTAGTACCAAACAGGCCTTATTTGCTATGCTCTGAAGAGTGTTAAAATTCTTAAAGATGCCTCAGGGGCTGCAATACAACCAGGCAAAGCATTTGGGGATCTAGGTCTTCTTCAGCTTCCACAAAAGCAGCCTTATTCCTCCTGTTTTGTATGGAGTTCTTTCTCCCCTACTTCTCTCTTGCTTCTTCCCTTCCACACACTCTCCATAACTCCTTGTGTCTCTTCTTCCCTTTCTCCCACCCTCCCTTCCTTTCTTCTTTAATTCCTTCTATCTTTCTCTCTCCTCCCTCTGTTCTCTCTCTTTTTCTTCTCTTATTTCTTCCTTCTCTTCTTTTTTCTGAGTTGAGAAAAATCTGTGAAACAATAAAATGTTAAATACAAATCACTCATATTCTCATCATTTAGAATAATTGATCTTAAACATTTTTTCATGTTAGTTTTTGAAATAAATAAATCATTTGGATAAAGTCACAGACCTCTTTGCTATCATTGCCTCTACTCACCTCAACGCACTCTCACAGAGGAGAAACCATTATTTGTGAGTTAGCATACATTTTGTGTGTTCTTTTTGTTGCTGTGAAAGAAAAAATACGTCTGTTAAAATAAATATTTAACAGGTCAAAAGTCATCCAGTGAAAAGTGAGTCTTCCTTCCATTTCTGACTTACAGTCCTTTTCTCTTAATAACTTCTGTATCCTTTCAGAGGTATTCTGTGCACTTATATGTAAGTATATGTTCATATTTCCAGTTGAACAGAGTTATTACTTGCAAATTCTTAGGAACTCACTTTTATGCTTATTATGTCTCAGAGATCTTCCTATGTCACATATATGAATCTATAACTTTGTTTCAAATAACCTCTTAATTTCTATTATATTGACATTATGTAATTTCTTTGCTAATTCCCCACTGATAAACACTTAGGCTGCTTCCACTCTTTGGCTGTTATGTGGAATGCACAATTAATACCTTGTCTTTTTCATTGTTCTCTGTGGAATAGAGTTCTAATAGTGTAATTTCTGGTTAATATGCTTATACATGTTTTCCGTTGATAGGTATTATGTATATGCCCTCCAAAACGTCACACCAATTTACACATCTCACATACACACACAAAAATGCACACACGAGTGTGTGTTTTCCTCTCCAACATTGTAAATTATAAAACTGTTAAAATAACACTTTATTTGAAAAAAGAATGTTTATTCTAAAACGTATTAGAAAACAACTGGCACAATAGAAAAGGTCAATTAAATTAGAAACAGCAGACCTGAAGCCCAGGCCAAGCATTTCTATGTGTTAGTAGTGTGATATGATCCTGGAAAAATTACTTAATCTATAAGAGTTTCATTCTTTCATATATAAAGGTTTTCTTTTTCTTTCTTTTTTTTGCTTTTTTATATAATTAACATACACAAAAATGCATGGACCTTAAATATACCCTTAACTAAGCTTGGGTGTATTATGTATAAAACTGCCACAAATATTCTTACAGAGGTTTTTTGGGGGGAGGCATATGCACTCATTTTTCTTGAAAATACAACTATGAGCAGAATTGCTGGCTCATAGGGTAGGTGTAGGCTTGAGTCTCTAAGGAATTGCCAAACACTTTGTAAAAGTTTTATACCATTATACACTCCCACCAACATTTGAGAACTCAAGGGGCCATATATCCCCAGAAACACTTGGTATTTTCAATATTTTCAAAGTTTAGCCAACCTAATAGGAGTAATATGGTATCTAATGGTTTTTATATCACATTTTCTTGATTATTAATGATACTGAACATCTTTTCATATGCTTGTTAGTCACTCATATATCTTGTATTGTAAAGTTTCTGTTAAAATCTTTTGCCCAGTTTAAAATTCAGGGGCTATAGGAGCTTCTTACATATGCTGGGTACAAGTCCCTTGTCATATATACGTGTTCTAAATATTTTTCTCTCAGACCATGGCTCCACTACTTAATGATATATTAATACCATTGGCATTAATATAACGGTACCTTATTAAGATTGGTATTAAGATTAATGGTATCTTAATGGTATCTTATTTCTTAATGGTATCTTTTGATAAGCAGGAAATTTCACATTGAATATGTCCAATTTACCACCTTTTATTTTTGTGGTAAACACTTTTGTGTCCTAGGAAATCATTAACTACCCAAGTTGTGAGAACCTTCTCTAATATTTTTTTCTTAGAAGATTTATAATTTTAATTTATATGTTAGGTCAATGGTCCATTTCAAATTAATATTTAGATGTGGTGTGAGATAGGAATTGAGAATTTTTTCTATAATGTTATTCAAGTATGTTTTTCCTAAAAAAGACTTTCCCTATTGACTTCCTATGGTGCCTTTTTTAAAAAAAATTAATTAATTAATTAATTTATATTTTTGGCTGTGTTGGGTCTTCGTTTCTGTACGAGGGCTTTCTCTAGTTGGGGCAAGTGGGGGCCACTCTTCATCGCGGTGCATGGGCCTCTCACTATCACGGCCTCTCTTGTTGCAGAGCACAGGCTCCAGACGCGCAGGCTCAGTAGTTGTGGCTCACGGGCCTAGTTGCTCCGCGGCATGTGGGATCTTCCCAGACCAGGACTCGAACCCGTGTCCCCTGCATTGGCAGGCAGACTCTCAACCACTGCGCCACCAGGGAAGCCCCTATGGTGCCTTTTAAAATCAATTGAACATATACATGTAGGTTCATTTCTGTACTCTCTATTTCTGATTGATCTATTTTACTATCTAGAGAATTACCAAATTATCTTGATTACTGTAGCTTAAAATAAACTTTGAAATCAGGTAGGGTAGGTCCTCATCTTTCTTTAAACTGGATTAAAAAGAATACTCAGTTGTTTCAAGGATCGAATGAAGTAAGCTAGATAATTTTATCTCTCATAAAGAATTATACAAATGACAGCTGTTGTTAGAGTTAAGTGAAAGACAATATCAAATAGTTAAGAGCATATTTTTTATGAACAAAGTCAGACTGTATCTTCTGCTTGCTAATTGAGGATGCTTTAACTTTGAGAATGTTGCATCTATGTGTCTTTGTTTCCACGTGTGTTAGTGATAATAATTGCATCTATCTCATAAGGCAAGTCAAAAGATAAATCTAATAGATACTAACTAAACACTTAGAAAAATGTCTGGCATACTGTAAGTGCTAAATAAATATTTCCTGTTGTATTACTTAGTTACTGAGGATAACAACTTACACCAAAACTTAGTGCCTTAAAGCAACAGTTTTGTGACTCAGGCTTCTCAGCACAGCCTAGCTTGGTCCTCTGCTTCATCTCACAAGACTGCATTCAAAATGTCAGCTAGGGCTGAGGAATCATGTAAAGGCTTGACTAGGAAAGGAGCCACTTCCAGTGTCACTTACGTGGTTGTCGGCAGGACTTAGTTCCTCATGGGTGGTTGGACTGAAGGTCTCTGTTCATTGCTGCTTGTTGGCCTGAGTCTGCCCTCAGTTCCTTGTTGCATGGGCTTCTTGAACATAACATCTTGCTTCATCAAAGTGTGCAAGCCAAGAAGGCAACAGAGAGAATGTCAGCCAACAAGATGGAAGTCATAATATTTTGTAACCTATCATGGAAGTGAGATCCCATTGCCTTTACTGTATTCCTTTTGTCATTGGGTCCAGCCTATGCTCAAGGGGAGGGATTACAGAAGGATGTGAATGCCAGGAGGCAAGAATCCTTGGGAGCTATCTTAAAAGTCTGCCTACTATACCTATGTATAATAAGCACATAAAAATATTTAAACTTGTTATTTTCACACCTTTGTATAATAATTTTATGACAAAAGAAAATTATATGATTTTATATAGTGTTATGTAAGTCTTTAAACAAATGTTGCCATATATGTTGAAGGAAGTCTGATATGCATGGTAGAAAGATATACAGCTGTTAAAATCATATTTAAATCCCTAAGATAGAGACTATTGCCCTAATGTTACTTTTTTTTTCAGTTCAAGTGATGATTGTTTAGTTTTGTGTTTTAGCTCTCACTTAGTACTCAATCTATGACTTTTGTATAATACCATGGTTAATTATTTTCTCATCTTCTCATTCATAAATTATAAAATTTCTTTTAAGTTTTAAAAGGTTAAATTTCCTCCCTTGATGCATTATTATTTTGACCTCTTTCAAATATATCTTATAGTTTTGAGACGGCTAGCATGCTAGTTTTCACCTATGCAGGCCACAGTTTTTGTGCCCTTATAGAAAACATAGTGGTTTATTCATGGGTAATTAAACTCATTTATGTATTTTATGACTATATTTATTTTTTTCTTTTAACTACCTTGTGACTTTTTTGAGGGAGGAGGGGATTCTAATATAAGTCCTACTGGTCCATAATTCCCTGTATAGACACAAACATCTTTAAAATTCAGGACAAAGTTAGATAACTTTCAGTGCTTCTGGAAAATTATTGCTTTAATATTAATTATTTTGAGTGGGAGGTTCGTACTTCAGAGCTCTCAGGTGAATGCCACCCTGTGCCACAGATTTATTACAATTTTGTTCTCAACTTGCCATTACAGCATTTCTGTTTTTGATAACTTCGGTCTCATTTCTCTTATCTATAAAGAAGAAACAAACCCAAGGATAGTTTTCATTGCTATAAGCAAACTGTCTTGAACTTTTTTCTATGAGGATTTTCCAATACATGAAAAATAGAAAATATGTGATGATCCAGTTATTATATTTAAAATTTTAAGCAGAATAGTTACTTCTTATATTGGAATAAATGCTTTGCATAAGCAGAGTACATTGTAGTCTAGTATTATTTGTTTCAACAAACATGTAAATAAGTTCATCTAGTGGTAGTATGTTGTGGCCCAACTTTACAGATAAAGAGTCTTCAACTCATGGTAAGACTGAATCAGACAAATATTTTGATTCTAAAATAGCTACATCAAGTTTATATTTTTAGAGCATATAGCCTGGATCCACAGGCTGATATTAAATATACGTATAAAATATTTATATTAGGTGTTTCTTGGCAATAACAACCAGAATTCATAGGGTAAAATCATATCTATTTGATAATTCATTCGTTCATTCAATATTAAAACACTTTTAAAAATAGACCGAGGATACGTCAACAACACACAAATAGAAAAAGAAGTATCCCAGACTTCATGGAGAGAGAACCAATAAATAAAAAATTAAAAAGCAAACAAGATTGTAGGTTAGAAGCTGATCAGCATTATGAAAAAAGATAAAGCATAGATGGAAGTATAAGGACTACCGAGGATGAAAAATAAAGTTGCACATTTATATCAGGTAATCAGGGAGGCATTATTGTGATGATGAAGAAAAGACTTGAATGAAATGAGAAAGTGAGCGTGTGGATAGCTTTTAGCAGCAAGGAGTAGCCTATTCAGTGGCCCTGAATTGGCAGCTTGGCTGATGGGTTTGAGAAATAATAAAGAACAGAAAAAGCGAAACAGGAGATAGTTGGAGTTGAAATCAGAGTCAGAGAGACAGATGATGCTCAGATTATGTACAGCCCTGAAAACTAATATAAGGAGTTTGACAAGAATGTGTTCACGTGCCCACTATCCTTCCTGCAAGAGAGACTGGGGAACACAGTCTTCCTTTGCAAACTGAGGTGGAATTTGTTTCTGCCACAAGTGAAAAAGTACATTTTAGGGTGGGAGCAGGGCATGAGTATGTGGGGGCATGGAGCTGGGATAAATTATGTTGTGTGACTAGACCACAGGATAGGTATTTCAAGTTCATTCTTTAACCCCATGAGCTTCTTTTAACACATTTTCACCATAATACTGAAGCATTGATAGTTTGTTTCAGAATCTCTTGAAGAAAAAGTGGTCTCAGATTCACCTTTCAGATTCTCTCTCCTCAATTCACCTTTCAGATTCTCTCTCCTCAAGGTTCCAGCAGAAATGATGCCTGGCTCAGGGAGAGTATCCAAAACAGACCTTGCTCTTCTCCGATCTCTAGGTTTTCTTTCCAGCCATGGATATTCAAAATCTCCTTTCAAGTAGTGAATCTACAAATCAGCTCCTAGAGGCTGCACCAAGCAGTTACGAGATGAAAGGTGTCTAGACATATTGACCAACAACTACCACAGTGGATTTTTATTACAAACCTACTGTGGGTTGAACACTAGCCTAGGTCTGAGGACACAGTAGAAGACAAGACTGTGTGTGCCTGCCTTCTTAGAACTTATGATCCAATTGGGTGAAACACAAAAATAATATTCATGAAACTGTACATAAGAAAAAATCTTTAGACTCAGAATAATTGTAGATATTGATAATTACTATGAAAACTAGAGAATGACAGGTGGCAATTTAGTATAAGAGTGAACTCTGGAGTTTCTAGGTTAAATTGGATGGTCAGGAAAATCCTCTTTAGGGAGACAACATTGAAGCCACACTGATTTCCAGGGTGAACTTACGAATGTGATAGGAATGAAGTGACCCAGGCAGAGAGAAGAGCTCAGGCCCTGTGGTGAATATGAGCTAAATGTGTTCTGGGAATGGCAGTGGTTCTCTGTGATAAGCAAAACCTCTACCTATTAAACCTGTTACATGATCTTCATTTTATGTGTTTTATATTAAGTTTAATTTTTTATTTTTAAAGAGCTCTTACTCATTTTTTTCATATTCTTAAGTATTTAAAAATTTTATTTACAACTACATGTACATCATTTATCTTAATTTTCTATCAAATTTGCTGGTAATAAGGAAAGCGTTGATATTTGTATACGTATGTTTTCAGTGATACTTTATAGAATTCTATAATTATTTTTAATACTTTTAAATTGATTATTTTGTCTGATTCATATAGACAATCATACTAAGAGAAAAGAAAGACAAAGGAAAAAAAAGGCAAAAGAATCTGTCTCCCAAGGCAAAAGAAATAAAAACAAAAATCAACAAATCAAGTTTAAAAGCTTTTGCATAGAAAAGGAAACCATCATTAAAATGAAAAGACAACCTACTGAATGGGAGAAAATATTTGCAAATGATATTAATGATAAGGGGTTAATATCCAAAATATATAGACAACTCAATATCAAAAAAAAACCAACCTGATTAAAAAATGGGCAGAAGACTTGAATAGACTTTTTGCCAAAGAAGACATACAGATGGCCAAAAGGCACATGAAAAGCTGCTCAACATCGCTAATCATCAGGAGATGCAAATCAAACTACAATGAGATATCACCTCACAGCTGTCAGAACGGCTATTATCAAAAAGACCACAAATAACAGGTGTTGGGGAAGATGTGGAGAAAAAGGAACCTCTGTACACTGTTGGTGGGAATGCACATTGGTGCAGCCACTATGGGAAACAGTATGGAGGTTTCTCAAAAAAATAAAAATAAAATTACCATATCATCCAGCAGTTTCACTCCTGGGTATATATCTGAAGAAAATGAAAATACTAATTCAAAAAGATACATGGAGCCCAATGTTTACACACACACACACACACACACACACACACACAATGGAATATTACTCAACCATAAAAAAGAATGATATTCTGCAATTTGCAACAATATGGATGGACCTAGAGAGTATTATGCTTAGTGAAATAAGTCAGACAAAGACAAATACTCTATTATCACTTATACGTGGAATCTAAAAAACAAATAAATATAAATAACAAAACAGAAACAGACTCACAGATATAGAGAACAAACTAGTTCTTAACAGTGGGGAGAGAAAAGGGGAGGGACAAGCTAGGGGTATGGGATTAAGAGATAGGAACTACTATGTATAAAATAGATAAGCAACAAGGATATATTGTATAGCACAGGGAAATATAGCCATTATTTTGTAATAACTTTAAATGGACTATTATCTATAAAAATATTAAATAGTATTGTATACCTGAAACAAATATAATATTGTAAATCAACTATACTTCAATAAAAATGGCAAAAGAAAAAGAAAAAAAAAACGATCTTCATTTCTATTTCTAGTTGTATATCTTTTTTTTTTCTTGTAGAACTTCAGGAGCTCTATTTTCTCTTAATTTTAATGAAAATATCTTAAAATTGTTTCCATTAAGTATAATGTTAATGATTTGTCTTAAGTTTTATTCTTTATCATACTATCTTTCTACTTCAAGTTGGTCAAGAGTTTTATCAGGAATAAATGATAAGTTTAGTCAAACATTTTCAGAATTTAAAAAATTATATAATTATTCTATTTTCACTAAAGAATGATGAATGATATTAATATATGTATTTGACTTTAATAATGAACTCTAATTAGTAATGTTAATTAGTAATGTTATCTTCATATTTAAAAAATTATTGTTGAGTTAAATTTGCTAGTATTCAATTTATAACTGTATATTAATGGTTTTGTTTTTCTAATCATGATTTTGGTATTGTTCAGGAGAATATTGTGTAATTTTGTAATTTTTGTAATTTTTAAGTAATAAAATTTTGTTATTAATTTTCACATATAATTTCTGTTTTTGTTGTGTTATAGTTCCATATTTTTACCTGAATACGCTTTCTACATTTGAAATTTTGTAAAAGCACTACATATTGGGACTTCCCTGGTGGCACAGTGGTTAGGAATCTGCCTGCCAATGCAGGGCACATGGGTTCAATCCCTGGTCCGGCCAGATCCCATGTGCCACGGAGCAACTGGGCCTGTGTGTCACAACTGCTGAGCCTGTGCTCTGGAGCCCACGAGCCACAACTACTGAGCCTGCGTGCCACAACTGCTGAAGCCTGCGTGCCTGGAGCCCATGCTTCACAACAAGAGAAGCCACCGCAATGAGAGGCCCATGCACCACAGTGAAGAGTGGCCCCCGCTCACCGCAACTAGAAAAATCCTTTGTGCAGCAACGAAAACCCTACGCAGCCAAACATAAATAAATAAAATAAATTAATTAAAAGCATTGCATAGTCTTGAAAAAACTTGACTCGAGTATAATACTTGACAAATGTATATCTTATAATTAATTTATCATATTCAGATGCTTTGTAATTGTATTGATCATTTATCAACGTAGCCTATTGAGAGATGTGTTTAAGACCATCTTTACTGCTGTGGGTTTGTTAACAAATGTATATATTTATAATAATTCTTGGATTTAACATTTAAAACTTACTAGCTACCAATGTTTCTATTAAACTCACTATTTATCAATTAAGGTACCCTCTTTGCCTTATACGATGCTTTTGCCTTGAATTTTACTTTGAAGTACATAGCAGAATATGATCAGGAAGCAGTTAAATCGGGAATTCAAAGGCATTGACTAGACCATCGATTAGAATTGGATATCAGGTACATAAAGATGTTATATACGACCTTGGGGGTGAGTGGAAATATTCAGAGCAAGAGTATGCGAGGACAAAAGAACCAAAGGACATATTTTTAGAAACACCAATACTTAAAGTACTGAAAGAAGGGCTAGCAAAGGAGAGTAACATCAAGTAAGTAGAAAAGAACCATGAAGGAGTTTGGCAAAGAAGTAGAGCCAAGAGAGACTAAATCAAGAAGTTGGAGTTGTCAAACAACATCAAAACATTTATGGTTTATGGGGAAGTGAATTGACATTCACTTCCAGCCCATTTATTCAAACGTACACACTAGAATGTAAGATTGAGGAAAGGAATGTTTTAAAATGTTTTCCTCACTAGGTAGCTCCAGATCCTAAATCATTGCCTGGCACATAGTAATAATGATAAAATTTGTCGAATGAATTAAAAATATAATCTTGTTATTAAAACAGCACAATAATATATGATTTTAAGACAAGTGAACTTTAATATTCAAATATTTTTCTATGTCCCATTCTACCACGTGGTAATTTACAGGGTTAAATAAATATACCACAAAGTAGAGCAGTTTAAAACACTTTGGTTATAAAATAGTTTACTTGGAACTATTGCATAAAAATATCAAATATTCAAGTCATAACATTTTCTTCCTTAATCCACCCTATTTTCATGGAGATATACACATTTATTAATAACACTCAATTTATCTGCCCTAATGTTAATAGCCCATCAGAATAAAATGGCTAGTTCCTATAAAATGGAATTTATAATGAAATGCCAGATGAATAATTACTATGTTAAAACTTTTGTCTGTTTTGTGGGTTATTAAAAAATAAAATGTAAAATAAAACCCTTTTAGTTATAAAGATAGGTGATTAAAAGCTAATTTTACAGATGTCCATTAAAACAAATTCCATTTCAGAAATTATTTAAATAAAGGAAGATAAACAGTTATCGATGCCCCACAATTTTTAAGTGGAATAAACTTTGTTAAATTTCATAATAATATAAGAGCAAGTAAATTACTGACAATATAAATAATGCATATAAGAAAAAAAGAGTAGATGCATATTAATTCAACCATAAAAATTGTTTCTCTTTATGGTGTTTACTATTGTAAAATTGTATTTAAAGTTATTAATATACTTTTGGGAAATAGTGCTAATGTTTTTTAAAAATAAACTTTCCAGAAGCTTGTACAATTGAAAAATAACTTTTTTAAGGTATCAGTCTATTTGAGAGGCTATTCACTTCTTCGAAATATGCTGCTTCTGCATTTAAAGCCTTTTTGGAAAAGGAAACAGTAAGTTAAATACATGCATTTATACATAAATGCATTTGTGGAATGATGTTGAGCTAACCATTTAAAATGTTTTCTTTGAAATTATATTCAAAACCTGTGACATATTCTTTTTAAAAACAGATTCAAAGACAGTAAAGATTTATCATCTTGAATTTTAGAAATAATGGACGGTTTCTACATACTAAACTTGATTGACATTTTGATCTTGTGAAATGAATTATGCATAAAGATCATCATTAATGCAGAGGAAATAAACTCTGTTGGCTTCATTTGTGATTTTTAAAGCATATATGCTTTTGGGTATCAGACATCTTCAATTTTCTCCTTGGATTTTGACATGTATTTTTGCATAGGCCCAGACACCTATATTTTCATCCTGACAACTATTTTCTTTAGAAATACTTTGCTTAACTTTACTCAGAAGAAGAGAATGAATGTTTATCACTCAAAATGTGAAGCATGATGTTCTGTAGAAATATTCTACGTGTTCATGATGTTTTCAGAACTAGTCTATTTATCTAAATTCAAATGTTGACCATTGTCCTCATAACCTATTATCTTACTCTAGAATTGAGATCTGACATTTCCAGTATTTTCATCAGTGCTAGAGTTAACGTGTAAGCTGTTTGTATACCATATTGACCATCTTTATAATTTTTAATCCTTTTGTGCTGGTGAAAACTTTTATTCTTGATATTTTATAGACATCTTTTTAACAAGTCAGTTGTCTCACATGAAGATTTTATTAGTTATACAAACTGCAAAATTATTCCCTTCTATGATAAATAGCATCCGTTTCTCATCATACTATTACTATAAAAATAAATGGTTAAACTTGAATGTTGCGCTGTAATATGAAGTACACATTTGTACCATCATTCAGTGATCATGCCTCATATTCTATATATGCCAAAAGTTCAGCATCCCCACTTTTTACTCATATAATAAATATGTTGACTCTGTGCTAATCCAAGGCATAAATTATAACAAATGGTTAGTAGATTTTACTTCAGTTTACCTTTTGCTTTTGTCATTATCAACAATCACAGTACCAACAGATAGAGGAACAACGAGTTTAATACACGAACATTTTTTTAATCAACTTGTGAACATGTCCTCCTATGTCCTTTGTGCATAGATGAAAAAAAAGAGCTGAATACTCGTGGTAGCTTTGGATGGGCTGAAATAACAGTGTTCAAAAACATCTAATGAATCATTCATTGTCAACTTGGAGAGAGGTTGCCACCATGAACTTTGTATTTACACCAATCTTGTTCAACACTTTTAATCAATAATTTGGATTAATAATTTATCATATTTATTATGTGAGTTACAGATTTAACAAGAGAAAATAAAATAAATTTGGGTCAAAAGAAAAAAAAAATAACCTGCCTATTCAAGATGAGACAGCTAAATTTTAGCAGCAGAGTATATTTTAAAAGCCTTAGAAATTTTAGTTAGCAGAAATCTTAAAATTAATCGATAGCAGTATATGGTTTCTAAAAAATACACATTTATGTTACATTTTGAGAATAAGAGAGGACATAGTCTTATTATGCTTTATCCCAGAGTAACCAGGGGCATTAAAGTGACAACATTAAGATAACTAAAAAATGATAAAAGAGTGTAGATAGATTTAGAGACATTTGAAAATATGTATGAAGTATGTTCCTTAAGATTGGGGGATTTTACCTTTGAACAATAGACTTGGGGGAAAACTTTTGTTTTCAAATGTTTGAGAATGCCTGTTGGAGAAACATGTAGACTTGTTCCATCTGGCCTCAAATTGTTGAACCACCATGATGGAGAGGAAGTGCCCGAGAGGCAGATTTTTTTTTCCACTGTAAGAAAGAGCTTTCTGATACTGGCAGCTATTCAAAAAAAAAAAAAAAAAGAACTGTCTTAAAAAGCAGTGAGAGTTATGTTGCTGTGAAGATATATTAATAATCAGTGATTATTATTTCAAGCTCAGAAGATGTCAGATGGCTAAGGAGGCAAATTCCTAGGATAAGGGGCCTCCATCTCTAACTCAATAAAAACAGCTCCATGTTTATATATTTTATGAATCCAGCTTATATAAGATTAAAAGAAAAAAATCTATATTTTAAAATTTTACAAGTACTGAATTACATAATCATCTGGCAGTAGTGCTGTAAAGAAAAATTAAGCACTTGAACTAGGTGGCCTTTAAAGTTTTATCAAACACTTTTAATAAGTTATAATAAAATTATAACATTGCCTACAAATAAAGTGTCTGAGATGTTTATATACTTTCTCTTTAATCCTCACCACAGCCCTGAAAGAAAGCTTTATTATTTTTACACATGAGAGTATTGAGGATCAGAAAAGTTTAGAAAATTGTGCAAGGGCCTATGACATTTGGAAAGAGCTGGGTTTATAACCTTTGTTACACTTTTACCATAGTACAATATTATAAAATCATAGAATTGGGAATTTTCTTAGAGATCATATCCTAAACCATTCTTTCTCTGATATTTTAAGACTCACATACAGCATCACGATTCAGTGACTGGCTAATCTGTATTTTAATATCTTCAAGCTCACTCAGTTGTTCTTGAGTTATCTCATTCCATTTGGAGTAGCTCTGGCTATTAAAAAGTACCTTCTTATGTGAGCAGAGATCTACCTTCCCATTTGTCCCCATTCAAAACCTGTGTGCTTTTTTGTCTTCGTCTGCTATGGTCTCCTCCTTGAAGGTGTTTATATTTAAATGGGGGAAGTACAACATGGAGACAAAGCATAACAATATAGTAAGTGTTTCTGCAATAGGAACATAACTTCAAAAATCTCTTTTTCCAAAATAAATTATAATTTAGAACAACAGGGCTAACACACTCATTATTACTTGATCTGCTCTGGCAAGCACCTTTGTAAAATAAGATACTATAATGACAAGCATAGTCACAGTTCAAAAAACAAACATACATTCTTTCAGAATTGAGGTTCAATTGGCAAGTGAGTAAAATGTATAGAGTAGAAATCACTAAAGAACAGTCTCACTACTTCCAGGATAGTTAACTATGTTAGTGTTGGCCAAATCAATCAGTAGACAAGAAACATATCCTTAAAATGGGCACAGAAAAGAATAGCAGGAGCTGACAACAGAAAGGCATGTGCTAAACTGAGAGAGATCACGCAGCAAGCACTGAGGCACTCATTCATGGAAATTGTGCTTTCAAGACAGTAGTTAGTCTTGGGGTCAAGATAAGATTTCACTCTGTGGGTACCAATCAGAAACAAAGTAGAAGTGGGCAAATAAAAGGTATCTGATTATTGGATTACAGTTCATCTAATATATAGGTCAATTATTTAGACCCAGGTTTCTAATTTACCTATCTTATTAATCTTAAGTGATATTTTAGTTTTTCTCCATTACCTTATGGAACTAAGTTGCTATCATTCGGGAGAAAATTTTTAGTTTTCTAGATAAAAATGTGTCTTTGTGTGTCAGTGGTCTAAAATGGCAATTAATCAAGCTACCCTAAGTATAAAAATATTCACAACATTTGTAAGTTATGAGTTGCCTTATGCCCAAAAGGGGTACTACACTCTGAAATACAATAATAATCACTAGCTATACCTCTGTCCAAATGTGTCTAATGTTTTTTGTACTATCATTTGGGCATCAGTTGACCCAGAGATGCTTCCCATTTTGGCATTAGCATATCACTGAAGACAATGAGAGCTGAATACAAGTAAAATAACATTTTAGGTCAAATTATTGTATTCATTTACTCAAAAGAATTTAATGAATCCTTAGCAAACACAACTTTGATTGCTAAAGCTGAGATACAGTACACATATAGGACTTCAAAAGATCAAAATGAGAGCTACTGTTTCATCACTATTAAGTAATGCTGTTATAGGCAATAAAGAGGAGCTAAATGTGATTCTCTTCATTTCTTTTTTAGTTCTTCTAGTCTCTAATTTTATGAGTTCCTAGCAAGCTAGAGTCTTCTGGGAAAATACTACTTCATTTTAACGGAAATATGGAAATGAAAAGAAAGCAAAGTTATAAAAAATTTTATACCCCCCCGTGCACACATACACTGAGAAATATCTCATAATTCTCTATTATCCAGCAATCAATTTTAGACTTCTTTTTTTGTCCTAAGATTTCAGATTCAGATCCTCCAAGGAAATATTTCTCAATTTTTATATTTATAATTTTATTTAAAAGAATTATAAGGTAACTTTATCATTGCACTTTTATATCTTAGAAAAAATAAAGAATGGTATACATTCAAACCTCTGTCCCATAATAAAGAACTACTGAGTAACAATAACTGGAAAGAACTACTGAGAGTGTTGGAGAACTCAGATCAAGTTTATAATGGGAGCTGTGAAAAGGATTGGAAAGCTGTCAGCATTTGCTAATACATTCTGCAATGACTGCTTAAAAACAAGTAAGTTTTTTTTTCTTAAATCGTATCTCCATGTCACTCCTGATACATCATTTTTGCTACCCTCTGTGGTTGTGCTTATTCTATTATGATTGAATCATATTTGCTTTCATTTTATAAAAGTATGACAGTCCTGGGGAAAAAATACTGAGATGTCTAACAGAGTAGTGATAATGCAATAGGTAGAAGAAATAAATTAGTATTTCAACTCATTTTGTTCTGATTCTTATATTTTGGAAAAAGTTTCCTGCAACTTGAAAGCAGTTATGCTGCAGGGCAGAATCAATTCACTTTCTAAGTTATATTTAGTTATTAGCCTTCCCTCTTATTTGGGAGGCTAATGCACAATGTTGGCATTGGCTTTCTGTTTGAACTTAAATTTTTCAGGGAAGAAAAAACACATAATCTGCTTTCCCATCCTTTGTGATTAATTTCTGGAATAGGAGATGTGAAGGAACCTGAGTGATGCTGTGCCCATCAAACTGTGGTGGACATCTGCTTCAAAGTAGTTAGTAACTTTGCAACAAGATCTCTGTAGGTGTCACTTGTGTGCAGTGGTGCAGAGCAAAAATACGGGGAGGATGAAAGGAAACATTTAATGCAGTTTGCAGTTCAGATTCCATGACAATTTAGTAATGTGTATTGATGATGCATTTTGGCAATAAAGCTATTTAATAATCATTAAACAAAATTGCCATTCCCTATTAACAGCAGACTATGTTATAACACATTGCCTAATCCCTCATTAAATTCTACATAAATTAAATAACAGATTTTATGTATATACCTAAAGAGGAAGATGCCTTTTAATTTATTTTACTAAGAAAATAAACATCCTTAGGGAAAATTGACTTTCAGATTATAATTAGAGAACAAAACAGAAAGCTTCTTTCTCTTGATGTTCAAATTTATCGTTCAAGGATGGTAAAAGAAAATGAACATTGTTCCACTGTGGTGTTTTTCAGGAAAATACTTGTTAAATACTTGATAATACTTGTTAGATGTAATATTCAAATTTGCAACCTATAATGTATTTGCTCTCAAAGTCATTAAAGATTTTCCAAGACTCAGGTTCAGAGATTATTAGTATTGGAGGGATATGGGCAGTGAAGGAGAGGACAATGCCTCCAGTGCCTGGCCCTCCCCACTGTTCTCCTCCTCACCACTGCCCGGGCATGGTTTAGACATGCTCTTTGTAGGTGGGAGTAGGTGGCTGTGGTCCTGCTGAGTAAAGTATGGAGGCACTCCTCGTTGTCTCTATGCATCTGCGAAGGTCAAAAGACTTCTGGACCAGGAAACAGATACTCCTTTGCATCCCAGTAGATGATCAAATACATTAAATTATATTTGATATTTAGAACTATAATTACAAGTGCATGATTGCAGGGAAATTCAAGAGTCTCTAAGAAGAAAATTACTCTAAAGGGAGACATCCACATTTTAGCTAGGCTTAGCACTAAGGCCAAGTTATTCAAAAGAAGTTTGGCTCTGAACAGAATATATACATATAGAAAAATTGTTAAAAGCTTTGCTTCTGTTTTGTGATATTTTGGGTGGTTTTAACATTATTCCTTATATTTTTATATTTAACATTCTTTCTTATATATTTTTTCAGTCTTATTTGGATTTCTATGACTTCAAATGAGAAAAACTATGTTGGAGAAAATGAATAATTATAGTTGAAATGGTTATATGGAATATACAGGTAAAGAAAAATAAGAGACTGACTAAATTTAATGGCATGAAATATGTTGAATATTTGCTGCATGAAAAGTTTAGTCAGAATGGATGAATCACATTATAGAGCTCCCTTTTCATTTACTAGGAAATAATTGTAGTGAATATCATATAAGCAGATGAAGAGTTTTTTTTCCTATGAACCAATCAGCTCAGAGTTTGCTTAAATGAAAAATAATATTCTATTTCTAAAGTGTGTCCATGTAAGATTAAAACATAATATCATATGGTTATATGAATCTATAATTAATGTCATATTCATAATTTTGAATAGTCCTACCTAAAATAATCTTGTTATGCCACACACGAAGTAAGGAAATGTTACAATACTTTGTAGATTACTCATGGAGTTGAACACGTCTGTGCAAATTTGTGAATAACATAGTTTAAATATGCAGACCATGAGGAACTTCTGAGAATTACTCGATTTTTCCCTTCCCTCTTTACTAGAGAACGACAGTACCAAAAATCTTACTGAAACTTTAGAAGTACTATAATGTTCTTCCAAATCTCCTTCTAAAATCTATTTCTGTCAGCCCTTCCATATTTCCTTGCCTTGCTTTCTCCAGAGTTTTCTCATAGATTAATCCAACATGGATGTTCCTAAATATCTATCCAGCTATTAAATACCTGCCAAGACATTGATAGTGCTAATACTATACTTTTCCTCCACTGTTCCCCTTCCAAACTTATTAAGGCACAAGTTTAAGTGAGATTTCCTGGTTTCTAGATTTGCAATTACTAGAACTTCCTCTGAGGGATTAAATATATTACAATATAAATGTGTTGAATCAATGTATTGTACACATTAAACTTACATAATGTATGGTAAATATATCTTAATTTTAAAAAGACATCAATGTTTAAATATGTGCAGTTGATATATATGGATTATACATCAATTAAAAGAGCAGACAAAAATATGAAACATTTTAATTACAAAATAAAATGCATATGTTCTCACATAAAACCAGTTTGATCATACAAAAATGACTGGACATTTTACTGAATCTTTTACCTTGGGGAAGTATTTCCTTATGCTTTTGTCTAATATAAAAGCATTTTCTTAGTCTCACCACTGTAGAGATAAACAAAGTAGCAAATTAACTATTCTGTCTAAAAATGCCCTTGTTTTCTTCTAAACAATTTTCTTTAGTGATTGGACCCTTTTTTCGCAGTAGTATTTTGATTTTTTTCCTCTAAACCATAGTTCCCTTGTTCATTCAAGAATACAATGTACCAGGGTACATGAAGTCCCTAGAAAGATCTGTAACTTTAGATCATTTATCTGATTTTGTCTAAATCCTGGAGGACAATAGATCACCTATTCTAATTCAGTGATTCTCACTGCTAATCTGAGGATAAGAACCAAACTGAATTTATATGTATCACCTGGAAAGGTTTGTTAAAATTATCAGTACTTGATCCACATCCTTGTAAATGCTTATTTTGTCTGGGATGGGGAATCTTTATTTAAAAAAAAAAAATTCTTGGGCTGATACTTAATGCATGGCCAGTCTTGGGAACCACTGGCCATTTTCAAACATTAGGGCTTCTTTACAAGCAATGGGTAAGAACTGGAAAAATCTTGATAACTGGATTTGCATTAATTTATAGGCTCAAGGAGATGCATTTCTTCAAAGGAGAGCCTCAACTGTGATTAACAAATTAGATAAGATAGCCTGTCAGAGATCATAAAGAGACCTAAGCTTCCTCAGCAACAGAAGGAACAGGTGAAGATGAACACTTGCTAAGAAGCCCGGGCAAGTATAAAATGAAGTGGAGAAGAGTAAATGCTCTTTTCGCTTATCTCCTGATAGAAGGATATAAAATATAACAATACATTTAGACTATAATTGTAGAAATTTAGGGTGATGAGACAATTTTAACCCTGTGCCAATATTCTCTAAAAATAAATAGTGTCCTAAAATAGCTACGTAATATATGTGAAACACACTTATGTCTTATTTTGGCATGAATGATTTAGATGATCACTGCAATGCTCTACTTCATTTAGCCTGAAATTAAGTATGGTTTCAATCTTAGGCTAAACATTAGGGGATAACTTTTGCAGCCAAAACAAATGACCTTGTCCTGCATGTCATTCCCAACCCCTTTCATCCTCCCCCTAGACTCATTATGTCCCAAATTATATTTTAGGGATACTATTAGGATCTTTGTATCCAAAATGCCCTCTCCATCATTGGAGAATGATTTGAATTTAATGACAGACAGGCTAGCATTTCTTTCCTCAGACAATTTCCATACTACAATCAATCAAGAAGACCAGGGGTTTCCATTTTGCTAACATGTTTGACTAGATATATTGAATACCTTCCTATTGTAAAACACCTAAAATACTGGATGAAAATACTGAAAAACAAATATTATAAATGTAGAGCTGAACTTTCAGTAAAGAAAATGTCTATGGTTCAGATTGATGACGAGATGGAACACTGAGTGGTAAATTTATGAGCTGATGTTGCAGCTTTACTGGCAGGGAACAAGAAATTAATTTAGTAGCTTGGTTCCAGTGTCCACATCAGAATAGAAGATAAAGTAGGGATGCTGGTAGTGAGTTACAGCTGAGTCTTCCCTGTAAAGCTGGGATTCACAAAGTGATCAATCTTCAATGAAGTGATGGAATTAAAAACAATCCTCCCACTGGCACAGTAAGATAATCCAAAAACTTTTTTATTGTGACTTTTAGTCTCTAGATGGAGAGTAAAAAAATATCCCCCTTACAATTTGAAACCTTATGTGGAGCAGAGGCTCTCTATATATCACATGCTCCAGGACTATCTTCAATTTCAGCACCAGTGGTGGTAGACACTTTCCATGCATTTAGCAGACTTCCCATCTCAAGTTACTGCCCTCCACCCCAGCTTTTTCTGCAGCCCATAGCACCTGTTGAACAATCCTCGGTCAATGGAAGATGGGAACTAGGAAAAACATTTCTCAACTCCCTCCCTTCAAAGGTAAGATTCTGAGGAACACCCCACATTGTGTCCCAGAAGACCCTCAGGAAGTTTGAGCCCCACTTGCCTCCAGATATGATTATAGCACAATAACATGCCCTTTATTTGTATTACATCCTTCCTTGCCTTACTGTCTTTACTCGCTCATTCTGACTTCTTGGGATCAACTCCCACATATGACACGTATACACAAGTCATTGTATCAAGTAATGCTTTCAGAGAAATACAAATTAAGACAATGGAATTTTTACCACATGTAAATTTGGGGTTCAAATTTATATAACCCATATGATCTGGGAATTCTCAAGCTACAAGTATCAATGCCAAGTTAGACTCAGATTAGTGAATCCCTGCATGCACCTGCCAATAACAAATGCAAACACTCTGGTGGTGAACACTTTCAAGCCAAACCACCTGGTGTCATTTCAGATAAAGCCCCTCTAAAATGAGTTCAAAATACTAAATCACAAAGCATGAGAAGAAATAATCCATTCAAAGCAGTATGAAGAACTAAAGATTGTATTATTTAACTGTTGCATAGTGGCTTAAGTTACACCAATCTCATTATCTTATAGTTTCTTTGGGTTACAAACTCAGTGCTCAGATGGGATGGGTGGTCTCTGCTTCCATGTTGTTTGTGGTATCAGCTGGAAGGCTTGAGGGCTGACTAGCTGGAACTGGCTGAAGACTTATGTCTTAGTCTGTTCTGGCTACTACAAAAAAATGCCATATACTGGGTGGTTTATAAACAAAAGAATTTATTTTTTAAAGTTCTGGAGGCTAGGAAGTTGAAGATCATGGTACCAACATATTTGGTATTTGGCGAGGACTCATTTCCCCGACTGCGCCTTCTCCCTCTATCCTCTCATGGTGGATGGGGCAAGGGATCTCTGTGAGGCTTCTTTTACAAAGGCACAAGTCCCATTCATGAGGGTTTCATTGTCATGACCTAATCACCTCCCAAAGTCATCACCTCGGGCATTAGGTTTTTAACATATGGGGTTGGGGAGGACACAAATGTTCAGACCAAAGCAACTTGATTGGGGCTAAAAGAGCTGCCTTCAAGGTGGCTAACACAGCTGGCAAGTTGATGCTCCTGTTGGCAGGAAGCTTCAGCTCCTCTCCATGTGTTCTTCTCTACAGGGCTGCTTGAGTGTCCTCACAATGCGGTAGCCAGCTGTCCCAGAAGGAGCAGGCTAAGAGACCAAGGAGGAGGCCGTTATATCTTTAATGACCTAACCTCATAAATCACACACCGTCACTTCTGCAATATCCTACTGGTTACACAGGTCAGTCCTATTAAATGTGGGAGGGGATTACACAGGGTGTGAATGATTATTGGGGAAATCTCGGAGGTTGGCTACCACAGAGACTGTGGTAGATTTGTATTATGCTAAATTAACTAAGTTCAAATTATGCCTCCCAGAATGCCCTCCCAGCATAGTTCTGTGTTAGTGAGGGCCATGGGAGAGATTTTGTATGGATTTGGAAAGGTGATACGAAGCAAGAAGTATGTTCTTTTTCTCTTCAGAAAGTCAGTGCTGGGCACAGGGCGCTATTGCCACTCATGCAGGTTGTTGTTACTCTGCTGTCTCGCCTAGTTGAAGTGGGATAGTAGCTGGGCCTACAGGGACGCCACTCCTGCCAGATTCCTCCTTTCAGCCTCTGACTTATGAATGAGGTGTGTTTTAGTTGATATCAAGGCCTTCTGCAGATCAGCCCACCTTTGAGGTGGAGGACTTGGAAGCAGTGAAAACCTGACCTGAATTCCCATCCATCCTGATTGATTCTGGCTTATTCTTACAGGTATGAGGTAGTCATTGCTTCCCCCGTTTCACACCCATCTTTTCTTCCTCGCTACTTGTCCTGATAACTTCAGGCTTGGCACCAGATACAGAAACGGTAGCCTCACAGTGATTGTTTAAACAGCTTTCACAAATATATAAGGACAAATCCCTAAATAAATCCCCTATTACACACAAATCTGGCAGTGCTGCTTCTCAGATCAAACTCTGACTGACACAGAGACTATAAAATAAGTAGCTTTAAACTGAACGTAGCAGGAAATAAGAAATCAATTACTATAAAAGATAAGATGGCAAAAAAAGCCATATTTGGAAAGAGGCCAAGTAGAAGTTATAAAAATGAAAAATATATTAAGTAAAGAAAAACCTTCCAACATATGGGTTTAATAGGTATACTCTCTGAACAGGATATAGGAGGCTGTAACAAAATCCCAAATAAATAGTAGTTCAAATAAGATAGATATTTATCCCTCTTTCTTAAATGCAAGCAATTCAGGGCTCCTGTGGCTGATAAGGCATTTCCGTATTGTCAGCAAGCCAGATTTCTTTTCGTAACATTCTCAGTGAGCTTTTATATCTGTGTCCAGCATGGCTACTCCACATCCTGCCATCACATCTGCACTCCACTGTACCTGAGTGACAAAGAAGAATAAGAGGGCCTGCTTTTTTCATTTTAAGACTGTGATCCAGAAGTTGTACACGTCAATTTTACTTATATCCCATTGATCTGGCCATAGGTAGTTGCAATGGAGCCTGGAAAAGGGTAGGTTGATGGACAATTACCCTTTTAAAAATTGGGTTACTACAAAGGAGAATGTGGATATTGAGAAAACAAATTGTAGTTTCTGACACAATGGTTAAAAAGCAGGTAAGACACTTCCCAAGAGAACATTAACAAACACAAAGAGTTGAAGGTTTTATGTAGACTAAAGCAAGTTTGAGAGAGAAAAAAGATGGGAAAAAAGGTGATAAATTAAAATAGGATAGATGCAATGGAGAAAGGATAGTAACTATTAATTTTTTTAAATTGATAAATAGCATGAATCCTAAAGTTTGAGAAGCACACTGAATCTGGAGCGAGATAAAACAAAATTACACATAGATATATTGTAGTAATACCATACATAAAAAAGATCTTTAAAATCAACATAAATAACCCACGAGGAAAAAGAATCTATATAGATTCTTCATAAAAATCTACATTTCAATGCATTGCTGTGCTTAAAGGGAAATAAGTGAATCTTTAAGCACCCCTTGAATAAATAACCTAGTAAACATGCAAAAAATGACCTGAATCCTGAGAAAGAGTCAAGGAACAGTAAACTGCCTTCGAGACACAAAAGGGAAATGTAGACAGAGCTAGTCTGAGACAAACGCTGCTATCAGCATTGTGTTCTAAGACTAAGCCTGAGGGAGCTGATCTTGGGAACCAGGCATTATGTTAGTAAGCCTGGTCCCAGTTCTTACAACACCAAACTCCTCAGAGAAATAATTTCATATACCTCCTGGAGAAAAATTGATCCTAGAAAACCCAAAGATTGAGATTAAATAAATCAAGCCACAGAGAGTGAGATGCCAGAAACAACAAATATCTCATTTAGATTCCTAAGGGCTTCAGGTATTGGAGTGATTGGAAGTGGAATGTAGAATGACCATATATAAAATGTTTAAGCAAATAATATGCGAGGTCACAAAATCAGTAAACTACAAAATGTTACCAAGAATGAGCAGATACAGAACTCTGCTCTAGTCAGGATAAATAACAGGGACTGCAGTTTTCCTAATATTATAAACATCTAGAAAACTTGGAAAGTGTATTAGTCAAATGCTTTCAGATATAGGATAATGTGCAACATAGGATTGCAGTCCAAGGGAAAAGGAAACAAACAAGGTGAGCCCCATGATCTGCCTGGAAGTATTTTCCAAACTGTGCCACAGGAGGATGAGCCCTCACGTGATCTCACTGAGTTGCAGAGATCAGAGTAAGGGGAGGCTGAGGTACCTGGAGTGTGGAATGTGTAAGGCAAATTACCAAAGAGAAAGAAATACCTGGAGGAGGAGCTCCAGGAACACACACTGGGGACTCCTTTCGTCTGTTGCTGAACACTAAGTTGCACATGCATGGAAGAAAATCAGTAAGCTGGGAGCTTTTAGGTGAATAATTCTTAGAGCTCAAACAAGGCTGGGAAATGTTTGCTTTCCAACCAGCCAGAACATTCAGAGGGGTCATGCCTTAGTACAGGAGTTAAAGTAATCCTTAGGTAAAGAATCCTCTAAAACTACCCTAAACAGCTTAAAAGTATCAAGCTGACCCTAACCCTAAATCTAACCTGGCACAAAAAAAAAAAAAAAAAAAAAAGGCAGCTGGAGAAAAATGACACATCATTTACTGAGCAGTCAAAACAAGAATATTAGCACACTTCTCATCTGAAACATTATCATCCAGAAAACAATGAAACTATATTTTTAATAAATTAAAATCTCAGCAGGACTTTTGTAGAAATTGACAAGCTGATTCTAAAATTTCTATGGAATGCAAACAACTTAGAATAGTCAAAGTGACTTTAAAAATGAAGAGCAATGTGGAAGAACACACAGTTCCTGATTTTAAGATGTATGGTAGGTGACAGTGATAAAGGGAATAGAGTATTGGCAGAAGGACAAATATTTAAATTAATAGAACAGAATGTAATCCAGCAATGTTTGCATAAATATGTAGTCAGTTGGTGTTCATCAAATTTGCCAATGCATTTTAAGGGAGGGGTGGTGGTAAATGGTGCTGGAACAACTAAATATCAATAAAGAAAAAAATTAATCTCTCTCTTACACTACAAAAATAAGGGCTGCCTAGTTAGTGAAACTTAGGCATTCAATGGTTTGGGGCATCATGGGACATCTACAAGGTAAAGGACAAATGATTACTTATTGCACTGCTCATCAACAGGAAGGAAGCACATATTAGGTAGTCCTTTTTGGATACAGGAGACGGCATATTCCACATCTGAGGATGCTGTTCCAACCCATATCTTAGATGTTACAAATGTTCACATTCATCAGTGCACACTAACTATGGAAGAAGTATTAAAGTACTAAAAAAAAACCCTTAGGTCCCAGAGTGACTTGCTCAGTTGCCAGCAACCTCAAAATGTTGGCATGATGGGCATGTGAAAATGGGTACCACAGTGCTGTGAGGGAGTCTATGCATGATTTTAGTAGTATACACTCCCTCTCCAACACCAGTGTATCTATTGCCACTGCATGATGTCCAGACATACAGAGACAATCACTGAGCCCTCTAATAGCACCATTCTGCATGGAGACCAGTCAGTCACATGGTAGAACAATGGCATGGCCATTTAACGTTTCCAATGAGGTGCTTAGACATGAGACCATACATGTCATTTTCTAGGATTTGTAATTATTCTAACTCAACAACATAATATGGTTTTGTGTTCTCAAGAGGTAGAATACATGAGTCTGAAAATCAAGATATTAAAATAGGAATAACTCAACATCACCCCAGTTACTTAATTAGGGTGTTTGAGCTTTCCAGACCCATAATTCTGGACCCTATGGGTATAGAAGTTCTGACTGACAATGGTAGAATGCATTGGCCCTGGGATGAACTTAAGCTATGGCTTCTTCCTGAGTACTTCAGGCAATTTTTTTCCAAGGCAAAGCGAGAAGTCACCATACTGGAGACACTAGTTGATCTAAACTTCAGGAAGAGGTAGAGCTCTTGTACAAGATGAGAGCAGAGAGGAATGTGTTTAACACTAGGTGATCCACTTGGGTGTCTCTTACTGCCCAATGTTGAGAATAAATGTAATAATACAGCAATCAATGCTTGAGATGGTATAGTGACCAGGACTACAGAAGTCTCATGAATGAAGGTCTGAGTCATCCAAAACTAGGTCATAGAGACCAACAGAGATGCTATCTAAGACTGAAGGGAATGGAAATGAATAGTTAAGGAATGTCTTTCAGCTTTGGCTGCTATAATGCAATATCATAGACTGGGTGGCTTGAATAACAAACATTTATTTCTCACAGTTCTGGAGGCTGGGAAGTCCAAGATCAAGGTGCTGGCAGATTCAGTTCCTGGTGAGGCCCCTCGTCTGCAGACAGCTGTCTTCTTGCTATGTCCTCACAAGATGAAGGTAGGACCTAATGGAGAGAGAGAGAGAGCACAACAGGGCTCTGTTTGCTTTTCCTCTTCTTATAAGGACACTAATCCCATTATGGAGGCCCTACCCTCATTACCTTATCTAAACTTAATTATCTCCCAAAGGCCCCACCTCCAAATACCATCATATTGGGGCTAGGGCTTCAACATATGAATTTTAGGGAGACACAAACATTCAGTCCATAATAAGGAGGCTGATGCTGAGTATCAGTTGCAGCTTCAAGATGTGCTGCACAGTTGGGAGCTGTGGTTCCTTCTCTCATGAGTTTCCAACAGGAAACAAAAACAAGCACACCAGAGTCAGGGAGAAGCTGCTGTTCCCAACACATATGTGGAAGTGGATTCGAGTAGAATCTGAAAGTGGACATTTGAAATTCCAAAGTGGATCTGTGCTTCAGCACCCATTTACTAAACTAATTATTATTCTGTGGGCTCTTGGAGCGCTGCTCACTTGAAGTTCTTCCCCCTTCCCTGAAACACAATTCTGGATGCCGGGGTATAAAGTCCTGGTCCAGTCACATCATCTTAGAAGAACTCTAAAATGCCATCCGGAACTCTCCGTGGGGTTGACTGAAGCCTTTTTTGTAAAGAATCAGAGAACCCAACTTCTTTGTCTTTTAATTCTTTCCCTTCTCCTGCATGAGTTAATTCCAAGAACACTGCCTAATCAACCTCCTGTGCTAAATTTCACTGTAGTCTGCGTCCCAGGGATCATGGCCTGCAACATCAAAAGCCTGAAAACAAATATGCAAAAGTGAGAATCAACAAAGCAACAAATTCTTTCTTTGAAATAATTAATCAAAGTGATATACCTCAAGCAAGACTGATCAACAAATCCAGAAAGCACAAATTTAAAATATCAGGAATGGAAAGGGGACATCCCTGTAGGTCCTGAAGATGTGAAAAGTATAATAAGAAGACATTATCAATGACTTTATCCCAGTAAGAATTTAAATTTCAATGACAAGGACATATTTCTTGAAGAGCACAATTTAGCAAAACAGATATTAGAAGAAATAGAACCATGAAAAACTTTGCTAAAAAATTTGAAAGCAGAAAAAATGAAAAAAATACGTAGACAAATATAACTTTACAAATTTTACAAAGAATAATTGAAATACCTTTAAGTAATAGATGCAGAATTTAAAGCTCTTCCCATAAAGAAAATAAGAGATTCAATGGTTTTATGGTGAAGTCTACCAAAATGTAAAGGAATAAATCATTTAAATTCTATACAAATCTCCAGTGGCTATAAAATGAAAGAATGCCTTCCAACTCCTTTTTGAGACCATCCAGTATAATATTGATATAAATATCAGATAATAATATGATAAAAGAACATGGCAAACTTATTAGAAGAGAAAATCCTAAACAAAATATAGAAAAATCTAATTAGCAGAGAACCAAAACAATGGTAGGATAGTAATACTAGAAAATCAATTAATATTATTAATATTATGACAACAGATTAAAGAGAAATATCACTTAGTTGAATAAAATGCAGTGATAAATCCTTAACCTGATAAACAATAACTAACAACTACAGTAATATGACTCCTAATGGTGAAATGTTAGAAACATTTCCTTTAATACCACAAATATGACGAAGATGCAGAATGTCTCTACTTCAAATAAACATGGTGATAGAGGTCCTAATCTCTGTAGAAATATAATAAAAAGGAACAAAAAACAAAAGGCTTTATGGGGAAGAAAACATGAACCATACATTATAAAATTCTCTCTCTATAATTCTTATATTATTGTCACAGTTATATAATTGCTTAGTCCTCTTCTGTTACTCTTACTTCTATTGATCTGGAAACTTGTGTATAAGCAGAAGGGCCATGATTAGGGAGAGGCAGGTGAGGCACTCACCTCAGCCCAAAATGTAAAGGAGCACCAAAAAAATCTGGCAGGTAAGAAAATAACATTTTAATGCAATACTTTAAAACTAAAAGTTAATGCCAGAAAAACTATGGTGAACACAATTATAAATAAAGACGGACTATTGTTTGTTTAAGACCCTGTGCTGTGCAAAAGGAATAGTTGTTTCTAATGAGCCCCTGAGTTCCAGGCAGGGCTGCAATTCTGTCACATCACATGAAGTGGGTTAATGAGGGTGGACAATAGCATAGGAACAATTGGGCAATGTAGGACTTTAGTCATAAATGTTTTATTATAGAGCTTTTATTAACTTTTTTCCATTGGTTCAACAAATGGGATTTGTTGATATTTTGGATAAGTGCATGTTGGAGAGCACACTTTTCCTTTTGCCTCAGGATCAGACATGGCTCCCCATGGCGCTGGTGAAGAGCTTTATTCTTTTTGTGGTTTCTGGGTTTTCCCAGTCCTGATCTACCTCCGTGGTCCCTTCCTTATATTATGATGGCCTAGATTTACTGGACTTTATTCCTTCCCCAACACTGTCCCTCTGCAGTGGCCTTTGGGGTCTCCTTTCCCCACCCTGACTTTGAGTACAGAGGGGCAGATCCTAGGGAATTATGAAGTAGGCAAAGATGTTTTTGTAGTGCTTCAGATTTCCATTTTTTACCACTTTTCTTCCTAATTATGCACCTTTCCCACTCATTGACACTCATGTTTTTCATGGTATTTTTCCTTTTTATCATCTCTAAACATTCAAGGGATTTGTGGAATGAACTCATTCACTCTGAAATATAAAAGACTGAAATCAGCTGAGTGAGCGTCCTCTACATATTCTGCACAGTTTCTGTTTTACAAAAATCAAAGTTTTGCTAACTAAACTAAAACACTAAATATTAAATCTCAAGTATCAACCAGTGAGTGAACAAGTGGAGCCTTACTATAGCCCCTTAAAATTTTGTAACAATTACCCCTTCTTGAACTATGCATAAAGCCATTTTTAAAATATAACACACTAAAAACACATAATAACTTTTCCCACAAGGCTGTAAACAAGAAAAAATTCTTTTCCCTTCTACCCCTGCTACGTTCTCCTGCTATGGTCCAGTAATTATACTGACCCAAGAAAGATTAACAACAGAAAAACAAAAAGAAGTTTATTAGCATGTGCATCATACATAGACATGAGAATACCCAGAGGTGAGTAACTCCAAGGGATGGTTAGAACTTGGGCTTACTAGCACCTTAACAAAAGAACAAAAAATTTCTAGAGAAGTAGAAAGACAAAGGAAAAGGACTTTGAGCTTCTAGGGTGGCAAATTGTGGGAAGACAAATATATGGAAAAGGAAAACTAATGGTGGATAAGAGCTAGTTTTAGTCAGGTTTGTTATGGAGATTCTACTATTGTAGTCTCCAGGTTGATGGAGTCTAAAGTTGTCCCTGGTAATTAACTTCTGTCCTTCCTGGTAGAGATGGGAGGGGAGACACCCTTGCAAATTTATGTCCTACTTTTAGGCATATGGGGTAGTGTAAAGAGCCTTTCTGTACCTGCTTCTTCTCAATTGCCTTCAGCTCAAAATAATCCTTATGCCAAAGTGGCATATTTTGGGATGACATATTCAGCTATTCTACAAGGCCAAGAGTTTTATTTACAAAAATAATATATCTGCATGTGGACATTAAGGAGACTACTTCTAAGAAAATTAAATTTTTGAAGTCTTAATTAAATCCAAAATAAGCAATGTGTGCCAACACTACAAAAGACTTCAAAAGTCTCTTCATCTGCCAAATGTTTCCCAATCTGAGTATGAATTTTACTTCTCTCATGAATGCCATGTTATACTTCCTGCAACCTGCATGATTGTCATTGAAAACTAGAAGGAATATAGAGTGTTAGGTGTTATGTGCAAATATTATGAACAACACAAAAACTAGACTTTACTGAACCATATTCCAGCAACTAAATCCCTAGAATTTAATTATTGGATTTATAATTTAGATAAGTTGTTTTTTTATTTGGTGACTTTGGGGAAGGGAATTTGGGTAGAGATAATAGCTAGCATTTTCTAAGCACTTACTATGTGCCAGGCATGATTCTAGGCTGTTAATATGGGTTATCTCATTTACTCCTCACAATAGTCTTATTTAATCTTCTTTTGCATATTTTTCATAAGAGGAAACTGGGAGACATACATAGATTATGGAACTTGCCCAAGTTCACACAACTAGTACATGAAGGGAAGCCAGTGAGATATGCATGCTCAGCTGGGAGAAAGGCTTGACATATCACATTTATAACATACTCTTCTGAATCTTTTACTCACCATCACCAACTCATAGTTTATAATTATTCTCTCTCTCTCCCTCTCTTATTAACTCATCAATTTTCCATGACTTGGAAAGCAGAACTTTAAAAATCACATAATAACCATCTGCAGCCCTTTAAAAAGTATTGAATATATTTATATGTTACATAAACACCAGTAAAATGAGTACCTAGAAGAATTATGCAAACCCCTGATCGAGCCCAAGGGATTCTATATCCACTCCCTGTTCCAGCTTAGATGCTGTATCAGGCTATTTAAGTGTGAAGAAAAAAAATTCCTGCTCCCCTTTTCCATTAAGCAGAGCTAACGATGGGCAAAATCAAGACAAAAACAAAACAGCTCATTAAAGCAACAATAACAGCTGAACTTTTTGTTTTTAATTTTTTGTCTGCATTGGGTCTTTGTTGCTGCGCGTGGGCTGTCTCAAGTTGTGGCGAGTGGGGGCTACTCTTTGTTGGGGGGCGCAGGCTTCTCAGTTCAGTGGCTTCTCTTGTTGCAGAGCATGGGCTCTAGGTGCTTGGGCTTCAGTAGTTGTCACTCGCCGGCTGGCTCTAGAGCGCACGCTCAGTAGTTGTGGCGCCTGGGCTTAGTTGCCCCGCGGCATGTGGGATCTTCCAGGACCAGGGATCGAACCCGTGTCCCCTGCATTGGCAGGCAGATTCCCAACCACTGCGCCACCAGGGAAGTCCCAACAACTGAAAATTTTAAAACAGAATTCTTTCAAAGTTCTTCCTTCTACTTTTACAAAAATATTCACCCAAACAACATGCTTACTCAGAGCAAATTGTGCAAAATATAATGCATTAAATAACACGTGTTGTCTGTTATAATGAAATGAAAACAAGCATCAAAGGCACAATATTCATAAAACATCTAGAATCTATAACCCACTAAAATTCAGGCTACCAGCCAAATACTACAACAGCTTCAAATATCAGGCAACTTCAGGTGTATGATTTGAAACTGATAATGCATAATTTCCAAAGAGCTCTAGGTAGGTAAACAGTGGTGATGCAATGAGTTATTTGTGCCAGGCATTTATTTCTTTGCTCTCTGATTTTTCCAGCTCCCCAGAGGTTAGGAGTCTATCACCTGCTGTTCCTCAGCTGCTGAGATCAGACTGTAACACAGATGGAGCGCCTATGTTCTCAAGGCTGCTGCTTCACGGAGATAAGGCTGCACTGGAGAAGTGCTCAGCTTTTCCTCCCTCTGAACGAGCCTGAACAGCCATCAATAATAAACAGTAACTTCTCAACTGTTATGTTGAACAACACTGCCTTGCATACACAGGTGAAATTTGATAAAAGGGAGTTATTTAAATCACTTGAAATGCCTATCGCTTCATTATTTCCAGTCCTTGTGTTATCTCTTTCCTTATTTTTTTCTTCCTTCTCTCCTCCTTTCCCCTAATCTATTGCCAAAATGCAATGATTTAAGAACTCAGTGGAAATATTGGGTCACGTTTCCCCACCAGTTGTTTGCCTTGAATGTTTTTGGTGAGCTATTCTTTAACCGCCTTGTCATTCTGCTGTTATTCACAGCATTATATCTCGAAGTATGAGAACATTGCAAAAATCTACTATGCCCATTCAGAAACATGTATTATGTCTAGTTTTGACCTTGCAATTAAAATAGGCTACCTTCCAGAAGTCAAAGAGAGATAGCTGCAATCCCTAGCATTACACAAAGTTATACAGTTCTTAATTTTATCAAAAGACAGATCATTTTCTCTAAAACTCCAAAATTTGGAAATACAAACTGTTGACCCACTTTCCTGCCACTGGAGAGTTGTAGAAAGAGTCAGATTATACCACTAAATAGTACTTCATATAATTCACCAGGTTAATCAAATATCATTATTGACAATAGCTTTTTTCCTGTAAAGCAGAAATATGCTTAGCTTACAATCAGAGATAAATTATTGCTGAATGTTACCATTGTATTTTTATTCTTTCCCTCCTGACAGGTCCTTGAGTACCTTTGGTGGCTAATTTCTGCCCCCCCCCCCCAACCCTAGGTACTCTGGTGATTCTTGGGTAATAAGTTGAGAAGATTTTCACCTGATGCCTCCACCCTTCTGCAGGTTATTGGGAACGCTGAGCACAAATGTACCTTACGATATAGAAACAATGATCAGAAATTCACTGTCACAGGATTTTTAAACAGTGAACTGATTAAGTATGCATTGCCTGAGTTAATATTATATATTTTAAATCCACACAGTTTCATAGGTGTTTTTCCTATTATTTCCTTAACTTCTCTTACTTCTCTTGTTGATATAGTATTTTGATTCCTCCATTAAGCCTGAAGTAAACTGCTTCTTACTAAAAACTAAACATTGGAAAAACAGTTAAATGTGACCCACCAAAGACTGAACTACCTGTTCACATTCTATCAAGCAAGCAAGGTAATTTAAATGGAACTTTGTTTTGTTTTGTTTTTTTAGTTATACGTATATTGATTTACTTATACTTTTAAGTCACTCTGCCAAATGTAAATTACAGTTAATATTTATTGTAATTTAAATATTATTATTAATTTATTAGAATTATTTTCAAGCATTTGTATATTCATATATGTGTATATATAAAATTTTAACTTTAGCTCAATTATAAGATGTTAAGTAACTTGTAATTCTTAGGAGGAAATTATGTTCCAGATGAACACATTTCTAATTTTATATGAAATCCAATTAGAAAATAGCACTGTAATTCCCTTTTAGCAGACCAAATCTTCTACTGAAAACCCAATGCTAGGCTACAACCTCAAATTTCAGTGCTTTTCTACAATTTTTGCAAGTTAGTCTTACTGGAGTCAGGTTTTCCTCTGTGAAGCAATGTTTTAGCCTAGGCATCTTTAGCCTTTTCCCAAGATGTTCATTGTTTCACTCCTTGGGATGGTGGAAACCACCAGGCTCCTCCAGTCTGTAATGTGTTTCCAGCTTGACATTCTCCCAGTGGATGTCCCAGTTAATAAACAACAGCAGCACAGGTTATGGCAGTAGTTGCCAGCAGTATCCTCTCTGATCCAGTGTTTCCTCTTTCCTCTACTAACTGGAACCTTTGGGAACAACAGTTCTAAGAAAATCTCCTTACCTCCTATGATCTCTTGGTAGGTAACCAGCTCATGATTACTCTCTTAACTTCATATTAAAGATCCATGTTAGGCACGATTTTATGTGCATTTAACGTCCTCTAGTGCAATGTTATCAAAGGGAGTATCTGTAAGGGGGGATATGTGAGATATTTTCTGTGAAGTTAAGAAGCACAGTCTGTAAGACTGTCCTCACTTCTAATACCAATTGCAAGCTTGGGGTTTCCCAATATCGCCCTCAGATTTGATAAGTCACTAGAAGGACCCATAGAACTTACCAAAAACTGTATTATTCAAGTATGGTTTATTACAGGGTAATGATAGAGATTAAAATCAGACAAGGGGAGACATACATAGGGAAGAATCAGGGAGGGTTTCAAAAGTGAAGCTTTGGGCTTCCCTGGTGGCGCAGTGGTTGAGAGTCTGCCTGCTAATGCAGGAAACACGGGTTCGAGCCCTGGTCTGGGAAGATCCCACATGCCGTGGAGCAACTAGACCCGTGAGCCACAACTACTGAGCCTGCGCGTCTGGAGCCTGTGCTCCGCAACAAGAGAGGCCACAATAGTAAGAGGCCTGCGCACCGCGATGAAGAGTGGACCCCACTTGCCACAACTGGAGAAAGCCCTGGCACAGAAACGAAGACCCAACATAGCAATCAATCAATCAATCAATCACTAAAGAAATCTTAAAAAAAAAAAAAAAAAAAAAGTGAAGCTTTCATTTTCCTTAGGATGCATTATGCTTCTGGCATCAACATGTGACAACATTCACAGAATATTGGAAACCAGGGAAGTGCATCTGAGCATGTGTCCAGAGTTATTATTGGGGCTCCATGTTTGACTTTCCACATGGCTGGCCTTTAGTCTGCAGCTCATTGGAGGTAGAGTGGGGGTATCTAAAGTATATGGTATATGGCCCAAAGTTCTCATCATAATTCACATTGTTAGACATCCAGTGGTAAAGACCTCCAGGTAAGTAAAGACATGCTTATCATGGAGGATGGCCTAAGGTCCTAGAGATCATCTCCCATTGCCCAGCAGCTGGGTAAGGTTAAATACTTTATTATACAGTTTTCAAATGCAATCTGGCAATATAGTTTTAAGAAATTGAACTTAGATATTGTGGCTACTTTAACCACAAAAATGCATTGTTTGACAAATTTCAGGACATGAAACAAAAACAACTTCTTTTGATGATTTAGTTAAAGCCACCCAAACCCACAGGGCTTAATGTCTGCTTCTGCCATATTTATGTGAAGTATGTGAAGCATACAAAATGTGGTCATTGAAAGGGGGCATTTGACCTCATACAATATAATGAATCTGATATATGGTACAGTGGGGTGGTAAGTATGATGATAAATTTCTTTTAATGACATCCTTCCAACATTTGGCTGCCAGCAATAATGCATCACACTTGAGGGAGAGTTCCGTGAGTACAAGAAAAAACACGAAGAATTGAATGCTAACAACAACTTCCATCCTCTCTGACCCCAGGTATTTAAACATAGGCAGTTCTTTTAAGCTAGTCTCAGTACTTTTTCTCATATTGAAAGTGTTACTGGGGGACCTTCAAGATGGCAGAAGAGTAAGACATGGAGATCACCTTCCTCCCCACAAATACATCAAAAATACATCTACATGTGCAACAACTACTACAGAACACCTACTGAACGCTGGCAGAAGACCTCAGACTTCCCAAAAGGCAAGAAACTCCCCATTACCTGGGTAGGGCAAAAGAAAAAAGAAAAAACACAGACAAAAGAGTAGGGATGGAACCTGCACCTCTGGGAGGGAACTGTGAAGGAGGAAAGGTTTCCACACACTAGGAAGCCCCTTCACTGGTGGAAAAGGGGGATGGGCAGGGGGGGAATCTTTGGAGCCATGGAGGAGAGCGCAGCAACAGGGGTGCAGAGGGCAAAGCAGAGAGATTCCTTCACAGAGGATCGGTGCTGACCAGCACTCACCAGCCCGAGAGGCTTGTTTGCTCATCCACTGGGGCGGGTGGGGGCTGGGAGCTGAGGCTCAGACTCCGGAGGTCAGACCCCAGGGAGAGGACTGGGGTTGGCTGCGTGAACACAGCCTGAAGGGGGCTAGTGCACCACAGCTAGCAGGGAGGGAGTCCAGAAAAAGTCTGGAACTGCCTAAGAGTCAAGAGACCATTGTTTCAGGGTGTGCGAGGAGAGGGGATTCAGAGCACCGCCTAAATGAGCTCCAGAGACGGGTGCGAGCCGTGGCTACCAGCGGGGATACCAGAGATGGGCATGAGACGCTAAGGCTGCTGCTGCAGCAACCAAGAAACCTGTGTGCAAGCACAGGTCACTATCCACACCTCCCCTCTCAGGAGCCTGTGCAGCCTGCCACTGTCAGGGTCCCGTGATCCAGGGACAACTTCCCCAGGAGAACACTCGGCATGCCTCAGGCTGGTGCAACGTCATGTTGGCCTCTGCTGCCTCAGGCTCACCCCACATTCCATACACCTCCCTCCCCCCGGCCTGAGAGAGCAAGAGCCCCCTAATCAGCTGCTATTTTAACCCTGTCCTGTCTGGGCAAAGAACAGATGCCCTCAGCTGACCTACAGGCAGAGGCAGGGACAAATCCAATGCTGAACCCCAGGAGCTGTGTGAACAAAGAAGAGAAAGGGCAATTTCTCCCAGCAGCCTCAGAAGCAGTGGATTAAATCTCCACAATCAACTTGATGTACCCTGCAGCTGTGGAATACCTGAATAGACAACGAATCATCCCAAAATTGAGGCAGTGGACTTCAGGAGCAACTGTAGCCTTGGGGTTTGCTTGCCGCATCTAACTTGTTTATAGTTTTATGTTTATTTTAGTTTAGTATTTAGAGCTTATTATCACTGGTAGATTTGCTTATTGATTTGGTTGTTCTCTTTTTTTTAAAAAATATATATATTTTCCTTTTTCTCTTTTTGTGAGTGTGTATGTGTATGCTCCTTGTGTGATTTTTGTCGGTATAGCTTTGCTTTTACTATTTGTCCTAGGGTTCTGTCTGTCCGTTTTTTTTGTTTGTTTGTGTTTTTTTAGTATACTTTTTAGCGCTTGTTATCATTGGTGGATTTGATTTTTGGTTTGGTTGCTCTCGTCTTTTTTTTATTACTTAAAATTTTTTTTTTTATTTTTAATAATTTTTTTTATTTTTTATTTTAATAACTATTTTATTTTATTCTTTCTCCCTTTCTCCCTTTCTTTCTCCCTTTCTTTCTCCCTTTCGTTCTTTCTTTTTTTCTTTCTTTTTCTTTCCTTTTCTTTTCACATTGTTAGACATGTGAGAAAAGGAGTTGGAGGAATCAGGCTCCCAGACTTCACACTATGCAACAAACCTACAGCAATCAAGTCAGTATGGTACTGGCACAAAAACAGAAATATAGATAAATGGGACAGGATAGAAAGCTCAGAGATAAACCCATGCACATATGGTCACCTTATGTTTGATAAAGGAGGCAAGAATATACAATGGAGAAAAGACAGCCTCTTCAATAAGTGGTGCTGGGAAAACTGGACAGCTACATGTAAAAGAATGAAATTATAACACTCCCTAACACCATACACAAAAATAAACTCAAAATGGATTAAAGACATAAATGCAAGGCCTGATTCTATAAAAGTCTTAGAGGAAAACATAGGCAGAACACTCTATGACATAAATCATAGCAAGATCCTTTTTGACCCACCTCCTAGAGAAATGGAAAAAAACCCAAAAATAAACAAATGGGACCTAATGAAACTTAAAAGCTTTTGCACAGCAAAGGAAACCATAAACAAGATGAAAAGACAACCCTCAGAATGGGAGAAAATGTTTACAAATGAAGCAACTGACAAAGGATTATTCTCCAAAATTTATAAGCAGCTCATACAGCTCAATATCAAAAAAACAAACAACCCAATCCAAAAATGGGCAGAAGACCTAAATAGACATTTCTCCAAAGAAGATATACAGATTACCAACAAACACATGAGAGGATGCTCAACATCCCTAATCATTAGAGAAATGCAAATCAAAACTACAATGAGGTATCACCTCACACCTGTCAGAATGGCCATCATCAAAAAATCTACAAATAATAAATGCTGGAGAGGGTGTGGAGAAAAGGGAACCCTCTTGCACTGTTGGTGGGAATGTAAATTGATACAGCCACTATGGAGAACAGTATGGAGGTTCCTTAAAAAACTAAAAATAGAACTACCATATGACCCAGCAATCCCACTACTGGGCATATATCCTGAGAAAACCATAATTCAAAAAGAGTCACATACCACAATGTTCATTGCAACACTATTTACAATAGCCAGGACATGGAAGCGACCTAAGTGTCCATCGACAGATGAATGGATAAAGAAGATGTGGCACATATATACAATGGAATATTGCTCAGCCAGAAAAAGAAACGAAATTGAGTTATTTGCTGTTAGGTGGATGGACCTAGAGACTGTCATACAGAGTGAAGTAAGTCAGAAAGAGAAAAACAAATACCGTATGCTAACACATATATATGGAATCATAAAAAAAAAAAAAGGTTCTGAAGAACCTAGGGGCAGGACAGGAATAAAGACGCAGATGTAGAGAATGTACTTGAAGACACAGGGAGGGAGAAGGGTAAGCTGGGACGAAGTGAGAGAGTGGCATGGACATATATATACTACCAAATGTAAAATAGATAGCTAGTGGGAAGCAGCCGCATGGCATAGGGAGATCAGCTCGGTGCTTTGTGACCACCTAGAGGGGTGGGATAGGGAGGGTGGGAGGGAGACGCACGAGGGAGGAGATATGGGGATATATGTATATGTACAGCTGATTCACTTTGTTATACAGCAGAAACTAACAGACCCCTGTAAATCAATTACACTCTAATAATGATGTTAAAAAAATAAAAAAGCAAGTCTTACCAAATGTGGGTCCAGCTGCTTGCTTGTTGGGCAAAAACCAATAAAAAGGCAAGTTGGTGGAAAGGGAAGTTTGCTTTATTTCAGATGCCAGCAACCTGGATGGGGGGAGGGCAGACTCCTGTCCAAAAGCTGACTCCCCACCTGACAATCAGTGGGGAAGAGCTTTTATAGATGGAGGGAGGGGCTACATGTAGAAACAGCACTGTCAGTTCTGATGGTCACCTTGAAATTAGTCATGCAGTGGTCTGATCAGCATCATCTTGATTGTTGTAGGTACAGGTAGTCTTTAGTTCCAGGGTCGGTTTGTTCCCATTTCCTTGAAGCCAATTCTCGGAATTGTGGCGGCTTATGTCACGGCTACAGCCTGGTCATCATGTAGTTAACTTCTTCCACCTGGTGGGGGTTTCAGTATCTGTAGGACAGCTCACAGGATAGGGCTCAGAATATTATCTATAGTCATTGAGGAGGAACTAAAGGTCCTTGACTTTGCTTAATGACTAAACTATTGTTTGGTCTCAAGTTTGACTGTTTTCTTTTGTTTCTGCATTTTCTCACTACTCTGATGAAACTTATTGTTTGGCTAAAGTTTTTTTTCACAGACAAAAGGCAGGCTGAAGCAAGTGGGGACAGGAAGGACCATAGAGCCCTGTTCCGTTTCAAAAGCACTTTCAAACTGAAGAATCTATGCTATTAATAAAAATACATAAAAATGTATGTGGGATGTTGTACAGCAAATTTCTCAAGGCAAATGGTCTCAATATAAAACCTGTGTGTGTGTGTGTGTGTGTGTGAGACAGAGAGAGAAAGATTTCTTTTTGATCTGTAATTTCACCGTATTTAATAAGGAAGTTAAATCCTATTTTATTAAATCATATCAAAAGCTATATCTCCAATGACAGTCAACTCATCTTGTTTACACTCAGAAGAAATTATATAAAATTAAAATCTTTTATATCTATAATTTTCAAATTGTATTCTGGCTATCAGATATACTAGTTTTAGCAATAGATAATTGTTTCTTTCATTAAATATGTAAGAAAACATGATCAATGTATAACAAAGTGAACTTATTTCTAATTTTTATTCTGATTATTACTTAATTATTCTGAAAGCTAAAAATATATGTACCCACACAAGTTTATCAAAGAAATATGAATTTTATCATGCTCCTTGCCTCATAAATGACAAATTCTAGCTACACACATTGCATAGCCGTATTACAACTAAATAATGGGAAATAGCATATTGATATATTATTTAATTTTTATAATTTAAAATAAACTCATTATGTCAAATGTACAGCATTTCAATCTTGAGTGCACAGCATGTACTAATTTGTCTTTCAAGATGTGTGTCACTATTTGTTTCTGAATCTTTTTAATAATATTCCTTGAAACACATATTTATGCAAAATGATAAATGAAATAGGACTTTATGTGACAAAGAGAAAGAATTGGATGTTTGGCTTGAAAATGAGAACTGGCTTTGCTAATTTGGTTGTATTCTGGACATTTTTTTTCATAAATTGAATGAACTTAATCTGCAGCTCCAAAATATCTGACAAATACATCTTTAAAGTTCAAGCTAAGAACATTTAAAAACATTAATAAAATTATAACAATTAAAATATCTTCATAACTCCAACTCTATATCTGTCAAGATTCAGCAGATGACACGCTAAAAGAATTTTTGAAGACAGTTTATTTACAAAGGGGAATGGTGGAGTTATAGAGGAACCACAAGCAGTGAAATGAGAACTAGGGCCAAGCAGCAGTGAAGCTGTCACCACCACTTAGCCACAAGGACAAGGGAAGGGAAGGGAGGGCTTATTGAACCCTGGAAGGAGAGTTAATCTTGTAGACAAGGCTGCTTGGAAATGAGCGCTGCCTTTTGTTTAGGGACACAGCCAGTCTGAGGCAGTCTTGAAGCGGAAGGATTCAGGAGAATAAAGACGCTGATTTTGCTCCCTTCTCTCCTTCAGATAATCTGCTAAGGCTTCCTTTAGCTGAAGCCAGAGAGAAATTTAGAAGGCTTGGAAGCCCACTGACTTCTTGATGCAAGTCAGCATACCAGAGCAGAGAGCAGGGAAGAGAAGGAAAGAGGAAGAATTTGGAGGGGCACATAAAAGTTATCATCTAACAGAAGTCTTTTCTTATCATATCAAGTTAAACAAGATGCACCAAAGAGAAAGAATAACAGGTACAATCAATTATCATTTACAAAGTTTTGATAAAGCATTTTAGGGGATCCCTCCTGTATTAATGAAGGATATTCAGAGAAACAATCTATAGGATATACGTATATATAGATATATAGAAAGAGATTTCTTACGAGGGATTGGTTCACATGATTATGGAGGCTGAGAAGTCTTTTGATCTGCTGTCTGCAAGCTGGAGTTCCAGGAAAGCTGGTGGTGTAGTTCTATTTCAAATCTCAAGGCCTGAGAACCAGGGGAGCCAATGGTGTAAATCCCAGGTTGAGTCGGAAGCCCTGAGAACTAGGACACCCGATGTTTGAGGGCAGGAAAAGATGCATGTCCAGCTCAAGCAAGGAGCAAATTTGCCCTTTCTCTGACTTTTTGGTTCTATCTAGGCCCTCAACTGATTGGATGATGTCCACCTGAATTGGTGAAGGCAGTCTTCTTTACTCAGTCTATCAAGTCAAATGCTAATCGCTTCATTTGTTAATCAGCTGAAATTGCTTATTAGGCCTGTTTTTCTTTGTCTTGAGTTTATCAGTAAGTGAGCAGTAATATAATATGCTAGTATTGATAATTCTGATTGCTTCTTTCCAATAGTAGTGAGTCTCCTCTTCTCCCTTTTTGTGAAATTCCATTGTCAGGAACTTCCATTAGAAAACTGAAAAATGTTAGGGACAACATGCTTCAGATTTTAATTGGAATGCCTCTAGTGCTTAACAGTTCAGAATACCATTGAGTATTGGTTTCATATTGATACAGTTTAGTCGAAGCTTTGTTTGTGTTGTTGTTTCTGGTTGTTGATGTTGTTTTCCTGGTTATTCTCCAACTGCTAACTCACCCAATCTGCATGGCTAATGGATTTAACCAAATGCCTTTATGGCATAAATTATAATCATTTTATGATGATTTTAAACTTAGGTTGATTGTAATGATGTATTAGAGATCTCCAGAGAAACACAACCAATAGCATATGCATAGATATGTATAAAAGAAGGTTTATTATGGGAATTGGCTTACATAATTATGAAGACCAAGAAGCCCAGGATCCACCATCTGCAACCTGGTGGACCAGGAAATCCTGTGGTGCAATTCAGTTCAAGCCTGAAGGCCTAAGAACCAGGAGAGTTAATAGTGTAAGTCCCAATCCTAGTCTTAATGCCCTAGAACCAGGAGAGCAATACCAGAGGGCAGGTGAAGATGGATGTCTCGTCTCAAGTAAAAAGCGCAAATTCACCTTTCCTCTACCTTTTTGTTCTATTCAGGCCCTCATCAAATTGGATGATGCCCACCTGCATTGGGCAGGGTATTCTTCTTTACTCAGTCTATCAATTCAAACGCTATTCTCGTCTGGGAATACTCTCACAGACACACTTGAGAGATGATGTTTTATCAGCTATCTGGTCATCCCTTACCTCAGTCAAGTTGATCATAAAATTAAGTATCACACCCCCCTCAAATAAAAACAATGAATGATGCTAATTACTGGGTTAAAAATTTTTCTAATTCAAGTTACTTCATGTTTTTTGCTTTCCACAAATCTAAACCATAACCTAATCAACTGATTTATAATTAATAATAATTTTTGATAATAGACTTATGTTATTTGGCATTTAATTCTGAAGGATTTCAAAGAATTGAGTGATGTTAAAATAAAACCTCTTTCATTCCTATCCGCTTTACAGATAAACAAGTTTCTTTACTGCTTCAAGTAATAAAATGAAAACTGTCAGTAGGTTGACTATAAACTGTCATATTCCAGCAATAACACATTTATCCATGGATAAGTTTAGTAATTAAAAAATAGCTTTATTAATCTCTTTGAGATATGCATTTTGAATAAATTATTTTTATCTTAAAATTACTTGTTAAATTAGTAGTATGTTTGTGCTAAGATCAATTACATACTACTAATAATTATAATGCAAGTCAATCTAGAAGAAAAACAACTTAATAAAGCCTTGTATAACAAAATGTAAAATGTATTATATATACATATTTTGTGGCAGAATTAAGATGGGGTGTTTAATAAAGAGATTTAAGCATAAAATGATATTGTGTTATCATGCAATTTAATGATGGAGTGAAATGGAAATATGAGTTCAAGATGAAAAAAAGAAAAGTAAAATATTTCTGAATGTTATAAAAGAATTTGTTTATGTATATTTTAAGTGGTTGACAAGGATTTCAAATTATTGTGCTCAGGAAAAATAAAAATTAGGATGAGATGTCTTCCCTGCAAGGATTTATCCTGAGCTTTCTTACAGAGTGCTGAGGATATGGTAATTTATATCTGTTTACTGCATTCCCTTTGTTGTCTCTGATTACCTATGCTTAGAAGAAAACTTCCACCAGAATATTTGGCATACCTTCTAAAAATTTACCTGTGTTTTGTTTGTGTTTCTGAAATCTTAGTGCTTATCATTTTAATCCTTTTGATTGTTTGTTTTGGTTATGGCATGAGGAACAGATATAAAACATGTTATTTCTCCAAATTTATACTCAGTTATCCCAACACTGTTTTATGAACAAATATCATAACCTTCGATGCTTCATCAAATCCTACATTTCCATGTGAATTTGTTTCTGTACTCTCTGTTTTGTTCCAATGATTTCTTTGTCTTGTGCTGTGACTTACCCTTTTATTTACAATATCTTTATAGAACACTTTAAAGTTTAGCTGGTAGAACTACCCATTAGAATTTTCCTTCAAAATTTATGTATTTACTCTTCCAGATTAACTTTAGAATCATTTTTTCAACTTAAAAAAATTACCTTGGGATTGCTATTGGCATTACATTAAATTTACTGTCACTGATTTGGTTTCTCTCTCTTGGCTCAGTGTAACTACTAGCCACTATTGAAAATAAGTTCCTTGGCTTCTCAACTTAGAGCTAGCTACTGTGAGCAGCAGCTATATCTCAAATTATTACAGGGAGTATGAACCAACTGGGCTTGTGGTTTTCATTGCTCTGTGTTGGGGGAGTGATAATTGAAATCATGGATTATTTTGTCTAACCATGATGTTTTCATGCCTATCTTTTGAAATCGGAAGTCTTGCAAAGTTTTTTGTTGGTTCTCAGATCAGCTGTTTATTGAGGTCTTCCCAGCACTTCCAATTTGAATTTCAGGAACTCTATAAAGTTTATATTCTAGGGAAAGCCATCGATCCAGGTTTTACTGGGTGATAGAAACTTAATTGTACTGTATTTATGTAGGCTGGAAGAGAAGTGAACTCTTTTACACAGTGATTCTTTTTTCTAGGAACGTGATCTCTCTCTACTTATTCAGGTCATGTTTTATATTTCTTTCTTTTTTTTTTTTTAAACAGTTTTTTTGTTTTTTAATTTATTCATTTATTTATTTATTTTTGGCTGTGTTGGGTCTTCGTTTCTGTGCGAGGGCTTTCTCTAGTTGCGGCAAGCGGGGGCCACTCTTCATCACGGTGCACGGGCCTCTCACTATCGTGGCCTCTCTTGTTGCGGAGCACAGGCTCCAGACGTGCAGGCTCAGTAGTTGTGGCTCACGGGCCTACTTGCTCCGTGGCATGTGGGATCCTCCCAGACCAGGGCTCGAACCCGTGTCCCCCGCATTAGCAGGCAGACTCTCAACCACTGCGCCACCAGGGAAGCCTATATTTCTTAAGTAAAGATTTATTATTTCTTCATAAAAGTCTTGCTGATTAATTTTGAGTTTGTTTTATTCTGATTTATTTTATTTGTATTGTGAATAAAATACTTTTGCATTACTTTTTTAAAAAGCTGGCTATTTCTGATAATATTATAGACCTATGGTATAGAGCAAGGATATGGTATAGACTATGTGTATTTTGTCTTGCATCTTGCTGAGTTTTCTCATAAGTTTAGCTACTATGTAAGTTAATGTACATATATTTTCTATTTATTATTAATGATAATAACAGTGATATTATCATTTGTGTTAACTTTCTATTATTCAGATGACTAGATTCTCTAATCTTATTACTATATTTATTGGAAGAATAATGTGAATAATAAGTGATGATTTGGGGCTTTTTTTCTTTGTTCACTCTTAATAAGGAGTTTCTTATTGATTCCTGATAGTCTTTAATAAAGGCAATTGCTCCTAGTCTTAGTTTGTCACATGATTATTATTTTTTTAAAATCAAGAATGTATACTTATTGTTTCCAATTCCTCTTTAGTATCTTAAGAAATTTTAATATATTTTTATCTTTTAATGTAATATTAAATTAGGTTAATAGATATCTAGTTCTAAAACATTCTCAAATTTTACCCCATAATTTTCACTTTCATCTTTGCATATTTCTTTTATTTTGATTTGATATATTGTTATTGTTACTTCCAACATTGAATATTTAGTTTATTTATTTTTCAATCTTTCTTATTTTCTCATAAAACATTTAAGACATTTTCTTCTGAAAAATTTCAGCTGTATCACATATTATTTTATATGTTTTATTCCCAGTTTCAGTCAATTCTAATAGTATATAATATGTTTAGATTTCCTATTTAAACAAAACAATATTTAGAAACAAAAACAATTTTGATTTTCTATCTTCCTTCTTTCTCTCTTTCCCTCCCTTCCTTCCTTCCTTCCTTCCTTCCTTCCTACCTTTCTTCCTTCCTTCCTCCCTATCAATTCCACTGATTTCACTAATACCACTTTCCAAAACTGAAAAGTGTGTGCTTTGTATTTTTATGTTTGGCTTTATTATGTCATTGCATTTTTAACAGCACACTCAAAACATAGCTATATTGACAAACACTGTGGCTTACTCAGTCAATAGCTAAACTCCAGTCTTGCTTGCTAACAAAACTTTAACTTTTTTTTTTTTTTAACATCTTTATTGGAGTATAATTACTTTACAATGGTGTGTTAGTTTCTGCTTTATAACAAAGTGAATCAGCTATACATATACATATATCCCCATATCTCTTCCCTCTTGCGTCTCCCTCCCTCCCACCCTCCCTATCCCACCCCTCTAGGTGGTCACAAAGCACCAAGCTGATCTCCCTGTGCTATGCAGCTGCTTCCCACTAGCTATTGGTTTTACATTTGGTAGTGTATATATGTACATGCCACTGAATTAACTTTGTTTTGACATGAATGTTCCTAGTCTGAGAAGATTAATTATTATTGGTCTTGATCATTCAAACCAATCTTATTCGCCGGGACAGATCCTTGCCTTCACAACTGTCCTTGTAATTACAGGTGGGCACGTGACATAGTTCTGTTCAATGAGTTGTAATCGGAGGTCTCCTGTGGGAGTACTGGGGGAAAAAAATTGATATCTTGGGGAAAACAAGAAAATTGCAGGAATATTGTAGAAGGAACAGGTGTTCCACCCTTTTCTTTATAACAGACTTTCTGAATTTTAGCTATGTTCATGGCTGCTTGAAATAAAACTAACATGTAGCAAATTTTCTTGATGGTAGTTGCTGTCAGGTCATTAAGTTCTGACCAAAGATATGCAAATTCCGATAGTTTCTTTCTCTCCCTTGTCTCCTATTTTTGTCTAGAATGAAAATAAGTTGGCTCTGGCTAAAGCAATCCTATACTATAAGGTGAATTGGGAATGGAAGTGATACAATAGTGGTGCAACAAGATAGACTCTAGATCTCCAATTCTGTGGAGCATCTTTCTGGCCACAGACCATGTACTTGAACTTTTACGTAATAAATAATTAAATTTCCATGTTTTTGACCCTCATTTTATTTTGGGGTCTCCTGTCCCTTAAATCCAAAATTAAACTAACACTGATGCTGATTCAGATTCTTGATTTTCAAGTCACATAATGGAAAGAGTAACTGCTTAATTTCAGGTTCTCATTAGGTAAAATAATAAATATTTTCTCGCTTCTTGGTTGGTTTTTCTGTTACTTGCAGACAAATCATTCACCATGATTAAAAATTAAAGCTTCACAGATATATCCATAGACTTCGATAATTAGTATCTTCTGTATTAACAAGTTTTCTATGTGAGAAAACGAACTGTGCCAATACTTATTAGGTTTGATTCTGCTGGGATACATGTTGAAGCAACATTATACTTACTGACCTACATTGCTGATTTTCATAGGCAAAGCTTTTAAAGAGAATAATCCTCCTTACAAGATAGTATTTAAACTTCCGTATTTCATAGCTGTATTACATATTTTTCAGCATGATAGGATAATCTCTATTTAATTTCGTACTTGACTTCATGCATGTATGTGCATATTTATTATGTGTTTGAATTCTAATATGCAAAATTCTATTTCCAGTCAGTTATGCCCTTTGTCAGATACAAAGCTCTTAATTTTTCTCTTTCAAACAGCTATGTATAAATGGCATAAATAAATGCTGTGATCCAAATGCAGAGCATTCTTTCGAGCTACTGTATATTATGAAGATTTTGACTAGTGGGTTGAGTTTAGAAAGTTAACATGTGTAAAGTTAATCCTTAATTAATTTCATAAGGAATATTCTGGGGGCAATAAGTGTCATGAGGAAGACAATTATTCAGAAAAGTAGAGGGTTGTTTCCTTTTTCAGCTGATTTGCTTTTCAAGATCACTCTGTGTCTTTAAACTGCCAGCCTTACCACTGCTTGGATATCTTGGAGCTGCGTATATGAACAAGTCAACTCTTTCATTGCCTTGAGCATTGCTGAAGGATATTCAAGCTATTTGCTGATCTCTAGCTATGTTTTAACCAAACTTTATTTTATAAGGAGTCCCTCAGCTCACCTATGAGGCATTTTTATGCCTCCTTTGATTGATGCTTCCAGCCATAGCCCTGAGTGATTTGGTAATATTTTAAATCCCTGCCTAAGTTGTTTCACTATTAGATAACCAGAGTGGAGAGCTGCCAGAATCTTTGTATTCCTTTCTTTGTGGCCAAGAATTGATTCAGTGGTTCCTGAGAGAATTTTGTTGTTTGATGGCTCTCCCCATTCTGATGTCTGCTTTCTGTGGTTTCACAGAGTACTTATTACCTTTGAAGTTAGGCCTCCTCTACCTATCTTTCTGATCATAGTACCTCCAATTTTTTTTTCTCAGAACATGGAATTAAAAGTCAGCCACGCTTGATTTGGAAACTAAGCCCTACTAGTATTTGTTTTAGGCCAGGATACTGACTGCTGAACTACAAGTTCTATAAAATGCACATTGGGATACGTAAATAAAGTTGTGATGTAACAGTGCCAGTGCCAGGCACATAGTAAATACTTTAAGTTCAGCTTCTCTACTTCCCTTTCACCCATATTGCAGTTATAATTAGTCCTTTTGTATTGAAGGATAATTCATGAGAAATTTTTAATAACAAATGTAGTTTTTATTCAACATTTATTATCTATCTATACTAATATTTAATAAAGTATTTGTTTCTTTTCCCTTTATTTCTGAATTTCCTGCTTGCTAACTCAGAACTTTCCTGATTATTTGGACAATTATATATATTTTAAACTAGAAATGCATTGCTGGAATACAGTAATATCAATTCATTACATTGGGATGGTTATATGTATTTTGGAATTTATTGAATATCTATTTTGATGATAAAACCACCTATCAGTGCTTTTAAAAAATCAATTTGAAGTTTTCAAGCTTGTATTCAAGGTGATTGTATCTTAAAATGTGATAATACTTTATATTAAGGTTATGTCAAGAATATTGTTTTGCTTCCCTTAAGCTTCAAACAGTGCTTTATATAAAGTCCAGTAAGTGGACCCTATATTATTTCAATGAATTGCACTAGTTTTCTATTACTCTGAGGATTAGGCTTAAGCAATAAATCTTTGTATTCAACTTGACTTTTTATGTCCCCAGAATTACCTTAATCAATCTCACCTGGACTTTCGTAGTTATACTTGAAAATTCATAACCTTCTTTTAGTTCTGTAGCAATATTGTTCTAGTTTTACACGTAGGGAAATATTCCTCATAATTCTTGTGGGAATCAGAATATTCTCTTAAGCAGTTCGCCATGTATGCTACCTCAGCTACTACTGTACATTGGATTAATCACTTGAGGCTTAATAAATCCAGAACCTAGAAATTTTATATCTTTCTGAGAAATGCTGATGGTGGGCAGCTCAATAGTTTTAGAGAAATTAAAGGTAAAAAACTTCTAGGGATAAGAGAAATGAATTGCAAATATTAAAAAAATTTAAAACATCTTTCATTAGTCATTGTTCAAAGAGGCTATTGAAGGAACTACTCCATTAGAAATAAAATTTGTGATGAGCACTTCTGCTTCCACTTTGGATATAGAAAGAGTTGCAAGATAATGTTCCTCCACCTTAGCAATAAGAACCTTAAAGTCATAGTTTCTTAAGCTTATTAGAGATATGAGCATGCAAAGAAACCTACTGAATTATAACCCACAGAGTAATTAACTTGACCTAGAAGAGAAGTGATCCATGGCTACTTTTTTATCTGGTGAAACAGCAGGAAGAGGAAGAAGCCATCATAGCTGTGACTAAGGAGAAAAGAGATACTTTTAATAAGTTGTTAAAGACTGATAATGGGCTGGTATGACAGTTTAGAATCCCAGGGAGGCAGAGACAAAGAAAATTTGCAACCACCTGCTAAATCTTTTCCACAAGCTTCGTTGAGCACTCATGAGAAAATTGTGAGCAGCACAGGAGACCTGAGACAGATTCTACCTGGGATTCAGGTATGCAGAGAATGCTGAAGTCTGAGGGGAGGACAGCAGCACTGAGAAAACCCCTGTGCACTTCAGGTACTCATTGTGTGATGGTGCGATGGGCCTGCTAAAACGTGAAGGCAGGGGAAGGATAACAGAGAAAGCCTCCAGCCCTCCACACCTTCTACTGAGTAGGGGGCAACATCTGTTTATGCTTGGAGGAGAGCTGAGAGTAACCCTTCAGACGCAGGTGCACAGAGATTCCTGAAGGCTGAGAACCATGCAGAAGAAGGAATAGAATCTCCACAGACACTCTGAGTCTTACAATGAGCATGAGGCAGAAGTCATGTGTGAGTGGGTGTGGGAAACAGAGATGAATTAAAACTCTCCAAGGTGCATGAGAGTGGGACCTACTGAAGTCTAAGGATAGGGAAACAAATGCTGTAAGCATTCAGATCCCAAGTCTACTAAAAGAAAGGTTCTGAACTTACCTTCAAATAATTTGAAACCTCAGTAAACTAAATCTAACAAAAGCAATAACAGATTCTAGACCAAGCTCAACTACACTCAAGATTGATTCAGAAGAAGGGGCATGCTTTTTTCTAGATATAAATATAATTTATTAGTATCTATATATATATTTTTTTTTAAATTTTCTGACATTTAAGAGAGATTTATTAGACAAGAAAAGAAGAAAGAAAATGAGACCTATCATCAACAATGAAGCAGTCAGGAGATGTTGGAATTATCAACCAGTGATTTAATAATAACCAAAATAGAAATTTTAAAGGGTCTCATGGAAAAGGCCAGCTGTTTCAAAGTAACTATGATAAATATGTTAAAAGATCTAGGGCAAAAGGCAGATAACAAGAATGAACAGATGGTATGTATCATCAGAGGGTTAGATATTATAAAAGAATAGTCAAATATAAATGCTAGAAATGCAAAATATAGTAACAGAAATGAAAAAGTCTTCCTATGAGCTTATCAGCTGACTGGCCACAGCAGAGAAAAGAATCAGTGAAATCACTGTCCTTAAATGGTCAAAGAAACTTCCCAAATTTAAATAGCAAAAGTCAAAAGAGTGAATAAAAGAGAACAGAGCCTGCAAGATTTATAGGACCATATAAAATGGTCTAAAACACATATATTTGGAGCCCAAGGAGAAGTAAGAATCTAGCAGAGGGGGAGGAGCTTCAAGATGGCAGAAAAGTAAGACACGGAGGTCACCTTCCTCTCCACAAATACATCAGAAATACAGCTACATGTGGAACAACTCCTATAGAACACCTACTGAACGCTGGCAGAAGACCTCAGACCTCCCGAAAGGCAAGAAACTCCCCAGGTACCTGGGTAGGGCAAAAGAAAAAAGAAAAAACAGAGACAAAAGAATAGGGACGGGACCTGCACCAGTGGGAGGGAGCTGTGAAGGAGGAAAGGTTTCCACACACTAGGAGCCCCTTCGCGGGCGGAAACTGCGGGTGGCAGAGGGGGGAAGCTTCGGAGCCACGGAGGAGAGCGCAGCCACAGGGGTGCGGAGGCCAAAGTGGAGAGATTCCCACACAGAGGCTCGGTGCCGAGCAGCACTCACCAGCCCAAGAGGCTTGTCTGCTCCCCCGCCGGGGCGGGCGGGGCTGGGAGCTGAGGCTCGGGCTTCGGTCGGATCCCAGGGAGAGGACTAGGGTTGGCTGCGAGAACACAGCCTGAAGGGGCTAGTGCGCCACAGCTAGCCGGGAGGGAGTCTGGGAAAAAGTCTGGAGCTGCCAAAGAGGCAAGAGACTTTTTCTTGCCTCTTTGTTTCCCCGTGCGCGAGGAGAGGGGATTCAGAGCGCCGCTTAAAGGAGCTCCAGAGAAGGGCGCAAGCCGTGGCTATCAGCACAGACCCCAGAGACGGGCATGAGACGCTAAGGCTGCTGCTGCTGCCACCAAGGAGCCTGTGTGCAAGCACAGGTCACTATCCACACCTCCCCTCCCTGGAGCATGTGCAGCCCGCCACTGCCAGTGTCCCATGATCCAGGGACAACTTCCCGGGGAGAACGCACGGCGCATCAGGCTGGTGCAACGTCACGCCGGCCTCTGCCACCGCAGGCTCACCCCGCATCCGTACCCCTCCCTCCCCCCGGCCTGAGTGAGCCAGAGCCCCCAAAGCAGCTGCTGCTTTAACCCCGTCCTGTCTGGGCGGGGAACAGACGCCCTCAGGCGACCTACACGCAGAGGCGGGGACAAATCCAAAACTGAATGCCTGGAGCTGTGCAAACAAAGAAGAGAAAGGGAAATCTCCCCAAGCAGCCTCAGGAGCAGCGGATTAAATCTCCACAGTCAACTTGATGTACCCTGCATCTGTGGAATACCTGAATAGACAAAGAATCATCCCAAATTGAGGAGGTGGACTTCGGGAGCAAAGATATATATATTTTTTCCCTTTTTCTCTTTTCGTGAGTGTGTATGTGTATGCTTCTGTGTGTGATTTTGTCTGTATGGCTTTGCTTTTACCATTTGTCCTAGGGTTCTCTCTGTCCATTTTTTTTTTTATACTTAAAAATTTTTTTTCTTAATAATTATTTTTTATTTTTTATTTTAATAAGTTTATTTTATTTTACTTTATTTCATTTTATCTTCTTTCTTTCTGTTTTTTCTTCCTTTTATTCTGAGCCATGTGGATGAAAGGCTCTTGCTCCTCCAGCCAGGCGTCAGGGCTGTGCCTCTGAGGTGGGAGAGCCAACTTCAGGACACTGGTCCACAAGAGACCTCCCAGCTCCATGTAATATCAAATGGAGAAAATCTCCCAGAGACCTCCATCTCAATGCCAAGACCCAGCTTCACTCAACGACCAGCAAGCTACAGTGCTGGATGCCCTATGACAAACAACTAGCAAGATGGAAACACAACGCCATCTATTAGCAGAGAGGCTGCCTAAAATCATAATAAGGCCACAGACACCCCAAAACACACCACCAGACGTGGAAGTGCCCACCAGAAAGACAAGATCCAGCCTCATCCACCAGAACTCAGGCACTAGTCCCCGCCACCAGGAAGCCTACACAACCCACTGAACCAACCTTAGCCACTGGGGACAGACACCAAAAACAACGGGAACTACGAACCTGCAGCCTGCGAAAAGGAGACCCCAAACACAGTAAGTTAAGCAAAATGAGAAGACAGAGAAACACACAGCAGATGAAGGAGCAAGGCAAAACCCCACCAGACCAAACAAATGAAGAGGAAATAGGCAGTCTACCTGAAAAAGAATTCAGAATAATGATAGTAAAGATGATCCAAAATCTTGGAAATAGAATAGAGAAAATACAGGAAACGTTTAACAAGGACCCAGAAGAACTAAAGAGAAAACAAACAATGATGAACAACACAATAAATGAAATTAAAAATTCTCTAGAAGGAATCAATAGCAGAATAACTGAGGCAGAAGAACGGATAAGTGACCTGGAAGGTAAAATAGTGGAAATAACTACTGCAGAACAGAATAAAGAAAAAAGAATGAAAAGAACTGAGGACAATATCAGAGACCTCTGGGACAACATGAAATGCACCAACATTCGAATTATAGGGGTCCCAGAAGAAGAAGAGAAAAATAAAGGGACTGAGAAAACATTTGAAGAGATTATAGTTGAAAACTTCCCTAATATGGGAAAGGAAGTAGTTAATCAAGTCCAGGAAGCACAGAGAGTCCCATACAGGATAAATCCAAGGAGAAACACGCCAAGACACATATTAATCAAACTATCAAAAATTAAATGCAAAGAAAAAATATTAAAAGCAGCAAGGGAAAAACAACAAATAACACACAGGGAATCCCCATAAGGTTAACAGCTGAACTTTCAGCAGAAACTCTGCAAGCCAGAAGTGAGTGGCAGGACATATTTAAAGTGATGAAAGAGAAAAACCTACAACCAAGATTACTCTACCCAGCAAGGATCTCATTTAGATTTGATGGAGAAATTAAAATCTTTACAGACAAGCAAAATCTAAGAGAATTCAGCACCACAAAACCAGCTTTACAACAAATGCTAAAGAAACTTATCTAGGCAGGAAACACAAGAGAAGGAAAAGACCTAAAATAACAAACCCAAAACAATTAAGAAAATGGGAATAGGAACATACATATCGATAATTACCTTAAATGTAAATGGATTAAATGCTCCAACCAAAAGACATAGATTGGCTGAATGGATAGGAAAACAAGACCTGTATATATGCTGTCTACAAGAGACCCACTTCAGACCTAGGGACACACACAGACTGAAAGTGAGGGGATGGAAAAAGATATTCCATGCAAATGGAAATCAAAGAAAGCTGGAGTAGCAATTCTCATATCAGACAAAATGGACTTTTAAATAAAGACTATTACTAGAGACAAAGAAGGACACTATATAATGATCAAGGGATCAATCCAAGAATAAGATATAACAATTGTAAGTATTTATGCACCCAACATAGAAGCACGTCAATACATAAGGGAAATGTTAACAGCCATAAAAGGGGAAATTGACAGTAACACAATCATAGTAGGGCACTTTAACACCCCTCTTTCACCAATGGACAGATCATCCAAAATGAAAATAAATAAAGAAACACAAGCTTTAAATGGTACATTAAACAAGATGGACTTAATTGATATTTATAGGACATGCCATCCAAAAACAATAATACACATTCTTCTCAAGTGCTCATGGAACATTCTCCAGGATAGATCATATCTTGGGTCACTAATCACGCCTTGGTAAATTTAAGAATATTGAAATCATATCAACTATCTTTTCCGACCACAACACTATGAGAATAGATATCAATTACGGGAAAAAATCTGTAAAAAATACAAGCACATGGAGGCTAAACAATACACTACTTAATAACCAAGAGATCACTGAAGAAATCAAAGAGGAAATCAAAAAATACCTAGAAACAAATGACAATGAAAGCACGATGACCCAAAACCTATGGGATGCAGCAAAAGCAGTTCTAAGAGGGAAGTTTATAGCAATACAATCCTACCTTAAGAAACAAGAAACATCTCAAATAAACAACCTAACCCTACACCTAAAGCAATTAGAGAAAGAAGAACAAAAAAACCCCAAAGTTAGCAGAAGGAAAGAAATCATAAAGATCAGATCAGAAGTAAATGAAAAAGAAATGAAGGAAAGTATAGCAAAGATCAATAAAACTAAAAGCTGGTTCTTTGAGAAGATAAACAAAATTGATAAACCATTAACCACACTTATCAAGAAAAAAAGGGAGAAGACTGATATCAATAGAATTAGAAATGAAAAAGGAGAAGTAACAGCTGACACTGCAGAAATACAAAGGATCATGAGAGATTACTACAAGCAACTATATGCCAATAAAATAGACAACCTGGAAGAAATGGACAAATTCTTAGAAATGCACAACCTTCCGAGACTGAACCAGGAAGAAATAGAAAATATGAACAGACTAATCACAAGCACTGAAATTGAAACTGTGATCAAAAATCTTCCAAAAAACAAAAGCCCAGGACCAGATGGCTTCACAGGTGAATTCTATCAAACATTTAGAGAAGAGTTATCACCTATCCTTCTCAAACTCTTCCAAAATATACCAGAGGGAGGAACACTCCCAAACTCATTGTACGAGGCCACCATCACTCTGATACCAAAACCAGACAAAGATATCACAAAGAAAGAAAACTGCAGGCCAATATCACTGATGAATATAGATGCAAAAATCCACAACAAATTACTAGCAAACAGAATCCAACAGCACATTAAAAGGATCATACACTATGATCAAGTGGGGTTTATCCCAGGAGTGCAAGGCTGCTTCAATATATGCAAATTAATCAACGTGATACACCATGGTAACAAATTGAAGGAGAAAAACCATATGATCATCTCAATAGATGCAGAGAAAGCTTTTAACAAAATTCAACACCCATTTATGAAAAAAAGCCTCCAGAAAGTAGGCATAGAGGGAACTTTCCTCCACATAATAAAAGCCATATATGACAAACCCACAGCCAGCATCGTTCTCAATGGTGAAAAACTGAAACCATTTCCACTAAGATCAGGAACAAGACAAGGTTGTCCACTCTCACCACTGTTATTTAAGGTAGTTTTGGAAGTTTTAGCCACAGCAATCAGAGGAGAAAAAGAAATAAAAGGAATCCAAATCGGAAAAGAAGAAGTAAAGCTGTCACTATTTGCAGATGACATGATACTATACATAGAGAATCCTAAAGACACTACCAGAAAACTGTTAGAGCTAATCAGTGAATTTGGTAAAGTTGCAGGATACAAAATTAACGCACAGAAATCTCTTGCATTCCTATACACTAGTGATGAAAAATCTGAAAGTGAAATTAAGAAAACACTCCCATTTACCATTGCAGCAAAAAGAATAAAATGTCTAGGAATAAACCTACCTAAGGAGACAAAAGACCTGTATGCAGAAAATTATAAGATACTGATGAAAGAAATTAAAGAAGATAAAAATAGATGGAGAGATATACCATGTTCTTGGATTGGAAGAATCAACATTGTGAAAATGACTGTACTACCCAAAGCAATCTACAGATTCAATGCAATCCCTATCAAACTATCAAAGACATTTTTCACAGAACTGGAACAAAAAATTTCACAATTTATATGGAAATGCAAAAGGCCCCGAATAGCCAAAGCAATCTTGAGAGAGAAAAACGGAGCTGGAGGAATCAGGCTCCCTGACTTCAGCCTATAGTACAAAGCTGCAGTAATCAAGACAGTATGGTACTGGCACAAAAACAGAAATATAGATCAACGGAACAGGATAGAAAGCCCAGAGATAAACCCACGCACATATGGTCACGTTATCTTTGATAAAGCAGGCAAGACTATACAGTGGAGAAAAGACAGCCTCTTCAATAAGTGGTGCTGGGAAAACCGGACAGGTACATGTAAAAGTATGAAATTAGAACACTCCCTAACACCATACACAAAAATAAACTCAAAATGGATTAAAGGCCTATATGTAAGGCCAGACACTATCAAACTCGTAGAGGAAAACATAGGCAGAACACTTGATGACATAAATCACAGCAAGATCCTTTTTGACCCACCTCCTAGAGAAATGGAAATAAAAACAAAAATAAACAAATGGGACCTAATAAAACTTAAAAGCTTTTGCACAGCAAATGAAACCATACATAAGACCAAAAGACAACCCTCAGAATGGGAGAAAATTTTTGCAAATGAAGCAACTGACAAAGATTTAATCTCGAAAATTTACAAGCAGATCATGCAGCTCAATATCAAAAAAAAAAAAAACACCCCAATCCAAAAATGGGCAGAAGACCTAAATAGACATTTGTCCATAGAAGATATACAGATTGCCAACAAACACATGAAGGAATGCTCAACATCATTAATAATTAGATAATGCAAATCAAAACTACAATGAGATATCATCTCACACCAGTCAGAATGGCCATCATCAAAAAGTCTACAAACAATAAATGCTGGAGAGGGTGTGGAGAAAAGGGAACCCTCTTGCACTGTTGGTGGGAATGTAAATTGATACAGCCACTATGGAGAACAGTATGGAGGTTCCTTAAAAAACTAAAAATAGAACTACCATATGACCCAGCAATCCCACTACTGGGCGTATACCCTGAAAACCATAATTCAAAAAGAGTCATGTACCACAATGTTCATTGCAGCTCTATTTACAATAGCCAGGACATGGAAGCAACCTAAGTGTCCATCGACAGATGAATGGATAAAGAAGATGTGGCACATATATACAATGGAATATTACTCACCCATAAAAAGAAACGAAATTGAGTTATTTGTAGTGAGTTGGATGGACCTAGAGTCTGTCATACGGAGTGAAGTAAGTCAGAAAGAGAAAAACAAATACCGTATGCTAACCCATATGTATGGAAGCTCATGAAGAACCTAGTGGCAAGACGGGAATAAAGACACAGACCTACTAGAGAATGGACTTGAGGATATGGGGAGGGGGAAGGGTAAGCTGTGACAAAATGAGAGAGTGGCATGGACATATATACACTACCAAACGTAAAATAGATAGCTAGTGGGAAGGAGCCGCATAGCGCAGGGAGATCAGCTTGGCGCTTTTTGACCACCTAGAGGGGTGGAATAGGTAGGGTGGGAGGGAGGGAGATGCAAGAGGGAAGAGTTATGGGGATATATGTATATGTATAACTGATTCACTTTGTTATAAAGCAGAAACTAACACTCCATTGTAAAGCAATTATACTCCAATAAAGATGTTAAAAAAAAATCTAGCAGAAAAACTATTTAAAGGGATAATAGCAAAAATTTTTGCAAAATTGTTAAGATATCAATTCAGAGGTTAAGCATAACATATATGATGAAACTAGATATAGGCGCATCATAGTCAAACTGTGGAAAACCAAAGGAAAGAAGAAAATAGTAAAAACAGCTATAGAGAAAAAAAGACATTACATACAGTGGAACAATATGAAGAGTAGTGCTGATTTCTTACCAGAAATTACTACCCCAAATGTTGGAATGGCCTCCTTTTAGTGGTGGAAAATAAATGTCATGCACAAAGATTTCTATATTTAAAATAAAGGTGAAATAAAGATATGTTCAGATAAGCAAAAGCTTAAAGAATTCATGTGATGCAAACCTGCACTACAAGAAATGCTAAAAGAAGTTCTTCAGGCTATAGGAAATGAATGAAGAATACCAGAAAAAGCAAATATATAAGTAAATATAATATATTTCTAAATATCTACATCTATGTCCAAGTTTTTGTATATATCAATATCTTTATCTCTTTAACTATCTTTTGGACACTATTGATTCAAATAACAAGGGATTGTGAGATCTGTAGCATATGTAGAATTGAATATATGATAAGGACACAAAGAACATGAGGGTGGTAATTTGAAGTACACTTTTGTAAGATTCTTGCATTGTTTATAAAGCAGTAGATTATTTTTGAAGGTAGACTTGATAAATTAAAAATGCATAAGGGAAAGCACAAAATAAATAACACAGAGAGACATGACTAAAAAGTCAACGGAGGAGATAAAATGGAATACTAAAAATATCACTTCACTCTAGAGATGTCAGGAAAAGATGAACAGAGTAAGAGAGAGCAGACAGGCAAATAGAAAATACTATTTTAGTAGAATTAAACCCAAACATATCAATTATTAAATTAAAAGTAGTGCCATTTGATTTCACCAGAAAATGTACCCAAGATGGAGATAGAAGCTCAAAATATTTACTCATGTAACACCTGTGAATAATAAAAGGGAGAGTCATCAGGAATATATAAGAAAAGCCTTCATGTTGCCACTGTATGTCCAATACCAGTAAAGAAAATGGATTGTGTAAAAAGAGCTTCAGATTGTGAAGTATCATTTTCTTCACATCGTATCAAAGACATATGCAACATGCCATTGTTGATGATGTTGACCTTCATCGCCTGGCCAAAGTAGTGTTTGACAGGTTTCTCCACTACAAAGGCACTTCTTTACTCTTCCGTATTCTATTTTTTGAGAGCAAGTTACTATTTGGTACAATGCACATTAAAGGGGTATGGCAGAGTTAAGCTCCACCTCCTTGAAGGAGGAATAGCTACATAAATTATTTGGAATTCTTAGGTAAAGTAGATTTATCTCTTCTCTCCCATTTATTTATTTATTTATTTATTTATTTATTTATTTATTTATCTATTTATTTAACATTTTTATTGGAGTATAATTGCTTTACGATGCTGTGTTAGTTACTGCTGTATAACAAAGTGAATCAGCTATATGTATACATATATCCCCATATCCCCTCCCTCTTGCGTCTCCCTCCCACCTTCCCTATACCACCCCTCCAGGTGGACACAAAGCATGGAGTTGATCTCGAAGTGAGAGAGTGGCATGGACATATATACACTACCATTTATTTATTCATTCAGTTTTTTATATTAATATGGACTTATGGATATTTATTTTATACTTTGTGTTATAATTTAATACTATGTTAGTTTATTGTTCAAATTGTCCCAGCTTTGGCCACTGGGAGCTCTTTCAGTTAGGCTCCTGTGTCTGTTTGGCATTCACCAATCCTTCTGGGTTTTTTTTTTTTTTTTTTTTCATCATTTCCTTACTTTCTAGCATTACAAGATGCTCCAGGTTCATTTTATATATTCCCTGCCCCACCCCTAGATTAAGCCATTTCTCCCAGGAGCCCTGATACCATTTATTGGAGGATGGTTTTATAAACAAAGATCTGGGAGATAGGTAAGCTCAATTTTCTGTCATTGTTGCTTTCAGGCCTTCTCAAATGACACAACTAGGAAATTCTATATGTATACTAATTTGCATGTGCACAGATATGTATAATTATTTATCTATCTATATATCTCTATCTATATCAAGCTAAATATGGATTCATAAAGCTGTCTCTGACTCTAATCCATTACCACATGTTTCATTCTAGTCCCCCTTCTCCTTGCTTACATGTGACTCACTCTCTAATAGTGATAAGCTTAACTCACAGCATTCACCATTATTTACTTATTTGTTTAGTGGTACTATACATATGCAGTCTTTTCAGACTTGTTAACCCATGCACCTGTGAGAAGCAACTAGAGTACAGTGTTTAGTTCAGATGGAAAGAATTATCATTGGAAAAAATAGGTGCTATGATTTAAACAATTTTATCTGGACATACATTAAAAAAACAATGTTTCTAAAGTTGGTAACATTTTAAAACTTTACATGGGTTAAGTCAAACCCAATAAATCAAATAATCAAAAATTAAATTAGGAAATAATTCAAAATTTAGTTTGTAAAGACTTTCCCTTGCTGTACTATGAATGACAAAAGGCATAACTCTGGTATCAAGATGCTCTAACTGAGGAGATAAAAGACACATAAAAAAAAAGGTTTTGTTAGTGGCATATGATCAGTAAGGACTCCGTGATTTGTGTGCACAAGTGCTATTGGAGATAAGATAAATATTTTGAATTATGGTGTCTGAGAGATCATTAGTTAAAAATAAGTAGAATGATAATGTAAGGGTAAGAGGTCACAGGCTTCTTATCTTATTTCTTCCTTTTCTTTAAGCTTAGGAGCAAGGCTAACCATAATGGCATTCTTGATTTATTACAGGTCTTAGGTAATCTTAGGTCAATCTCTTAAACCTGAGATTGCCAAACTGTAGCCCTGAAACAAACCCAGGGAGTGGCAGATGTGTCCAGATATTACTCTCAACCATGGCAATGAACTGAGATTTTGAGATCCATTCCAACAAAGTAATCCAGGAATCAGGAAGCCAGCAAGCCAAAATTTGTCTCATTATACAAAGATACTTTTCTTAGAGATTATAATGGAAATGTAGGCTTCGTTTATCATAGACCTAACATATATTCTTATTATGGGTTGATCTGACTCTCTTCAATTTGCAACAGACTCATGGAAAATGCACCATAATAGAAGACAGAAAAAATTATAACGTTAGCTCTTTCATTGACTAGTTGTTTGAACTTCTGAAAGTCATTTTACCTCTGTGAGACTTAGTTTATTTTTCTGTAAAATAGAAAGTAACTCTCTCAGGGTTCTATAACTAAAATTGAAGTAAAATAAACAGGTGAAAGAAGGCACATGTTCAGTTTTTCAGGCTATCTCAAAAAAATGTTTCTTCACTGCAATTTAATTTAGGCAACTTTGTTGCATCTGTAATGCAAACAAAATATATATGTGTTGTGCTTGGCAGTTTCTATTCACCTGTAATAAATATACATGTGATGCTATTTTTTTGATATAATCTTTAATATCTTTTAAATGAGTAATGTATATTTGTAAAATCTATTGATATTGGTAAAATAGTTGCCATAAACAAAACTATAGCACTCTATATTTGGCACCAAATTATTAGAAAAAGATATTGTTTTAATTTATTCTAATATTTACTGTCTCCAGGTAAAAATTTGATTTTATGGAGAAAATATCTTAACTCAAAACTGTTTTTATTTATGAAAACCTTGGTCATTATGGCAGAGTAATATTGGGAGCTGGTATTTTCTGGAGAGAGATGCATTTCCATAAATCACATGAGGGATATAGTTGAGGATCAGCGCTATAATAATCTTAGCTACATCATTAGCAGCATTATCTTCAAATATACAGAATTTTTAAAAGAAGGTTTAGCATGTATCTTTTATTCCATACAAAATCTCACTCAAAAATCCAAAACAAACTTCCCCAAAATAGAAAACAGAAAAATGGGAAATGGATTTCATTTTGCCACTCAGGCCAGTACTATCCATGCATGTAAAATCAGAGTTGAATTTTCTTGGTTTGAAGCACCCCATCACCAATTTTCATACATTACACTAAGCTATGATAAGTCAAAACCTGCATTTGCAAGTCCAATGACTCTATGATCCTGTCAGCAGTGAACAATGCTGATTAAGGAGCCATATGTCATTTAGCGATTATTTCATGACACAATGATGATTTCGAAGTTATTAATTCAACACAAGAAGGATTTTCATAAGAAGAACATATTTTTGAATACAGTTTTATTCTCCAGTCAAGTGCTCATTTATTGTTTTTTTTTTCCCAAAAAATCTCATGGAACAAGTCAATATGGAAATAAGTCATTAGCCAAAGGGAAAGGGAAATAAAAAATCCCCAAACTCGGCACTAATAAGATTTCAGATGGGTTCCTAGTAATAAGCATGTGAAAATGATAGATATATTTCCTACTTCCTCCAGGGAGTTTCTATCTGACCTAGTTGCAGTTGTTGAGTGCGTTTTCTACTAAGAGAGATCTCTTAAGATCTCTCTTAAGAGAGATTCGAAAAGCTTTGTGATTTCTAATGTACTTAAAAAGAAGCGAAATAACTCAAGTTGAAGAGGGTCAATCAAAACAGAACATTGGTTTTATGAGATTAGAAAAAAAGTAAAACCTTTCTCGGTGATCACATAAATACGTGATACTTTAAATTCTTAACAAAATATAATGTAAATATATATATATATTTCTTGTTCCCAGGAGTCAAAAGCAGAAAAACTGGAAGATAGACAAAATAGATTAAAACAGAAAAATATATATCTCCAGAACTACCCTGCAGCTAAGGCCACTTGCAATCAAGGCCCTTCCTAAAATGACAGCCAGCAGGTGAGATCCGTGAGCTACAGGAGGGAGTGGAGTCCAGATTCCTCAGGCTAGACAATGCAGAAGTGATTGCTTTCCCAGAGTGTTTCAGAACTATATCTCACTGCAAACACCCAACATAGCCCAGGGTGGTGCCAGATTCTGTGGACAAAATCATTTGACATTACACTCTTCCAACAGAGAACACAGTTTCAAGAGATACCACGCTGCCATCTAGAAATCACATACTTTTATAGTAAGAAAAAACAAATACAACTTTTGCGATTCTTCCTCTCAAGGAGCCCATTTGAAATATGAGAAGAGTTTTGTGGAAGCAAAATAAAACCATTTAGAATAATATGAGAATTTAAATAGCTTTGTAGAAAAAAGGAGCGCTAGATTGTTACATAGAGAGTGCATGACATGGGACATTGAAAATTCAGTGATAAATGAGAATAGCGTAGGAGGAAGACAACGGTGAGTTGGATACATTTGGTTTGTTGTAAAGCAGGTCTCAGAAGAGGAGTGGGATTTATATTAGCTCAGTAGCAAGCTGGGAGAGACGTTTGTTGGGGAAGACATGAAAATGGTTAGAGATCATAAATGCACTAATCAACATTCCTTCAGCTGCCTCTCATTTCTCAAAAAGCACTCCTGCTTGGTTTTACCCTTATGCCCTAAAGTCCAGAGAGTAAGTGTTTAGCTTGATTGAGATTTTGAGATCATGTTGAATGATGAAAGACAGAGAGGATTTGTGTCCATTTATTCAATGTGTTAAAATTGCATATGAGTAAAATATTGATTGATTTGTTACAATAATTATAAAGCTGTGCTTTTTGAATCGTGCTATGGGCCAGGCACTGTATTAAGGTCAAAACTTAAATAGTGGTTAATTTTTGTAAAGTTTTGATTAAATTAAATATTTAATCACAAATATAATTGGGTCAAAAGTATATATTAGAATTACATGAAAAAATTAATATTCTTTCAGAATTTTGAGGAGAAGAAAATAGACAAAAGCAGGAGAAAAAAAGTGATCCTTTCCACCATATAAAGGTAATGTTAATGCTAACTTTTATTTATTGAGCACTTAGTGAGTGTATGATAACTGCTAGTTCTTATTATACACCAGATATTGTCCCATGTGCTTTTGTTCTGTATTTCATTCAATCCAAATAACAGCTCTGGGAACAAATTTTCCAGACAAGCAAAGTGGGGTTGAAGACATTTAGTAACTGGTTCATGTTCACACTGCCAATAACTGGTGAGACGTATTTGAATTAGGATTTCCTTGACTCTAAAATTTATTTTTCTATCTACTCAACTGTATTTTTCTTCAATATTATAAGTCATCTTCAGGCTGGGAGAAAGTATGCACCTCTTAGGCTGTTGCTCCCTGATAATTTATTAAGTAATAAATACTAAAACTTAATCTAAACCCTAAATTTATGTCTAACTCTAATCCCTATTCTTTGGAGATATCAGTGATCTCAGAAAGCTCTGCTCTTTTATGAAAGTGATATATTTTGAGAGGAGAGGCCAGGATCTTCTGGTTGGAGAGGTACATGTCCACATATGCACTGAAACTCTCATGGAGTCTGAATCATGATAGGTAATTCCTCAGAATTTCAGTGTCTCAACACAACATTGAATTTTCTCTGAGGATATATGTTCAAAATAGATCATCAGAGGGCTCTGCTCCACAGCCGCTCAGAGATCATCCAGAACACATGGGCTCCGTGGTCATTGGGTTATTATTTTCACTTGCATCAATTTTGTAGGATCACAATTTTTTTTAAAACTCTGATATTATGGACAGTTAAATTTTTTATTTCAATGACATATATTTGAAAACATATATTATTTAGAGTCATATAAAATAAATAAATCATTTAAATAATTTAACTAATTCATATCTTAAATGTTGATTTTATAAGCTGAAATGCTATCCCATTGTTCTAATGTGCATGTATTTATTTGTCATATTAAACATTTAGATCTTTATTATTATATTAGTGATATTGAATCTTTTTCTGTTTTATTTTTGTAGTGAGATTTAACATTTTGAGCATATTGTGTATGTTTGTTTGTTCAAGCACATTACTTTCCAGTAGTCACTGTAATAAGGTGTACCTTAACAGGCAGACATGTGGTTTCTCTATTCCATAGAAACCAATGAAAACTGCAGGGGCCTTGGATGCAAGGATTGGAAATGATTTAGTAAAAGTGTATTTGTGGAGGATCTGTACTGGAATGTTTGTTTTCCTATGGCCCCCTTTTTATGAACAGCCATCTGTAAAGTGTTTTAAAATTGTTTTCAGTCATTATTTCTAATTATACAAAAGTATTCCAATATACATGTTTGCAAATATAAAGCGAGTTACACTTAAGGTATTTATTTTTTTAAGGATAATTTTACTCTTGTACTATGTGTATAACTTGATATTTTCTGGATTCTTGCTTTTAACTTCCTTATATTAGATTTTAATAAATGTGAGTTTGATTTTCAGAATTTTATACCTGCTTTTGCTATATATCTTAAATGCATGAGACTTTTTGTTCCTATTAAATAATTTGATATTATACTTCATTTATAAGTTCAGTACTCTGATTTTCTTCTTACTCTCTCCCTTTTAATCAAGCTACTTGCTTTGTATTATGGTCAAAACAGGCAGTGTCAGTTCTGTTTCCAGTTAGTTTCTCCTCTTATGTCTAAAAATCATAGACATTGCCTTTTTCCCTTCAATTTCTACCTATCACCTTCTTTCACCCCAGTCAGCATCACATAAACTAAAACATACATTCAGCATCCAATTTATAAGTATGTATTTTTATGGTAGAAAATAGATATTTTCAAGTTTTACTAGTATTTGTTCTACAAATTAATTTCTTAATAAAAATCAAACATTTATGGAGTGTTCATTGAGTGAAAGAACTTTATAAAGAATCAACAAAAAGCAATTATCTGACCTCATGATGTTCACGTATACAAACAAAGACTTAAAGCTTTTCAATATAAGAATGAGAAAAAGGGTTTCCCTGGTGGCGCAGTGGTTGAGAGTCTGCCTGCCAATGCAGGGGACACGGGCTCGAGCCCTGGTCTGGGAAGATCCCACATGCTGCGGAGCAACTGGGCCCGTGAGGCACAATTACCGAGCCTGCGCGTCTGGAGCCTGTGCTCCGTAAGAAGAGAGACCACGATAGTGAGAGGCCTGCGCACCGCGATGAAGAGTGGCCCCCGCTTGCCACAACTAGAGAAAGCCCTCGCACAGAAACGAAGACCCAACACAGCCATAAATAAATAAAAAGTTAAAAAAAAAAGAATGAGAAAAAGAGACAATTTTATGCAGCTTTTCCGCATTAATATTAGGAACTTTTATTTCTATGGTGGGTTTGCGAGATTGTTGGAAGTACTGAGGAAAATGAGAAAACAGAGAGCACGATAATGATGAGAATAAGGGGTCTTGAAGGCAGTCTTCAACTCTTATAAACACCAGATACGTACCCATACCCAGGCCAGGAAGTTTTTACTTTCTTTTTTGCCCCCACAGATGGATCTAAGTCTATTTTTAAATTTAAGGATAAGAATTCTGCCTAGGAATATAACGCACAATATTTTAACTACTGGGGAATCTACAGCAGAATCAGGGGAAGGACTTGTTGATTATCCTGTAACAATGGAAAATTACACTGTGGTGGGGAATTTAAGGGAAGATAATTGGAAAAGAAGCTGTGGGAAGAAAGACTGACTGGACCAATTAGCAAAGTAAAACTGCAGAAGAAAGTGTATAAATTGCCACAGGAGCAAGTGGACTACGCAAGTTTACATCAAGGACTAATGAATATCCTGGTTGGGCTGAAACTGTCTCTTTAAAGGTGAGAAGAAATGTCGATAGAAGTAAGAGAGGGATAAAAGCCTGAGTGAGATGATAAATAGCTTTCAAAATTATCACAATATAAGTACTGCTTTTCAATGAAACTAATGTGAGTGGAATAGATAATTTGTGGGTATTCAAAAGAAAATGTGACTACAGACAGAATCTTAAGGGGATAAAATACTGAAAAACACTAGTCAAAAAAGAACTAAATGGATTTAGTTCACAGCGATAGCTCTGATGAACCTTCAGAAATGTGAGTTTCCCATGGTTCTAATTATGAAACCCTCAAGATCCTTAAAATTCTTCCATCATAGTATAACTTTTAACCTTACCTGCTTAAGGAAAATAAGTATTTTCATGTAAATGCAAAACACAGTAAACTTGGCTTATTTGTTTTCAAAATCCATGTTGTTAATCCATAGACTATACCAAACATATTTTAGGGGGAGTATGCATATATCACTTTTTTCCATAACCACCATGCTCATTACATTGAAGGGCACATAATTAAGACTAGCAGGGGGCAGAACATTAAAATAATAATTGATGCACTGAAACACAACTTCCAAAATCATTCTGATATTTTGGGGAAAGAAATTCTGATATTTATTACAAGTAATAAGGTGTCATTTTAAATTTATTTATTTATTTATCTTATTTATGGCTGTGTTGGGTCTTCGTTTCTGTGCGAGGGCTTTCTCTAGTTGCGGCAAGCGGGGGCCACTCTTCATCGCGGTGCGCGGGCTTCTCACTATCGCGGCCTCTCTTGTTGCGGAGCACAGGCTCCAGACGCGCAGGCTCAGTGGTTGTGGCTCGCGGGCCTAGTTGCTCTGCGGCATGTGGGATCTTCCCAGATCAGGGCTCGAACCCGTGTTGCCTGCATTGGCAGGCAGATTCTCAACCACTGCGCCACCAGGGAAGCCCCAATAGGGTGTCATTTTAAAAGGATAAGTTTGGAGCACTCCCTGAGCATACAGGCTAAGATGGAGGACAGGGTGATAGAGTAGAAAGACTTAACTAAACTTGACTTTTACTATGCTTTGGAGAAAGTCATTCAGTCTCCTGAGATTTGTTTCTTCATTTTAAAATAGCTTTCTGGGATTGTTGTGGGGATTAAACAATTACTTTAGTACTTTGCCAATATTAAGCACACATTAAATGTTAGCTTCCCTCCTCCATCCGAGGCAAAGACACAAATGCTAGCTGCAGAAGCAAGTCAATGATTCCTTTTTATATTTGTGTCATGGAGGAAGGCTATGTGGATTTTATTAATGATAAAATATAGAGTGGTCACTGTAACATTTGCTAAAAATTATTTTCTTTGTATAATAATATGTAAAGATGAACCCATATATTATGTTATAGTATAAAAATATGAAACTAGCATTACAGAGCATTACATATAAGAAATGAAAGAAAAATAATTCAGTCTCATAAATTTGCTAAAACGTGATTCATTCTCATAAACTTGTAAAAAGTTTCCCAATATCATCTTTCTATGACAAACCCCGAAGTCTGTTCAAAGGCTAAATTTTTAATAATACCTGCTTTTATGAAAGAGGCTGAGATATAGCAAAAATTACTCATTGAATATAAAAGGACACAATAGCAGATGAGAGGCAAGTGTGGCAATAGTTTTCACATGGATAGCAGAATTCACTGTTTTATATCTTATTTAGTGCTCTCTTTGGGGGCAGAAGCACACCCACTCGGGTAATTTTTGGAAATTTATTGGAGACATGTCTTTGATTGCTAAATTATTAAAGGTGATGCTGCATTAGTAGATAGAGACCAAGAATTCTAGACACTATAAAGCATGGAGAAGTACTGCATATTTAAAAATATTCTCTGGAGACAAATTTTGATTGTCTCTCATTGCTGTTTAAAATTAGCTGAGCCTAGAAACTAACTCACTATAGGCATATACAAGATATTTTTCATGGTTCTAATATATACCAAATTTTCCTGGATTTCATCTATATATCAAAGGGACATTGTCCATCTTTTTGTTTGAATTTTGCCAAAAATCACTTTCCATTTTGGAAAATTACTTTACCATGACAATGTTGCTTGTGATATTTGAGTCACGAATGTAACATAATTTTTCAGTTTGTATTTATAATTTTTACATTTTCATAGGTTATTTATGTAAATATACATACAAAATTCTTACTTAAAAATGTCAAATATAAAGAAAACATATCAGTGGTACTCAGCTGATTATGTAATATTGGATTTTGTAGTTTGTCCAATAATTGAGCACTTTCTCATATTCCTAATCTGTGAACCCATTTTTAAATGAAACAATAAAAGCCAGTGAAATTTAATGCAAATTTTGCAGAGAAACACACTGATTAAATTAGCAAGGATATATCATATTTCTGAAATTTATAGAAAAAGTTTGAAAACTATATTACTGTCACCAGACTGCTTTAAATATATCCTACTCAGAGGACTAAAGTTTTCATTATTTCTTATAGAATAGCACAATGTATTACAAGATATATGAAACCAAAAATATTAAAGTAATCTTTCCAGCTCTTTAAGAGATTGTTATTTTTATTTATTGAAAGGAGTTCAAATGAAAAAAAAAATCTTGTGTTTTACTGAGCAATGATTTTGTATCAAGAAACCTTGATGAGATTGTGAAAAATGTTGAAGATCAACTGTATAATGAACAGCAGTCAAGCAAATTTTCATACAAGGGATGAAGTATCCTCTGTGAAAATGAATCATTACTGGTCATATATATGTCAGGTTCTTAAATATAAAAAATCGTGAAAGAAATGTTACTTTCAAAATTAGTGAGGATGGATACAAAGAGATGGTCGATTCACAGAGCTCTTAAAAATCTCATGTGAAAACATATTTGCTTTCCAAATACCACTGCTTCAATAGCAGCTATGAGGGGTCTACAAAGTAGATGTAGAGCTGATATTAATAACTCTAGGTAGTTTAGTAATTCATTATATTATTTACTGACATCAGGGCTATTAAAGAAATACTTCAAAATCAATGAATGTTGTATTTGATGTTACAAATAGAATTAAGAGTAAACTATGCAATGGTAATAAAAAGAGTTTGAAATTGGAAGTAAGGTGACTTCAATGTAAAGTTAAACATGTTTTTATTATTTAAAATAACCAAAGAATTCATTAAATGAAAAATTAAGCATCACAATTCAAATATCACAAAATGATATACCTTGCAGATATATTTATGTTTGCAAAGTTAAATGGGATCCATTATAAGATGCTAGAAATGAAGATCAATCTCATAGTGAATGGAATTATTGTAGGATTTGTCAACGAACATGTATTATTTTAAATTAGCTTTTGCATCAAACATTTTTATAGCTTTCATCTTTGCAGAAGTTAGATAAATGCAAATGGATTGCTTTCATTTGAATGGCTACTAGAAAGAGAGGATGATTAGATTTTTATAAATTTTGGTTTAATTTACAAAACTGGACTGGGTAATTAATCCATTTGAAATGGATGAAGAACACGTTAGCCAAAATTTTCAGAAAAATTTAATTGAGCTGAAAACCAATGTTGGGGCCAAAGCACACTTTATTCAATTTAATTATGAAGGGTTTTGGATGCTTTTAATACTTATACACACTTCCTCAGAAAGAAAAACTTACTCTAGATTTCCAACAACATATTTGGTTGAAATGGCTGCCAGGGATGTAGTGTAATTCTGGCAAAAGGACCAATATCAATACATGTATTTGTAGCAGAGGAAACACGAGATTCTTTTTAACATACTTTGAACACCTTTAATAGCATAGATTAAATTTAGGTTTCTCACTGAATTTCATTAATAAAGATTATTTTAAAATTGTATATATAGGTAATTTAATTTTTGTAATGCAGAAATAAATCTAGATTGTAGAAATTACATATTGAAATAATTTATCTTGGTTATAGAAATTACAAATTGAAACAAATTGGGGGTATTCCTTATTGTTAATCCATTTTACTCTGCTATTATCCTCAGAGGTTTACTACTCAATTTGTTTATAGCAATGCTGTGCTGTGGAAGTACAATGCAAGCCACAAATGAGAGCCACACATATAATTTCAAACTATTTAGTAGCCATATTATAAATAGTAAAAATAAGCAAGGGGAGTTAATTTTAATTACATATTATATTTAGCATACTATATCCCCCAATTATCATTTCAACCTGTAATTAATAGTGTAAACATCATCGAGCTATTTTATACTGATTTAGTTTTTAGTATAAACCTAATTTAATTAAAATTGAATAAAGTTAAAAATTCAGTTCTTCAGTGTCACTGACCATATTTCAATAGCCATTTGGGGCTAGTAGTTACCACATTGGACATCATTGGTCTACAGTCTTACGTATTGCTGTTATTAGTAGTCTTATCAACAATTAACAACTATTAGTTAGCCTAACATTGGTTTTATTTTAGTATCCACACATATCTCTGTTCTTGCATTTTCTTGCACTTAATAGAGTAAGCTCCTCTTAAATCCAAACCTACTATAAGGAAGTACAAGAATCTAATTACTTCATTAAGTCTTTTATTGTAGTCAATTATTTTACTATAAATTATGTTTTCTTTCCTTTACAGTTAGAAGATTATATTGATTCTCTTGTATCAATATAATGAATAAATTTGCATTAATAATGTGTGATTGAATTATTCTACTGTGTGGTTTCAGGTTATATTTTCCATAAATGTCTTTTTAGGCAGTAAAGGGAACTTTAGAAAATATTTGTTACAGGGTTTAGAACCACTGATCTACATGAATACACTAATGCTGGTTTTTGTCTCTCTGTGCAGGAAAAACAATACTGTATTGGGTTTTAACGAGAGAATTGTGCTGATTGATTTCTAGGCTTATTAAACTACTATACCAGCTCAACTCTCTGAACTCAGCAAAACCTTACTGGCCATTACACTGACCTTTCTTCTTTATTGGATTCTTCTATATCTCTCTCCTCTCCTCATCATTTCTGTCCATCTCACATTTTTCCTAAGCACATTAGATATATGTGTATTCTAATTAAGTGGTCTAATACATGAAGTGAGAGGAACATCAAATACTGAGAAAAAGCATAAGAAAATGGGTTAGTGATGATATTGGTTATAAAATAATAAGGCAAAGTATATTCAAGTACTTACCATGTCTTAGTTATTGTGTTAAAGGCTTAACATATATTAGTTGATATATCTCAAAGCACTCTTTGAAGAATGCACAATTGTTTTTCTCCTTTTACTACTGAGGAAGTTGATATTTGCCTTTGGTCAGACCAGTAGTAAGTAGTTGAGTTGAGAATTGCACTCAGATTTTTAATTCCCCAAATCCTAAGCACTATGACCTATTGCCTCACAAGGAAATAGAAGCGGGCTTTTAGTGGATGAAAGCTCCACACTAACACACCTGTGTAGAGTGTAAGATCATTACAATTGCATGTTGTGTAGTTTTTACTTTAGTCCTTTTGTTTTAATCTAACAAACCATTGCTGACAGCATTCAGATGAACAACACAGATGCATTTATATAATAGTGCCCCGTGACAAAAAGATTATGTGCTGTTTCACTATCTATCTAGTTCTACAATATTAGGTTTATGCTAGTCATACAGCTGTAGCTAAACAGAGACTCCCCAGAACTGTCTAAGTTAATATTGGCTCCAATCATTCTGCTGCCTGTGGGGTATTAGAGCAAGACAGTGTTGTAGTTACATTTCAAAGGCAAAGGACCTTACTGTTCTCAGCTCACACACAGCAATTACACTCGTCCTACATAATTTGCCATTCTTGTTTCCCTTTGCTGTTACTTTGCTGTTAGTACATGGAGTAATCTGCTTGTTAGGTTTAACAAAGATGTTAGCAGTATTTATTTCCTTAAAATGTTCCCTGTACATTAGGGGACAATGTTTTTTAGGGGACCAATTTTAATAGGCTGCTCTTCTTGTAGTCTCCATTTTAAAGAATAGGGTTTATATTCTTACTTTGAAGGATTTTTCTAAGGAATTCTTTGATGGCAACTTTATCCTTACATTTTACCCAACATCACCTTGACACATGTAGAGTATTGATGTTTAGGAAAGTGGCTGAGATAGGTGGTTTTAAAATAGTGAGGGAAAATAATATTATCCATTCTAAAACTTTTAAATGTTTTCAGTTATATCTATTAAATATATTAAAAGCATATTTTACTTAAATAGTAAACAAATAAATTTTGAGTGTTAACATTTTTAGCAAATTCTTAACCTCAGTCTTCTTATCTGTAAAAGAGAAATAATTATTAAAATAGGAACTTCTCAGCATTGTAATAAGGGTCAAAAGAAATCATATATGAAATTTAGTTTATACATGAAATTTGCATGTATGTTATTTCATAAATATTTTTGATGATTGGTATAATTAATATGAGTTCTATTTAAAGACTATTTTTGATAAAATTCATCCTAGCAAATGATGAATTCCCCCTATAAATTTACTAATTGTTTAGATTTTTTATATTCTTGAAGACATTTTCACCTAGCTTTCAAAAAAACAAAAAGGAAAAACTGTGCAAAAGCAAGATAGATTTGTGCAAGGTTAGAAAATGTATTGTCAGGTATGCTAAAATCTTATTCCATATTTTATTTTAACTATGAAAATCATCATTTTCTAATTATTTCTCTCACAGTGGTTTTAACATTTTTCAACAACCCCTCACCCGAAATATCAATACGTTGTTAATTTTGCTAAGCTAGATGAGATATAGCAATGTATTATAGTCAGGAATAAAATTGTTTAATTGAAATTTAGGTGTGTATCAGTCAGCTCGTGCTACAATAATGCTGTATAACAAACTACTCACAAGTTCAGTGGTTTAAATTTTTTAAAAATTAATTTTCATATTCATGAGTCATTGAGTGACTGCATCATGGCTGGTCTAGGCTGTATTCTAGAAAGTAGGCTCCAGGCGCCCAATTCTAGATTATAGATTGAGTTCAGGTTCAGGTCTGTACCTTATCATGCTCAATCTTTTGGGTCCAGCAATGACCCAGTGCATGTGGCCATCTCCATGTATCTTATTGTGCAATCCAGCTTGAAAGACAGTGGCTTGCTGAGGACATTTTCTTCTCATGGTAAATCACCAGGGTTAAGGAAGCCAAGCCAAACTTCACAACCACATTTCAAGCCTCTACTTACAACTTCCACTAACATCTCATTGGCCAAAGAAATTCCATGTTCAAGTCAATGTCAAGATGAGGGTAAGTATATTTTGCCCATAATAAAGCTATACCATGGCCATAGTTGTGTGATCATATCATTGAAAAGTGAAGAATTGGAAACAGTCTAGAATCTAAGATAAGTATCACCTAGGGTAAGGTAAGTGGTTTGTTAAATGAGATGTACACAGTAGGATTCAAACAAAAGACAAATTATTATTTTTTCCTACTTCAGGTGTTGTGATTTCTTTATGTAGAAACCTCTTTCCTGGCTCTGGATGAAATATCAGACATATCCCATACTCTTTTGGTCAACTTGAGATAATAAAATAGGAAACTTAAACCTTTACATAATTCAAATCTTTCCCCCTCCTTAGAGGGGAAGGCCTACCCTGGACTTAGACATCTGCAATAGAAGGAGCAGTTAATGTTTGACATCTCTCTTTCTTGCCACATTTGTTCTCTTACTCGCTAGCTGCTTTATTAGTGGGTCAGGTGGTTTGGGAGGGCTCTTTCAGAACTGATAGAAGTAGTGGAAGGGAAGTAAAAGGCCAGGAAACATCTTAAATGACCAGTTAATGGTAACATGGCATCGGATTCATTTGCGAGGCAAGTAGAGAATTTCCTACTTTTTTTTTTATTGTGAAGCATATGGTGAGGATTTTTGTTTCTTTATTTCTGTTTTTTTTTTTTTTAGAGTTCTCTCCTTGTGACTTTGTATATCTTTGGCTGAGCTGCCAAGAGCCTCTTCTTTGATAGATATTTTAGCCTGGTTGATTCTACAACTATTCCCACTGCTTTCTACTATGCTAAAACTAAGAAAACCTGAAACTACTTTAGCCCAGCTGTTTTGCTTTTCATGTTCTGAATATGATTTAGGTTCTTGCGATAAGAAGCATATCATGCAATGAATAGAATGGTCGGTCTTGTGACATGCATTTTAAAAATGCTGTTCCTAACAGGGGCCATTGAACAGAATTTTTGATTTAAGGTGATGGATGTGTTCCTCAAAATCCTGTGTTATGCTATTTTATTGAGGTAAGGGTAACATACACAAAGATAGGAGAAAATCACACATTAAGCCTTTCCAATACCTGGCAAACTGAGCCCAGGAGAAAGGTGGGAGTGAATGGTATTATGTTCAGGGAAAGAGTGCCACCTATTGGTACTTGCTGCACTAGACTGTATTCATATACTTTGCTTTCAGTTACCATTTGGTGTGAAGGATTGACAAACAGGGAAAAATTCTTATAAACTAATGCAGTTTTTATACTATACTTTTCTTGTTATCTTATTTAACACGCATATATAAGCTCATTCATGCAATGGTAATATGCACTGTAGCGGGGGATACTGTTGCGGCAGCTTTCTAATTCGATAGGCAGCCACCTGATCTTGGCTAGAGTAGCATTTGGAGGCCTAATTCTTTGGGGTGGCTTTTGGCCCATTCCTTCCTCAGGCTCGAATCTGTCTCATCAGCCCTTCCAAAAATTCTCTAAGCCATTTAATACCCTGCAATAAAACCCTTTCTGTTTAATTAGCTAGAATGGATTCTTTCTTCTTGTACTAAATACAGATAGAGTAAATATTAGCTGGAGGTGCTGAAGGTCAGACTCTAAAGAAAATAGAAGGCTGAGATTGCTAAATTGATCTGACAGGGCTTAAAAATCATAAATATCCCTCCAGATACTTGAATTTAAGACCAGAGAATTATGCAATGGTAGTATATGGTACATATTTGTGAAAGATCTACTTATATTATTGCCTGGAGTCACTTAGAATGAAGCGCTTATTAAGTTATATAAAGACTGTGGGTTGAGCTGGATATTTTTAGCTTCCTTAGAGGATTTATAGGAAAAATAAAATGATAAGCTTAGAGCTTTAAAAATCCTTGCTCATTGAATTATCAGAAGATAAGAGGTCTTCTATGGTGCCCCTAATAGAATCCGATCCTTGAAGGCATAATATTAACATACAAAAACCAGAAAGAGTCTGATCCTTTGAGTTGCCAAATTATCGATACAAAGTTAGATGAATTCATAGCCCCCCTAAATGTCTTATTTAAGTTTGGGGTGTCTGTTGGGAAACAGTGGGACTCTAAGAATTGAAATGGGGTACTCTGGGGGATCCAGATACATCTTAGTGCCTGAAGTCTGAATGTCACTGAGCCTCTCTTGGCAGGAGAGGCAACCCCTCCCTATCTGATAGTGTTGCCCCTTCCTTGTCTGAAGTTGTTGTCATGAGGCAGTTGACGTATAATGTGATATTACACAGTATGTTCTTTATTGTATCTGACTTCTTATTCAACATAATATTTTTGAGAATCATCTATATTGCTGCATGTGTTAGTAATTGATCCTGTTTATTGCTGAAATATTCCATAAAATAAATTTGCTTATCCATTTCCTGTTGATGGACATTTGGGCTATTTTCAGTTTGGCAAAATATGAATAAACCTGCTATGAACATTTTTTGAAGTCTTCTTTTGACATATGTTTTTATTTGTCTTGTGTAAATATCTAGGAGTGGAATTGCTTGGGCATATAATAGGTGCTTAACTGCCAAAGAACTTTACAGAGTAGTTGTACAATTTATAGCAATTCAAGAGTCTGGTTGGTTCAAATCTTTGCCAACAATTGGTGTTGTCAAGTTTTTAAAATTTTAGTCATTCTACTGCGTCTGAAGTAGCATCTCTTTGTAGTTTTAACTGATTTTCCTGATTACTAATGATGTTGAGCATACTGCATATGCTTACGGGCCATTCTTATATATTCTTTTTTGAAGTGTCCATTCAAGAATTTGCCCATTTGTTTTAATTGGGTTTGTCTTAATTAGTGAATTGCAAAAGTTCTTTATATAGTCTAAGTTTTAATTTAATGATTAGTGATTTTTTGTGGCTTGTCAAAGAAAACTGTGACCCCCAAGGTCATAAAGATTTTCTCCAATTTATTTGCAGGTGCTTTATATTTAAGAGCTCCTTCTATTATTGGTCATTCGTGATGGCTTAGTGTTAAAATTTCTACTTTTGCCTTCCTTTGGTTTATTTCTCTGCATATCTTCTTCCATTCCTTAACTATCAAGCTTTTGAAAATCCCACTTCCTTCAAATGTTTTTGTTTACTACATAATGCTGGATCTTGGTTTTATAAATTCAGTCTGAGAATTTCTATTTTGGTAAGTTACCTTAACTCATTTACATTTATTTTAATAAATGAATAGATACAATTTTCTTCGGCAGGTATATAGAATTTATAAATTCTACTTTTTGTGCTTCACTTGGTATCTAATTTATTAAGGTCATTTAAATATTTTTTCTTTATAACGTTCTTGATATAAAATGTTCTTCCTTCTCCATATACCTGGCATGCAGGTATTTCCTGATTGTTCATTCTCTACCCCAACCTCCCAAAGCACAATTTTGGTATTATTTTGAGTTTAGTTATGTGTTCTTTTGAACCTTTTTTGTTTACTGCAGATTTAGATAGTAGTCAATTCAGTAAGTTATTTTCTCACCCTTACATCATTAATAATGTTAATAAACTTTTATTAATTAGCATCCTTTTGCATTTATTTCTGTCCTTATTTGGTTACTTCCTCCATATATAATTTCATGTAGGTTTTTTTCTTAAAACTTTTGACACTTTGTGTGATTGAAAATAGTTTTATTTTGTCTATTTCTCTAAATGAGAATTTGCTAGTATAAAACTATGCCATTAATTTATTTTTATTTTTCCCCAGTAACTTGAAAATGATGTATCACTGTTTTCTTGCCTACAGTGTCAGTGATTCATCCTATCAATCTGATGCTTGCTTTTAAGTCAGATTCACTCTCTAAGCTTGGAGAGTTGTCACATTATTTTAGGTATTCTTGAATTTCACTCTAATTTATCTAGATTGTGTGTGTGTGTGTGTGTGTGCATGACTGAGAGATTCTTTTGAAGTTTTTATCTTTCCTTAATTCTTAGGAACTATGAACTTTTATTATTTAAAATATTTCCTTCTTTTTATGTTTTTTCTTCACATACTAGGACATCTATCATTTCAATATTGCTGCATCTACTTCTACCACTTATATCCTTAACTTTTTTTCACATTATTTATCTGTTTCTAATACTTTCTAGGAGAATTTCTTGACCTGATCTTTTGACTTAGTGACTTGCTTTTTTGCCACTAAATTCACACTTGATATTTTCATTTTAGATATTCTGTATTTTATATATAACAGTTGGACTATCTTTTTTTATAAAGATCTGACTTCACTCCATGTTACAGTAGCCTTCCTGATCTCTTCGAGGAAGAGATTTATTTTGCTTATTTTAATTTCTTATTCTCTCAGGTTCATTAATTTTTCTTCATCTTTTATTATTACTCAGTTTGTTGTCTTTCTTCTCTAGGGTTTGTGTTCTTTGGAGGTCCCATTAGTTTTTCTGGTTAGATTATATTCCTTTTAGGAAAAGAGCAAAGGTGGATTAAAGTTTGATCCCTGGTTGGTGCATTTCTGCATAAGTTTAGAGTGGGGGATGAATGAGGAAGGCATATTAGGATGGTGAGAATCTGAAATAGGAATATATACTTCCATTTTTGACAATCCACATGACCGTGTCTCTAGTGGAATTTCCCATCATTCTCTGAAATTCCTTTTCTCTAAGGGTTAATTCCCAGGGTTTTAATTATTCAGATCTTAGAGTCCAGAGGGGGCTGTGGAGAGAATATCAAAGGCAACTGGGTCTTCCTGCACCATTTTATCCATTTTCCATCCCAACTTGATTGCAATCTTGATTTTAGGCTACTGTAACAGTCAGTGTTCTCCAGAGAAAGAGAAAAAATAGGATATATCTATAATAACTCTATCTATCTCTGCCTCTGTCTCTATCTCTATCTCTCTAATCACTGTTCTCTTTACCACTGGAAATATAGTCATCAGTGCCTTTAAATCTAATCTGATTAGAGAACCAATTCCAGAAATCACAGAACCAATTTTTAAAAACTCATTCTTAAGATTCTGTTCCTCTAGAACCACTGTTCTTGGTACCAAATTCTGTATAAGTCAGCATTCTCTAAAGAAACAAAATCAATAGGAGACACACACTCTCACAGAGGGAGAGAGAGGATTGGTTCACATGATTGGGGGTTGTGAGGACTGGCAAGTCTGAAATGCACCCCACAACAAAGAATTATCCAGTCTAAAGTCAATAGTGTCAGTGTTGGAAAACCCTGGTGTAAAGTGATATTTATAAGCTGGAATAATTCTACTTAAAGCTAAGGGTGCAACATAAAGTATAAAACATTACCAAAGGATCCTTTAATAAGCATATGATAGTTAAACTGTTATAGTTAAATTCGATCTTCTTAGACTGAAGTAATTTTCTAACACAAGAAATCTAGAATGTTGTAATTATATAATGGAATCTAACATTGCCAAATATTAACAAATAAAAATCTGGGGCAAAATAACATGTAATTTGTTTCTTTCTAATTATTTTTAAACATTAACTAATGCTTTCCTACAAAACAAAATAGTGCCAATGAATTTTGAGTTTAGGAGCTGACTGTAAAATTCTTTCTTTATATGATTACCCATTTTTTTAAAATAGAAACAAAGCAAATGTATCTTACCTTCCTGACCCTTTAGTCTATTATAAAAACAAAACCTGGTGGAAGCATAATTTGGAAAATACCAAAAATTTGAAGACTACCACCAATCACATTATGCAGATATGATGGCAATTAATATTTTGCTGTGTATCCTTGTTGTTTTCCTTGTTATGTAAATATATAATATATCTCTCTATACTGTACTATTTATAATCTCTATATCTCTATATACTGAGCTACCTATAATATCTAGCTATAATAGCTAATATCTAAACATTGAGCTATCTATAATATCAAGACATATTTATGTGTATTATATTTAGAATATCCATTATAATATTAGAATATCTTTTTTATTCATTATATTTGGGGCATTTTCCTATAACCTTATATTTTCTTCAAAGACATGATTTTAATGAGTATATCTTGTGGAGGTATAATGAATTCAACTGATCCCTTTTTATTAGATATTTCATTTCCTCTTCTTTCATACTGATATAATCCTGTACTGTTTAGATCTACCTCTTATATAATGTGTATAGCTTTATTATTTAGATCAATCTGAGAGCTTCTTTTTAAATAGGGATTCTTACATATTTACATGCACTGATGTAACTGATGTTGGTCTGTCGTTTTACGTATTTGAGTTTTTAATTTTCTTGTATTTCTTCTCTTTGACTATAAGTATTAATTTTCTTTTCTATTTTACCCTCCAATAATTTGTAAGATATTCTATTAGTGGCTATATTATGCTATTTTAAAATATCATTATTTAAACTATTTTCCTGAATTCTTTTCACTATAAAATTAAAACCATATATCAATTTCTTCTTCCTAGCTTATTTCTAGAGAGTGAAATTATATAAATCTCGTACATTAGACAAACTCATACAAGGACATTTAGAATTAATGGATTTCCTCAGAATATTTACATTAGAAAGTGGGAAATACATGAAATTTTTACACTGAAAATCTCTCCCCTATTTAATAATGTGATCCCTTTTAATTTTCAAAGAATTTTAGTAAACTTTTTATATTCATAAGTCCTAGAATATACTACTAGAAAATTAGAAATACAAAATATGAAGATTTTTAGTTTTTGTATACCAGTCTTGAAGAATCACTTTATTTTTATGTTTCTACTGTAACTATTTATGATTGTACTATGTGTGTAAGATTCTGAGGGAAATGGTAGTAGGTTCTACTCTAATGTATATTAATCTCTTTTAAGAAACATATTATTTTATTGTTTTTTCTTATGTCTACACTGATTATGTACAACTCTACCTTCCATTTTCCACCCTCCAATTCCTGTAAATTTGAGAATGATGAATGAAAATCACTGTAAAAGTTATTGTTCTTTCACTTCTATTATTTTTGCAAGTACATCCCTTTTGGTGGGTAGAAATCTTTGCTTTAATCTTTCATTTCAAATGAGGTCTACTCTTTGGCTCAAAATGAATTATCTTTTGGGGCAAATTATTTTCATCTCTCCCAATATGTTGAATTAAATCTTGATAATGGTGGTAATAATAAAATACTATTACAACTATTTTTTGAGGAATAAGGTCATCTTTAAAGTGTTGTTTGAATTTTAAACTGTATTAAAACAACAGCTCAATTGGGGATTATAAAACTTACTTAAGAATAAGAAGTTAAGTATTTACAAAATTATGGAAAATATTCTGATTGAATATTTCCATAATAAAGGAAAGTTAAATATTCTTGCATTATGAGTGACCAATTAAAATAAATTATTTAAAAAAAAACAGTATGCATTTATCAGAAATTTAGTTTATGTGTTATATTCTTTTTTTTGTTATTGTTGTTAACCAGCACCATGATTTTTCACATTTATTTCCGAACTGATCATGAACCAACTGTCTCTAATGAATAAACAGCTGATACATCATATTATTATGAATATAAAGAAATGAGAACAAATTTTCCATAAACATTAAACTAATGGGTGATTTAAAAAATTTGCATAGGAAGATAATAGCACCGTATCTTGGTGGATTTTTTTTTTTATTGTAGGTATTTAAACTCCCACAGCCTACTGCCCTCCTAAGAAATACAAACTTGTTTGGATGTCAAGAATGCTCTTGCTCATCAATCACACTACTATTTTTTATCTGCCTTCTGTGTTTTAAGGGATGTGGGGTTGCTCTGCTCTAAGTGTCTTAGGCCTTGTCTAGAGCAAAGCATTCACCACCGGAACAATCTACTGGTATAAACAGAACCCCAACTCCTTAAATGCTGGAAGATAATGGAAGTCTGGGAAAATCACTTTGGATGGGTATTGAGAGTAGGCATACAGTGCTGAAGCCAGCAGTGGGGCTCATGCAGAAGAACATGTGGGTCAGGATCACTGTGGCTGTCAACAGGGGAGGGGCCAATCCTACAGAAGTACAGGGAGCCTGAGTGGCAGCTTCCCAGCTGCTGTGCTCTCAAGGCCTGAGTGCTCTCAAGGCCTGAGTGCTCTCAAGGCACTCAAGTCAGTGTCTGTAAATGCACAGCCCTTCCTACAGCATAGTCTTCCCTTCTTTGCAGGGAGCTCTTCAGTTCTTGGGTAAAGTACATTAGAATTCTTCTTTGTAATAACTGCCCCTTTACTTAAGCCTGTTTCTTGTCCCCAAAACTTTGCTCTCTACTTCTTATCCAGTTTTTGTTTACTTGTGTCTTAGTAAATACAAACTATTTACTCATAAAAGTTCTCAAATGAAAAGTAGAAAGTCACCTAGTCAAACAATAAACTTCTTTATTGGGAAGAAATTTGCTAGTCTATTCTATGTAGGCTCTATGGACGATTTTGATCTGGACATACCAAATGTTTCTTAACGTATTTCTCCTACTTTAAATTCACAAAGACATGATAAGAATTCAAGTGCTTATTGCTCCCTGCATTGACTATTGCCGTTGTTTTCTTACTGGTCTCTCTGTCATTATTTTCTCCTACCTTCAATTTATTCTACACACTGATGACATTTTACATTTTCTAAAGCAGAAACACTTGGCTTTTCAACAAGGAAATCTAAACTCCTTGCTTGGCATTCAAGAATCTACACAGTTTGTCACCACCTTGCTGTTCATGGCTTGCTCTCCACTGTCATACTTGGTATGCGTCATGCCCTAGAGGAAGGTGAGCTTGGTGAAGCTGCACATGCCCTTCATTTCCTTGTCATTGTCCTTGAGGTCAAGCAGTTCTTTCCACTAGAAATGTTTCCCTCTTCACTTTTATGCTCTCTCCTTTTTGAAAACTTTTTAAACTTTAAAACACAGCTCAAATGATTAATTCTTCTTTAAACTTTCCAGGATAATTTCCAATCACTATTCATGTCTCTCACTTTGGGGGATCCCTCAGGATGTCTCATTCTTCCTTTATTGAAATGTTTTATTCTTATATCTAATTTTCCCTACTGGGTGTTAAGCTTTGTGAAGCAGATCCTGAATCTCATTTTTTCTTATCACGGTAACTAGCAAAATATCTGGCTCATAGTAAGTCTTTATATACATTGATTTTCATTAAAGATTATAATGATATATATTTATATGTTTTGGATATTAAATTAAAGATAAATATAATTAATTATATTTTTAGTAAAGTGTTATTTCATAAGAGCAAGTATTTCTTAATATTCCAAAATATCAAGTTGTTTCCTCCTGAAAAAAACAAAAACCACCATTGTTAGGAGACACAAATATAGTACAAATCAACATAGAAAGTAAAAGAATTATATTTTTAAATTAATAATGCTGAATATGTACTATAAACATATTGTTACTTGATAATTATATCTTATTTAAGCTAAATCCAATAAAAATTTTAAAAATCCTTATTTCAAAACAGTAAGGTATTAGAATTGAGTTTTGGGATTATGTTTACAATTATGTTATTGTGTTTAATATTTTGAAATGGCAAGGTATGCTTTGTATTTGGAGATTTTTTTTCCTAATACTTTTCTCTAAGATGCTTGATTTAACTCAGTAACTATCTCTTTTTCTCTGTACTAGCATCAGTTAAGGTTATATGAATCTTTGTTTTATTCAAGTTGCATCACTAAAACATGAGCATTTAAGTTCTTAAGTTTGCTTTTATTCTTTGGTGCATTGTGCATGCCTATGTACATTCATGTGAATTGATTTTTTAGGAGGCAAGACAATCTAGTGTTTGGTCAAGAAATTTTATATCAGCACAAAAATCAACTAAGCGGGTGGATGGAAACAAGATAGATTTGTGTGTGTGTGTGTGTGTGTGTGTGGATAAGTGAAGAGAGGAACAGAGTTGTATTGAACTAAAAACACATCAGAATGAAAATAGACTTCAAAATGACTGGCTCAGAGGAGTGATACTGTGAACAAATTAGGTTCATTTTTCCCAATGCACAGCAAGCCAAAACGCTGGGACACTGAGGTTTACAGCAAAGAGAGGGTTGATTCCTAAAGCAGCCAAGCAAGGAAACTGGAGAATAAGCCTCAAATCAGCCTCCCTGAAGGCAAGGGGCTCGGGGTATTTTGAGGATAAAGAATCAGGTTGAGGTGTGGGGAGCATGTGGAAAGGTGTTGGAAAAGGGAGCAATAATTGTGTAACTATTATAGTCAGCTGTGTCTAGTTTCTGTAGCTCAAACTAGACACAGCTGACTCCAAGTTCCTGGCAAACAACTCAGGCAAACATCTTACTGTTTAGGCTACGTGCTGCTTGGAGGACAGGCAAGTCTTTTATAGCAGCAGTTAAAACAACCTTGATTAGTGAAGGCAGGTTACAGGTAAAATGCATTTCACTAATGATAATCCACAGTTTCAACGTCACCAAGATGGTACCATAGGTCATTCCTGAATTTGCTCTCCTTATACGGAGAGTGACCAACAACTCCCTATTCACAGACAAGACGCCACTGAGAAAACCCTGGAACACAGGGTGAGGCTGAAGCACGCTTTGAACTACAAAGACGAAGACAGATGGCATTCTCAAGGTAAGAGGAGCAGCTACACACTGACCGCATCTGCCCCTCCCCCAGGCTAGCACGATACTGTGATGGACGGCTCCCCTGAGCTTACAGTTCCTCCAGTGGGAAAAGAGAGCCTAGGGTGGACATCCAGCTCCCTCAGTGTTGCGGGTCACTTCTTGGGAGTCCCCGCTCACTCTCGCCCTGTGGGGATCACAGGGGAATCCGCTGGGCCTGATCCCTGGGAAGGTGACTGTGAAAGAGAAGCGGGGTAGGGGCTCGCAGTGACCAGCATTGGGATCTTGGCAGAATGACTGGCTCACTAGAGGGCATAGATGAAACAATATAGGCAGTGTTATGAGCGAATATTTTGGAGGCTGACTGTCAGGTTGAATTCTGGTTTTGCCGCTTACTTAGCGGTACGTTCTTTGGCAAGTTACTTAGTGTCTCTGTTACTCAGTTTACTCTTTGGTAAAGAATAATAAAAGAAGGTACCTCATAGGATCATGGTATTAAATTAGTCATTTTATATTAATCATTTAGAACTTGTTTCTTATCAGCTGTAATTATGTCATAGAAGCACTTCAAATATATAGGAATATTAATAATAGCTAACACTTTTTGTACTTTGTGCCAGGCACTTGACATATATTACTTCATTTAATCCATCAGTTACTCTCTGTGTGCCAACAGGAAAGTAATGACATATTCAAGACAAGTAATATAAGGAGAGCTGAAAATACTTAAATAAGGGGTATTGATAACATAGGGCTAGCATAGCAGGGGGTCCTTACCAGCCCTAAGCTTGAAGGGGGAAATGGAGTTACTAGGACCTAGTGTATGTAACTATATGAAGAATTGCCAACCAGAGCCGTGGTCTTTGATAGGTAGATGTAGCCAATCTACAGTAACTTGGCAAGAAGAAAGAATAAATACCCTTCATGCCCTACCATCTCCATCTCTGGTCCAATGTGATGATAGAAGGCAAGAGAGATCAATGGTTTGGTTCATATAAGTAGGCCTCTCTGAGCACAAAGTAAGTTAGGGATAAATGGAGAGGGGATACATAGAACTGAATGTTGTCATCAACAACAAAAAAGACAAATATGTGAGGTGATGGGTATGTTAATTACGTGGTGGGGATCCTGTCACAATATATATGTACATCAAATCACCACAATGGATACTTCAAATATCTTACAATTTTGTTAATTATACCACAATAAAGCTGAAAATTATTAGAAAGAAGGATAATGGGAGCAGTATTTACAGATAGACATAAATATTATATAAATATAATATTGAAAAAAGAGTGTTTGCTTTGGCTAATATAAGGTACTTTATATTTGAGTGAGACATTGATAGTGCTAAACTGAAAAAGAAAGTCATGTTCATACTTTGGACATGGTTCAAGAAGGGAAAACTGTGGCTTGAGCCAACCACATTATATTGTTTTAGGATAAGTTCTCATTTTCCTTCCAACTTTTCCACTAGGAACTGGTAGTGTGAAACTAATCATGATAACAGGGATATTAATCCCAAGACCATTGAGGAGATTGTTCAAGAGCATTGAATCATACTAAAGGAGCTTAAATCACTAGCGCTAGATAAATTAACTTTGTAAGGACATTTCTGCAGTCTTAAACTTTTTGCAACTCCATGCAGGGCACTTTTGCCCAATGTCTTGACAGTGCCTCAAATTCAACCAGTAAAAATAGTTCATCCTCCATTCCCAAATTTACTCCTACTTCTTTTTTTCTTAATGTCAATCTCTTAATTCACTTGATTCTCCTAGTTATATGTTCCTGAACCTTCATAGTTCTGTCTTTCCCATTTGATGAGTCTCTATAGCCAACCACTTTTCAGATGCTGCTGGCAAGCATTCTACCATTTCTTAAATCTCCTACCGAACCCACTCAAGTAATCCTAGCTCAGTCTTTTCTTACATTAGTGTAAAACTGCTATATTGAATGTGCATAGGGAAACGCAAGGCTGAGTAGTATGCTGCTTATGCTGTGAATAATCTCATAGTTTAGTCTGCCTCCCTCCTGGATTATAGTGTCATCTCCTTTCTGGCCTCGTTTTACCCATTTTCATGCCAGTCTAATTAGCCCTGAAGACTGCCACCAGTTAAAATACAATAATATAGATCTGATCATGTCACATCCTAATAATCTTTACATGAGCCTTTCCTGAATCACCAAAATTCCATTACGGTGATGAATAAACAGTATGGAAGTAGTTCTCAAGTTAATGGTTCTTATTTTCTCAATTGGAAGTGTTGGTGAGTGGGTGGTGAATAAAGAAAAAAAAGTACATTCTCTTGGAGGAAAATCTCTGGGCTGTTTGATGATTCTATACTGATGAGTTAAAAGAAAAGCTCTAAGAAACTCTCCATAAGGTTAACATCTTGTTTATGAATTTGAAAAAACATGCCTTTTTCTAATTAATTTAAGTTGCTATGATTCTGGAAGTTTTACAGTAGAGAGTGTGACTATAACCTTCAAAAATTAATTATTCAACTATTTAATAGAATTTTTAATGCTCAATTATCTTTTAAGAATATTGCATAAAACAGAGAAAATAAAATAGCAAATTGCTGCATTACAGGCTAAACTATAAAAGGAATAAAGTCTTAAGTAGTTTCTTGCCTCGTATTCCTAAAATCTCTTTTAAATTCTATAATAAAATTATCTTTCTACAAATTTAAATACTGTAACAATGTTAGCGATATTAGATTCAGTCATTTCCATCACTTTTATTTAAACTTTCCTAATTTTAAGAAATAAGAGGGAAGAGGAGCTCTACAGTGATGGACACCACAGTACTGATTTAAAGGAATATTATAGTCCTTCAAGAATAAGTATTTCTCCTCCAAGCAGTGCCGAGATAGGGCATTTCTAATTATTACAATTTATAAGACTTAATAATTTTACTCACAACAGAATAAGACAGTTAAAATGTCACTTCACAGTTAAGGAAATTGAGGTGCATAGAATTCAATAATTTGCTCAGGGTCACATTGCTATTAAGAGCTGGAGCTGGAATTTAAACCCCAGGTTTTTGGTCACATTGACATTCCTAGATCTTTCCATTTTGCACTGTTCTTCCAATCAATATTTTTTACTAGACTATTTATCACTGCAGATATTCCAAACCCAATTATAGAGGTACTCAAGGGTGAGTTAAATTTTGGCCTCCAAGTGCTGCTCGCTGGGAGTGAGGTAACGGGCCCTCAAGAACTGTCTTGATTTATCTGTAGTCTTTCCTCTTGTCTTGTTTCAGAGGGCTGAAATGCTGCTTCAACAAATACCTCACTATTCTATTATCACCACTATTTGTAAGGTTTTCTAACAATTGCAACATAGTTTTCCAGACTCACTTTTTCCAAATTTTTACTTCTTCTGCATAATCTCCTCCATGCTGCTTTCTTTTTCTCCCAACCAACTTAAAATTCACTTTCATCCTTTCTTTTCCGTTCTACAGTCATCTGCTCCTACTGTGACCTTGATTCCTGTAGTGGAATTTTATTTTCTGTTTCCAGTTATCCTGTAAAAGATCCTTTCTTTTCCTTTAAAAACTTCTGTATTTAGAAGAAAACATTTTATTCCTGAGTAAGCCCAGCAAGGGAAAACAAATTCTCTTAAAAACAATGCAAATGTTCTTATGTGGCTTTTTTTCTATCTCAAATTTAAACCATCTTCTGCTCCAAAAACATATATATAAGTGACATAGTTCAAAGGTTGTTAGACAGAAATGCCTACATGGTGAATTGCTGAATTCGCTTTTTAATCTTCTGCTATCCACCTGCATTTACATTTGTTTACCTTTCTTACATAAGACTATATGACTATTCATGATATAAATTATTTGTTTTCCTTGATAATGCTGCTTGGAAAATAATACAAAGCTCTTAAATAAATTTGCCTTCAATAACTAAAACCCATTTAAGACCTAGCTATTGATAACTAAGAATAATTTGTGAATAGTTAGATTTCTTAACCTGAGTGTTTAAATGATTTGAATTGCTAGCTCTTTCATCTCTTTCCTCATTTGTTCTTTGTAAAGACATTACAATAGGTATTATTCAATAAGTACTCCCTAAATGTTAAAATTCCCTTATCAATACAAATTATACTATGAAGTTTGAAAATATATACCAGATAAAATAAGAATCATTGAAATCTGTAGGAATTCTAAACACTTTTCACAAAGTTCGACTTTCGAATAAGCAAATCCTGCCAAGTAACCACTCAAAGTAGAAAGTGCATAGTACGTTCCGAAAATACTGTAGCTGATTTGGAGTTAGAGTCACATGGCTCTTTCATTTTTTTTTTTTTGCAAAACCCAGGTGGATTAGGCACACATAATTTAGAGTTTATACATTACCAGCTTTATATCAATTCTGGAAAGCAGGTACAGATGTCCTGGAAAAATTCTGATCATAAATAATTGAAAGGTGGTTTCTTCATGTTATAGAAGCTTTTAGCTGCATCCTACCAAGATCACAATGTACATGATGTTAGGGTAGGAATTAGAGTGTCTGCTGGATTTTATTGCTGTTTAGAGACAATCTTTGTGTAGTTGATCCTATTCACCTCAAATAGATATTTGTAGATAAGTAGTAGAGCAGCAAGGTCAACTACCCTGATTGTCACAGTCACTGTAATCCTTTCAGCATAGATCAACAATGCTAGGTCACATGGTAGAAGTGGGAAAGTCAGGAAGGGGAGGGGAAGCTAGCAGATAAAATAGGTTATCTTGGCTACAGGTCAGGTCTACATCACAAGAAGCGGTCAGGCACTCGGGCACACAGAGATGAAATGTGAAATTCAGCAAACCAAGTGATGCAGAAATCAAATGCCCATGAAAAGCATTGGTGAACCAATATTCCCTGTTCAGTCAAAGTCTCCTGTCAGGAGTCTGAGAAGTCAGCAGTTTCTGGCTAGGCATGGAGTGTATTATAGTTGCAGAGTAAAAATAGCTTCGACTTTTCTATAATCACTTTATAAATAATAAAATGTGTCCAAAGCCATCACACACCCTGATTATTTCATATAATATTTAAAACCACCCAAGGAAAATGTCATTCTTACATCAAAGAAAGTAATAGGAAGCCATGATAAGAATGGAAGTTGACACTTGGACGTGTGTTCTGAGGAAGAAGCTTCATACTGGTCTTGTGCTCCTTACTAGAATTAAGTTAATGCCTGAACTCACACGTGAAGCTTAGGAACATTTGTGGAACAGGAAACCACATAATTCCAACGTGTAATTGTTTTCAATTCCCAAACAGAATAGATGTGCTCTCCTTGTATTTGGCTTCTCGAGGTAGAAAATTATATGGAAATCCTGGGATGGCCATGTTGTGATAAAAACTTTTTTTTCAAAAAGTAGGTAAACTAGACCCCTTATGACTGAATTTTAAATGGAAAACTGATGCTTTTGACCAGTAATTACTAAACACTGGTGCTGCTAGTGCTGGGACTAGGGTTAGTTTTGTGTGTGCGTGTGTGTGTGTATGCACACATATGTATATAAATATGTACTTAATATTTTGTGTGAAATGTGAAATGAGATAAGAATATATACTATTTTAATTATACTAAATTTATTCAATATGAAGAATTCTTTATTTTCAGATAATGAATTTCATACAGTTTTAAGAAAAATAAATTGTTCTTTTACAAAATAGTAGTAAAGGAAATATTATGTAATGAAAATAGCTATTTTTTTAAATTGGCAGAGACTATGTACCAGGCACTGTTTTAAACTATTTACAAATACTACTCCTGTGGTGACTACCTTTAAAAAGGGCCACATATCATTTCTTGCTTCTCTCATTAAGATGTGGAGTTTATTCCTTTTCCTTCCAATCCCTGTGATTTGCTATGACCAATAGAAAGTGACAGAAGTGTTTTTTTGTTACTCTCCAGCCTCAGCCTTAAGGTGCTTGTATAGATTCCACTCTCTCCCACTTGGAATGGTGTTTACCTCAATGTAAAAAACATCAGGGGCCCTCCAAAGAGGCCACAGGAGGGAGATAGATCAAAGTACCCCAGCTAACCACCAGGTATGTGAAGATGGCCAACCTGAACCACCTAGCTCTAGTGAAACTTCCAGATGATAAGTTTATGAACAATCCCAGGGGAGAGAGCACCAGAAGAACTGTTCTGCTGACCCCTGCCCAGACTGCAGAATCCTGAGCAAGTTAAATGGTTAATATTTTAAGTCACTGACTTTGGGATTGGCTTGTTATGCAACAAGATATATCTAATGCACTCCATTACCTATTATGTCACTATTATAACTTTCTAGTATGCTCTTATTATCCCCATTTTACAGATGAGGAAACTGAGATTCGGGGATGTTAACAGCTTGCCAAAGTCATACCCTGAACAAGCGGGATTTCTATTTATTTATTTATTTATTTATTTATAGTGGGATTTCTTAGATTCAGGTGTAGGCAAAATTTTGGAACCTAGTATGTTAAGAAGGTATTTGTTTTGTTTTTAAATATCCATACCTATTTTAAAAAGTTGGCAGTACTATGTTAGTCCTGTACTTAAACAAAAATCCCATTTAGTGAAACAAAAAACTTAAAAACTACTCTCAGAATATTTATCATATCATAAAGCATGAGACAATATGTTTAATAAAAACTCTCTATGTGTCCATTGCTTATATCTTGTCAGAAGTTCCTGAAAGCCATAACAGAAGGAAAGTTTGGCATGTAGGTATTTTATTTGGAAAATGATCCCAGGGAGCAGTAGAGAAGTAAAACAGGGAAATGAGAAAACCATCCAAGGGTGCAATATTAAGTTGGCATTTGTTACTGGCCACCTGAGCTCTATCCAGTGGACCTCTTAAGGAGTCTTATGAAATTAGCTCGTGACTCCTTACACTTGGAAGAAAGGGAGAAGACTTTGTCATTAGGAAGAGTGGTTTCATGGAGGTTAACTCTCCACACTTCTATGTAACCCAAGCATCCTAGAGTAGGAAAGAAGAAGCCCAGGGCACTGGCATGAAGCAAGGCGCTGTCAAGTGCATTTTCACAAAACTGGTCAAAGTCTATGAGGAAATGATGACCAGAACTTTGGCAGGAGGAAGAGGTAGGGCCAGGATGATTTGAAGTGGCCATAAAATGAATCTTGTACACATACTTAAATGCATTTCTTTGGAAGACATGGCAAGAATATTGCTTTGTGTGAATTCTCAATAAGGTTAAATAACCATAGGTTGAATGCCCTAAAACTAATATTAGAAAGATTACTAGAGGGAAGAAAGCATAAGCACTTTTCTTATGACATCTGACTTCTAGAGATTTGCTTCCTGCCCAAGGTCAAGCGCAAACTAAGAGAGGCATTAATTTGCATGTAGTATTTGACCTTGGCTGAACTTTCACTAGTTTGCACCCCTTCCCTCCACTTTTCTTTTTTGCTTTTGAAAGCCAACCATGACTAAAATATCCATGGAAGAGAAATGCTAAAATTCTCTTAATGAGCTACCCTTGCATTTGGTTACATAAGGTCAAAGGAAAGCACACTTTATATTTATATTTAAGCCACGCCAACTACTCACAGCAATGCCAGTGTGAGAGAACCAGTTTGAACTTAACATTAATTAGCTTTTTAGTGGGCTGTAAAACTTGCTCAACGTATGAAGTACTTCATAATTATAGGAGATTATGGTCATATTCTGAAGAACTGAGGCAGAAAGACCCTGAATAAAGCAAATTACATTTAGCTCTGAATTATAAAACAGTTCAATGCATTTCATATCTTTGGGAATATTTTGAAATAGTTGTGAATTTTATAAACTTTTAAGAAATGCTAAATAATTGTGTTAGGCATGCAATGACAAAAGTGCAAATTAATACATATTTATAATTCATAGTTACATGAAATAAGATTTCTTATTACCTGGCATTAATTTTTTAAAGAAATCAACCTACTCATTGTAGCTTTAAGTAAGGTATTGAACACATTTATTTTTCTTGTCTCTTATTTATTGAAGTACAGTTGATTTACAATGTTGCATTAGTTTTAGGTGTACAGCAAAGTGATTTAGTTATGCATACGTATATATCTATTTTTTTCAGATTCTTTTCCCTTATAGGTTATTACAAAATATTGAGTATAGTTCTCTGTGCTATACAGTAAGTCCTTGTTGTTTATCTACTTTATATATAGTAGTGTGTATATGTTAATCCCAAACTCCTAATTTATTCCTCCTCTGTTTTCCCCTTTGGTAACCAAAAGTTTGTTTTCTATGTCTGTGGGTCTATTTCTGTCTTGTAAATAAGTTCATTTGTATCATTTTTTTAGATTCCACATATAAGGGATATCATATGATATTTGTCTTTCTCTCTTTGGCTTACTTCACTTAGTACAATAATCTCTAGATCCGTCCATGTTGCTGCAAATGGCATTATTTCATTCCTTTTTATGGCTGAGTAGTATTCCATTGTATATATGTACCACATCTTCTTTATCCATTCATCTGTCCATGGACATTTAGGGTACTTTCATGTCCTGGCTATTGTAAATAGTGCTGCAATAAACATTGGCTGCATGTATGTTTTTGAATTATGGTTTTCTCTGGATATATACCCAGGAGTGGGATTGCAAGATCATATGGTAGCTCTATTTTTAGTTTTTTAAGGAATCACCATACTGTTCTCCATAGTGAACACATGTTATTTAACAAATGCATACTGTTATATCTATAACCAAGTGTAATAATTTATCTTCCCTTATATGAAAAGGGCAGCTGCTTTGCTCTCACAACAAACAGCTTTGCTGTAACTCCATACATCACATATATTGTGTTGCTTCCAGAACAATGTCAATTTCCTTGCTTCCTAAAACATTTTGGATTGTTATTTAGTGCCCAAGAGGCTAATTGTAAAGGGGAGGCTGATGAGGAGTTGGAATTTTAAGATTAACATATATGAAACTAGATACAACCACTGCCTAAACCATCATTGAAAGTGTAAAGAACTTTTGTGAAATGCTTTTGAAATTAAATATTTCTGAACTTTACTGAAGGATGTAGAGTAGATGTTCAAGTGTCATCCACAAGTAAATTTCCATTTTACCAATATTAATTTAATTTACATTCTCCAACTAGCATGAGGAAAAGAGTAGAGACCAGTATTTACTTTCCTTCTTTTTCTAAGAAATTGTACATAATGTGATATGAGTGAATGCAGTTTACAGAGAGTAGTTTCCCCATAATTACTGAATGGCATTGATTTGGAGTGCTAAAACCAAGTACTCCTCAGTTTTCAAATTAATATTGGTAACTTCAATGACTGTATTAGTATATGACATACTAAAGACTCAATCTAGGGACTGCTGAATAATTCTTTAGTAATTAAGCATAGCTTATAATCAGCATCCATCTTGGGTCTGCAGGGAAAAAAAATAGTGAACTAGGGATGAAAAAGAAAAGTCAAATGTCAAGAATTCACATGTGATATTTACTTAAAATCTAAATATTATAGCCATGTTATGGAATTTGCAGTGGCTTGCTGGTGCTTCAACTTGAGGTACAAATTGATGCCAAATCTTTTCTTCTGGAGTCAAAAGTCTTGGTAACTTTCTTGAATCCTTTTTCATTACTATTGTTGGTACATGTCTAAGTAGAAGAATCTGGTGTCAGATTTTATATCCTTATTATCAGCAATCCAGCACCATAGCCTCAAGGAAAATAATTACTCTGGTCCCAATGTTATCTTTGAATTCTAATTGAGACTTTTTGTGTGACATTTACTTACTTGTAAGGACAAAAAGCCTCTTTTTATACACATATATGTATTTAAATATATTTATTTTATGAAAATATAAAGTAATTTCTTCTTAGATAAAAAGATACATTTTAAATCTGTAAATAAATATAAATGGAACATATTTAAAAATATAAATTACTGAAAGTTGAGATCCATTTAGGAATGGACCTAAATTAAACAGGAAAAAAGCAATAGATACTGAGGAGAAATGTTAGTATTACAAAATCTCAAAATTAGACAACCCCAATGTTTATGGATTCATAAGATTTTATAAAGTATCCTCAATAAATAGTCAAATGGTATCTGTAAACTCACTAATAAAGGTATTCCACATTTCCAAATATTTTGTGACACTCTAAATAGAAATGTTCTCCCTAAAAACATAAATCTAAAAGCACTCAAAGGCTATCTTTTGAAATAGTTGTAGAAACAGTAGAAATCGGCAAATGCTGCCTATCAGCCTCCCTCACCCCATCTCAGGAAGCAGCTATGAATGTTTACCAACATACTACTTTGTCTTACATTTGTGCATGTTGTGTGTTTATTAATAGTTTGTTCCTTTATATTGCTGAGTAATATTCCACTGAATATATATACCATATTTGTTTATTTCAGTTGTTCTCAACTGGGGATAAGTTTCCTCCCTTAGGGTACCTATGGCAATGTCTGGAGATATTTTTGATTGTCATAACTGTGTGTTTACTAGTGACACCTGTTGGACAGAGGCCAAAGATGCTGCTAAACATCCTACAGTGCACTTGATAGTTCCCCCCCAAAATAATTATCTGATCTAAAATGTCAAAATTGCCACTCTTGAGAAACTATATTGTAATCTCCTTTGGGTAGATATTTTGCTTGTTTCATGTTTATGTCAATTATAAATAGCATAGTTTGAGTATATTTTATATCTCTTTTGGAGACATCTGAATGTATATTTTTTGGATAAATAACTAGGTGTAGAAATGCTAAGTAATAGGGTATGTATGTTCAGTTTTAGTAGATACTGGCAAAGAGTGTCCCAAAGTGGTTGTTCCATTTTACACTTCCATCAGCAGTGTATAGAAGTACAGTTACTCTTCATCCTCACCAACACTGGGACTTTTAGTATAATTTTATTTTTGAGGTTAGATTAGTATACAATGATAACTCATATTTTCATTGTATAATTTGATGTGATTTGATAAGTATTACAACATAGAATATTTCTATCAACCCCAGAAGTTCCTTTTCTCTACAAATTAATCTCAACCTTTATAAACAATCACACTTCTGATGCTATTAAATATATTAATTTTTCCATTTCTCAATATTCATATAACTGTAATTATGCTATATGTGTTTTTTTGTGTGTGTTAAGCTTCTCCTGCTTAACATAATGTTAATGTTGAGATTTAGGCCTGTTGGTGCATGATTCAGCAGATTTTTTTTAAAAAAAATATTCCCCTGTGAATATTGTTTTTTATCCATTTTTGTTGACTGATATTTGTTTTTATGCCAATTAATAATAAAGCTACTAGAATATTTTATATGTAATTATTTTACTTATGTATGTTTTATTTTGGGTCAGGGATAAAGCCAACAAGGGGAATTGCTGGGTCAATTTGTTTGGCTTAGTAAAAAGCCACCAGTTTTCCAACATGATTTTACTATTTTACCTTGCTCCAGCAGTGTGTGAATTGCTCCACAGAATTGCCAAGATTGTTGTTGACATTTAATTTTAACTATTCTAGTAGGAGTAAAGTGGTATGACATTGTATTTTTAATGTCATTTCATTGATGACTAAAGACGTAGAGAACCTTTTCATGTACTTATTCCCCATTTAAATATATTTCTTGTAAAATATCTTTTTAACTTTTTGTCCAAAATTGCTTGATTTTAAAAAATGATTTATTGGAATCCTTTACATGTTGGATAAAAGTCTTTTGTCAAATATATGTATTGTAAATATTTCTGTCTGTTACTTCTTTTTTAAAAATTTCCTTTATGGTGACTTTGATGAGCAGAAGTTTATGAACTTGTCTTTATGCAGGAAGTCCAGCAACATTTGTTGAAAAGAGTGTCTTTCCCCAGCTTCTTTCCAATTATTTTGGAATCTTTGTCAAAACTCTACTTATTTTATATGTGTAGGTTCATTTAGGGATTTAATGTTCTCTTCAGTTGATCTATTTATCTATCCTTACGCCAATGCACTATCTTGAATATTGTAGCTTTAATTAACTTTTGAAATAGGGTAGTGTAAGTCTTCCAACATTGTTATTTTATAAGATTATTTTGACTATTCTAGGTCCTTCTCACAGCCAAATAAATTTTAGAATCAACTTATCTATAAATACACCTATTAATATTTTAATCAAGATTGTGTTGAAACTATAGAACTATTTGCAAAGAATTTACATATTAATGATTGAGCCTTGCAACCATGAACATAGTATAACCTTCCATTCATTTAAATGTTCTTTAATTTCTCATAGCAAAATTGTCTGTATTTTCAGTTTGGGGGCTCACAAGCCCTTTGTTAAATTTATTCCAGTGTATTTATATATATATATATATTTCTTTTTTAAAAAATTAATTAATTTATTTATTTTTGACTGCGTTGGGTCTTTGTTGCTGTCCACAGGCTTTCTCTGGTTGCGCCAAGTGGGGGCTACTCTTTGTTGTGGTGCGCAGGCTTCTCATTGCAGTGGCTTCTCTTGTTGCGGAGCATGGGCTCTAGGTGCACGGGCTTCAGTAATTGTGGCACTTGAGTTCTAGAGTGTAGGCTCAGTAATTGTGGTGCACGGGCTTAGTTGCTCTGCGGCATGTGGAATCTTCATGGACCAGAGCTCGAACCCGTGTCCCCTGCATTGGCAGGCAGATACTTAACCACTGTGCCACCAGGGGAGTCCCCACCAATGTATATTTTTGATGTTACTGTTTAAGTACTGTTTTTTCCTAAATATCATATTTCAGTTTTTCTACTAGTACACAAACACACAGTGATCATTTACACTGTGACCTGCCTAAATTCATGCCTTAGTGGTGGAAGATTCTTTTATAGATTCTTTGGGATTTTATAGTTAACCACGTACCTGTGAAAAAGGCAGTTTATCTACTTCTTTTCCATTCTGCATGACTTTTATTTCCTTTATGTACTTTATTCATTGTTTATACTGACTAGAGTCTCTAATACAATGCAGAATAGAAGTAGTATGAGCAGACATCCATGCCTTGTTTGTGGGAAAGTTTTAAATCATGAATTCAATGTTTTTAATTGAGAGAGTTATTCAGATTTTCTGATTCTTTTGAACCATCATAGTTAGTTTGTGTCTTTCAAGAAATTCATCCAAGCCATCAAAAATTCTGAATTTATTGGCATAAATTTGTTCATAATATTAACACATTATTACTTGATGTCTAAAGAAACTGTAATAACTCTCAATTGATAGTATTACAAAAGTCTTTTCTCTGTTCTTCCTTATTAGTATTTTTAATGATTTATCAATTTTATTAGTCTTTTCAAAGAGAGAACTTTTTTTATTGTTTTTCTCTATGCTTTTTTGTTTTCTATTTCTTTGATTTTTCACTCTCATCTTTACTCTTTTTTATTTCCACTTACTAATTTTGCTCTTTTTAAAATTGCTTAAATTATAATATATTGTGGACTTAATATTTGTGTGCTCCCAAAATTCACATGTTGAAATCCTAACCTCCAGTGTGATGACATTAGGAGGTAGTAGCATGGTGTTAGGATGGTATTAGGAGGGCCTTTGGAAGGTAATTAGGTCATGAGGGTGGAGCCCTCAAGATTAGTGCCCTTATAAGAGGAGACATGAGAACTTGCTCCTCTCTCTCTGCTCTGTGTCCACCATGTGAGGATGGAGGTAGAAGATGGCCATTTGTGACCCAAGAAGCAGGTCCTCTCCAGGAACTGAATCTACTAGTGCCTTGATTTTGGATTGATCAGCCTCCAGGACTGTGAGAAATAAATGTTGGTAATTCAGTGTTGTCACCCAGACTGACTAAAACAAAGATACTCCATTTTAGATATTTCTGCTCTTCTAATTTGAGCATTTGAAGCTATAATTTTACTAGCAGAAATTTGCTAATAGCCTGAAACAGAACAACAAAGAAACTGTGAGTGGTCAAAGGACTCAGTTTCAATTTCCAACAGAGCATAGGTTGCAGGATAATTTAACTGTACGTGGGAGTGAGGTGGAAGGCATGGTGAGGGCTGATGCAATGATTCCTAATAGGGTCAGCTGTGCAAAATACAGAAAGGAGCTGATGCCTCAAGTAATGTGAGCCTATAATAAAACAGAAAAGCAAGCAAGCAAACAAACAAAATATGGGTCTTTTCATTATAGTCATGAAACTGCCTGCTAAAAAAAAACCTCTAGCTGTAGTTCATTCCTGTTTCTTACAGACAACTATACCTCTTAACTGGCAAAAGAAATGATAGAGAATGAAGTCTCTCTCCTTTCCCACTTACTAGGGCCTAGAAGTTTTTAATATAAACCAGTTCAACTTGGACAAAAACTGTTTTACTCCCTCCAGACATTACACACACATGGAAAGCAAAATAAATGAAGCTTATTGAATGTGTGAAAAGACCAGAAGGAAGCCTCTCTAAGGAAGCAGACACAAATTCTCCAAGTGAGCTTCAGCCTGATAAAGTATTTCATACATATTTAAAGTGTTTTAAAGAAGCTTATAAATGTACAAAAAATGTAATGAAATAAGAATCTATTTCAAATTTTTGAAGAAAAAGTTAATTTTCTACTGGTCCAATGGAGGAATGTGATATACTCCCAATAAAAATTATTTTTTAGATATGTTGAAAAACATTTTGATGCAAAATCTAGGCCTTTGGGGGGTAAAAAGTGTAATTAAATGTCACAATTACAGCCAACATGATTAAGGAGAAAAGTTAAATATCACATCATAGCCAGGAAGCCTTTGTAACATTCTGGATTATTTTTAAGGATTTTAAAGTGACTAGTGTTCCCACAATTTTTTGAGATATACTTTAAAAAAAAATTATGGTGGTTTGATTTTTATTCCTAAGATGGGGTGGGCTAGGGAATGTTTATTAACCATCATTATATACTTCATTGTAAGTTTTAATCTTTTTACCATTTCATTTTATCCATGTTTAGGAAATTAAAACCTTTTCATTATGCATAAAATGTTAAACTTCAAACGTAATAAACAGCAGTAATTTCACATCTGCTATAACATGCTTCTGGAGAGTGCAAACTTAATTGTGTCTCCAGAATATGAGTGGAGTAAAAGACAGGCTATCATGTCCTGGTTTACAGAAGAACAGTCCATGTTTGTCCTAGAACTACTGCACCATCCTGAACAAAATTGGCGCTACCTAATTTGCTTTTTTAGGAAAGCTCAACACATTATTTGGAAGTATATATAATAGAAAGTAACTGAATTATTACATTTTTTAGGGAAAGCTGTGTGGTGAAGTAGTAGTTAAGCTGGTCGGAAGAGGAATGATTTAATGAAATTGCATGTTGTCCTGAAGAGTTCACTACACGAGGATCATGCTGAGAAAACTGCAGGTTCCCAACTTAGCTTGTGACTGTTCCTATGAATCAAGGCTTACTTCCCTCACTGCGGAACTAATAAAGTCATCATTATTACTGGGTGCTAACAGTCAAAAGAAAACAAGTCTTTCCTTAAAAAAAAAAAAAAAAAAAAAAAGGGAACAAAACCACATAGAAAAATTGAATATATTAAATTGAATTTTTATTTCATTCACTCTATATACTTTAAAATAACAGGCTTATAAGCTATTAAAACAGTAATTTAAAAAATGTGCAGTGCTTTATGCACAGGTAAAGATGATATGTTATTTTATCATCTTACCATTTCTCTTTTGGACTTTTCACAGTTTTGGTATATTAGCAACTCTAATTTGACTCTCTGAGCTCTTGCGCTAAGGAGAAATAGAAGGAAGAAATGAACCCTTATTGAGGCTGACAATTGGGTTATTCTTCATACCTTATTTTAAGTTCTTCCATCTTCAAAACTACCTGAAACTTATTGATACAAAACCACAACCATTATATTATGCTTACAAGTTTTCTGGATTAAGAATTCAGACTGGGCACAGATGGGGGCTTGTCTCTGTTCTATGATGTTTGAGGCCTCAATGGATGGCTTCCCACTTTAATAGCAGGAGTGATTTGAACTGGTAGGGGTGGAAAACATCTAGGGACTTCATTCAAATGTCTGGCACCTGGGCTGGGATGAGCTGGAGTGTAGATTGGTTGGGCTGTCAACTGGAGATCTCATGTGTGCCTTCTTCATGAGGTTCAGGCTTCTCATAAGCATGGAACAAGCTTTCCGAGGAACCTAGGCAGAAGCCGTAAGCCTCTTGATGACCTAGTCTCAAGAGTCATGTACTATTACTTCTGCTGCCTGATATTGGTTACAAGCAAGTCACTAAGGTCAGCCTGTATTCATGGGAGAGCCCATATTCACCTCTCAAAAGTAGAATGGCAAAGTCCCATTGCAAAAGAGCATGTACAATGTGGAATTCAGTTGTGACTGCATTTGGAATGTAAAATTGGCTGAATAAAAATATCATAATCTTAATTTTTATAAATTAATTAAAAGAGCTACTGAGTAATGGACTTGGGACCATCACCAGTGCTTTTTGCATCCCAAAGCCTATGTTCTTTTACTTTATTAAATGCTTAATTTGTGTCATACACACAGACCAATTTTCATGTAAATTTTCAGTGTTGTGACTTTTGTCATACTTTTAGTGGGATAGATAGATTAATATTTCTTTACTTGGTATTAATTGATTGTGTTGTATATACTTAAGTTCAAAAATGAAAAAAATGCCTTATTTTATAAATTCAGATAAAACTAGAGTGCTAGTTATAGACAAAGTATTTTATTTTGAAAAATTGCTAGCCTCTGGGATCCTTAACAGTATCTTGGTTCAGGGACTATTGGATCTGGCATTGAAAAAGGAAGATGTAGCAATGTAGGAAAGTTTTCTACTAAGTTCCTATATCACCTTCTAGCCCCATGTTCCCCAATTTCACCAAATAGAATAACAAGTTATATAATGTAAATCTATCTTATCATTTATATAATGTAGTTGCTCTCATTCTAAGTTGGAAAGCACAACACTAGAGGGTTGTAGACAAGCTCTTTGACTCTTTGTCTCTCCCTACCATCCCCCATTATCTTTAATAGCAGATTTTCACTTGTCTATTCCAATTCGCTATTAAGCCATTGCTTTGAGGGTGATGAGGAATATGATTAGTCCACTGACTGTTAATATTTCTTCTCCCATTGTTGTGCTGAGTAGGCAGTGAAGTGAGTGCCTTGATCTGATGAAATGGACCCAAGAGTTCCAAACTGGCATAATACTTTTGGTTTCAGTCCTTTACAGTATATGAAGCATTGGCTTCAATCACTAAGTATGAAGAGCCAAACCCTGATTATGCATAAATCCATTTAAATCCACTTGGAACTATCAGAAAAGGGCCAATGTTATCTACTTGCCAGTTATGTGCTTGACATTCACCCCTGGGAATGTGTTCTAGAGTGAACTGCAGATTCTACCTTTCCTGTTAAAAACAGGGCAAGTTTTATTAAATATTTGCATTTCAGAGGAGCCAGCAATATATGTCACTTTTGCTCTTTACCTGACTGTCTTTAAAGTGTTTTTATTCTAGGCAGCATATAGTTGGGTCTTACCTTTTTTATCCAATCTGATCATATCTGCCTTTCAAGTGTGATGGTTTGATAATTTTTTCCTTTAAAGCACTTACCAATATAATTATATTTAACTCTATCATCTTGCTATTTATTTTCTATTTACCCTATCTATTCTTTGTTTGCTTTTCACTCTTCCTCTTCCCCTCCTTATTTTTCTGGTTCAATTGAATATATTTTATGATTCTGACCACCTCCTTTGTTAGCACATTAGCTATAATGCTTGTTTTGTTATTTTAGTGGTTGCTTTAAGGTTTATCCTATGTATCTTTAACTTATTGCAGTCTACCTTCAAATGATATTATTCTACTTCATATATATTATAAAGCCTCCCAACAGTATAATTCCATTCCTTCTCTCCCAGCCTTTTTACTCTTGTCATCATACGTTTAAATCCAACATATAAGTCCCACAATATATTGTTATTATTTTTGTTAAATAATCATCTTTTAAAGATATTTCAATAGTAAGAAAAAATGTACATGCTTATCTATATAGTTACTATTTTCAGTGTTCTTTATTCATTTTTGTTTATATATATATTTCTATCTGCTATAACTTTCTGTATGAAGGACTTCCTTCAATATTTCTTGTAGCGCAGACCTGCTAGAGATAAATTCTTTCAGCTTTTGAATATTGAAAAGGTCTTTAGTTCACCTTTGTTTTTGAAGGATATTTTCACTGGATATAGAATTCCAGGTTTATGGTGATTGTTTGTTTCAGTACTTTAAAAATGCTGTTTCATTGTCTTCCCACTTGTAATGTTTCTCACAAGAAATCTGCTGTCATCCTTATCTTTGTTTTTCTATATGTACTTTTGTTTTTTCTCTCTTCCTGTCTTAGGATTTTCCCAAAATTATCAGTTTTGAGTAGTTTGATTATGATGTGCCTTGGTATAGTTTTCTTCCTGTTCATGGTGCTTGGGGATTTTTTAAATCCCTAAATCTATAAATTTCTTTATATTAAAAGAATGTTCATGTATTTTTTTCTCTGACACTTCCCCCCCGCCCCAACCGTCTCCCTTAGGGACTCCAATTACGCAGTTTTTAAGCCATTTAAATTTGTCCCACAACTCACAAATACTGTATTTATTTTCCTTCAGTATTTTTTCTATCTGTGTTTCATTTTGGACTACTATGTCTTCAAGTTCATTTATCTTTGCTTCTACAATGTCTAATCCACTATTAATCCCATTTGGTAATATGTTTTATATCAGATATTGAAATTTTCATCTATACAAGTTTTTTAAAAAAATCTTCCATGTTTCTACTAAACTTCTGACAATAGGGAATGGAATTATTATAACTGTTTTACTGTCCTTGTCATTAATTTTTAACTTGTCAATTCTGAATCAGTTGATTTCAATTGATTCATTTGTTTTGGGGTTGTGGTGTGTAAATGTAAATACAGAATTTAAGTATAGAATATATACAACTGTAAAGTAGCTTTAATATACTGAAAGATATCATATTGTCCATGTTGAAAAGAAAGTGAGGTTACCTGGGTTATTTTAGTAGATAGAGATATTCACAGAGGGACTTTATTCTATCACAAGGCTTAACAATCCATATTAAATTAAATTACTTATCTGTCTTCCTCTTTATACTCTTAACTTCTTCATGCAATAATCTGGTGTGTGTGCTTTTATACGTGTATATGTGTGTTTTGTTTTTGTTTTTTTTTTTACTTTTTAAATTAATAGACTTTCTTTGTAGAGCAGTTTTAGGTTTACAGAAAAATTGAGCTGAAAGCAGAGTCCCTATATACTTCCTATCCCTCTCCTACAGTTTCCCCGATTACTAACATCCTGCATTACTGTTGTACATTTGTTACAATTAACAAACCAGTATAGATATAAGTTTTAGTTTGTACTAGAGTTCACTCTCTTTGTTGTACTTTCTATGGGTTTTGACACATGTGTCCACCATTACAGTAGTACACAGAATAGTTCCACTAGCATAAAAATCCCCTGTGCTCCATATATTTAGCCCTCCCTACTTTCCTGGAATTTTTTACTATCTCCATAGAGTTGGAATCATACAGTATGCAGCCTTTTCAGATTGGCTTCCTTCACTTAGCAAAATGCATTTAAGGTTCCTCTATGTCTTTTTGTAACTTGATAACTCATTTCTTTTAATCATTGAATAATGTTCCATTGTCCAGATATTTATTTACCCATTCACCTACTGAAGGACATCTTGGTGGCTTACAAATTCTAGCAATTATGAACAAAGCTGCTATAAACATTTGTGTACAGGTTTTGTGTAAACATAAGTTTTCAACTCATTTGGGTAAATACCAAGGAATGTGACCTCTAGATTACAAGATAAGTGTATTTTTAGTTTTTTTTTTTAAAATAGATCTTTATTGGAGTATAACTGCTTCACAATACTGTGCTAGCCTCTGTTGCACAACAAAGTGAGTCAGCCACGTGCACACATACATCCCCATATCCCCTCCCTCTTGCGCCTCTCTCCCCCCCATCCCACCCCTCTAGGTGGACACAAAGCACCGAGCAGATCTCCCTGTGCTATGCTGCTGCTTCCCACTAGCTAACTATTTTACATTTGATACTGTATATATGTCGATGTTACTCTCACTTCGCCCCAGCTTCCCCCTCCCCTCCATGTCCTCAAGTCCATTCTCTATGTCTGCATCTTTATTCCTGCTCTGCCACTAGGTTCATCAGTACCATTTCTTTTTTTTTAGATTCCATATATATGCTTTAGCATATGGTATTCATTTTTCTCTTTCTGACTTACAATCAAGACAGTATGGTGCTGGCACAAAATCAGAAATATAGATCTATGTTTAGTTTTATGAGAAACTGCCAAGCTGTCTTCCAAGCGGCTGTACCATTTTGCATTCCCACCAGCAATGCATGAGGTTTCTCTTGCTCCATATCCTCACGATGATATGGTGTTGTCAGTGTTTCGAATTTTGGCCATTCTACTAGGTGTGCAGTGGTATCTCATTGTTGTTTTAATTTGTATTTCCCTAATGACATATAATGTTGAGCACCTTTTCATATGCTTAGCTGTCATTGGTATATTTTCCTTTGGCAAGGTGTGTCTATTCAGATCTTTTGCCTATTTTCCCCCTTTTTCCTTTTTTCTTTCTTTTTTAAAATTTGAGGTATAGTTGATTTACAACATTACATAAGTTTCAGGTGTACAACATAGTGATTCATAATTTTTAAAGATTATACTCTGGGAGCAGGCTCAAAACACACTGGACTTAACAAATGAAGAGGAAATAGGTAGTCTACCTGAAAAAGAATTCAGAATAATGATAGTAAGGATGATCCAAAATCTTGGAAATAGAATAGACAAAATGCAAAAAACATTTAACAAGGATGTAGAAGAACTAAAGAGAAACCAAGCAATGATGAAGAACACAATAAATGAAATTAAAAATACTCTAGATGGGATCAATAGTAGAATAACTGAGGCAGAAGAAAGGATAAGTGACCTGGAAGATAAAATGGTGGAAATAACTACTACAGAGCAGGATAAAGAAAAAAGAATGAAAAGAACTGAGGACAGTCTCAGGGACCTCTGGGACAACATTAAACGCTCCAACAATCGAATTATAGGGGTACCAGAGGAAGAAGAGAAAAAGAAAGGGACTGAGAAAATTTTTGAAGAGATTATAGTTGAAAACTTCCCTAATATGGGAAAGGAAATAGTTAATCAAGTCCTGGAAGCACAGAGAGTCCCATACAGGATAAACCCAAGGAGGAACACGCCAAGACACATATTAATCAAACTGTCAAAAATTAAATATAAGGAAAACATATTAAAGGCAGCAAGGGAAAAAAAACAAATAACACACAAGGGAATCCCCATAAGGTTAACATCTGATTTATCAGCAGAAACTCTGCAAGCCAGAAGGGAGTGGCAGGATATACTTAAAGTGATGAAGGAGAAAAACCTACAACCAAGATTACTCTACCCAGCAAGGATCTCATTCAGATTTGATGGAGAAATTAAAACCTTTACAGACAAGCAAAAGCTGAGAGAGTTCAGCACCACCAAACCAGCTTTACAACAAATGCTAAAGGAACTTCTCTAGGCAAGAAACACAAGAGAAGGAAAACACCTACAATAACAAACCCAATACATTTAAGAAAATGGGAATAGGAACATACATATCGATAATTACCTTGAATGTAAATGGATTAAATGCTCCCACCAAAAGACACAGGCTGGCTGAATGGATACAAAAACAAGACCCATATATATGCTGTTTACAAGAGACCCACTTCAGACCTAGAGACACATACAGATTGAAAGTGAGGGGATGGAAAAAGATATTCCATGCAAATGGAAATCAAAAGAAAGCTGGAGTAGCAATTCTCATATCAGACAAAATAGACTTTAAAATAAAGACTATTACAAGAGACAAAGAAGGACACTATATAATGATCAAGGGATCGATCCAAGAGGAAGGTAGAACAATTGTAAATATTTATGCACCCAACATAGGAGCACCTCAATACATAAGGCAAATACTAACAGCCATAAAAGGGGAAATTGACAGCAACACAATCATAGTAGGGGACTTTAACACCCCACTTTCACCAATGGACAGATCATCCAAAATGAAAATAAATAAGGAAACACAAGCTTTAAATGATACATTAAACAATATGGACTTAATTGATATTTATAGGACATTCCACCCAAAAACAACAGAATACACATTTTTCTCAAGTGCTCATGGAACATTCTCCAGGATAGATCATATCTTGGGTCACAAATCAAGCCTTGGTAAGTTTAAGAAAATTGAAATCGTATCAAGTATCTTTTCCGACCACAACGCTATGAGACTAGATATCAATTACAAGAAAAGATCTGTAAAAAATACAAACACATGGAGGCTACACAATACATTACTTAATAACGAAGTGATTACTGAAGAAATCAAAGGGGAAATCAAAAAATACCTAGAAACAAATGACAACGGAGACACGACGACCCAAAACCTATGGGACGCAGCAAAAGCAGTGCTAAGAGGGAAGTTTATAGCAATACAAGCCTACCTCAAGAAACAGGAAACATCTCAAATAAACAACCTAACCTTGCACCTAAAGCAATTAGAGAAAGAAGAACAAAAAAACCCCAAAGCCAGCAGAAGGAAAGAAATTATAAAGATCAGGTCAGAAATAAATGAAAAAGAAATGAAGGAAACAATAGCAAAAATCAATGAAACTAAAAGCTGGTTCTTTGAGAAGATAAACAAAATTGATAAACCATTAGCCAGACTCATCAAGAAAAAAAGGGAGAAGACCCAGATCAATAGAATTAGAAATGAAAAAGGAGAAGTAACCACTGACACTGCAGAAATACAAAAGATCATGAGAGATTACTACAAGCAACTCTATGCCAATAAAATGGAAAACCTGGAAGAAATGGACAGATTCTTAGAAATGCACAAACTGCCAAGACTGAACCAGGAAGAAATAGAAAATATGAACAGACCAATCACAAGCACTGAAATTGAAACTGTGATTAAAAACCTTCCGACAAACAAAAGCCCAGGACCAGATGGCTTCACAGGTGAATTCTATCAAACATTTAGAGAAGAGCTAACACCTATCCTTCTCAAACTCTTCCAAAATATTGCAGAGGGAGGAACACTCCCCAACTCATTCTACGAGGCCACCATCACCCTGATACCAAAACCAGACAAAGATGTCACAAAGAAAGAAAACTACAGGCCAATATCACTGATGAACATAGATGCAAAAATCCTCAACAAAATACTAGCAAACAGAATCCAACAGCACATTAAAAGGATCATACACCATGATCAAGTGGGGTTTATCCCAGGAATGCAAGGATTCTTCAATATACGCAAATCAATCAGTGTGATACACCATATTAACAAATTGAAGGAGAAAAACCATATGATCATCTCAATAGATGCAGAGAAAGCTTTCGACAAAATTCAACACCCATTTATGATAAAAGCCCTGCAGAAAGTAGGCATAGAGGGAACTTTCCTCAACATAATAAAGGCCATATATGACAAACCCACAGCCAACATTGTCCTTAATGGTGAAAAACTGAAACCATTTCCACTAAGATGAGGAACAAGACAAGGTTGCCCACTCTCACCACTATTATTCAACATAGTTCTGGAAGTCCTAGCCACAGCAATCAGAGAAGACAAAGAAATAAAAGGAATCCAAATCGGAAAACAAGAAGTAAAGCTGTCACTATTTGCAGATGACATGATACTATACATAGAGAATCCTAAAGATGCTACCAGAAAACTCCTAGAGCTAATCAATGAATTTGGTAAAGTAGCAGGATACAAAATTAATGCACAGAAATCTCTTGCATTTCTATACACTAATGACGAAAAATCTGAAAGTGAAATTAAGAAAACACTCCCATTTACCATTGCAACAAAAAGAATAAAATATCTAGGAATAAACCTACCTAAGGAGACAAAAGACCTGTATGCAGAAAATTATAAGACACTGATGAAAGAAATTAAAGATGATACAAATAGATGGAGAGATATACCATGTTCCTGGATTGGAAGAATCAACATTGTGAAAATGACTCTACTTCCCAAAGCAATCTACAGATTCAATGCAATCCCTATCAAACTACCACTGGCATTTTTCACAGAACTAGAACAAAAAATTTCACAATTTGTATGGAAACACAAAAGACCCCGAATAGCCAAAGCCATCTTGAGAACGAAAAATGGAGCTGGGGGAATCAGGCTCCCTGACTTCAGACTATATTACAAAGCTTCAGTAATCAAGACAGTTTGGTACTGGCACAAAAACAGAAATATAGATCAATGGAACAGGATAGAAAGCCCAGAGATAAACCCACACACATATGGTCAACTTATCTTTGATAAAGGAGGCAAGCATATACAGTGGAGAAAAGACAGCCTCTTCAATAAGTGGTGCTGGGAAAATTGGACAGGAACATGTAAAAGTATGAAATTAGAACACTCCCTGACACCATGCTCAAAAATAAACTCAAAATGGATTAAAGACCTAAGTGTAAGGGCAGACACTATCAAACTCTTAGAGGAAAACATAGGCAGAACACTCTATGACATACATCACAGCAAGATTCTTTTTGACCCAGCTCCCAGAGAAATGGAAATAAGAACACAAATAAACAAATGGGACCTAATGAAACTGAAAAGCTTTTGCACAGCAAAGGAAACCATAAACAAGACCAAAAGACAACCATCAGAATGGAAGAAAATATTTGCAAATGAAGCAACTGACAAAGGATTAATCTCCAAGATTTACAAGCAGCTCATGCAGCTCAATAACAGAAAAACAAACAACCCAATCCAAAAATGGGCAGAAGATCTAAATAGACATTTCTCCAAAGAAGATATACAGATGGCCTACAGACACATGAAAGAATGCTCAACATCATTAATCATTAGAGAAATGCAAATCAAAACTACAATGAGATATCATCTCACACCGGTCAGAATGGCCATCATCAAAAAATCTAGAAACAATAAATGCTGGAGAGGGTGCGGAGGAAAGGGAACCCTCTTGCACTGTTGGTGGGAATGTAAATTGATACAGCCACTATGGAGAACAGTATGGAGGTTCCTTAAAAAACTACAAATAGAACTACCATACGACCCAGCCATCCCACTACTGGGCATATACCCTGAGAAAACCATAGGTCAAAAAGAGTCATGTACCAAAATGTTCATTGCAGCTCTATTTACAATAGCCAGGACATGGAAGCAACCTAAATGTCCATCGACAGATGAATGCATAAAGAAGATGTGGCACATATATACAATGGAATATTACTCAGCCATAAAACGAAATGAAATGGAGGTATTTGTAATGAGGTGGATGGAGTTAGAGTCTGTCATACAGAGTGAAGTAAGTCAGAAAGAGAAAAACAAATACAGTATGTTAACACATATATACGGAATCTAAGGGAAAAAAAAAAAAAAAAAGGCCATGAAGAACCTAGTGGCAAGACGGGAATAAAGACACAGACCTACTAGAGAATGGACTTGAGGATATGGGGAGGGGGTGGGGTGAGATGTGACAGGGTAAGAGAGTGTCATGGACATATATACACTACCAAATGTAAAATAGATAACTAGTGGGAAGCAGCCGCACAGCACAGGGAGATCAGCTCGGTGCTTTGTGACCACCTAGAGGGGTGGGATGGGGAGGGTGGGAGGGAGGGAGATGCAAGAGGGAAGAGAAATGGGAACATATTGTATATGTATAACTGATTCACTTTGTTATAAAGCAAAAGCTAACACACTATTGTAAGGCAATTATACTTCAATAAAGGTGTTTTAAAAAAAAAAGATTATACTCTGTTTATAGTTATTATAAAATATTGGCTATATTCCCTGTGTTGTACAATGTATCTTTGCTTTTTAAAATTAATTAATTAATTAATTTTTGACTGCGTTGGGTCTTCGTTGCTGTGTGCAGGCTTTCTCTAGTTGCAGTGAGCGGGGGCTACTCTTTGTTGCGGTGCATGGGCTTCTCACTGCGGTGGCTTCTCTTGTTGTGGAGCATGGACTCTAGGCACGCAGGCTTCAGTAGTTGTGGCACGTGGGCTCAGTAGTTGTGGCTCACAGGCTTAGTTGCTCCGAGGCTATACATGTGTTTCTATCTCAGTACCTAGCATAATGTCTAGTAAGTGGTGGTTGAATACATGAATATATACGTGAATAAATGAATGAGTGAGATGGAGAGGGCTCGCTACACCTATTTAGTGCAGAAAAGTTCAGAGAAAAAATGTTCTCCCTTGGATGCTGGTTGAGGAGATTAAGTTGAATAATCAGATTATAGAGTATACTTTTTTACTTAATTAGCCTCTGTAAAAAGAACTGATTAGAAATATAAAAGAACTCTACTATAGGAATCCATGTGAACTCTGATGTTTTAGGGGACTGTTTTGTCTTTACAATTTATAAGAAATTTTATTTATGTGACTTGAACCTCATCTTGAATAAATGAACCTTGAAAATATATTCCATTCAACACATTTTAAGAATCAATCATACATGAAATTGGTGCTCAGATAATACCCATGAAAATATATATAATTCATGATCATCAAAATCCTATTATTCTATACTCTTTGAGACTAGAAGTATTTATATCACCATTCAGAGTTCTTATGTTAAGAAAATATATTTACCTCATGAGTAATTTATAAGAAAATTTTTTAAAGTTTCTGAGTAACTCAATATCTGCTGGGGCACATATAAGTAATATATTATGAGTCTTCTATTTTCATACATAAGACTTCATGTAAAGTGTGATTTTCTTCCTCAGTGTCATTTACCATTTGGATCAAGGTAATTTTATTTAGAATTTTAAACTAAAGTTTATGAAAAATTTATTTTAAAATAAAATACTAGTATATTTACAATTAAATATACTATATTTATTTTAAAATATACTAGTATATTAAAAAAATTTTTAAATATACTATTCTAAAATATACGACTATTTAACTAATATACTATTATGACTACATGTATATTTGTATTTTTACAATGATATATGGATGCTATGATATAATATTATAAAAAATAAAAAATAATAATTTTGTATTATTCATTTAATTGTCATCCATCCCCAAATAGAATGGGAGGTTGAGCAATGATCCATTTTTGTCATTGCATTAGACCATGTGGACTGCCAATTTGGCTCACCCAGAATGGGAAAACAGGCTAAAACCAAATATTTGGAAACTAAATTATTCAAATTTGTTGTCACTTAAGATGACTTATTCTTAATGTGTTTCTTCCTTTACTTGCTGTGTAGAAACTATTATCGTAATTAGGTGCATGTCCAATATTGAGATGCCTATGTTGTAGGGCCAGAGTACAGATAGAAGTTCACATAATATATTTATAAACATTTGAAAGTTACAAATTAAAGCAACAATTTACAATATAAAATATGTTTTATACTTTTACATTGATAAATATCTTCATAAAAACCTAGAGGTTCAGATTTGAATTTATACTTCTTGGATTCCTCAGAGTTCTATGCTGAAATGTAATGTTAAGGGAAGCAATGCTTCTGAAATTCTCTGATCTTCTACCATGTCTTTTTCACTTTTCTATCCTCCCAGGGCTTTACACCACCACCCTGACACTACAACAGTTGCCTTCTAGCTACCTTCAGGTTTAGAGGTGTGCAAACCTTTGTAGTAGTCAGAGTGCCCTGGCAACAGTCCTTTGGGACAGGAAATTCCAGGTTTTTGGATATCCACAGAATGGATTGACAGGGGGAACTAGGACCTCAGGTAGGAGTGTCATCTCCTTGACACTTAAGACTCTTTACACTGTAGAGAGGGACATGGTAAGAGTCATGGGTGAAGGAGAGCCAGATCTGGGCCCTCTAAAGCACCAGCCCTAGGGCAACCAGGCATCTATCTTCTCTGGGTTCAAAGGAAGCACAGATTGGAATAAGCCTAAAAATCTTAGACTTAACAATATTGTCAAGTCACCCTCAATCAAGTGATTGCTTATTTGTTCTACTTCCAAATTATAACCATGATTAAATGGAAAGAAATTTTCACCTTTCTTTCTGAGTAGTTAAAATCGTTAGCCTAATATGTGCATTTATACAAACAGTACACCAAGTTTTAAAGCTTTGTCAAATATAATAAGCAAGTGTCCAGGAAAGAAACATACCAAATGACATGAGTTGTAATAGAACATTTTTAGTTTGCCAAGTTTGCTGTATTTAACTTTCTGTGAAAATTGAAATATAGTTTTTCAACAGCCTAAATTTGCAAAGCTATATGATCCAGAAATTGCTGAAATATTTTGAAAGAGGCTTTGAATATACCACTACTTAATAACAATATAATTTTACTTTTATATGAGAATGAACTATATTTTATATAATCTCATTATATAAATATATTTTCTGATTTAATTTTACTTTAATGAAGAATTAATTTGTTTTCCATATTTCTAGTTTCAAAAGAACCAGAGAAGTTCCCTCACAAATGTCCTTTTCTTGAGTGCTTTATTTCTTTATTTGGATTAGCTCAAGAATAGCTTAAGATTTTCTAGTACAGCTACTTGAAAAATGAGGAAAATACATTTTGTTCACAAAGCATCTTAGAGTAACAGTTTATTCCAATGATATATGAACCCTATTATCATGTCAAGCACATTAAATTCAAATGGAAAATAAATGCAACACAAAAACGATTCGTATGTCATGAAAACCACAATATGAAATTAATTACAAGTAGGCTTTATAAAAGAAGATTTTCAGATCCCTTAGAAAAGTACATTTGGTATATCCCAGCTAATAGAGTAGAATCTTCCATAGAAGCAGCTCTATATCTGTAGAATACTTCTAGATTTTAAGAATAAATGTGTGTGTGCATGCGTGCTAGCACGTGGATGTTTAACCACCATTCTACTAACACTTGGCATTGGCCATTCAATACCTCTGAGTGTGTATCTCTTAATCCATACATCTCCATGCCCATTTTCCCAAGGAATTGAGTTGATTTTCTCACCATAATAGCTTTTTCTGGAGGTGCCTGAGGTTGTGTGAGGTGGAGAAGCATAGAAGTCTGGATACACTGACAGAGGCAGACCCCCAGACATCCATTCCCTTGAATCTATTTTACAGAGATGTTCTGCTTTATCTGTCATATAGCTTGAGGTATTCCTATGATTTCATTTGAAAAATATGTTCTATGTCTTAAAAATATTTGTCAAAGCCTGGACTAATATCATTAATTTAGATTTCAGGAATTGTTGTATAATTGTGAATCAATATTACCATAAGATTATATGCATTGTTATTCAAATACAGTTAAATCATATAAAACCAGTGTTTCTTCTCTTTGGTAAGTTAAAGTAGAAACATCTATCTGAAAAAAATAAAAAAAAGAAATTCGTACAAATCGTATATCACTAAAAGAGAAAAAGAAAGACCTACTTGTATATTAACAAAACTTATCTTTGAGAAGACAGATGGTTACAGGGATATTAGGAAAAACTGTATCAATTAAACAAAATTGGCTGACCAATAAACCTAATGAATATTGATTAAAGGCTATAGGAAGTGTCCAGAGGAAACTGACAGTGCATTAATCATTAAATATTTCCCCTCCTCTAAACTAAAAAAAAGACTTCTCCTATGTTTAGAGTACTCTGTGAGTCTTTCTATGAAATGAGCTGTACAATTTTTATACACAATTAGCAAATTGGCAAATATTTTGGATGGACTGAGCAATCATATTGAACTAGTTGGGGCTAGTTTGTAACTGGAACTCAAAAAAAAAAAAAAAAAAAAGAACCAGTTTTTCATTCTGGGATAAGTACAAATGAATAAGAGTAAAGACTTTTCATAAAATGTTTTAAATGGCTTGATGGAATTTATAATCACATTCCAACTTATTTTACTATATATCTATTAGATCAGAAAATACTAAAATACATTAGATTAATAATTATGATTATAATCTTTTCATATTAATGATAAATAATTCTATAAATAAATTTTGTAAGCAGTGGTAGAATTTTGCTTTAGGAGAGTCCAATTATCAGAAGGCGCTTAAAGTCTTTTCTTATTTTTCATATTATCTTGCTTGAAAAATTAACTCATACCTGCCCTATGAGGGTTGTCAGCAAGACTGACAATATTCTGAAGGACAGTAAACAAAGAATAATAAAAAATAGCAGACTGTCAAGTTAAAGGGACCTGATATATAGATCATTCTTAACATTAGCTTTATTAATGATCTGGAAAGTGATGCAAATGGAAATTAATTAAATCTTCAGGTAATAAGTGATACATTTATTGGTATAAAAACAAGAAGAAATGTGAATCTTTGAGAAGTAAAATAAAGAATGAATAGAGAAAGAAAGGAAAAGAAGCATCACACAAGAATAGCTATCAATTGTTCTTCATATTGAGAACATTGAAATACACTTCTACAATGTTTAAAATAAAATATAGATAGGCAGCAGTATAAAGTAAGGAGAGATGGAAATAGTCTACAGATGAGATGTCATATTCCATTTTGTACCACAGATTGTTATCATCTATTTATTGTGTATATACTCAAATAATACTTTCCTGAATGATGTCTAGGAAGCAATATTATTTGTAGAAAAACAGTTCCTTCTTAGTAAGTGATATTCTTTTTAAACACTAAGAAATACTGTTCCAAATAGAGAATAGTTGTTATCGAATATGGAAATATTCATATAAATTCCAACAATATTCTAACTATTCTTCCCCAAATCATAAGATATATACTGAAAAACTGTAGAAATATGCAACTCTAAACTATTTCCTTCTATGATTATTACTTTTAAAATGTCATACCTGGGTTAATAAGAAATCAGATAATTTTTTCAGTGGAAGAAAACATAGATTTTATCAGAAATCTCACACATGGAAACAAGCCTGTCACTACTATATAATTTTTGACTAATTTACATTTTTAGTAAGTATTAAGTTTTCACCTATTTATTGTGAGAATATATCATAAATGTTACAATGCAACTTATTTAAAATAAAATATTTTACTATTGTTGGATAAATTCAATCATATAATGTACTTATTAAACAGGTCAAAAGTAAAAATGGATTGTCCTTTATAATGTGTAAGATTATCGTCCAGTAATTTCAAAATACATTTTTCCCTGATACACATGTTTTTTAAAGTTCTTAGGGCAAAGAACAGCCATAGGTATGCCCAAAGATAAGGAAAAACTTTAGTGTGCTTCTTCCTAACCAATACCTCAGCTCTAATCTAGAAAGCGTATCACACTAAAATGTCTAAAACTTATTGTATTATGCAGACTCTTTGCTTAAGGTGTCACCTCAAATCATACTGTTAAAATATAAACAAGTTAATGAATGATATTTTGCCAGTTGACTTTCATATATATACAGAATTATATTTTCCCTTACACAATGGAAAGAAATAGATCTCAAATCAAGACAAACTTACAAAGTAAAGAAACTTGAAAACGTTTAGGTTATATTATGGGAAAATCTTTATGATGTTTTGTTAAAAATCAATAAGAAAAATAATGCACTGGAAACATGATCAAAGGACCCTCACTCTGTTCCCTTGGTTCGTCTTCATCTTTAGCTTTCTTTCTGAAGACCATCTTTGCTTCTCTTGTGGGAAACCTGGCTACTATATCTTTCAAGATATAACCCTTAAAATTTTAGACTCCATTAACTACATCTGAAGTTAAAAAATCCCAGTGAAGTTTTCTGATTAATTCAACTAAAGGCCAGGAAGGCCCTCAAGTAACTTTTATTGCTTCTCTTCTTAAAAGGTCCCGGTGAGTAGACATTGACTTCAGCAGAGGTATTCTAAGAGAATAGCTCTGTGGGATTAAGTGTATTAAAAGAAATGTATGGGTACTACATTGCTGTCTTAAAAACTCCCTGTGTGCATTAGCTTAGGTTCTCCTCAGTTGGAAAACAAGGACTGATTAAATCCTTTTTATCAGAAGTTTGAAGTGAGGTTTGGAGAGGTAACATAGTCCAGTTGTAAAAAGAAAGGACTATGAGCTGTGCTATTTTGAGTATTACTCCTGATTTCAGTTCTTCTTTGCTGGTGAAGCTGACAAAACTATTTACTTTGTTTTTCACATTGGTAAAATATGTATTATAAAAATAATACTTTCAAGTATTGCAAGGGCTTTCTTTTCATTGAACAAATATGGTTGGGCATTGAAATTTCCCTGGCTCTATTTCCATGATATGGATACACTACTTGCAATAAGATATATGTCAAATACCTGCCTACATGGAACTTGGGTTTCATTTGGGAAAAACAAATAAGAACAAAACAAGTAGAATACATAGATTCTCAGATAGTGATAAGTGTTGGGGTATAAATAAGACAGCAAAGAAAGACAGGGAGTGCTGAGTGTGGTTGCTGTTAAAAATGGTGTGGCCAGGAGGCCTGACCAATAGGAAGACATCTGAGAATAGATTTTCAAAAGATGGAGGAGGTGAAGCAGGTAGCTGCACATATATATGGGTGAAGAACATTCTAGGCAGAGGAAACAGCAGTTGCAAAACCTCTGAGTCAGACATGGTCTTAGGGTTTTGAGAAAAAAAGCAGAGAGAACATTGTGGCTGGGGCAGTTAGCAAAAGATAGATGTATTTTGAGATAGAGCCAGATAGGTAACAGGATAATAAGCATATTTAAGGGAACCTTGTATGCCCCTGAAAAACTTTACTTCTACTTTGAATGCAATGGAAAATTACTGGAGGTAATTTTAGCAGTGACAAGATCTGATTTAGGTTTGGGAAAAGATGTCTGTAGCTGTTGTTTTGAGAATAAACTATGTGTGGAGGGAAAGGAGAAGCAGGGAAACCATTTAGGATGCTATTAGGATTATGCAAGTAAAAGATGGACCATAATGGTAATAGTGGAAGTGGTGTCATTTGGTTCCAGAAATAGCGTAAAGATAGAATTTATTGAAAGTTTGGATATATATGTGAAAAAAAATTACAGGAGTAAAGTTGACTCCAAGCTATTTTTCCTGAATAATTGGAAAGATGGAGTTGCCATTTACCAAGATATTGACAATTATGGAAGAAGCAGTAGTTTTGGAAGGATGGCCATGACTTCTCTTTTGTACATATTAAGTTTGAGAAGTATATTAAACTTAGGAGATGTTGAGACAAAAATTTGATGTATGGGTGCTCATTCCAGAGGAGATGTCATATATTTAAATAAATGTGACCAATACATGCCTATGGATATTTTTCTATATTTACTCACTTATTATTTATGCTCTTCATTCCTTCTTTCATTTCCTCGTTTCCTTCTGGATCGTTTTCTTCCTGCTTGTGGAACTCACTTCAGTGGGTTTTTGTCTGTTTGTTTTTAAGTGCAATTTTTCTGGCAAAAGTTATTTTACCTTCTGTTGGTCTGAAAACATTTATCTCACCTGTAGTTTTGAAGATTGTTTTCTTTTATTTATTTATTTATTTAAATTGGGGTATAGTTGCTTTACAATGTTGTATTAGTTTCTGCTGTACAATGAAGTGAATCAGTTATATGTATACATATATCCCCTCCCTCTTGGACCTCCCTCCCACCCCCCCATCCCACCCATCTAGGTCAACACAGAGCACCAAGGTTAGCTCCCTGTCGCTATACAGCAGATTCCCACCAGCTATCCATTGTTTTATTGATCATGGGCTTTTTATTTTTATTTGTTTTGAACGTTTATAGCAGCTTTATTTATAATTGCCAAAACTTGGAAGCAAATAAGCTGTCCCTCAATAGTTGAATGGACAAACTGTGATACATCCATACAATGGAATATCATTCAATGACAAAGAAATGAGCTATAAATCCATAAAAGGACATGGACGAAACTTAGATGCATGTTTCTCAGTGGAAAAAGCCAGTCTGAAAAGGCTACATACTGTATGATTCCAACACATGTCATTCTGGAAAAGGCAAAAGTCTAGACACAGTAAAAAGAACAGTGGTTGCCAGGAGTTTAGGGGAGCAGCAGAGAGAGGAGAGATGAATAGGACCAAAGGGAACTTTAGGGAAGTGAAACTGTTCTTTATGTTACTGTAATGGTGAATACAATCATGGGCTTTTTAGACTGGCCGTTATTTTCTTTCTGCATTGTAAATTGTCATTCTATTATCTTTTGGCTATCATAATTTATATTGAGAAACTTGCTGTCATTGCTGCTCCTTTGAAGATAAGATACCCATTTATCTTGGCGTTTTAACATTTTTCTTTTAGCTTATGGTTTCCAGCAGTTTTACTATGATGCATCTTAGAGTGGTTTTCTTTATCTTCTTGGGACTTACAGAGCTTCTTGAATCTGTGGCTTGATGTGTTCGTGATTTGGAGAATATTTTCAGACATTTTCTCTTCATATAATTATTTTGATTCACTCTCTTGCACCTCTCCATCTGCATACATATATATAGAACTTTTACTATGTCCTACAAGTCTCTTATGACTTTTTCTATATTTTCCATTCTTTTTCTCTCTTTACTCCTGTTTTAGTATTTTCTATTGATCTGACTTCTAGTTTACTATTCTCAAGGCAGAATTTTGGTGTTAAGAATGAGAGAGAAAAACAGGCATAAGGATCTTGCCAGGTGACTGGGGTACACAGAACTGTCAAGATTCCTCCTCACTACTGCCTATGGTGGTTTAGGGTGTAGGGAGAATTGGTGTTATTCTGAGTAGAAGAAGTTCTAGACTTCTCTCTAGGTTTTTGAAGAGAAATAAATGATATAATAAAATTAAGGCCCTTAGCACTGTACTTCACACATGATTAAGTACTTGATGAATGTTACTAGTACTAATATTACTGGACCTTGCTGATATGAGCTCTGTGCTTTCCACATCCATGTTCTCTGTATCACGATAACCTCTGAATTTTGTGTCCTGGGTGCAAGGTTAACTGCAGCTTCTGCTTTCAGCCAAGATAGAGTGACAGGGATGGGATTTATCTATCTGCTTGTATTAATCTGTTTGTACTGCTATAACAAAATACCACAAACTGAGTGCTTTAAACATCAGAAACTTATTTCTTCCCAGTTCTGGAGGCCAGAAGTTCAAGATCAAGGGACCAGCAAATTTGGTTTCTGGTGAGGTATGTCTTTCTGGCTTGCAAATGGTTGCTTTCTTTCTGTGTCCTCATGTGATGTCTCTGTTGTGCTTCTGTGGGATGGAGAGAGAGAGAGAGAGAGAGAGAGGGCACTTTGGTGTTTCTTCTTATAAGGACACTATTCCTATTGGCTCAGGACCCCACCCTCAGGAACTCATTTAATCTTAAATATTTCCTTAGAGATCACAGTCCAAATACAGCCACATTAAGTGTTAGGACCTCAACATATGATTTTAGGGGGAATATTCAGTCTATGACACTAGCTAAAACAATTTAAAAAACAATAAAAGTATATGAAACAATGGTTCTCAAGACTTTGAAAATAGGCAAAAAAGAACCATGGTCTCTCAGAGATGGGAAGAAAATGAGATGAAATCTACATTTGCTCCAGTTTACTGCCTGAAGCAAATATCAGATGTTGGAATAGAGAAAGTAAGCAAGATGAGGCCTGATAAGTCTCCTTACGTATAAGAGATAGAACTGTGGGTCTGGGAAGACCAAGATGGCTAGAGTTTCTTTCAGAGTACCAGAAGGAGGAGAAAGGCACAGAGAGAAAACTCTGGAGATGCAAATACCCCATAAGTATTCAGCTGAGCACTGCTCAGGACACACGTATGAAGAAACTACCCAAACCTGGGAAAGAATTGCCAGAAAGGATTAGAAGAATAATCCCCAGAGCTCACACATGGCCAGAAATAGTACATTTTTCCATCAGTCAAAGTGGGGAACTTCATAACTCGTGGGGCATACTGTAGAGCACTCAGTTGTGAGAAAAAAAATGAAACCTTGAATAAATGCTGCTATATTCCCATCCAAAAATGTTTAAAAGCAAGCCCCCAAAAGATTACATTGCTTCCAAGAAACTTAACTATATACCAGGATAAAGCTCAAAATTATTTATAGAAATACAGAAATGTTCAGCATCTAACAAAGCAAAATTTTTAATGTTGGATCCAATAAAAAGTTACAGGCATGCAAAAAAACAAACCAAAGAAATAACCCTCACATCTGTCAACTGACATTGATAACAATAATAGCATTAGTAGAAAAGGCCTTTAAAAGAGTATGACTGTATTTTATACATTCAAGATGTTTGAGGAATGATTGAACATGTTAAGAAGAGAAATGGAAGATTTAAACACTATTTAAGTTGAACTTTTAAAGAGGGAAACTACAATGGGTGAGATAAAACATACACTGGGTATGATTAATGGCAAACCAGACATTGCAGAAAAATATGACAAGTGAAGTTGAAAACCGTGATAGAACTTATCTAAAATGAAACACAGAGAGAAAAAGGACTTAAATAAAAGACCAGCACATCAGAGAGCTGTGGGACAAACCGAAAGCAATGTTTCAAGATGAGGTTCTGTGAGATGGTGCTTCAAGGAAGGGAACTGGTTCGGAATTTATTAAGTCAAAAACAATCACAAAAAGTCCATAGCCTATATTAGGCTTTCCAAGTTTGCTGTTGGTGCAGTTGAGTTAGAGGCAACAATCATAAGTTCACATTCATGCTGTTTTTCTGTTGATTTCTGTGGTTACTCTATGTGCATTGTTTCTCCTTCTTGTGTGCTAAGAACTTCCAATTTCTCATACCCTCTGCATTTCGGGTTCTGCAAATCCTCATTTTCATTATGCTCAAGATTTTTCATAATATTGTAAAGCCATTATACAGTGTTTGACACATGCTTACATATTTGATGAATGCCATTTAATGTCTTTAGTACAATCCTCCTGAAAAAAAAAATCAAGTTGTTAGGTATATTGTACTGCAATGCAACAATTTATAACACATGATTTGAACTGGTGTTTTACTAATTCAAGGGTAAACATGTGTTTGGCAGACTTCTAGAGTTAACCAGGAGTAGTCATAGCCAATGAAATTGTTTTAAATTTCACAGGGGCATTTGGATTTCAGATGCAATGGGGCACTCTGGATGAGACTGTAGCCTATTATTTTTGATACAAAGGATAGGAAAAATAATCATTTAAAAGTTGTATTTTCTTTTGTCTCTAGAGGTAGAGATTTCAGTTTACTTTGGGGTCAGGGTGCTGCCTCATTTTAGGCAAATCACCTCAATGGACTTTGGATTTAGCCAGCTGTTAGGAAAATTGTTAACCAGGAGTTATACCAGAGGTAATATATATTGGTAGGTGTAGATGTACTGGAGTAATATGTCTAAGGATGTTTGCTTTATTTGTTTGTGAGGTGAAGTGAGAAAATGGAAAAATACATTTTTGTGTGCGCTGAATGGAGAGAGTTATTTCCTTAGTGAAGACATGAGTGGTTTTTGCTGTTGATTTTTATTCCTGGGTGGTTTCTGTGTTGTTCATTTTTATTTTTGAGAGTTACTTGCCGGAGATGAGTAATTGAGAGAAGAGGCAGAAAAACTTTCATGAGAATTTTGTTGAAATTTTGGACCCAAATACTGTGGTTTGAGACACATTTGAAAATTTTCGCTCAGAGTTGAAAAGATAGCCATTTTTTTTCTGCCTGCACTCAGAACCGGCCCTATTCTTTTTGTTTTAAACATTTTCATTGTATCTTCTTTTATTTTATTAATTTATTTATTATTTAATTTTTTGCTGTGTTGGGTCTTCGTTTCTGTGCAAGGGCTTTCTCTAGTTGTGGCGAGCGGGGGCCACTCTTCATCGCGGTGCGCAGGCCTCTCACTATCGCGGCCTCTCTTGTTGCGGAGCACAGGCTCCAGACGCGCAGGCTCAGCAGTTGTGGCTCACGGGCCTAGCTGCTCCGTGGCATGTGGGATCCTCCCAGACCAGGGCTCGAACCGGTGTCCCCTGCATTGGCAAGCGGATTCTCAACCACTGCGCCACCAGGGAAGCCCCCGGCCCTATTCTTATACCACAGAGAGTGGGACATTTTTGGAGTACCAGTAAAAACACCCCTGGAAAGGACATTACTTATTTCTTAAGAAACTCCATTGACAGGTGGAAATAGGCCATCACTTTGGGATGATTTAAGGGGCAATGACAATGCGCAGGGGAACCTGGGGCAGCAGCAAAGGAAGACCCTGAGTTGCAACTACAGGGGACTCACTACATTATGAGAACAAGTGACATTCTCCTTTTTAGACTCCCAGTAAATAACAAGAGAGCAGTCTATCTTGCTTAGTTTGAGATGCAGCATTATGAGGGGGAAACACAAAATTTATAATATGGAAACATGACTATATTTGTTCATATCTTGGTGAGGCCTCAACATTTGGGCTACTCATGATTTGCATCTCATAGTAGAGAAGAACTAGGATCAACCAGCACATTCACATTCTTGATGTGTGTGATCAATAGATAACCTTTATTAAATAAGGGATTATCCTTGACTGTATAAACACAAATAATTACAGCTCAATTAATTTGCTAAAGGCATTTATGTTTTTTTGTTTTTTATTTTATTGAAGTAGAATTGATTTACAGTGTTGTGTAATGCATTTATGTTTTGATATGAACCTGGTTAATGTCAATATTAACAAAACAATTGGCTAAAGAGCAAAATAATACTGGAAATCTATCTGGTAGTGAGTGTCATTCTGAATATAGCCCATTGAAATGCTGCATATGTGAATGTGCAAAAAGACGGCAGAACTGGCTGGAGATGGGATTTCAGCCCTTAAATTACATTGCTTTCATATACATGAATGCTAAGCACTTTTGGAAACATTATAACATTATAGATCTTGAGGAAAGCAAAATAAGTGGAAATAAACAAACAAATGGTAACTTTGAAAATGAGAAATTCTATCCTAACTGTAGATTAATTAATCAGATATGAGTGGACATGCATTTTTAAGTTTGAGTTGTTTTTTTTTTTTTGCCCAGCTCGAGATTTTTTTTAAACTCAGAGATAATCTAATAAGTAAAATCTTGAGAATTAATGGGCGTTTAACTGAAGTCCCACAGTAATAAGAAAATGAAGTTTTCCAACAATTCAGCATTCCTCACTGATATAAATGTTGCACTGGGCATTTCAAGCATTTTCAAAATGTTGCATCCTGTCAGGGCAGAGGATACAGGTTGTGATGCCAGCTTCCTTTCATACATGGATTTAGTTGAAGTCAGAGTTCACCACTGTGCCTCTGACAGAAGCTCTCCTATTCCACTTTTGACATGTCACTTAATTTGCTCCCCTATCTAACAGACTTTTCTAAAAAGAGAGTTTTAAAAACATAGGATAGCAAACACTTTTTCCTGACAGAATTTGACCTCTTATTATTTGGAGTTAGTCCTTGTTACTTTCCCAAGTGGTTCATTTAAAGGAGTCAATTTAAATTGCCCTGCCTTTCAAGTAAATACACAAGGGCTAGAAGCACACTTAAGAATCTGGAGTTTTCTTTTTTCTTCGTTTTTGGCTGCACCTCACGGTATGTGGGATCTTAGTTCCCCTATCAGGGATGGAACCCACACCCCCTGCATTGGAAGCGCAGTCTTAACCACTGGACCACCAGGGAAGACCCAGGAATCTGGAATTTTCTTTATGCTCTTTTTTTTTAATACCATAAGATAAAATATAGCAGTAGAAGAGAGCTGTGATAGGCTCTGGTAAGCTAAAAATGTATAAGATTTTAAATGGCTTGTTTTAGCCAGAATTTCCTAAAAGAGAGAGCTTACAAAATTATTTAATATATTTCAGTTTAAATTAGGAAAATATCATAATGTTAACTGTGGTAAACAGCATTTATTAGGCATAAAGAGTGATATAGATTTATTTTTAGTAAAAATTTAGTTTTAAACAAATTATTTCATATTATGGAAAAAGTAAGCTTGTAGGTACAAGGAATGCTATACGATTATGATAATATCTATGTAAGAAACTGAGAAAATTAGAATACTGGAAGTAATATTATGAAAATTAAGCTTATCACTGAATATTAAATTTCAAATAAGATATCAGGCCATCTGACAATGCTATGAAGATATGCAAAAAAAAAAAAAAATCTATGATCTTCTCACATCTGAAACTGAAAGCAAAGTATGACTAAATTAGAACAGCAGTATATAAGTATTTTGTTTTTTTTTTCGTTTTATGTCTATCATTTCAGTGTCTAAGAGAAGTTTGCTCCACACTTACAGCTAGAATATTCATTTATTAAATGAAAACAAAATATGTAGAACCCAGCATGACCTAGAATATGAACACATTACTTGTCTTTGTGAGGATTACAGTCAGAGGTTGGGATATAAACTAGAATGAACAAGGAAGCTTAATAAGTGCTCAAATAGGGGTATCACCTAGTAAGATTTTATTTTTCATATACTGTGAGGATTAGATCTGTAGCCATTTGTTTAGTTAATTATGTTGATTCAAAAGGATACTAAAATTTCTATTATTTCCCCAAGAAAGCCAAATGGTTACATCCTAGACTAGACCCTTAAGTTAAGCTCTCAAGGTTCAGAAACTTGGGAGCACTATAGCCTTAGCTATTTAAATTGCAAAAAGGAATGACGTTCAGAACCTTGGAGACATCTCTAGGTCATAAAAGCCAGAGAGACACTAGAGCTTATCTGGACCTTGGAAGGATGTATTTACATTCCAAAAGGTTAAAGCGAAAACCAGGATTCTTTCCATCCTATCTCCAAGGAGGAAAGGGGAGGAGGAGGTACTTGCCTCTCTCCTTGGTAAGTAGAGAAAATCCAGTTTTCTCCATCCTTTGCCTATGGAATGACTTTCACTTATGTAGGGACTTGTTCCATCTGGTTTTCATCACGTCACCCTAGAGGTAAGGATCAGAGTAAAGGGAACTGACACATTATTATTTACATAATTATAATAACTAATGAATCTCTTAGCCAGAACACCTAATGTGCACATTTAGGATAAAATTAATAAAGATGACTATTAAAAACTCAACAAATCCAAACGGTGCAATTCTAGAATCTGTCAAACCACATTCTTCTCTTACAAAATGCTAAAAATCTCACAAAGCTGCAATAAAAAATTAGTATGGTAATTTAACAAAAATAAGGGAGACTAATTGAACAAAACATTGGGTTGGTCAAAAAGTTTGTTCAGGTTTTTCTGTAATATCTTATGGAAAAACCCGAACGAACTTTTTGGCCAACCCAACACATGAACAAGAAATAGATATTAGTATAAGAGAATTTTAAAAATGAGTGATCCATTTTAAATTGGCAGAATTTTTAAATACTATTTGTATTAACTAGTCAACATTTTTGAAAATATCAATTTGATACTCACCTCGTATATTATTTTATAATATTTTTTATGAATTAAACCACAGAAAAAGATTTAGGGCAACTGAGTTGAATAATCATTAAATAGGAAGGAGTAAATTTTAAGTTTAAGAAGTATAAAATAAATTGTAAAGATGAAAAATGATAAATTTGACAGCAAAAAAATATATATTATGAAGTAAAGATATAGTAAATACTTGATATTATGCCAAGTAAGTAAGAGAGTAATGTTAAATAATGCCTATGCAAACAATAGAAAAACATTTTAAGAAAAGCAGTCCACAGAATAAGAAATAACATACTTTAGAAATTGGTAAAATGTACAAGGTGTGTTACATGCAAATTAAAATAACAATGCAACAATACTGACTATTATATAACAAATACAAAAAGGATAGACCCAAATTTTTCAAAAATTACAATAAAATTACATTAATTGATACTTATAGAAATATGAGTAAATATAGTCTTTTCAAAAACAAAGACAACTAAAATATCCATAAAATTTAAACTAGCAATTTTTGTTTCTCCAATAGAACAATAGATCAAAAATATTAGAACTTAAATTCTAAAATTATATGTCCTATATTACACAAGCTTATTTGATATTTATTGATGTTAACTTTGTAATCTAATATATGGCCATTTTTAATAAATATTTCATGTGCTTTTGAAAGGATGTGCATTCTTTGGGACACAGAATTACATATCTATAGTCAGATCAATTTTATTAATATGTATTCATGTCTTCCATACATTAATTTTTTGTCATTTTGATCTCTCAATTTCTGAGGGACATATGTTAAATTCTTCTACTATGATGTTTATAGGGGATATGGATCTTCTCCTATGCCCTTTACTATACTCCTTATAGGAGAATTCTTACTCTATTCTTATTTTTGGAGAATTCTCATTCTCCAAATAGGTATTATTTGACAAATATATATTATGACAAATGTTTAGAAACAATTTAGGTATTCTCATTACTTCCTGGTGTTGTGATATTTCATCAAAGAATGTATTTGTTTTTTAACATTTCTTATAAGTTAGGAGGGTTCTTCTAATTTGAGGATGTGTCTTGTTCAGTTTTAGACACTTTCCCTCTATTGTTTCCTTGAGTTTTAACCTATCTTCATTTCCTAGTCTATCTTTCTGAAAGCTCTATTTACTAGATATTGTCATTTCTGAAACAGTTTCCCAGGTTCTTAACTTTTCTCCCATGCTTTCTATTTTATTTTCTCCAATTGTTGACTCTTGGGAAGAATTTTTCCTTTTGACATTACTGTTAATTTTCTTTTCATCTGTGCCAATTGTGCTACTGAGCTATCTGTACTGCTGCTATTGCTGTTGCTACTTAATTAGAGCAAATGTGAATCATGAGACAGATCTGATGAAGGCACTGGAAGCAGTCATGAGAGCTCTATTATCCAACCCAGGAGAAGGACAAAGGAGAATTCTCCAGGATGATCGGAGAAAAATTTCCTAGGATGATAGCTCTACAATAGACCTGAAAGAAAGTAATTCCGACAGAAGGAAACTGAGATTCCCAAAGGGAATGTTTCCAAGGGTGGGGGTGGGAGAGGGGAAGGAGATCCACTATCATAAGATGAATTGTGACACCTCCCTCTCCAAAAAAAATTATGTTAAAGTCCTAACCCCCAGGACCTCAGAATGTTACCTTATTTGGAAAGAGAGTTGTTGCAGATATAATTAGTAGGATAAGGTCATACCAAAGTAGGATGGGCTCTTACTCCAATATTACTGGTATCATTATAAGAAGAGGAGTAGAGACACAGAGACAGGCACATGGCAGAGGGTGGGGTGGGGGTAGGGCAGTGAACACATGCGACAAAGGAGGTAGAGACTGAAGTGCTACAACAAGCCAAGAAACCAAAGATTGCTGGCCGACCACCAAAAGCAGGTAGAGGTGAGGAAGATTCTCCCCTACAGGTTTCAGAGGGAGCATGGCCCTGCTGACACCCTGATTTCTGACTTCCAGACTACAGAACAATGAGACAATAAATTTCTCCTGTTTTAAGCCACTTGGTTTGTGGCAATTTGTTATGGCAGCTCTAGGAAATTAATACATCCATCAATTACGTGATTGGAATAGACCATAGAAGAATTATACTAAGGAACTATTAGAAAATATGTGAAAAGTCAACAGTGAGTACAAAGAAAATTGAATAAATTATAAAATAAAGTAATTATTAGCTAAACCAACAAAAAATGTAATAAAAAATCATAATCACAGCACACTAAAATGTTTAGCTATGAATAATATTTGAATGGGCATAATAACATAAGCATTCAATATTGAATTAATAGAAACTTAATATAATCACAGTAAGATAATGGGAAAATAAAAGCAGAAAGAATAGCACTGCCAAAGGTCTAAATCTCATCTAACATAACAGGAAGTCAATATTTTTTTCTAAAATTGATAAATCAAAAGATAATAGTATATGCATGTTATTCATATATGAAAGTAGAAAAATAACAAAAAATTTGTGAGTCAGTGTTCCAGATGATGTGGGGGAAAAGGTGGAAAGAAGTCACAAGGGGACATCCATTTTTTGTCTTTTATTTCTATCGTTCATAAAACTATTTTACATGTTACTTTGATAAAAATAAAACCAAACATATAAAAATTTACAGCATATTTAATGGAAAATAAACATTTAGAGATTAAAAAGAACTCTTAGAAATTAAAAATACGATAATACTCATAACAGAACTTAAGTGATAAAACCTTGAAAATCTCCCAAAAGATAGAACAGATTTTTGAAAATTTTAAGATAAATAATAAGAAACATATGTGATTACATCAAGAAGTTCATCACATAAATTCCAGAACAAACAAAATAGATAAAAGGTAAGAGAATAAAAGTCTAAAGATATCACAGATGTCAAAACATATAAGACCCATCTTGAACCGTTTTTCTTTTCACACCCATCTCCTGGAAGCCTCTACCCTCCCCCACACAAGCCTATAAGCCAACCTCATTGTTTTGTTTATCTAATTTCTGAAGGTCTTCATGCTCTTTCACATCTGGACCTTCTCCTATGCCCTTTTCTATGCCTGAAAATTAAACTCTGATTACCTTAGGTCTCAGTTTCAATGCTTCTCTCTGGAGAAGTAGGATCTTCCTACTTTTCTACTTTTCTAAGGGTATTCTCTATCTTTATATTGTGTACATTTCAGTGTCTCAGTAGGCTAGGGCTTTTTATAGGAACACTGAGAAACCTAGGAAAGCTTTATTTCTCCATATGTTTGGAGCTCAACTTTACCACTTGTGTGGACATTGGATAAGTCCTCTCTATGCCTCAATTACTTCCTATAAAAAAAAAAGAGAATGATTATAAAAATACCTGTCAGATATGGATTAAATATAAATTGGTAAACATAGTTTATCACCTAAGCCATGACAAATTTGACAGTGTATGTAGGTACTATTATTATGCTAGAGCAACACATAAAACCCAGGGGTGCACCTGGAACACTAGACATATGATTGTACTGATTTAAATAAGATACCTTATTACAATTTTTGTTATACAGTAATCACTCAATGATTTTTAACTTATATGGCTTACTTGCTTGCTTTTTTATTATTAGTATTTTGTTACATTGGCTGCTTATCTTAGGTCATTTTATCTGTTCAAGTAAAATATTTTTAAGCTCTGTATCTACATGTTTGTTTTTGTTTGTTCATTTCTTTTTTAAAATTTGCTTGTTTGTTTTTTATATTCCATAGAAGAGTGTCTTTTTCTGACTTATTTCACTTAGCACAGTACTCTCAAGGTCCTTCCATGTTGTTGCAAATGGGAAGATTTCATCTTTTTATGGCTGAGTAGTATTCCATTGTATGTATATGTGACTGTGTGTGTGTCTGTGTGTGTATATATATATATATATATATATATATATATACACACACATACATACATATATATATGTATATATATATGCCACATCATCTGTTGATGGACACTTAGGTTGTTTCCATATCTTGGCTATTGTAAATAATGTGATAAACATAGGAGTGCATATATCTTTTTGAATTAGTGTTTTTATATTCTTTGGATAAATACCTAGAAGTGAGATAGTTGGATCACATGGTAGTTCTATTCTTGATTTTTGGAAGAATCTCCACTGTTTTCCATAGTGAATTCACCAATTTACATTCCCACCAACAGTATATGAAGATTCCCTTTTCTCCACATCCTCACCAACACTTGTTATCTCCTGCCTTTTGGATAATAGCCATTCTAACAGGTGTGAGGTGTTATCTCATTGTGGTTTTGATTTACATTTCCCCAACAATTAGTGATATTGAACATCTTTTCATGCACCTGTTGACTATCTGTACGTCATCTTTTTGGAAAAATGTCTATTCAGCTCCTCTGCCCAATTTTTATTGGGCTGTTTGTTTTGTTGTTGTTGAATTGTATGTGTTTTTTTAAAAACATATTTTGAATAAAAATCTCTTAGTAGATATATCATTTGCAAATATCTTCTCCCATTCTGTAGGTTGTCTTTTAGTTTTGTTGATGTTTTCCTTTGCGTTTATCCCAATGACAAGTTTATTCTCATTCTTTGAATTTCTGTTTAAAATTCACTTCCATGGAGAAGCCTCAAACAACCACATATTCCTATCATTCTCAGTTATGGCCCAATATTTACTTCTTTCCATCAGCTCATCACAGTCTATATCTATGCTAATATTAATATTTATGAACATACAAAATGTCTCAAATATTTTTTTATTTTAAAGTTTATTTCCACCATTTACCGATGTGCAATAAATATAGTTCAAACATTAAACATATAAAATTCAATGCAGTGTTTTCCCCCCAAAACACTTGGTCCTCTAAAAATATATGATACATTATCGTTAGCCCTAAAATATAATGTTCTTTTTCTGTAGAATTGGCTAGTTTTTGCCTTTCTAATAATGTAAATTATGTAACTGGTTTTGGCTTCCGTTTTATATTAGCTAACAGAATTCAGAGCAGAAAATATGTTCATATATCTAGATTATGTATTCATGTAATTATTTTATCTTGCTACTTTAAAACATCTCTATGTAATCAAATAAGATCTAGTGGGATGATAACATATTTTAATCTATATTGGCTTGCTAAAATATATTTTGTATTTCAGTGTAATATAATATAGTACATATATCTTCACTTTTGCAAATGAAAAGGAGATCTTTCCATATGGTTTTCTGTGACTTTTATTTACGTAGTCTTTATCATTAGGAATGCTTTATAAAATGAAAGTCATATGTAAATGAGCTCTTATCTCTCCTCTAAAAGCACTTAGAGTTATTTTAATTGCTTATTTCCTTTGTATGTGTTTTCAACCCAGATTGTAAAATTTGAGGGAAGAGGTTATATTGGTTTTGACAAGTATTGTGTCCTCAATTTATATTACCTGGTACTTACTAGATGATCAATGTTTATTAAATGAAAGAACAAATGGTAAGACTTTCACCTTAAAACAATTATTGGGACAAATATAAAACCAGTAATGTCTGTTGTTACACATATACCTTTAATACTACAACTTGTTAAACTGCTGTTAAGATTTGAAATTTTGAACAATCCTCACTTTCACAAAATCTCATATTGCTGATTAGCTGAGGTAATGACAAATGAAACAAGAGTGCTTGATTCCACAGACTCACCTCACTAAGATTTAGAATAAAATGTCTTATTTGGTTTATCTAAGGTCACTGCATTATTTTATAAATTGTAGACACAGAAATAATCTATTCCATAATATGAAATCTAACTTTCCTTTGAGCAAACTTCTTTTGGATTATAGACCACATGACAAGATATAATACATACTTAGAAGGCTTACTCTGCTTCTGACACCTAATGACAAAACAAATGGCTGTTCATAATTTTCCACTCTGGTTCGAAAGAAGCCCTGTAATGAATTAGTCATTAGGGACTGTTGATGGTCATATTATCACCAGTGCAAAATAAGTAAAGAGAGTCATTAATTTAGTAAAGAGAGTCTCAAACAGCTAGTAAAGTCTGGAATCAGGTATTCATATGGAAGTGCCATGATCATATAAAAAAAATCTCCAAAGGCAATGGGAAAGGAAAAGAGTGATAGTCAGAAGCCAAGATGTGCATCAGACTTCAGAATGTATATAGGCTAGTTTATAAGATTTCCACTTTCTGCTCAGTACTTCTGTATTTACCATTGGGTTGGGTACATACAGTAACTTTGACCTCAGTTTTATTTTCTGGGAAAAAATAACTTAAAAAGAAACAAATAAAATCTATGGATAAAACTGACTAACATTTTAACTGGGCAGTAATGTGGTACATGGTAGAAACAAACTCTAAGGACACATGCATAATAGTCTCTTTTTATTAAAATATAAAGATAAATTAAGGTGTAAAATCTTTCATTTTTATGTGAGAGATAAAAAGAGATAAATACATCTTGCCCTTAAAATGCATACTATTATTTTTTTATGTGTTAATTTGCTCTAAATACACTTTCCCAGAGATACTTTAATATTGTATTATTTTGATAAATGTGTACTATTTGCCTCATTGTTGTTAATGCTTTTAGATGCTCAGTGAAGAAAATTGGGAATGTATTTAAACATGTATATAACCAAGTAAAAAACATCCATAAAGTCTATCACTAAAGAGCTACTTAATATGTGGACATATTTTATTTAATTAAAAAGAGTACAAATTCTAGTTTCAGTTCTGACATGTAAAAAGCTTGGAAGTCTTCATTTCCACCCTTAAAACAAGAAAAACCTGGACAACTGAAAAGCAATATTTTTTTGGACCCATAAGAGAACTTAGTTTGCAGGTAAGACTGCCACTGCAGAATCTGGAAAGACAGGCATATCCAGAAAATCACCATCAGGATCTGCTTACCTGGAACATATGCCACTGGTACCATAAACTTTTATTAGCACTTAAATGTAATTTTAATGATGTGCTGGAGACTGAATGTAGACTATAATGGGAGTGAGAAACTCCCATGGACTTCAGTTTTGGGGTGGCCCCTACAGTCTCATTAGTTTTCTTTCAAAGAACCTCACCAAATTCTCATGGTGAAGGTTCAAGAAAGATCTCAGAGATAGAAAGAGATATCATTGTTAAATATCCTGGAGACTTCTCCTTAACTAAAGACTACTGTCCAGAAGAAAAGACTTTGCTAGAGCCTTATCTCAGCAGGAGGAAGAGAATGACTCCCACTTCAGTCTCATCTAGACTTTTTGTCTTACCTAACAGGTGGCAGGGGGAACATAGTCAAGAGATATCAGGGCTTCAAGGAAATAGATTGGGAATGCTGCATCACAGAAGGAAGTAGAGAACAAAGGGGAGAAAGCTACACCACTGGAGAAACATTTTTGAATATCAAAATATGGGCTCCAATGGAAAGATTATACAATATGCAAGAAGAAATGGGTAATGTGAGCAGAGAGAGAGGAACTCTAAAAAAATAATAAAAATGAAATGCTAGGAATCAGAAACACTGCAAGAGAAATGAAACATGTCTTATGGGTTTATCAGTAAACTCAACATAGATTAGAAAAGAATTTGTGAGCTTAAAGACAGGTCAATAGAAAATTTTCAAACTGAAACATAAAGAGAAAAAAGAATGAAAAAAAGAGAATACCAAAGAATTATAGGACAATTTCAAAATATGTAACAGGCACATAATCAGATTACCAGAAAGACAATAGAAAATGAAGCAGAAGAAATACTCAAAGTAATAATGGCATAAAACTTTCTGAAAGTAATGAAAGACATAAAACCACAGATCTAGGAAGGTCATAGTAGACCAAGTGGGTTAAATACCTAAAAATCCACACCTAGGCATATCATATTCCAACAGATAATTCTTGGAAGAAGCCAGAAAGGTGAGTGGTAGGGAATATTACCAATAAAAGAACAAGAAAAAGACTTAGAGCAGATTTCTCATGAGAAACAATGCAAGAAAGAAGAGAATGGAGTAACATATTTAAAATTATTTTTTAAACAGCAATCTAGAATTCTATACTTAGTGAAATTATTTTCAAGTGTTAAAGACAAATATATATTTTCTCAGATAAACAAAAACTGAAGGAAGTCGTTCCCAACAGACTTTCCCTGAAAGGAATGTTAAGTTATTTAGGCAGAAGGAAAATGATACAGTTCAGAAATTTGGATTTAGAAAGAGAAGAAATACTTTGGACAAGGAATAAATGAAAGTAAAATAAAATCTTTCCTTTCCCCCCCTTTTTTTTTGATCTAAAAGATAACTGTTTAATATAATGATAGAATTTATTGTGTGATTATAACACATGGACAAGTGAAATGAACGTAAACAATGTTAGAGTTGATGGATGGGAGAAATTGTGAAAACTTTGTTATAAGGCACCTGTACAACACCTGAAGTGGTATAATGTTAATTGAAGGTGAACTTAGATTAGATTAAAATGTGTATTGTAAACTCTAAGGAAACCACTAATTATTTGTAAAAGAAAGTATAATTGATATGATCAGAGAGGAGATAAAATAGGATCATATAAAACACTCTATTAAAGCTAGAGAGGGCAGAAAAAGAGAGCGATAAAGAAAGAAAAAACAAATAGAGCAAATAGAAAACAGCTACAAAAATGGCACATATTAATCAAAATATATATCACCAAACACTTTAAATGTGAATGGTATAAATATACCAAATGAAAGACAGAGACTAATCAGAGTTAAAAAAAAAAAAAGACAAGGCCTCAATTGAATGTTATCTAAAAAAAAAGAATTTAAACATAAAACCAGAACTACATTAAAAGTAAAAGGATAAAGATATACCATGCTAACACTAATCAAAAGAAAACTGAAGTAGCTATATTAATTTCAGACAAAGTAGACTTAAGAACAAGGAATATTATCAGAGATAAAGAGGGGTATTACATAAAGGGGTCAATTCTCAAAAAAGAAATAACAGGGGGGAGGGAGAAGATGGCGGAAGAGTAAGACGCGGAGATCACCTTCCTTCCCACAGATACAGTAGAAATACATCTACACGTGGAACTGCTCCTATAGAACACCCACTGAACGCTGGCAGAAAACGTCCGACCTCCAAAAAGGCAAGAAACTCCCCCCGTACTTGGGTAGAGCAAAAGAAAAAAGAAATAACAGAGACAAAAGAATAGGGACGGCACCTGCACCAGTGGGAGGGAGCTGTGAAGGAGGAAAGGTTTCCACGCACTAGGAAGCCCCTTCGCGGGCGGAGATTGCGGGTGGCGGAGGGGGAAAGCTTTGGAGCCACGGAGGAGAGCGCAGCCACAGGGGTGCGGAGGGCAAAGCGGAGAGGTTCCCGCACAGAGGCTCGGCGCCGAGCAGCACTCACCAGCCCGAGAGGCTTGTCTGCTCCCCCGCCGGGGCGGGCGGGGCTGGGAGCCGAGGCTCGGGCTTCGGTCGGATCGCAGGGAGAGGACTGGGGCTGGCGGCGTGAACACAGCCTGAAGGGGGCTAGTGCGCCACAGCTAGCCGGGAGGGAGTCCGGGGAAAAAGTCTGCAGCTGCCGAAGAGGCAAGAGACTTTTTCTTCCCTCTGTGTTTCCTGGTGCGCGAGGAGAGGAGATTCAGGGTACCGCCTAAACGAACTTCAGAGACTGGCGCGAGCCGCAGCTATCAGCGCGGATCCCACAGCAACAGGGGCGCAGAGGAAAAAACGGAGAGATTCCCGCACAGAGGCTCGGCGCCGAGCAGCGCTCACCAGCCCGAGAGGCTTGTCTGCTCCCCCGCCGGGGCGGGCGGGGCTGGGAGCTGAGGCTCGGCTTCAGTCGGATCGCAGGGAGAGGACTGGGGCTGGCAGCGTGAACACAGCCTGAAGGGTTTAGTGCACCACAGGTAGCCGGAAGTGAGTCCGGGAAAAAGTCTGCAGCTGCCGAAGAGGCAAGAGACTTTTTCTTGCCTCTTTGTTTCGCGGCGGGCAAGGAGAGGGGATTCAGAGCGCCGTCTAAACGAACTCCAGAGAAGGGCGCAAGCCGCGGCTATCAGCGCGGATCCCACAGCAACAGGGGCGCAGAGGGAAAAACGGAGAGACTCCCGCACAGAGGCTCGGCGCCGAGCAGCGCTCACCAGCCCGAGAGGCTTGTCTGCTCAGCAGCCGGGGCGGGCGGGGCTGGGAGCTGAGGCTCGGCTTCGGTCGGATCGCAGGGAGAGGACTGGGGCTGGCGGCGTGAACACAGCCTGAAGGGGTTGGCGCACCACAGCTAGCCGGGAGGGAGACCGGGAAAAGGTCTGCAGCTGCCGAAGAGGCAAGAGACTTTTTCTTGCCTCTTAGTTTCGCTGCGCGCAAGGAGAGGGGATTCAGAGCGCCGCCTAAACGAACTCCAGAGAAGGGCGCGAGCCGCGGCTATCAGCACAGACCCCAGAGACGGGCGTGAGACGCTGGGGCTGCTGCTGCCGCCTCCAAAAAGCCTGTGTGTGAGCACAGGTCACTCTCCACACCGCCCCTCCCCGTAGCCTGTGCAGCCTGCCACTGCCAGGGTCCCGGGATCCGGGGACAACATCCCCGGGAGAACGCACTGCGCGCCTCAGGCTGGTGCAACGTCACGCCGGCCTCTGACGCTGCAGGCGCGCCCCGCCTCCTCCGTACCTCTCCCTCCCCGCGGCCTGGGTGAGCCAGAGCCCCCGAAGCAGCTGCTCCTTTAACCCCGTCCTGTCTGGGCGGGGAACAGACGCTCTCAGGCGACCTACACGCAGAGGAGGGTCCAAACCCAAAGCTGAACCCCAGGAGCTGTGCAAACAGGGAAGAGAAGGGGAAATCTCTCCCAGCAGCCTCAGAAGCAGCGGATTAAAACTCCACAAACAACGTGATGTGCCTGCATCTGTGGAATACCTGAATAGACAACGAATCATCCCAAATTCAGGAGGTGGACTTTGGGAGCAGGATATATTAATTTTTCCCCTTTTCCTTTTTTTTGTGAGTGTATATGTATATGCTTCTGGGTGAGATTTTGTCTGTATAGCTTTGCTTTACAATAGCTTTATTTTACTTCACTATATTATAGCCTCTTTCTTTCTTTCTTTCTTTCTTTCTATTTTTTCTCCCTTTTACTCTGAGCTGTGTGGACGAAAGGCTCTTGGTGCTCCAGCCAGGCATCAGGGCCGTGCCTCTGAGGTGGGAGAGCCAACTTCAGAACACTGGTCCACAAGAGACCTCCCAGCTCCACGTAATACCAAACGGCAAAAATCTCCCAGAGATCTCCATCTCAACATCAAGACCCAGCTTCACCCAACGACCAGCAAGCTACAGTGCTGGACACCCTATGCCAAACAACTAGCTAGACAGGAACACAACCCCATCCATTAGCAGAGAGGCTGCCTAAAATCATAATAAGGCCACAGACACACCAAAATACACCACCAGACGTGGACGTGCCCACCAGAAAGACAAGATCTAGCCTCATCCACCAGAACTCAGGCACTAGTTCCCTCCACCAGGAAGCCTACACAACCCACTGAACCAACCTTAGCCGCTGGGGACAGATACCAAAAACAACGGGAACTACGAACCTGCAGCCTGTGAAAAGGAGACCCCAAACACAGTAAGATAGGCAAAATGAGACGACAGAAAAACACACAGCAGATGAAGGAGCAGGCTCAAAACACACTGGACTTAACAAATGAAGAGGAAATAGGTAGTCTACCTGAAAAAGAATTCAGAATAATGATAGTAAGGATGATCCAAAATCTTGGAAATAGAATAGACAAAATGCAAGAAACATTTAACAAGGATGTAGAAGAACTAAAGAGGAACCAAGCAATGATGAAGAACACAATAAATGAAATTAAAAATACTCTAGATGGGATCAATAGTAGAATAACTGAGGCAGAAGAAAGGATAAGTGACCTGGAAGATAAAATGGTGGAAATAACTACTACAGAGCAGGATAAAGAAAAAAGAATGAAAAGAACTGAGGACAGTCTCAGGGACCTCTGGGACAACATTAAACGCTCCAACATTCGAATTATAGGGGTACCAGAAGAAGAAGAGAAAAAGAAAGGGACTGAGAAAATTTTTGAAGAGATTATAGTTGAAAACTTCCCTAATATGGGAAAGGAAATAGTTAATCAAGTCCTGGAAGCACAGAGAGTCCCATACAGGATAAACCCAAGGAGGAACACGCCAAGACACATATTAATCAAACTGTCAAAAATTAAATATAAGGAAAACATATTAAAGGCAGCAAGGGAAAAAAAACAAATAACACACAAGGGAATCCCCATAAGGTTAACATCTGACCTATCAGCAGAAACTCTGCAAGCCAGAAGGGAGTGGCAGGATATACTTAAAGTGATGAAGGAGAAAAACCTACAACCAAGATTACTCTACCCAGCAAGGATCTCATTCAGATTTGATGGAGAAATTAAAACCTTTACAGACAAGCAAAAGCTGAGAGAGTTCAGCACCACCAAACCAGCTTTACAACAAATGCTAAAGGAACTTCTCTAGGCAAGAAACAGAAGAGAAGGAAAACACCTACAATAACAAACCCAATACATTTAAGAAAATGGGAATAGGAACATACATATCGATAATTACCTTGAATGTAAATGGATTAAATGCTCCCACCAAAAGACACAGGCTGGCTGAATGGATACAAAAACAAGACCCATATATATGCTGTCTACAAGAGACCCACTTCAGACCTAGAGACACATACAGATTGAAAGTGAGGGGATGGAAAAAGATATTCCATGCAAATGGAAATCAAAAGAAAGCTGGAGTAGCAATTCTCATATCAGACAAAATAGACTTTAAAATAAAGACTATTACAAGAGACAAAGAAGGACACTATATAATGATCAAGGGATCGATCCAAGAGGAAGGTATAACAATTGTAAATATTTATGCACCCAACATAGGAGCACCTCAATACATAAGGCAAATACTAACAGCCATAAAAGGGGAAATTGACAGCAACACAATCATAGTAGGGGACTTTAACACCCCACTTTCACCAATGGACAGATCATCCAAAATGAAAATAAATAAGGAAACACAAGCTTTAAATGATACATTAAACAATATGGACTTAATTGATATTTATAGGACATTCCACCCAAAAACAACAGAATACACATTTTTCTCAAGTGCTCATGGAACATTCTCCAGGATAGATCATATCTTGGGTCACAAATCAAGCCTTGGTAAGTTTAAGAAAATTGAAATTGTATCAAGTATCTTTTCCGACCACAACGCTATGAGACTAGATATCAATTACAGGAAAAGATCTGTAAAAAATACAAACACATGGAGGCTACACAATACATTACTTAATAACGAAGTGATTACTGAAGAAATCAAAGGGGAAATCAAAAAATACCTAGAAACAAATGACAACGGAGACACGACGACCCAAAACCTATGGGACGCAGCAAAAGCAGTGCTAAGAGGGAAGTTTATAGCAATACAAGCCTACCTCAAGAAACAGGAAACATCTCAAATAAACAACCTAACCTTGCACCTAAAGCAATTAGAGAAAGAAGAACAAAAAAACCCCAAAGCCAGCAGAAGGAAAGAAATTATAAAGATCAGGTCAGAAATAAATGAAAAAGAAATGAAGGAAACAATAGCAAAAATCAATGAAACTAAAAGCTGGTTCTTTGAGAAGATAAACAAAATTGATAAACCATTAGCCAGACTCATCAAGAGAAAAAGGGAGAAGACCCAGATCAATAGAATTAGAAATGAAAAAGGAGAAGTAACCACTGACACTGCAGAAATACAAAAGATCATGAGAGATTACTACAAGCAACTCTATGCCAATAAAATGGACAACCTGGAAGAAATGGACAGATTCTTAGAAATGCACAAACTGCCAAGACTGAACCAGGAAGAAATAGAAAATATGAACAGACCAATCACAAGCACTGAAATTGAAACTGTGATTAAAAACCTTCCAACAAACAAAAGCCCAGGACCAGATGGCTTCACAGGTGAATTCTATCAAACATTTAGAGAAGAGCTAACACCTATCCTTCTCAAACTCTTCCAAAATATTGCAGAGGGAGGAACACTCCCCAACTCATTCTACGAGGCCACCATCACCCTGATACCAAAACCAGACAAAGATGTCACAAAGAAAGAAAACTACAGGCCAATATCACTGATGAACATAGATGCAAAAATCCTCAACAAAATACTAGCAAACAGAATCCAACAGCACATTAAAAGGATCATACACCATGATCAAGTGGGGTTTATCCCAGGAATGCAAGGATTCTTCAATATACGCAAATCAATCAGTGTGATACACCATATTAACAAATTGAAGGAGAAAAACCATATGATCATCTCAATAGATGCAGAGAAAGCTTTTGACAAAATTCAACACCCATTTATGATAAAAGCCCTGCAGAAAGTAGGCATAGAGGGAACTTTCCTCAACATAATAAAGGCCATATATGACAAACCCACAGCCAACATTGTCCTCAATGGTGAAAAACTGAAACCATTTCCACTAAGATCAGGAACAAGACAAGGTTGCCCACTCTCACCACTATTATTCAACATAGTTCTGGAAGTCCTAGCCACAGCAATCAGAGAAGACAAAGAAATAAAAGGAATCCAAATCGGAAAAGAAGAAGTAAAGCTGTCACTATTTGCAGATGACATGATACTATACATAGAGAATCCTAAAGATGCTACCAGAAAACTCCTAGAGCTAATCAATGAATTTGGTAAAGTAGCAGGATACAAAATTAATGCACAGAAATCTCTTGCATTTCTATACACTAATGACGAAAAATCTGAAAGTGAAATTAAGAAAACACTCCCATTTACCATTGCAACAAAAAGAATAAAATATCTAGGAATAAACCTACCTAAGGAGACAAAAGACCTGTATGCAGAAAATTATAAGACACTGATGAAAGAAATTAAAGATGATACAAATAGATGGAGAGATATACCATGTTCCTGGATTGGAAGAATCAACATTGTGAAAATGACTCTACTTCCCAAAGCAATCTACAGATTCAATGCAATCCCTATCAAACTACCACTGGCATTTTTCACAGAACTAGAACAAAAAATTTCACAATTTGTATGGAAACACAAAAGACCCCGAATAGCCAAAGCCATCTTGAGAACGAAAAATGGAGCTGGGGGAATCAGGCTCCCTGACTTCAGACTATATTACAAAGCTTCAGTAATCAAGACAGTTTGGTACTGGCACAAAAACAGAAATATAGATCAATGGAACAGGATAGAAAGCCCAGAGATAAACCCACACACATATGGTCAACTTATCTTTGATAAAGGAGGCAAGCATATACAGTGGAGAAAAGACAGCCTCTTCAATAAGTGGTGCTGGGAAAATTGGACAGGAACATGTAAAAGTATGAAATTAGAACACTCCTGACACCATGCTCAAAAATAAACTCAAAATGGATTAAAGACCTAAGTGTAAGGGCAGACACTATCAAACTCTTAGAGGAAAACATAGGCAGAACACTCTATGACATACATCACAGCAAGATTCTTTTTGACCCAGCTCCCAGAGAAATGGAAATAAGAACACAAATAAACAAATGGGACCTAATGAAACTTAAAAGCTTTTGCACAGCAAAGGAAACCATAAACAAGACCCAAAGACAACCCTCAGAATGGGAGAAAATATTTGCAAATGAAGCAACTGACAAAGGATTAATCTCCAAGATTTACAAGCAGCTCATGCAGCTCAATAACAAAAAAACGAACAACCCAATCCAAAAATGGGCAGAAGATCTAAATAGACATTTCTCCAAAGAAGATATACAGATGGCCTACAGACACATGAAAGAATGCTCAACATCATTAATCATTAGAGAAATGCAAATCAAAACTACAATGAGATATCATCTCACACCGGTCAGAATGGCCATCATCCAAAAATCTAGAAACAATAAATGCTGGAGAGGGTGTGGAGGAAAGGGAACACTCTTGCACTGCTGGTGGGAATGTAAATTGATACAGCCACTATGGAGAACAGTATGGAGGTTCCTTAAAAAACTACAAATAGAACTACCATATGACCCAGCAATCCCACTACTGGGCATATACCCTGAGAAAACCATAGGTCAAAAAGAGTCATGTACCAAAATGTTCATTGCAGCTCTATTTACAATAGCCAGGACATGGAAGCAACCTAAATGTCCATCGACAGATGAATGGATGAAGAAGATGTGGCACATATATACAATGGAATATTACTCAGCCATAAAAAGAAATGAAATGGAGGTATTTGTAATGAGGTGGATGGAGTTAGAGTCTGTCATACAGAGTGAAGTAAGTCAGAAAGAGAAAAACAAATACAGTATGCTAACACATATATACGGAATCTAAGGGAAAAAAAAAAAAAAAGGCCATGAAGAACCTAGTGGCAAGACGGGAATAAAGACACAGACCTACTAGAGAATGGACTTGAGGATATGGGGAGGGGGTGGGGTGAGATGTGACAGGGTAAGAGAGTGTCATGGACATATATACACTACCAAATGTAAAATAGATAACTAGTGGGAAGCAGCCGCACAGCACAGGGAGATCAGCTCGGTGCTTTGTGACCACCTAGAGGGGTGGGATGGGGAGGGTGGGAGGGAGGGAGATGCAAGAGGGGAGAGAAATGGGAACATATTTTATATGTATAACTGATTCACTTTGTTATAAAGCAGAAGCTAACACACTATTGTAAGGCAATTAAAGTTCAATAAAGATGTTAAAAAAAAAAAAAAAAAGAAATAACAACCCTTAATGTACATAAATATAATAACCACAACTCAAAATATATAAAGCAAAATTGATAGAACTGAAAGAAGTAAACAAATCCACTATTATAGTTGGAGACTCCACTGCTTTTCTGTCAGTAATTGATAGATCAAGCAGGAAGAAAATTAGTAAGGATATAAATGGCATTAACAGAATTATCAATTAATGTGATCTAAATGATGTCTGTAAAATACTTCATTAAATAAGAGCATAATACAATAATATTAAGTTCCCTTGCAAGATTTACCATGACAGACCACATTCTGGGCCTTAACACCTTGACACGTTTAAAATAATAAAATTCATACAAAGTATGCTCATAGATCACAATAGAATTAGACTAGAAATCAATAGCAATAAGATAACTGGAAGATCCTCAAATATTTGAAAATTAATAATACACTTCTAAATAGCCCATGGGTCAAAGAAGATATTTCAAGGGAAATTTTTAAATATTTTGAAAATACAACTTATTAAAGTTGGTGGGATGCAGAGAAAGCAGTGTTTAGAGGGAAGTTTATAGTATTAAATGAATATATTACAAAGAGAAGGCTATAAAATAAACAACCTTACCATTCTTCTTAGGAAGCTAGAGGAAAAAAGAGAAATTTAAGCTTAAATCAAGCAGAAGTAGAATATAATAATTTGCACAGAAATCAACAAAGAAATGAGAGAATATCAACAAAACCACTAACTAGTGTTTTAAAAGATCAGTAAAACTGATAAAACTAAAAAATGAAGGGAGACAAAAATTTCCAATATCCTAAATGAAAGAGGGGTCATCACTACTAATCCTATGGAAATTAAGAGGATAATAAAGGAATAGTAGGAACACCTCTATGCCCACAAATTTGATAACCCACAATTTGACACAGGAGAAGCAGATAACATAAATATCCCTGTGTCTATTAAAGAAATTGAATCAATAATTAATAACTTTCCAAAAAGGAATGTTTCAGGTCCAGATGCTTTCAGCTGTGTATCCTACCAAACATTTAACAAAAGAAATATATCAATTCTCCACAATCTCTTCCAGAAAATAGAAGCTGAAGGACAATTTCCTAACTTATTCTACGAGAGTACCTTACAATATCAAAAGCAGATAAAGACATTACCAGAAAGGAAAACTATATACCAATATCTCTCATGACCATAGATGTAACATTCCTCAACAAAATATTACTAAATTGAATCCAACATCATATTAAAAAGAATTATACACCATGAATAAGGTTTACATATGTAAGGCTGGAAGTTCAGCATTTGAAAATCAATTAATGTAATTTACCATGTACAGAAGCCAAAGAAGAATATCATATTATTATATCAAGTGACAATGAAAACTAATTTGATAAAATCTAACACCGTTTCATGATAAAAAGCAAAACAATACCTCAGCAAACTAGAAAAAAGAAAAACTTTCTCATCTTGATAAAGAACATGTAAAAAAAATTATAGATGATATCATATTTAATGGTGAGAGGCTGGATGTTTTCCCCCAAAGATCAAGAACAAGGTCAGTATTTTCTCTCTGACCACTCCTGTTAAACATCTTATTGAAAGTAATAGCTAGTGTGCAAAGATAAGAAAAAAAAAAAAAGTGCAGATTGGAAAGGAAGAAATGGAACTCTTTATTCATTGTCTATCTAGAAATATCAAAGTATGCACCAAAAACTCCTGGAGCTAATAAGTACAACAAGCCTGAAGGATACAAAGATAATATATAAAAGTCAATTGCTTTCTTGTATACCAGCATTGATAATTATAATTTGAAATGAAATTTTAAAAATACCACATAATAACACCAAAAAAATGAAATACTAAGGTGTAAATCTAACAAAGTATGTACAGGAGTTGAATATGGAAAACTACAGAATACTGACGAAAGAAATCAAAGATGATTCAAATAAATAATTCCAATGGATTGGAAGACAATGTTGTTAATATCAATTTTTCCCAATTTTATCTATAATCTCAATACAATTCCAATCAAAATCCCAGCAAGCTATGTTGTAGATAATAACACACTGATTTTAAAGTTTACATGGAAACCAAAAGACACAGTGCTGCAGAAAACAGGAGTCATACTACCTGATTTCAAGGCCAGTATAGAATGTTCAAGATACTGGCAAAAGAATTAATGCATAGATCAATGCACTAGAATAGAGAGCTCTGAAATAGACTTAAACAAATATATTCAACTGATTTTCAAAAAAGTGTAAAATCAATTCAAGAATATTGAAATTTCCTTGAAAATTAGAAAAAGGAAAATCTTTTCAACATACAGTATTGGAGCAAATGGACATCCATTTGTAAAAACTGAACCTAGACACAGATCTTACACCTTTCAAAAAAATTAACTTAAAATAGATTATAGACCTAAGTATAAAATCAAAACTATGAAACTTCTAGGAGATCTTGGGTTTGATTGATGAGGTTTTAGATACAATACCAAAAACATGGTTCATGAAAGAAAAAACTGATAAACTGGACTTTATTAAAATGATAAATTCCTGTGCTCTGATTATTTGCTTTCTTGTTGTAGACTTTTAAGAGTTCTTTATATATTTGGATACAGGTCCTTTATCAGATATGTATTTTGCAAGTATTTTCTCCAAGTCTTTGTTTTGTCTCTTCATTCTCTTCACAGTGTCATCATGAAATTAGGGATTTTTTTCTCTCTCCTTATTTTCCTTTTCATTGCTCTACACTCAAATTTAGAAAAGTGTTTGGCACATAGTAGAACTCAACATACTTACTATATATGTGAATGAATAATTTAGGAGTTAAACTAATATAGAGGCTTAGATCCACTATTGATATGGGGGGTTCAATTGGTCTCCACCCATTTCCTGTAGCTGCTATAGATTTTCCAAGCATCAGGCATATGTTTTAAGTCAGCATTTGGAGAGGCAGGTGACTTGATTGCTGAAGGCATAGGAATAGACTCATGCCATTTAAATATTACAATGCTTGTCCCTAGGGGATTGGTGAGAGCTAGGATAAATTTGGAGGCAAAGATAGGAGAGAATCGGTGTTAGGTGGTGCTGCATAGTAGGTCACAAGGGGTAAATGTTTAAACTCATTATATAACTGACAAATTGTTTACTTTGCATTTTAGACATTGAATGGCATGCTATTTTGTGGCATTATTGAAGAGACTTACCCAGATCTCAGTGTATGATTTAGAAGCTGCTATTTTCTGAAAATGATGTGGGAGTTCAGAAACAGGCTGACACAGATAAAGTTATATGCGAAGATTCGGGGGAAATGAGGGGGTGGCTGGACTGATAAATACAAAGATTTAGTCTACTTAAAACTCTATCTCGGAGGGAAGAGAGATATGGGAACATATGTATATGTATAACTGATTCACTTTGTTATAAAGCAGAAACTAACACACCATTGTAAAGCAATTATACTCCAGTAAAGATGTTAAAAAAAAAAAAAAACTCTATCCCAACGCTGTGGACAGAATCCTGGGCAGAGCATCTTTACGTCCTTTACATTTGCACTTGATATATAATAGCTTATTACAAAAATACAGGTCTGAAAGAGTAAGGTTGCTAAGGTTAATCCAGAAGGGTTTAATTTGGGGAATTTATAATGCCTGTTAGAATAGTTTGCAGTGGTATTTTGGCTTTATAAATAAAGCATTCTACCATGAATGGGATGTAAGCTATACATGGAACTTACAACTCAGTATATCACTAGATCATTTAGGTAGTGGTTTAAAAGATTTATTATCAGTGTGTAATTATTTTAGAGATTGCCTATATAGCTAAGTAATATAAGCCATATATATTCCTCCACAGTGGAAGCAAAAAAAAAAAAAAAAAGATCAAATTGGAATGCATGTGGGTCAGCTGCCATAAATATGTTAGCAAATATGTTAACTATAATCACATCTTATAGAATGCAGTTAAGGCTTAGGTTTGCATTTCAAAAAAATATATATATCCCTGTATTCTTTATAGAGAAGATAGAGTAGTAGAAATACAAATGGATGATGCAGGGAGACCAGTCAGGAGGTTATTGCAATTGTCCAGGTGCTTATATGAAGTTGGAGTTAATAAGTATGAATACAATTAGATGGCTTTGAGATAATCAAAAAGTAGAACTGATTAGACTTCGTACTGGTTACCTTAAGCATGGAGTGGAGAGGGGAAGATGTTATGGATGTCAGGCTTCTGATTTAAGCAATTGAATCAATGGTGGTATCTTTCACTAAGAAAGGGAGCTGATAAGGACAGGGTTATGTGTATGTATAAGATTATAAATTCAGTTTTGAATTTGAGATTGAGATATTTGTGAAACATTTCATTAGAACTAGTAAATATGCAGATGGATATAAAGGTTTGCAATTCTAAAGTATTGTCTAGATTGAAGATACAAATTTGAAAGTCATCCTGTTTATAGGTACAAATTGGAGTCAGGTCAGGGCAGTCAATGTGATCTATAAAAAATGATTAGAAAATGACCTAAGATCTGTTACCTAGGACTGGGGTCAATATTTTTTTTCTGTGACTGGCCATCTATATAGTAAATATTTCAGGCTGTGCAGGGTCTATGATCTCTGTCAAAACTACACACTTTGCCATTGTTGTGCAAAACTGGCTATAGACAATACATAAATGAATGAGCGTGGCTGTGATTTGATAAAACTTTATTCACAAAATCAGGAAGCAAGCTGGATTGACTCATGGGCCATAGTGTGCAGACCTATGAACTAGGGTCCTGAATCTAAATATAATGTAAGTGAAAATGAATTGGCAAAGTAGAAAAAGAAATAGGAGGTAGAAAAAAAAATCAGTTGAGGTGTGTGTTGCAACCTCAATTCTAAAATAAAGAAAAACATTATGAATTTTTAAAAAAACCATTGGATTTAGCCACATGGTAGTCATTGATCACGTTGTTAAAATTTATTTTAATGGGGAGTGAAGAAATGCAATGGGTTGAATAAAGAATAGAAAAGGGAAAAATGGACACTATAAATACATATAAATCTTTTATAAAAATTAGATGTGAAGAGGACAGAGATAAAATATACCTGGAAAGGGAAGAGTTTTCTGAAAGTGGATGTAAAGTGGTTATAAAATGGACAAACACCTCATTTATATCAAGATTCTATATAGTCCCATGCTTGTACTCCCTACTTTAAGCTCCCTACTTCATTTTGCACTCACTAATTTAAACGAGAGGCTTTGGAACTTGGTGATCTAGCATCTGCAGGTTATAATATCAAGGTTCAATAAAACTCCTTTCCCAAGCCTTCATTAGGGAGTTAAGGCCATTTTATGAATACACTTCTTTAGAACGTGTGTGTGAGGAATTGTTTCAGTGAATTATACTCTACCAGTGACAGTGCTGTATAACAAAATAGAAGTAAATGAATTTAATGAAATCTAAAAATTCTATGGTATTTTTAGTAAATAAACGAGTTGTAAACTGGAGCCCCTTGAGATTCAGAAAACCCGTTGTAAACTGGTTTTCAGTAAACCAGTTGTAAACTGGAGCCCCTTGAGATTCAGAAATCTATTTAAACTTGTTTTGTAATCTTCAAGGATCTTAAGGTCACCTTGTAATTTCAGGAAAATTGTCTATAGTTAACATGCCTATGTTGTCCACTGTCACCGTGCTGCTCTCTCCTAGCCTGTGGAAATAAGCAGCTTCTTCACTGTTTTCCATAAAAGATTCCTTGAACCAATAATTTTATGATTGTAATAGTTCTCTGGAAATAATAACCTCCCACTATCTCCTTTTATTTTGCCTTAATATACTTCCTTTTTCTCTTCATAGATCCCTGACTCTGGCTTTAACAAGCTTACTTTTCCAATGGTCTCGAGACAAAAATGCTTTTTGAGAACTTTTCTAACAAATGTGGGTTTGTTCTCCCTAATAGAGAGGTTGTAAGAGTATAACAATTTTGTAACTCATTATATTTGCGTACATTCTGCTCTAGAAAGGATCCGGCACTGGATTTACCACAGGGCTTCTCACAGCCAGATTTTGACTTTATTTAAAAGGAAGTCCAAATTTCTTCTTAAATTGATCTCTATCAATTAAAAATGGACTTTAAATAAAGGCTTAAATGCAAACCTGCAAAAGATTTTGGTGGTTAAATTTTTAGAATCACTGTTTTACTTCCTTCTAATGTAAAACTCAGGATCTATAAGTGCTTATATGCCATCGCAGGCCAGGAGAGGGCAGCAGAAAGCTGGAATTTATGGGAAAAGTGAAGACTTGAAGGACCTGGGAAACCACCTAGAATTTGGGAGAACACATGTTGAGGAAAGTGGATGAGAGTTTGTAACTCCAACTAAGAAGCAGGCCTGTTGGTCCATTCTACTAGGTACTTAAAAAGACCTTGTGGAGGTTGGAGGAGTTGATTCGAAACCATATGTCAAAATAGGGAACAAGTCAACTGGAAAACATTCCCGAGAAACACAGATTTTAAGCTATGCATAAGCCCCAAATAAAGAAGAGAGACACCAAATAAAGAAAAGAGATACCAAATAAAGAAGGAAGATGATCACACTTATAATACTTTGTAACATCTCTTGAGAGAATGTGTTTATGGAGGTTGTCAGTACTGATATATTTTCCCAGTCACAACAATTCAGTTGAAGTTGCTGGTGTTTAAGTTGTCTTTTATTAGAAGGAAAAGATGTCCCCCTCAACTCCGACTCACCGTAAACTGTCCACCAGTAATTAAATGTTTCAGATGTTCTTGGCAAAGGATAATGACCAGCCAAGTTTGCTTCAGCATCTTTTTTGTTATGACTTATACTGTCATATTTTTATTTTCATATTTAATATTAGATGTATCCTATAGACACATTAGATACATATTACTTGTTATCCTATTATTTTATATAATACTTAATTTCTTTAAACTAATAAAATGTAGTTTAACCCAGTGTATTGCCAAATACAAAAACACAACAGTAAATAGCTGTGTGCATTCAGAGATTTGAACTACCTGTAAATAAATATCTTTTCATTATAAACACGACATAGGAAAATAGCCATCTCAGGCTATGACTAGTATTTGTTATATAGTGATAACATATGGTCAAAAGATAACATCTACTTTTAGAAATGGTTTAAGAAGGAAAGAGCATTGTTTTTGACAAAAAAGACTTTTTTTAAATAGAGTAGCTGACAATAAACACTTAATTGGAAATATTTAAAATTGTTATAAATATTCTGCTATAAGGGTAATTAGGAAAAACACAAGCTAATTATATTATTTTTCTCAGAGAGCATTAATTGATTCAATTGATTCTTAGGTTGAAGGAAGGTTATTTAATGAAATATTATGTATGATCTCAGAAAAAAATAGTTTATAAGAAAAAAGTAAGTACAGAGTTGACATAGTATATAATGCAAATACAAGATAGTCTAGAGATATAAAAGACTATGCCATAAAAGTGAAACAGTCGAGATACTTCTACAAAAAGGCAAAAAAGGGGGGAATGCTTCAAAAGAAAAAAAGGGAAAGAAACTTTTATTTAATGAGAAAAATGGAGAATTTAGAAGAAAGTATGAAGGTATAAGTAAACCGTATGAAGTGAATAGTCAAAATACCTACCAAAACCATTCTACAATCCCAGGATACATATACAGAACCAAGGACTTGGGGTAAGGAGAGATTACAAGAAAGAAAACTACAGGCCAATATATCTGTTGAACATAGATATAAAAATCTTCAACAAAATATTAGCAAGTAAAATTCAGTAATGTATAAAAAGAATTATACACCATGACCAAGTGGGATTTTCCGCAGGTATGTAAGGCTGGTTCAACATTCAAAAATCAATTAATGTAACCCATCACATGATAATATCAATAAATACAGAGAAGGCATTTGACAATATCCAATACCCATTCATGGTAGAAAAAAAACCCTTCTTTTGACATTTCTTGCAAGGCAGGTCTACTGGCCACAGAGTCGCTCAATTTTTGTTTGTCTGAGAAAGTCTTTATTTCTCCTTCAGTTTTGAAGGATAATTTCTCGGGTACAGAATTCTAAACTGGTGGGTTTTTCTCTAAAAAGTATTAATTTGTTAATATTTGTAAATAATAATTTAAACATATTACTCTACTTTCTTTTGCTTGCATGGTTTCTGAGGATAAGTCAGATGTAATTCTCATCTTTGCTCCTCTATAAGTATTTTTTTCCCTGTAGCTTCTTTCAGGACTTTTTATTTATCTTTGATTTTCTGTAATTTGAAAATGATATACCTAGGTATAGTTTTTTTGTTTTTTGTTTTTTGCATTTATCCTGCTTGGTATTCTCTGATCTTTCTAGATCATTAGTTTTGGGAAAGTCTCAATCATTATTCTTCTGTTTCTTTCTCTCTTTTTTCTTCTTCTGGTATTCTCATTACACATATGTTACACCTTTTGTAGCTTTCCCACAGTTCTGGTATATTCTGTTATATTTGTTCAGTCTTTTTCTCTTTGCTTTTAAGTTTTGAAGTTTTCTATTGGTATATGCTTAAGCTCAGAGATTTTTCCTCAGCATGTCCAGTCTACTAATGGGCCCATCAAAGGCATTCTTTATTTCTTTTACTTAAAAAAAAAATTGTGTAGCATTTGTTTTTAATTCTTTCTTAGGATTTCCATCTCTCTATGTACATTACCCATCTTGCATGCTGTCTACTTTATCCATTAGAAGCCTTAGCATAATAGATATAGTTGTGTTAAATTTCCTGTCTGATAATTCCATCATATCTGCCATGTCTAATACTGATGCTTGCTCTCTCTCTTCAAACTGTGTTTTTGCCTTTTGGTGTGCCTTGTAATTTTTTCTTTGATGACTGGATATGATGTCTGAGTAAAACAGACTGCTGTAAATAGGTTTTTAGCAATGTGGTGGCGAATGTAGTGTGTGGGGAGGGGAAGAATTCTATAGTCCTATGATTAGGTCTCAGTCTTCTAGTGAGCTTATGCCTCTGGACTGTGAACTTCACAAGTGTTTCTCAGTTTTGTTTTTCTCTTCCCTTAGGTGGGACAGGATGTTTAGGGTAGTGTGCAGTTAGGTATTTCCCGTCTCTCACATGGAGGGCTAATGTGGGCTGCAGTTGAGTATCTCCCTTCCCCCACGTCATTTAGGAGCTGAGAATACCCCAGAATGATAGGCTCTGGTTGACTAGTTTCCCCCTGAGAACAGCCCTTGTTATGTAGAGCAGAGTGCTTTGACTTATTTCATAATCATTCCTTTTCCCCTCCCCATGCTGGAAGGAGGCGAAGATTTTTCTCTAATATTTACCATGAGAACTTGTTCTAGCTCCTATAGGTAAAACTCAAAAAAGCATGGGAGCACGTCTATGACTGGGTCCCCCAGAGTTTTTAACTTGTCCACACCTAGCCTTTGACAATTGACAATTTGACAATTCATCAAATACAGTTTAAGTTTACCTACCCCAGCACTAGTTCCCACAGAGGTTTCTGCTTTGGTAAGTTGTTCTCTGTATCTGCCTATCTGTCTCTCCAATTCTGTGGGCAGTGGTTTTCCCTGTGACCTAATTTCTCTTAGGAATTTAAGAGGATTTGTTGATTTTTCAGTTTGTTGAGCTTTTTATGTGTTGTTAGGACAGAGTGGCAAATTTCAAGTTCCTTACATGTAGATTTGGAAACCAGAAGTCTCAGTATACTCTGCAGTGACTTACCCTACTTAGTGCTTCAGGCTGATGTAGAGGACTATATTTTTATAATCCTTGAGTTTCAGCCTTCTAAGCCTTTATTCCTCCAGTCTCTCCCACATCTGTGCAAACTCAAATTCCTATAATAAAGCTCTTTGACTGTGGTAACTTTAGTTGGCCCTGTCTTACTGCTCAGGATCAATAACAGTGCCATGCCACACCATAGCAGAGTATTAGTCAAAAGGAAAAATCATTAGTACTGATCCTGCCTTTATTCAGAATTTTAATTTTTTTGTCATGGATTAAAAAAAATCAATTTGATTTCTTTAAATATTGCTTTAAAATAGTCTTTATTTCAATTACTGAGCATTTTGGTGACCTCTTTAATTTTGCTCCCGAGGAGAGTCCCTCCCTTGTCTCACCTTGGTCCCTGCCCTGGCATATGTATCATGTGAAGGTGTATCAGCGTTCACTACTTCTTGCTTACCTTGTACATCAGAATAAATGATATCAATGAAATGTATCAGAATGGTGTACAAAATTCCTTCAGAGTAAATTATGACAAAGCTAGACATGAATTTATATAGCTCTGAGGAAACGTAATAAATATATATATTGATGCATATTGTTATCTTTGTCGGGCGAAAGCAAACCTATTCTGGTTGTCTTTACTAACAGATCATATTTGTGTGTGTGTGTGTGTGTGTGTGTGTGTGTGTGTGTGTGTGTTTGCTTGATTAATAGCTGCATACCAGGTATCAGGGCTAATTTGATTTGCTCCAGTAAAGAAATTGTACCTGGCAAAGGAACTGCAAATAGAGTCAAAACATGATTAACTTTATAGTAATCCACTGTCATTCTGCAATATCCAACTGTCTTCTTCACAGTCAAACATGCAAGTTAAGTGGGGCTGTGGTAGGACTCACCCTCGTTTTCTCCTTTAAGTCTTGGATGGTGACACACAACTTTGCCAATTTTCTAGGGGGTTAGTTTTGGTTTGGGTTCACTACTTTTATAGGGGAAGCAGTTATAGTGACATTTCCACTGGCAAATTCTACCGTAAGAGCTCTTTTCCATAAGCCAGCGAACCAGCAAGGGGATTCTTCTAGTTATTAAATAGGTATATAGCAACTGTGCATTCTAGAACTGAGAAAATAACCACAGATGTATTTGGAATCTCACTAAGCCTACTACGAGCTGAACCTAAGCCAAAACTTCATTAATAAACTGAACCCACTAGTGCCTACTTGAATGGCAAACCAAAATAACATTTTGGTTTCTGAGGAATTAATGTCAGTTCAGAGTCTAGTAATTTCTGAAAAGTCTGGGAATTTCCCTTTTCTTAATGCACAGTCATCCTGCTGTGACTGCATTTGTGGTGATTCAGGTTCTCAGTTTGCAGAAACACAACAAAGCAAAATGCTATAAGCAGATAGGGTAGGGGATCCCCAGAGAAAGAGAACCAGGCATGGCTCTCTTGATATAAGATAAGCCATTTTAGGCCTAAATCATTCTGTGATGTAAGCCTGGCCACAATGCTTGTGCTTGAACAGGGCTCAGTGATTAATGATCTTAAGGAACAAACAAAGTCAGGAACAAAGGAAAAGCAATCAAGAAACCAACAATAGTTCAGCAATAAAACAGAGTCCTAATTCCTCCTCAAGGGATATGCATAACAATCTGATATATACTTTTAAGTTCTGCAGGAACTAAGGCCCCACCCAGGTAGAGAATCATGCTGAGTCCCAGACTGGTCAGAACTAAAGGAATAATGATGTTGACCTTTTCTGACCCTCCTGACTTCAATCAACTAAACCTTGGACTCTGTCGACCTGTGCCCCAATTCTATGCTGAATTCTACTTTACTCAAGCCCTTTCATGAATATGCATACACTGCCCAAGCCCCTTCATAAATATGCATGTACCCTTAGCATAAAACTTCCCCAATTTTGCTGTTCAGGGAATGATCTGCTTTGGGAATGATCTTCGGTGTTCTCCTTACTTGCTGTAAGTAGTTCATCCTTCCTTCTTCCACGCTTTGACTTGGTTGTGTCATTTGGCTCAATACCCACCAAGAGGCAAATCGAGTTTTTGGGTAACAATGCCTCTATAAAGGTTTTGTTTGTTTGTTTGTTTTTGTCATTTACACTTCAAGTAAAATGTTATTAGACTGCACATCTATTTCAACCCAAGAAACATCAACCATTGTGAATGCTGTTCCCACCCTCCTGCTCATTATAGTCCCCACAACCATCCTGTCTGACTTGCTTTCACGCATGGGCCAAAACTTGCAGGACTTCCACCTGGTTTCACCAGGGGCTCTTCACATGAAAAGTTCTCAACTCTAATCCTTGTCTTAGTCTGATGGGACTGAAAAACTCACTGCTTTGCTTTCCAGAGGCTACTTAGTTAACTTCACACCTCTACTTTTCAGCAAATGTTGAGGGGAAAACAGGTTTAGTGATGGCTCAGCTCTCATTCCTCACTTCTCACTAGGCTAAATTCTTATTTCTCTCTTTGTTGCTTCTTAAATCTTTATATCCCCCAGAGTGAACTAAAAACTCTATTCTGCCTCTGCTTCCCAACAGTGAGCTCTGCCCAGGCAAAATCCAGATTGTCCAACTCTTGCCTAGTGGCCAGAATCAGAAAATACCCAAAGGGGAAAAAGCTGCTCCCCTGAGGGGAATCTCATTTCCTCTATCCCAGGTTGATTCATTAGCTCTCCAAAGCCTATAAAGACATACATTTGTATATTTACCCATTTAGTTGCTCTCAAAAGGAGCATTGATGTACCACAAACTACTCCATCATACCTGGGAGCAAAAGTTATACTTATTATTTAAAACAAGTGAAATAGTTGTTATTGGTTGATTAAATTTTAACTGGAGTATTTTTAGATTAGCAACTCTTATGCCACAAATTTCTTCCTCTATTGCTTTATGAAAAAGTGATCTTACAGATGAAAATTAGGGCATCCATATTTTGTAGTTGGATGCTTAAAGATTTTGTTTTTAATCTTTGTAATTCACAAGATTTTAGGTTTTTTTTTTTTTCCCCCTAGCAATCACTAATACCCTCTCAATACACATATTCAGATCTCTTGCTTTGGATATTTTAGAAGCCTTTACTTTTGCTTCTCTATCATTTTTATTTCTGGTCTCTTGTATTTAGGCAAAATTGTTAAATTTTGAATTTCTATTATGTATCTCCTATATCTTCTCCTTAAAAAAATTTTTTTTTTCATTTTTCTATTCCTTCACTTTGAATTTTGAGAAGAATTTCTCAACTTTTCTTCTATGCCAGTAATATACTTTACTAAAAGGTGAATTCTGCAGTTAGGATTTAATTTTCTTAAACCATTTTTTAATTTGAAATACTTATTTGTCATATATATTCATATTTAAATCTCAGCTTATCTTTTGCTGTGGCTTTGATTATCTTTCTTGAATCCCGTGTCTCCATGTTAAGAATTTCAAAGAGTTATTGAAAAGTTGTTCTTTTAGTTAACTGTTTTATCTCAGTTAAGATCTTCCTTTGAGACATTAGGAAACATTTCAACTTCCATGCCCTTTAGTGAGTTTTTAACAATAAAATCTTAGATTTTTCTTTTACTTAATTATTCTGTGATGAAAAGAGATTTATCTAGACCAGGAATTTGCCAGTAGGTGATTTGCCTTGCTTATTTTCCATTTTTAACTTAGATAAATATCTTTATTAAAACTAAAATTAAAGTATCAAGTGATATTTCAAAGTTCTATCCATGCCCTATACCTAGCAGGCATTCATCTAGTATAGCTTTACTGAAAGGAGTTGAAATGGGCTATTCCTTAACCTTCACTCCTGATTCTAGGACACTAAACTGTAAGGACATTAAAAAAAAAAAAAATGAGAGCTATTAGCATGAATGCTGCAAAGGCTCTTCCTGTTTTTATTCTATACTGAGTGCTTAATTTATGTGAACTAAAAATTCCAGATAAAGATTTGCTAGCAGTAATAATTCCCTTTCTCTTCAGCTACCACCCCCCCCAAACCAGGCATTCCCTGCCCCCCACATTTGGTGTTCAGTTGTTTTCCAGGAATATCAATCTACAAATGTCTATAGAAAGTGTAATATTGACAGACCACCTCAAAAACCATCCTTATACAAGATGCAACATTCTTAGGTTTATGGTCTAGTTTTGTGGTTGTTATATGACTGGTTCTCTGAGCAAAAGTTCAAGCAACAGAGAAAGGAGTAAAATCTCTTGCATTACTTTTATCAGGAAGATTGCATTTTAGATTGACTAGTATACCAGCAATTAGATTGTAATTTTTCATTGTGTTCCATTGTTCTTGATGTTATTATGGCTTCCTCCAGCTATAAGGTGACTACCAGTATATATATATATATATATATATATATATATATATATATATATATATATATATATATACATACACACACACACACATATATATATATAGTTTCTTCTGTCTTTAATACTATTTTAATTGGAACTTGACACAGGAAATGCTAGATATCATTTTAAACAAGAAGATATTTCTATAATTTTAATAGGATTGTAAAAATTGTGTATAAATTTTTAATCTTAATATTTTACTCTTAGAAAGGCCATTTTAGAATTTTATATAGAAGAACCATTTGTGAAATTGAATGTCTTACTTTTATTCAGTTCTAGGCTCATCACAAGGGAAATAAAAACATCCCCTTCTAATATTAGGTATTTACTTTACTTGCTAATTAAATGTCTTCCAGCATTAGAATAAACTCCTTGAGTAAACACCCTTTTTGGTTCAGCATTGTAATTTCAATGTCTAAAACAGTGTTTGACATCTATCATCCACAAAAATAAATTTGTTTAATGAATTATATTCTTCCTTTCCTCTTTTAGGTCCATAAATCTGAGACCATTGAATGGAGAGTTGCCATTTAATAATAAAACCATAAATTTCATTAGTATAATTGGGCAATAAGGAGACCTCTTTTATATGTCTAAGTTCATTGAGGAAACTAAATTGATTTTTTTTTTCCTAAGGAAGAATAGGCCAAGTATATTGAGATTTGGAAGGAGGGAGAGTGTCCTGTTTACTCACAGTTTCCTTGGATTCTAAGAGGACTTAGGATAGAGGTGGTAGACAGGGATATGGGTGAGACAGTGATTGTGGGTTCCATCCTTAGTTAATACAGATTCCTATTCCTTTTGGGAGCTTCGCTCAAGGTCCTGAGAATCAAGTTTTATAAAGAGGGAAAGGGGCCACCAGTGGAGATGCCCATCTCTTGGGATCATGTGGGCACAGGGAAGGAGCAACAGTAGCTTCACTCACCAAAGATTAAGGATTAGAGCCTCTCCTTTGTTCTTGGTTGATATGTTTTGTGATTTTTATATCATCAAACCAAAGAAGAAAACACTTTAGCTCCTTTAGCATTTCCCCAACTGTTTGACAATTAGAGCTTTATGCTTTTTTATTATTTACTTTTATGAAATTGAGCATCTTTGTGCATTAGACTTTGGAGAGGTGGTTATATATATTTTCTTAGGCTTGTTTTTCAGAATTGAAATTACTGGGTCAAAGGAACAAATGGTTTTAAGGCTCTTAATTTATAGTGCCAAATGATTTCCTCCAAAGTTGTTCAATTTTCTTCCTTTAAAAAAAAAAATCTTTCAAAGCTTACTTTTCTTTTTTTCCTTCCAGTTTTATTGAGATATATTTGACATACAACACTGTATAAGTTTAAGGTGTACAGCATTATGATTTGATTTAGATACATCATGAAATGATTACCACAGTAAGTTTAAGTTAACATCCATCATTTCACATAGATACACAATTAAAGAAATAGAAAAAATTTTTACTTGTGATGAAAACTCTTGGGATTTACTCTCTTAACAACCTCCGTATGTAACATACTGCAGCGTAAATTATATTTATCATGTTTTATATTACATCCTGAGTACTTATTTATTTATAACTGGAAGGTTGCACCTTTTGACGGCCTTCATCAAGTTCTCCCTCCCCCTGCTCCCATCTCTGGTAACCACAAATCTAATTTCTTTTTCTGTGAGTTTGTTTGTTTTGGAAGTATAATTGACCTACAACACTACGTTAGTTCCTATTATAAAACATAGTGATTCGGTATTTCTGTACATTTCAAAATATCACCAGGTTAAGTCTAGATACGATATATCACCATACAAAGATATTATAGTTATTGACTATATTCCCCACCCTGTACATTTTATACCCATGACTAATTTATTTTGCAACTGGAAGTTTGTACCTCTTAGTCTCCTCCACCTATTTCTTTCCTCTCCCTATCACCTGCCCCTCTGGCAAACACCTGTTTGTTCTCTGTATCTATAACTTTGTTTTTGTTTTGTTATGTTTGTTCATTTGTTTTGTTTTCTAGATTCCACATATAAGTGAAATCATACAATATTTTCTCTAATTTCATTTAGTGTAATACCCTCTTGGTCTATCCATGTTATTGCAAATGGCAAAATTTCATTCTTTTTATGGCTGAGTGATATTTCTTTGTGTGTGTGTGTGTGTGTGTGTGTGTGTGTGTGTGTGTGTGTATGTGTGTGTATACACATACCACATTTTCTCTATCCATTCATTTGTTGTTGGACACTTAGGTTCCTTCTATATCTTGGCTATTGCATAAATGCTGCAATGAACATTGGGGTGCATATATCTTTTCTAATTAGTGTTTTTGTTTTCTTTGGATAAACACTCAGAAGTGGAATTGCTGGACCATATGGTAGTTCTATTTTTAATTTTTTGAGCAACCTCCGTACTATTTTCCATAGTGGCTGCACCAATTTACATTCCTACCAACAGTACACGGGGGTTCCCTTTTCTCCATATCCTCGCCAATACTTGTTATTTGTTGTCTTTTTGATAAGGTGTGAGGTGATATCTTGTGGTTTTGATTTGCATTTTCCTGATGGTTAGTGATGTTGAGCATCTTTTTGTGTGCCTATTGGCCATCTGTATGTCTTCTTTGCAAACAGGTCTATTTAGTTCCTCTGCCCATTTTTTAATTGGGTTGCTTATTTGATGTAAAGTTGTATGAGTTCTTTGTGTATTTTGGATATTAACCCCTTATTGGATATATTTTTTGCAAATATCTTCCTCCATTCAGTAGGTGGCATTTTCATTTTGTTGATAGTTGCCTTTGCTGTGCAAAAGCTTTTTAGTTTGATGTTATCCCACTTGTTTATTTTTGTTTTTGTTTCCCTTGCTTGAGGAGACATATCCAAAAAATATTACTAAGACCAGTGTCAAAGAGTGTACTGCCTGTATTTTTTTTCTAGAAGTTCTAGGGTTTCAAGTCTTACATTTAAGTCTTTATTCCATTTTTAATTTATTTTTGTGCATGGCATGAGAGAGTAGTCTAGTTTGATTCTTTAACATGTAGCTGTCCTGTTTTCCCAACACCCTTTATTGAAGAGGCTGTCTTTTCCCCATAAAATTTTTCAGTTTTCACCACCATAAACTGTATATAACACACATTTAAACACAATTTATCTTTCACAATTAAAATGTCAAACTCTGTTGATAATATTTCTAAATACTATTTTTTTATTATTTGCTTAAAAGTAAGGTTGGCAAATTTTCTATATAAACCATTGTTAGGAATGTCAGACATTTTACTGCTAAATTTGATCTTGGTTTTAATAGGAGAGAAAAATACATTAATATATTAAGCAAACATGCTGCAATTTTGAAGTTTATAAAAAGCTTTTTTAAAAGCTGTTGATTGCTGTATTCAAGTAAAGAATAGCCATTTTATTTTATTAAGGGAAAAAAAACTGTATCCATCCTTGTTTCACATTAAGGAGGATAAGTATAAAGTGTCTTGGAAGTTTTAGATAATCTATACATTTAAAAGCTGTGCTACCATCTTTAATAATTTAAATATTGTTTTAAATTTTCTCAGATATGTTTTCTAAGTTAGAATATGCTAACTCATAGGATTAGCAGATCAAGTCTTCTCTACTAGTATTTTGTAATGATTTCTATGTTAAATTTCCTTATTTATGAAAACAGGGATAATAAAATAATGCAATGGATGTATTGCACATACACATATACATGTATGCATATGTAGATAACCATTTGTGTGTGTGCAAAAATTAAATATGTAAGATATGAGAGGTGATTAAAGAATCATGAGATAGGCAACAATTCTAGATTTTATAGCTGATTTAGCAGTGTTTTTCTGATTTGCCATGTTACAATAAGTTTCTAAAGGTTTCTAAAAATAATTATTTCTAAATATATGATTTCACTGACTATATTCTCATTAAATGTTTAAAAGAGCATTCTATTGTGTGTTATTTTGACTCAATGGACATAATGCTGTAGCTATAGAGTATTTGATTCTGTAACAAGTGAACATAAAGTTATGTTTCTCTCTTGCTTTCTCAAATGAGTGTTTGCAGCATAAACACACACTGTGACATAGTCTACATGTGGTTATGGATCATTACTCGTTGACATTTCTATGTAACATAAACTTTAAAAAATCACCTTGAAACAAAAGCCAAGCTGTGAGACACCAGATGGGAACTGGATTTTTAAATATATACTGCAATTTCTTTTCAGATTTGGCTTATAGTTTTATTTCATAAAACTTTTCAGAAAAATGTTCAGATATTTAAATTTTGACAGGACAGTCAGAGACAGAGAGTTAACAAGTTTAAATGCTTTGGTTATAAAATTGCAATGCACATATCTTATTAAATGATCTTTATTGAGCACTGATATTACATAAAATTAATTTTCTCCTGCAACTTTTTGTTGGCTACCTTAGTTACCAATAGTCATAGTGTTGCAGACTATTGAATAGTCTTGTATCCATTATTTTAAATGATTTTTGATCCAACTATCCTCTATCAAAATTTAAAATGTCATGCATCATAACAATCTCTATTTTGTTAGGAATTTGATTAAAATTGTGTTCTTTACTTTTGATCTTTTATATGATGCCATAGCCTTGAATTTGTCATTTTATGACATAAAGTGTGAGCTAAAACCATTCCATTTGCATATTTCAGATCATAGAGTATAAAGTCTGAGATTGGAACTTTGAATATGAATCTTATTGAGAGGTAGATACTACTGACTACATTCACCCATGCCCCTGCTGATTGATTCAATAGAATTGAACTCATGCCTCCTAAAGCTGATCGTATTTTGACCATGTTAGCATCATTCCATTTTGCAATAGGCAATAATTACTGTTCCCCTTCTCTTCCTTAACCTGGTTTCATGCATAAACTGTATAGAAACAAATCATTTTATTCTAAATGTAGCCATAGTTATGAGAACCGGTTGAAAGAAAAAATGTAATTATAATAACTTCTTAGTATTTAACACAATCAATTCATGAAAAATAATCTTCCTATAAATTCAGAGTCATTGGGGATATGAAAAGCAGATGATTAAAATGATCTGAAAGTATCTCTTAGCCATCTGGGAGTGTGCAGATTGGTAGAACTTACACTGACATAGTGATGAAAGAAACTCATTAAAGATATTTTGATTTGAAAAAGAGAGGGCAGAGGCTAGTTCTGGATGGATTAAGGAAAGAAGAAAATGAGGGAGAATGGGGGAATGTGCATGCAGACTAATCACTTGGACTAAGAACTAGGTGAAGATCTAAGTTTAAGAACACTCTTTTAGATTTTGGCTGCTTATAATTTTAAGAATGGCATAGAAAATAGAGGCATAGAAAATCTATTCTTGGTAGAAAGATCCTATAATTTTTAAACATGGCATTGAGCTTATACCATAGCTTCACTAAATTTATCCCCCAGAAACAGTAGCTAGGCTAAGAGGAATCACTTTAAAAACAAATCAAGATAATGATTCTGGCCCTGCTATTTCATTGACCCCCTAATGGTCATCAGAACTGAAAAAACTCCCAGTGTAACTCTAGTTGATAAATAAGACATTTGATGCCCAACATATGGTCAGAACCAAGATTGTGAAGTGGTGAGTTAGGATTTATGACTAGGGGTTTAAAAAAATCACTTATGGTGAAAACCCAATCAGAAAAATGATTAAAAGTGATATGATTGAGATTTGGAGTCCAAAAGAGCTGGATTCAAATTGTTTTCCAGTGTTATTAGCTGCATGACCTTATTTAAACTACGTACTTTCTGAAACTGAGTGTTCTCACAGAAAATGAGCACTAGAATACACAACTCACAGGTTTATGAGGGTTAAATGAGAAAAGGCATCCAAAGAATCCAGCATAGTGACTGGCACATAGCAGACACAGTATATTTTGTTATTATTATTGTCATGATTATTACTAATATAATAATTATGATGATGTCTAGCTATAGGTGACAGTTTTCAAATCTTGAAACATAAAGGGGTCATGGTTTCAGAGTCAAGCAAGAACAATACACAGAAACCCAACCTATCAACCTGTGTCAGGAAATGCAGCTGTAGAAAGTAAACAATAGTGAAGATTGAAGTCTGACACTAAGTGAAGCATAGCAAAACCATGGTCCTGAAAAAGATAGGGCATCAGGTATTCTTAGCCTGACTTGGGGATGCTGAGGATAGAGTTGGAGGAGGTAAAGTAAAATCTAGACAAAGGCTTTTTTGAACTAAGTGTAATTCAGGAGTAAGAACAAAATGAGCAAAGAAAAAAGTGTCTATGTTGAAATTAAAATAGAATCAGGAATATGCTGATACAGTACCCAAGTATGATCTAAGACTTTTTAAGAGCTCCTTGACTAGGGACATGACTGACTAAAACCCTAATGCCTGCCGTAGTTAAACACTAACTTTTGACAATTTTGGAAATTGCATAAATGTTACTATAGGGAGTTGTATAGATCACTATATTGTGCGTCAGAATTTTGGAAGAGTTTTATGATAGGTTTACTCGTCTCTCCTGGAAATTTCTGGTACTGGCTTTATCCTACTCCAAAAAGTGATCTTGTGTTTTGAAATGGCTTGCCTACTACCTTACTGACTTTTTAAGAAAAGTTTTTGCTAGTAGAAGCAAGGTCCATGTAGATTGGTTTATCTTTCAGTCTCTCTAGGAATTTTTGAAGAAGTGTCAAGAGATAATAATTCCTAATATAAAAATTTGGGTTTAATTTTGAATTCTTAAAATTCCAAATTACACAACTGAGATAAGAGATGAACTGCTGTTTTAAATAAATTTAAATGTTGGGGCTTTAGGTTTAGAAGAAGGAATTTCATGGAATAAATAAGGATTGGGAGATTATTAACTACATCTATAAATAAATACAAAAGTGAAATCACAGAAGGAGGTGAGAAAATAGAGGTCAGAGACCATGATTGTAAGAACATTTTGGGTATATTAAGTTTTGTCAATTTCTCCTGTTTATTATATAGCTATTCCTGGTTTATTTCCTTGTAATAATAACTGGCAAAATGATTAACATGTAAGGATTCATATGTTTGTGTTCAGTTATACCAAAGAAAAGATGAGGTAGAAAGATATCCTATTTTGTATCCAATTTAAAAAAAAAAAAATCTATAAGGATTTGAGTAAGCATTGGTAGCTATATAGAGGAAAATCAGCCCAAATATTTCATGCATATGATAGAAAAAAGAGACTAATAAGACAAAAATTGATTTCAAGAAAATTACTAAGGATCTCATTTTTAAATCTTTCCTTATTCCAAACAAGAACAGATAAACTGAAAATTTATGATATAGTAGAATAATAATATCACTACTTGGAAAGATGGTACCCTGGGCTGACATGAAATGTTCAATAATATCTAACATTATAAAACAGAAATAAAACTGATCATGGCTTCAGAGTTAAGCTGGCGACAATACACAAAAGTCCAATCTACTAGTCAGCCTATATAAGGAAATGTGGCTGTAGCTACAAAGTAAACAAAAAGACAAAAAAAAATCCTTACATGCCCCAAAAAGGAGGGAATTTGATGTGAGTGCGTTGCATAAACAAACACAATGTGGCTAAGGATGGTGTGGGGAGAAAATTAGGATATAAGGTCTTAGAATATGGAACTAGAGTTTAAATACCCAACAGTTAAGTACAAGATATGGCTTTGTGCCTACACAAAGTGGGGCTAGAATTAGAAGCTTTTATAAATCAAGAACTTTCAAAGACTACGAAACTTATGAAAAGAAAAAAAATTTTAAATCTTTACTCACGAGAGAGCCCTTCAAGATGGTGGAGGAGTAAGATGTGGAGATCACCTTCCTCCCCACAAATAGATCAGAAATACATCTACATGTGGAACAACTCCTACAGAACACCTACTGAATGCTGGCAGGAGACCTCAGACTTCCCAAAAGCCATGTGGTTGACATGGTCTTGGTGCTTCAGCTGGATGTCAGGCCTGAGCCTTGGAGGTGGGAGAGCTGAGTTCAGGACATTGGTCAACCAGAGACCTCCTGGCTCCATGTAATATCAAATGTCGAAAGCTTTCCCAGAGATTTCCACATCAACGCTAAGACCCAGCTCCACTCAATAACCAGCAAGCTACAGTGCTGGACACCCTATGCCAAACAACTAGCAAGACAGGAACATAACCCCACCCATAAGCAGAGAGGCTGCCTAAAATCATAATAAGGTCACAGACACCCCAAAACACACCACCAGATGCACTCCTGCGCACCAGAAAGACAACATCCAGCCTCATCAACCAGAACAAAGGCACCAGTCCCGTTCACCAGGAAGTCTACACAACCCACTGAACCAGCCTTAGCCACTGGGGGCAGACACCAAAAACAACGGGAACTACAAACTTGCAGCCTGCGAAAAGGAGATCTCAAACACAGTAAGTTAAGTAAAATGAGAAGACAGAGAAACAAATAGCAGATGAAGGAGCAAGGTAAAAACCCACCAGACCAAACAAATGAAGAGGAAATAGGCAGTCTCCCTGAAAAAGAATTCAGAGTAATGACAGTAAAGATGATTTAAATATTGGAAATAGAATGAAGAAAATACAAGAAACGTTTAACAAGGACCTAGAAGAACCAATGAGCAAACAAACAACGATGAACAGCACAATAAATGAAATTAAAAATTCTCTAGAAGGAATCAATACCAGAATAACTGAGGCAGAAGAACAGATAAGTGACCTGGAAGACACAAAGGTGGAAATAACTACCGCAGAGCAGAATAAAGAAAAAAGAATGAAAAGAATTGAGGACAGTCTCAGAGACCACTGGGACAACATTAAATGCAGCAACATTCGAATTATAGGTGTCCCAGAAGAAGAAGAGAAAAAGAAAGGGACTGAGAAAATATTTGAAGAGATTATAGTTGAAAACTTCCCTAATATGGGAAAGGAAATAGTTAATCAGGTCCAGGAAGCACAGAGAGTCCCATACAGGATAAATGCAAGGAGAAACACGCCAAGACACATATTAATCAAACTATCAAAAATTAAACACAAAGAAAAAGTATTAAAAGCAACAAGGGATAAACAACAAATAACATACAAGAGAGTCTCCATAATGTTAACAGCTGATCCTTCAGCAGAAACTCTGCAAGCCAGAAGGGAGTGGCAGGACATATTTAAAGTGATGAAAGGGAAAAACCTACAACCAAGGTTACTCTACCCAGCAAGGATCTCATTCAGATTTGATGGAGAAATTAAAATCTTTACAGACAAGCAAAAGCTGAGAGAATTCAGCACCACCAAACCAGCTTTACAACAAATGCTAAAGGAACTTCTCTAGGCAGGAAACACAAGAGAAGGAAAAGACCTACAATAACAAATGCAAAACAATTAAGAAAATGGTAATAGGAACATACATATCGATAATTACCTTAAATGTAAATGGATTAAATGCTCCCACCAAAAGACATAGACTGGCTGAATGGATACAAAAACAAGACCCGTAGATATGCTGTCTCAAAGAGACCCACTTCAGACCAAGGGACACATACAGACTGAAAATGAGGGGATGGAAAAAGATATTCCATGCAAATGGAAATCAAAGAAAGCTGGAGTAGCAAGTCTCATATCAGACAAAATAGACTTTAAAATAAAGACTATTGCAAGAGATAAAGAAGGACACTACATAATGATCAAGGGATCAATCCAAGAAGAAGATATAATAATTGTATATATATATGCACCTAACTTAGCTGCACCTCAATACATAAGGCAAATGCTAACAGCCATAAAAGGGGAAATTGACAGTAACATAATCATAGCAGGGGACTTTAACACCCCACCTTCACCAATGGACAGATCATCCAAAATGAAAATAAATAAGGAAACACAAGCTTTAAATGATACATTAAACAAGATGGACTTAATTGATACGTATAGGACATTCCATCCAAAAAGAACAGAATACACTTTCTTCTCAAGTTCTCATGGAACATTCTCCAGGACAGACCATATCTTGGGTCACAAATCAAGCCTTGGTAAATTTAAGAAAATTGAAATTATCAAGTATCTTTTCTGACCACACTGCCATGAGACTAGATATCAATTACAGGAAAATGTCTGTAAAAAATACAAACACATGGAGGCTAAACCATACACTACTAAATAACTAACAGATCACTGAAGAAATCAAAGGGGAAATCAAAAAATACCTAGAAACAAATGACAATGAAAACATGACGACCCAAAATCTATGGGATGCAGCAAAAGCAGTGCTAAGAGGGAAGTTTATAGCACTACACTCCTACCTCAAGAAACAAGAAACATCTCAAATAAACAACCTAACCTTACACCTAAAGCAATTAGAGAAAGAAGAACAAAAGACCCCAAAGTTAGCAGAAGGAAAGAAATCATAACGATCAGAAAGGAAATAAATGAAAAAGAAATGAAGGAAACAGTAGCAAAGATCAAAAAGACTAAAAGCTGGTTCTTTGAGAAGATAAACAAAATTGATAAACCATTAGCTAGATTCATCAGAAAAAAAGGGAGAAGACTCAAATCCAGAATTAGAAATGAAAAAGGAGAAGTAACAGCTGACACTACAGTAATACAAAGGATCATGAGAGATTACTACAAGCAACTCTATGCCAATAAAGTGGACAACATAGAAGAAATGGGCAAATTCTTAGAAAAGTACAACCTTCGGAGACTGAACCAGGAAGAAAGAGAAAATATAAACAGACCAATCACAAACACTGAAATTGAGACTGTGATTAAAATATTGCAGCAAACAAAAGCCCAGGACCAGATGGCTTCACAGGCAAATTCTATCAAACATTTAGAGAAGAGCTAACACCTATCCTTATCAAACTCTTCCAAAATATAGCAGAGGGAAGAACACTCCCAAACTCATTCTCCGAGGCCACCATCACCCTGATACTAAAACCAGACAAAGATGTTACAAAAAAAGAAAACTACAAACCAATATCACTGATGAACATAGATGCAAAATTCCTCAACAAAATACTAACAAACAGAATCCAACAGCACATTAAAAGGATCATACACCTTGATCAAGTGGTTTTTATCCCAGGAACGCAAGGATTCTTCAATATATGCAAATCAGTCAAGGTGGTAAACCATATTTACAAATGGAAGGAGAAAAACCATATGATCATCTCAATAGATGCAGAAAAAGCTTTCGACAAAATTCCATACCCATTTGTGATAAAAACCCTCCAGAAAGTAGGCATAGAGGGAACTTACCTCAACATAATAAAGGCCATATATGACAAACACACAGCCAATATCATTCTCAATGGAGAAAAACTGAAACCATTTCCTCTAAGATCAGGAACAAGACAAGGTTGCCCACTCTCAGCACTATTATTCAACATAGTTTTGGAAGTTTTAGCCACAGCAATCAGAGAAGAAAAAGAAATTAAAGGAATCCAAATCGGAAAAGAAGAAGTAAAGCTGTCACTGTTTGCAGATGACATGATACTATCCATAGAGAATCCTAAAGATGCTACCAGAAAACTACTAGAGCTAATCAATGAATTTGGTAAAGTAGCAGGATACAAAATTAATGCACAGAAATCTCTTACATTCCTCTACACTAATGATGAAAAATCTGAAAGAGAAATTAAGGAAACACTCCCATTTACCATTGCAACAAAAAGAATAAAATACCTAGGAATAAACCTACCTAGGGAGACAAAGGACCTGTATGCAGAAAACTATAAGACACTGATGAAAGAAATTAAAGATGATACAAACAGATGGAGAGATATACCATGTTCTTGGATTGGAAGAATCAACATTGTGAAAATGACTATACTATGCAAAGTAATCTACAGATTCAGTGCAATCCCTATCAAACTACCAATGGCATTTTTCACAGAACTAGAAAAAAAAATTTCACAATTTGTATGGAAACTCAAAAGACCTCGAATAGCCAAAGCAATCTTGAGAAAGAAACACGGAGCTGGAGGAGTGAAGCTCCCGGACTTCAGACTATACTACAAAGCTACAGTAATCAAGATAGTATGTTACCGGCACAAAAACAGAAATATGGATCAATGGAACAGGATACAAAGCCCGGAGATAAACCCACGCACATATGGTCACCTTATTTTTGATAAAGGAGGCAAGAATATACAATGGAGAAGTGACAGCCTCTTCAATAAGTGGTGCTGGGGAAACTGGACAGCTACATGTAAAAGAATGAAATTAGAACACTCCCTAACACCATACACAAAAATGAACTCAAAATGGATTAAAGACCTAAGTGTAAGTCCAGACACTATAAAAGTCTTAGAGGAAAACATAGGCAGAACACTCTATGACATATATCACAGCAAGATCTTTTTTGACCCACCTCCTAGAGAAATGGAAATAAGAACAAAAATAAACAAATGGGACCTAATGAAACTTAAAAGTTTTAGTACAGCAAAGGGAACCATAAACAAGATGAAAAGGCAGCCTGTAAAATGGGAGTAAATATTTGCAAATGAAGCAACAAAGGATTATTCTCCAAAATTTATAAGCAGCTCATACAGCTCAATATCAAAAAAACAAACAACCCAATCCAAAAATGGGCAGAAGACCTAAATAGACATTTCTCCAAAGAAGATATACAGATGGCCAACAAACACATGAAAGGATGCTCGACAACAGTAATCATTAGAGAAATACAAATCAAAACTACAACGAGGTATCACCTCACACCAGTTAGAATAGCCATCATCAAAAAATCTACAAACAGTAAATGCTGGAGAGGGTGTGGAGAAAAGAGAAGCCTCTTGCTCTGTTGGTGGTAATGTAAATTGATACAGCCACTATGGAGAACAGTATGGAGGTTCCTTAAAAAACTAAAAATAGAACTACCATATGACCCAGCAATCCTACTACTGGGCATATACCCTGAGAAAACCATAATTCAAAAAGAGTCATGCACCAAAATGTTCATTGCAGCTCTATTTACAATAGCCAGGACATGGAAGCAACCTAAGTGTCCACTGACAGATGAATGGATAAAGAAGATGTGGCACATATATACAATGGAATATTACTCAGACATAAAAAGAAACAAAATTGAGTTATTTGTAGTGAGGTGGGTGGACCTAGAGACTGTCATACAGAGTGAAGTAAGTCAGAGAGAGAAAAACAAATACCATATGCTCACACACACACACACACACACACACACACACACACATATATATATATATATATATATATATATATATATATATATATAAAGGTTCTGAAAAACCTAGGGGCAGGACAGGAATAAAGATGAAGGTGTAGAGAATGGACTTGAGGATACAGAGAGGGGGACCGGTAAGCTGGGACTAAGTGAGAGAGTGGCATGGACACTACCAAATGTAAAATAGATGGCTAGTGGGAAGCAGCCACATAGCACAGGGAGATCAGCTCAGTGCTTTGTGACCACCTAGAGGGGTGGGATGGGGAAGGTGGGAGGGAGACGCAAGAGGGAGGAGATATGGGGATATATGTATATGTATAGCTGATTCACTTTGTTATAAAGCAGAAACTAACACACCATTGTAAAGCAATTATACTCCAATAAAGATGTTAAAAAAAAAAAATCTTTGCTCACTTGTTCAGGTATATCATAAAGTACGTTATCTTCTTCCCCAAGCCTTGGGTTGAAAGAAAAACAAAAATCACTTGTAAAAAGTAAAAAACTTAAGTATCATTTTAATGATACTTAAAATCTTAAGTATCATTTTAGAGTCCATATTTACATTGTTCATATGGTATAGAAATATTCAACTGAGAAATTAAATAGCAATTTGTCCCAGACTTTGCAAGCTGCTGGAACCCTGGAAAAATCTATTGCAAAACTCTTCTGGATAAGAGATTTTCACAGTTAAGGTCACGTGGGTTTCTTTAAAAAAATATTATATAGCCCATGCTGAAGATAAGCTGAAGGAAACAGAATTATGATGTATAGAAAGAAATGAATCACTAAAAAGGAAAGTCACCTGTCACAATAAACAAAATAATTGGGAACACATAACAGAGTCATCTAAAAGACAGTTTAGAGAACCCATTACAAAAGAAACATTTGTTTGGAATCCAATTTCAATTTTCATAAATTCAAATAACTCTGTGCTTTAGAACCATTTTCCCTGAGAAAGAAGGGTTAAACTTATGATGACATGTAGTGTGTTTATAAGAATTTATAAATGATGGACATTTTAGACATGGATAGTCTGTGGGATGGCTTTATCGTTGTTAAGGACCTGATTTGTAAATAGCTGGTCCACCAAAATAAGCCTACAGATACAAAGTGGGTGGACATTTTTGAAGAGCTGTAAACTAATTTCTAAAAATCTAAAATTTTGCTGTTCCTAGTAAGTAAAATCCTAAATGCCCCATGCTCAAACACTTTTATTGAGAAGATATTTAGTCTAATGTCATCACATTGGACTGACACCAAGAATCAGTGTAATGTGGTCTGATAACGGCAGAGCTGCAAGTAAATTTTACGTTTGACTGCTGCGGTTTTACCTCTAACTGAAAGAAAAGTAGGAAGTCCTAAAGGTTGCAGGCAACCAGAGAAGTATTACTGGACTAGGAAACAGAAAGAATTAAAATATACTATTGTGTCATGGGACAGAAAGAAATCTGTCATTGCTATTTTTTATAATACTAATATCTTTTTATATATAGTTTATAAATAATTTATTATAGTAATATATCTGTTTTTTAAAAGAAAAACCTATTAAGAAAAAAACTGGTAAACTTAAGAAAAATGCCAATGAGAATTTCTAGAAAATATAGACATTAAAATGAAATGTGCAGAATACTAGACATTGTTTAAGAGAAGATTAGTTATTAAAAATACAGTAAGTCCCCTATATACAAACAAGTTCCATTCTGAGAGCATGTTTGTAAGACCAATTTGTTTGTAAGTCCAACAAAGTTAACCTAGGTACCCAACTAACACAATTGGCTATATAGTACTGTACTGTAATAGGTTTATTATAATTTTTACACAAATAATACATAAAAACAAACACACACAAAAAAGAAAACATTTTTAATGTTACAGTACAGTAACAACAGAGTTAGCCATCCTTTTCTGCTTTATAGCCTGGCATCAACTTTTCCTCCTTACGGAGGTAGCTTCGGTCTGGCATCCTCTTCCAGTACAGTCCTGTCTCATCCACATTAAAAACCTGCTCAGGCAAATATGCGCCTTCATCAACAATTTCTTGAAGCATTTCAGGAAATTCCCTGGCAGCTACTGTATCTGTACTCGCTGGCTCGCCACTTACTTTTACATTGTGAAGGTTGGCTCTAGCCTTGAACTGATGAAACCAGCCATGGCTGACATTAAAAGATGTGCCCTGATTCTTCACCGTGTTTCTTCTTCGAGTCTTCATAAAGGCTTTTAGCTTTCTCTTGAATCAGACTGAGCGGAACTTGATGCTGATGCTGATCCTGCATCCACACACTGAGAAGTTTGTCCATCTCCTCCATCACTTTTCCAAGCTTCTTTGATATTATTATCAACATCATCGGCACAGCAGACTTCACATGTTCCATTATCTTGTCCTTGTTCTTTGGAATTGTGCCGATGGTTGAACGATTCATAAGAATGAGCGACATCTACCATCTTTTCACCTTACTCCACTCTCTCAATTATTTTCACTTTTGTTTCCATCATTATTGCTTGGCACTTCTTAGCAGTACCAGCTACATCACTGCTGCTTTTACGCTTGCTTCCGGACATACTGGGTTTGAAATAAAGGTACTGTACTACTGTAATCTATACAGTACTGTACAGTAAAGTACACAAAAGCACAACCACTTGTAGAGGATGCACGCATGTGACAACGTATGCCAGACACATGGACTAACTTACGTGACTGGACATGCAAACACACATTCACATCTTTGAAAGTTCGAAACTTGAAGGTTCGTATGTAGGGGACTTACTGTGTCTAGAACAGAGAGATGAAGAGATAAAATGTACTCAAGAAAGATTAAGACATATGGAAGACACAATAAGAAGGGTAAAATATGTCTAAATAGAAGGGTTTGATTGAGTTTTCTCTAACTATAGATACAGTAGAAATTAGAGAGAGAGAGAGAAAGGAGAGGGGAGAGGGGAAAAAATTAAGAACAGCATTATGTTTTTAAGTTAAAACAAGATAGATGAAATAAATATTTTCCTACTAGTATTCATAAATTACCATAAAAATTTCCAGAAGAACAAAGGAAAATTTTAGATCTATAATAATGAAAGAAAAATGAAGCCCTCAAGATACAGATAAAGATCACCAAAATCCTCAGAGAACAAAAAAACTCTTTCATATAGATATTCTTCCAGAGACTAGAAGAACAAAATGACAGCCCAAGATGGACCATCCAAATTATGATAAAAAAATTATAGTCCTAGAGTATCAAATCTGAAATCAGGCCAGATATGATTCAGAATTTATCATTTGCTTTGTTTTTAGAGTTTTAATGAGTATATATTTTCAAATTATGTAATATTCTCAATAATGTCTAGTGTAGCACTCTATTAATAAACAGCTTGTTTGTATGAATAAACATTAATATTTCCCAACAAAATGTATAACTATTAACACTGTTGATAAAGTCTATTATATAGGTTAGTATTTATTCATATATTTTGCTAAATTGATAAGTGAAATAGTGGGATAAATATAAACCTTAAATACTAGAACTCTTATTTTTAAGAAATATATTTAGTAGAACTTCTAAACATATATAATCTAAACTACATTATATCTGTACATATCTATGCAGTATGCATTTATTACAGTTGTTTGAAGATCTTGGAGATGAAGCAATATTACTGCTGTTTTCATCAAACTGGAGTTGGGCATCTCATGATAATGATGGAACCCATTCTTAGGGATAAAATAGCATTACAATAGTCATTTTAAAAACCTTTAAAAGAGTATTCCATTGTTATTTGGCCCATTAACCTAGTTTTCTGACTAAGTAATCCCTCTTGAGTTGTGTAAAATGACATGAATCTCTTGCTCACTGATAAAGGCAGGCTGTTTGAGGGGAGCAATTAACAGAATATGCATTTTCACCATATCACCAACAGTGATTTTATCACCTGTACGTAAAATGCCATCATTACCATCTTCACTAAGACCTTATGCTTATGTACACTTAACAGTAGAATAATTTCCCCATCATACAAAGAAAACACAATAGATATACCTTAATGTTCATCATTTTTCTATGTCAATTTCTAATTTATTCATATTTTTGTTTGACAAACATTTGAAGTAACATGGTTTAATATTCAGTTCTCATTAATGAATTTCCATTTTCAGTTTCAATTTCAGTTTCAATTTCAAATGTCATAGGATAAATTTTGCAGTAAGCATTTAATATTGGTTTATTACCATTAGCATTTAGTTATTATAAATTTATTATACAGGAGTGTCTTTATACTGAATTACTTCAGGAAATAATGATTTCTCATCTATATTGAATACAGGAACTACTCAGAGCAAAAAGAGTATAATATTATTTCATGGGGATTTTTGGCATTATTGTTGTCATACATACATATGTTATAAACTCCATTGGATATTGTTATTATTTTTGTTTAATCAATTATATTTTTAAAAGATTTAATTAATGATAAAAATATCCTATACATATATTCATATAGTTATCCTTTTTTGTGCTTTTATTTCATTGTAGAGATCTATATTTTAATCTGCTCTCATTTCATTCTGCCTGAAAGACTTACTCTAACATTTTTTTGTAAGGCTGGTTTGCAGGTGATGAATTCTTTCAACTTTTGTGTGTTTGAAAAAGTCTATTTTACCCCCAAAATTTTAAAAAACTTTTATTGAAGTATAGTTGATTTATAATGTTGTGTTAATTTCTGCTGAACAGCAAAGTGACTCAGTTATACATATATATATTCTTTTTCATATTTTTTTCCATTATGGTTTCGCACAGGATATTAAATATAGTTCCCTGTGCTATACAGTAGGACCTTGTTGTTTATCCATCCTATAAATACTAGTTTGCATCTGCTAATCACAAACTCCCAATCCTTCCCTTCCCCCTCCACCCCCACATTGGCAACCACAGGTCTGTTCTCTATGTCTGTGGGTCTGTTTCTCTTCCATAGATAAGTTCATTTGTTTCATATTTTAGATTTCACATATAAATGATATCATATGGTATTTGTCTTTCTCCTTCTGACTTTGCTTAGTATGATAATCTCTAGGTCCATCCACGTTGCTGCAAGTTATATTATTTCATTCATTTTTATGGCTGAGTAATATTCCAGTGTGTGTATATGTGTGTACATATACACACAACATCTTCTTTATTTATTCATCTTTCTATGGACATTTTTTTCCATGTCTTGGCTATTGTAAATACTGCTGCTATGAACATAGAAGTGTATCTTTTTGAATTATAATTTTGTCTGGATATATGCCCAGGAGTGGGATTGCTGGATCATATGGCAACTCTATTTTTAGTTTTTTGAGGAACCTCTATACTGTTTTCCATAATGGCGGCACCAATTTACATTCCCACGAACAGTGTAAGAGGATTTCCCTTTTCTCCACACCCTCTCCAACATTTATTATTTGTAGACTTTTTAATGATGGCCATTCTGACCATTGTGAGGTAGTACCTCATTGTAGTTTTGATTTGCATTACTCTAATAATTAGCGATGATGAGCATCTTTTTATGTGCCTATTGGCCATCTGTATGTCTTCTTTGGAGAAATGTCTATTTGGTTCTTCTGCCCATTTTTTGATTGGGTTGATTTTTGTTGCTGAGTTTTATGAGCTGTTTGTATATTTTGGAAATTAGGACCTTGTCAGTCACATCGTTTGCAAATATTTTCTCCGAGTCCATAAGTTGTCTTTTTGTTTTATTTATGGTTTCCTTTGAAGTACAGAAGCTTGTAAGTTTGTACCTCAAATTTTTGAAAGATACTTTCTCTGGAGATGGAATCCTAAATTGAATTTCTTTGCAATAATTTAAAGATGGGGCTTCACTGTCTTCTCACTTACATTGTTTCCAAAGAGAAATCTGCTGTCATCCATATCTTTATTCCCTTGTAAATAACATGTCTGTCTCTTGCTGCTTTACAGATTTTCTTCTTGTCTCTGGTTTTGAGCAATTTGACTATGATATGTCTCTCTTCATATCTCTCATGATTGACTTTTGTTGAGCCTCTTGGGTTTACAGTTTTCATCAAATTTGGACTCATTTCAACCTTTATTTCTTTAAATATTTTTGCTCCTCCTTCATATATTAGGGTGATTAAAATAGCTCCAAAACTTACTATTGCATATTTCACTTTAAAATTCTCTCAGAATTTAATTTTTCTAGTTTGTATTACTGTTTTTAAAGTTACCAATTTATCCAATGTTGAATTGTAATTAATCTCATCCACTATATTTTTTCAGACTGTAATTTGCAACTCTAGAAGTTTGATATGGATCGTTTTATATGTCTTTACCTAACTTTTTGAACATATGGAATTTAGTTCAATAACTTTTTTTTTTTTTTTTTTTTTTTATTTTTTATTTTTTATTTTTTGGCTGTGTTGGGTCTTCGTTTCTGTGCGAGGGCTTTCTCCAGTTGCGGCGAGCGGGGGCCACTCTTCATCGCCGTGCGCGGGCCTCTCACTATCGCGGCCTCTCTTGTTGCGGAGCACAGGCTCCAGACGCGCAGGCTCAGTAGTTGTGGCTCACGGGCCTAGTTGCTCCGCGGCATGTGGGATCTTCCCAGACCAGGGCTGGAACCCGTGTCCCCTGCATCAGCAGGCAGACTCTCAACCACTGCGCCACCAGGGAAGCCCAGTTCAATAACTTTTTAAGTGTCCTTGTTTGCTAAATTTAATATTTGAATCAACCCTTATCAATGCTAAACAATTGATTTTCTTTTCCCTTTGGGAGATATTTTCCTTCTCTTTTGTATTCCTGGTAATCTTTGATTTGATCCAGACATTGTGTATTTTACATTGTTGTATGCTGGATATTTTGTATTTTTATAAAAAGTCTTGAGCTTTATTCTGGGATCAATTTAGCATTCAAAAATAGTATGGTCCTTTTGTTTAGTTTTTTTGTAAACAGTATGATGTTGTTAAAATTTGTTAGGCAAGACAGTACCAAAGGAGCATTTGGTCTAAGGTTAAGTATTCACCACTGCTGAGGCAATACCCTTCTAAATACTCTGTGCAACACTAAATTTTTAGATTGTCTACTCTGGCTGGGAGAAATAGATGCTATTCTTGTCTCTGTTTGATCTCTGAGTACTGTTCCTTCTAATCCTTTTGGATGCTTCTCTCCCTGGCCTTGAGTAATTTCTTCATATTCACATACACATCAATACTCTGCTGAATAATCAAGGGACAGTCTCTGCAGATATTAGATTCTCTGTGAAGTTTTCTCCTCTCCAGTATTCTGCCTTATAAATTCTGGCCACCTTGGTCTATGAGGACTCTAATTTCCATCTCCTCAACTCAAGGAGTGAGCTGAGCTCCACCTTGATTGCTCTCCCCTGTGCCAGGACCTGTAAACTTTTCAAGTCTGGAAGCTGGGACTTTCCTAGGGCTAACCTCATTTGTTTCCTATCTCCTACTATCCTTTGTTGCATAATGTCCAGTATCTCGAAAACCTTTGTCATATATTTTTGTTTTGTTTCTTTTCGTTTCAGGTGTATGCCTGAAATTTCTTCCTCCTCAATAAAAGAATATATTTTTATTAAATAAAGGATAACTGAGTTTAAGAGGTCCCTATGTTAGGAACAAAATATTGAGATTATAAATTAATTGTAAGCAGTTAGGTGCTCAGAATTAACCAAACAACCATAGCAAATCTGTGTTTATACACACATATATACATATATAATACATACACACATATATAATTAGACAATGAATATGCAATATGAGGTTTGTAAGTTAATCATATAATATGACCACATCTATTGTTGTAAATTGACAGCCCCAGAGACGATTAAAGTTCATCCATCAACTTCATCATAATCAAAATTATCCATTTTTACTTTTAGATTATATCATTGTTTCTTACATATGTCACTGTAGTTCCATTTTTCAAATTAAGCCAGAAGTTCCAAAGAAATTACTCAGGTGCTGAGAAATAGAATTGCCTGAGAATTGAAATAACACAATAATTTCTTTTCTATCATGGATATTAGTTCAAATTCAGAGAGAGAAAGAGAAGAGAGAAAGGAAACGTCTGTTACTGGTCGTAGAAAGTTTTTGCCCTTCAAATTATCTTTATTTTTAGATATTTTAAATTTTATATATCAATTTTTAGTGTAAATTTTAAAAAAAAATATCAGTTTTAATAACATCAAATTACCTAGGAATTAATTTAAAGAAATTGTGCAAAAGAAAAATAATAAATTACTGAGAGACATAAAGAAGACCAAAATAGATGTAGTATGTTTATATATTAGAATTTTTAGTTTTCAAAAATTTGAATTTTCCATACTTTAATTCTAGATTTAATAGAGCACTACTCAAAATCCCAACATGTTTTTGTGGAATTGACAGGCTGATTCTAAAATTCATATGGAAAAGCAATGGACAAATAATGCCAAGTCAGTCATAAAGAAGAACAAAGAATACTTACATTATCAAATATAAACACTAAAGATATCTCTATAGTAATGAAGACAGCATAGTTTTTGTTTGAGGATAGATGTATAGACTGATAGAATATATAGTAGAGAGCTCAGAAGTAGATCCACCCATACACAGATAATTGAAATATAATGAGATGGTACTGCAAAGCAGTGGGCCAATGATAACATTTTAACAACAAAAAAAGCTCATCTAAATGGATATCCATATGGAAAAAATAATGTAATTGGACCCTTACCTCACACAAAATAAGTAAACTCTTGCCAGATCAAAGACTTGAATGTGAAATCCAAAACTGAACATATTCTAAAATGTGCTGTAGAAAATCATCTCCAATAATCTATTGCAAAGAATGATTTCTGAGAGGAGGCAAAAAATACACTAAATATAAATTAAAATAATAACTTTTACTAAAACTGCAAAATGCCAAAGGAGACTACAAACAGAAAGGGCAAGATTCCAAGTGGGGGAAGGACTTGTTATGTGTACAACAGACAATGAATTAATACCTAGGCTATATAAGGAATGCCTACATCAATGAGAAAAAGAGAAGTAAGTAGGACTAGAATAAGTACTTCATGTGTGAGGAAATGCAAATGGCTGATAAATACATGAAAAGATTTTCAATTTTGATAAGAAAATGCAAATTAAAGAAGACAGTATGTTACCATTACTCACCAATCAGAAAAGTGTGATGATAACTATTCGCAAGGCTGTAGGCATCTAGTATCTTCATATTCTATTACTAAGAATGTACATTGCTTCAATCACCTTAGAACACAGTTTGGCATATTTAACAAATTTTAAGACACACAAGCTCTCTCATCTAGCAATCCTTTTCCTAAGCATAAATGCAAATCTTCTGTACATGTTCCTCAAGATATATGAATAAGAATTTTCTTTGCATATTTGTTTACAATATTCAAATTTGATAATAATACACACATATATCATCAGTAAAATGGATAAATATGATATGTTCATTCAGTGCAAAAGTCAGCAAAAAATTAATAAGCAACATAGGCTAAACTATAGTTGATCTTCCGGAACAACATTTTTTGAAGAAAAAAGACAAAAGAATTCATATGATTTCATTCATCTAAAATTACAACTAGAGAAGAATAACTGCAGAAGATTTTTTAAAATGTGTGTAATCTGGCATACGTCTTGACTTTCTATTACGATAGCAATCTCTCTTCACATTAATTACTAGAACAGACAGGAATCCAAGTTTATCAAAGGCTTAAGAAACCATGCTATAGAAAACTTTAGAAAACATTCAGCCTGGTTAACCTGTTAGAACCAATTTGGATTACAGAAGCAAAGTCAGAATTAATAAAAATAATTCATGTTATTTGTCATTCATTGTTAGATAGGAAAGATATTTCTTTTAAAATTTCAATTAGAGAGAAACAAAGTTGTTTACTTAAATCTGAGGGAAATCATTGTGTTTACTGAAATATAGATAGTAATAGTCTCTTGATTTAATCCAAATAATTAGAATATGAATGCAATTTATCTCATAACCAAAATTTAAATTTTTAGAAAAAAAGTTCAAAATATAAATTACAACAAACTTCTGGTATCTTGAGTTGTATTTACTTTAACAAAGAACGTTCTATGCACATTTTAAAAGACAATACAATTACAGTATAATTATTTTCTATTTTTTCTTTAGTGTTCCTTTCCCAATATATTATTTTTTTGCAGTGTTATAATATTTTGCATCCTTGGAGTAAAGCCAACAATAAATAACCTGTCAGGATCAATTCTCTTGTATAACATATGGGCTATTAAAGAGAGCACAGCTGGCTTATGTGTATCCATAGTTTTATTTCATGGAAACAATAGAAAATTATGGGGAAACGAGAGAAAGTACATGATTTCAATGTTAATTATTGGCAATCAGGTGAGATTGAGAAAGTAGGATACAAATATTTTAAAATATCAGGTATTTATTTTTAAGAATGTTATAAAATAAGATTTTTGTGTACCTTTTTTTTTTTTTTTTAATATACAGAAGGGGACTAAAAGGTAACATCCTGCTGAGCAATTTTTCAAAATTCTAGGTTATTCTCTCCTTGAATCATCTTGTAAAACCTAAAGCTAACATTTTCTTTCCCTGATACATGTTTTTCTTTCTTCATCAGACATACCTGGTCAGGAGATAACTTTCATTTTTTTTCTTCTTTTCTTCCTTCCTTCCTTCTCTCCCCACCTCTCCCCTCCCACCAAATATCTCCTCAAATAACATAAAGCATTTTATCTTATAGTGATGTTAACTTGGAATGCAGGTTCAGTTAATTTAAATGTGAGTAGAAATCCATTATTAGATCTTAATTATTTTAAAACTTGAATATGAAAAACATTTAAAATATATGTGTCAACTGTGCAAATAGTTAAGATATATATATAGTCAGTTATAACTTTGCCTCCTTCAACTCATGTCTTCCTGTGAGTGTTTTCTTTCTTTATGAGAATGTATGGGACTGTTACATTATTTTGTCAATAAGCTGGAAAAACTCTCACATGCTTGTGTCTTTCAGGCAATTAGTCTTTCAATGATGGTTGAATTTGGAATGATGGTTGTGAAAATTATGACTTGTATATATTTTGAAATTTTTTTCTATGGCTCTTAACCTATACAGCTTTGTTTTACTTTTTGTTACAATTATATTGGCCATGTTAAAAAAATTTACTTTTTAAAACAAATTAAGAATTCCAACATTTGTTCTTATGATCACTTTGATGATGTCTTGTGAACGCCAGTGGTTTTTTAAACATATGTACACTGAAGAAGAAACCTTGACACCTTTGTTCTTAGGCATTACCTACCGTACAATGGAAAATTCCTAGAATTTACTTGAATGTTCATTCAGTGAGGTTGACAATAAGAGTTAAGAAGAGACACATCAAAACAATCATCCTAAATTACTACAAAAGTGTGTGTGTGTGTGTGTGTCTGTGTGTCTGTGTATTTGTGTATTCTCATATATGATCTCATTTCTCAGCCTGGTTGACTTCTGCATTGGGCTAACCTCTGTAAAATTGTATTCAAGTTACCTAAGAAACAGAACCTTCTGGTAATAAGCCTCTGTAAAGCAGTATATGACAGTTCATCTCAAACACAGGAGAGCTGCTAACATTCCTCAGTTCCTATCTCTCAGGCTATTGGCAACTCTGAAAAATCTACTGATTAATTACTGCAAATTTTCCGTGAAAAAGGAGGAGCAAGTTTAACATGTAAAACTCAAACTTATCTTTTGGTATTTTCTCCCCATGAATTCTTTCAAGATTCTCAAAAGAAAAATATTCTACATATCCTTGGTGACAATATTCGAAAAAATCTAAACGAATTCTGGTACAAAGGGCCCAGATCTTAGATTGTAGTGTCTTTTAACATCCACTACAAGTTTGAATATTAATGACGTCTCTCACCGAGAAACCGCACATTTCCATCTGCCCTTCGCTCCAAGAACTCTGACTGCACCTCTCAGTTCCTGACAAACATGACAAGGAGTTTGCTCTGAGCTGCTCATATGTTCATATTCAATATGTGATTTTTTTTTTTTTACATTAGCCATCAAAATGGCTGTTTTCTAAAAGGAGTATCAGTATAAGCTACTGAAATGAATAAAACTGTTTCTAGTGCAATGTTGTTACAATACTGTTATGTAAAATCTTTATGTTATGTACATGAGATAAATGAAAACCAGAAGTACATTTTAACATCATATTTAAAAAGACAGGAATATGCGGATGATTGTAACATTTGTTGTTTTTTGTGGGGTCTCTTTTCTTAAATTGGGGACTGCCATTTGAAACAATGTGGTGAGAGCTGAGGCTGGGCTAGTCTCTTGCCATACTTTATGTAGGATTAGGTAAACAGTGTGGAAGAGTCTGTTCTTAAATGTCTTTTGTTAACAATGCTGATAGCATCAGTCTTTATTAAAAGAATAGCCTCCTTAATATCACTTGTAGTTAGCATTTTACATCTCCCATCACATTTGGACATTTCAATTTGCATAGATTTGAGTGATTGTTTAATTTTGAGAAATTAAGCTATCGCTTTTAACTTTCAACTCACATAAATCACTTTTATGGCCAAATGCTGAAAAGGACAAATGTAATAAATGCTTGGAGAAAAGGCAGAAGTATCTTACTTCTGTTCTTGTAAATTGCTATTTGACAAGGAGGCAGACATTTTAAGAATAAAGAAATCACTGTTTCAGTTATTTCTAAAATGCATACATATATAATAAATAATTTTAAAGCTCGTATTTAAAAAGAAAAGTGTCTTTATATTTCAGATTGGTAGCTGAAATTAGGTGATTAATAACATTCTAAAGGGATGATAAAAAGAATAAGGTTAGCTATAATTTATTGAACATTTCCTAGATGCCAAGATCTGTGCTAGGTGCTTGGTGTGAATTATTCTTAATCCTAACAGGAATCATACAGATAGATGGATTTAGCGTCATTTAAATTGTGGGAATTTAAACTTGAAGTTTAAGTAATTTATTCAAGGTATACAGCAAAAGTTGAATTCAAACTTAAGTCAACATTCTTAAAAGCCCATGTTTTTAATCATTGTATAATCTCAGATGACCTTAAAACTTAATTAAACAGAATAGTCACACCTATATTTTCCTTCCTCCCATATTCTCCCCATCCACATCAATTTTGGAAAATAATTGCTGAGACTGAGATAAATCAAACCTTTTTAAACATGAGTACATTGGGCTTTTAATCAGAAACAAGAGCAGAATTCTCAGGGCAAAATTTCAATATATGTCCAGAAGATGTTCTAAACTCCCTAGGTTATACCGATTTGTGACTTCTATTCTTCCTGAGATTTCTTTCTAGGGAAATTAAAGGTGCAAGTTACAGGGGTGAGGAGTAGAAGGTAGTGATGATGCTCCCAGAAGAATCTATCTGGACTTACATAATTTGATCTTATATGGGAACCTAACTATTGGTTGCTATTTTAATTCAACCAAAACCCAAGACAAGAAAAGTAGATCCTTTATTTAACTCATCAGTTTCTTTGTAAGTTTCAGGAAGCAAACCATGATTTTAAGGGCTGTACGATGCTAAGATAAGTAACAAAAGGAAATTATGGGTGTGACTTTAATTGCTTCTTATTTTTCAGAACAAAAGTGGGCAGCTATCTTTTCCCTCAGTAAGTTTTGAGTGCAGTCTTATTTTAAAACAAAGGTGTATATTTGCAACTCCTCTAGCCTTATTCTAAAATTTCCTATTGTGTTTTCCCTTTTATCTCTTGATGAATAAAACATGATAAACAAAACATGAAAAAGTGAGTAGATGTTGAGCATAGAGAGAGGAATTTGCAGATACAGATGCTCCTTCTTTAATCTAATTTCTTATCAAGTTATTTACTATATTGTTATTTAATTTCTGGTGAAATCCTAGAGCTATAAAGTGTGGTGAATACATCTTTTATATATCGAGTTTAACATAGTAGAATATTTTCTGATTAAGCCGGTACAAATTATGATGTCGTCTTTTAAATCAGCAGAATGATATGATTAGTGTCGAAAAGCTCACCAACAAATCAGGCTCTTGCCAAACAAATTGCAAACGGAGCCCAGTCAACATATACACCTCTTCCTCGTTGTAGTGCTGTGAATAAGACGTTAGAAGGTCAGTCTAAGGTTATTATCAGTCACAAACATGACTCCTTTGATACAGACATGTCTGTGGGCTTGGTTTTCAGCGGATGCTGTGGCTGCTGACAGCCCTCCTGGGATTCCTCCCTCACCAATTTCACAACACAGGCAGTTGAAAAGATCCGTGTGGTTCCCGGAGAAGTCCCCAGTTGTGTTCCTCGATACAACTTTAGCGCTAAAAGCTCATGGAACCCCATGAGGGGAAATAAGGGAGCCCAAAGCTGCAGCACTGAACCAATGAAAAACATTTTCCTTTCAAAAAAATAATTCTGTGACTTTCACAAATTCTCAGCTCCTCACTCCTCTGGGGTGTTAGCCAGCCCCAGTCATCTGGTTACTTCCATTATTTATTGAAAAGCACCACGGGGAGCAATGTGTTGTTCCCCACAGTGTTATTCAGTAGATAATGAATTAATGAACAGAGGAGCACAGAGATTTGTGCTTCAGGAGGAAGGCAAAAGATGTTTGTGTGGTAGAGAAGAGGCTAGGCCAAAAAAAAAAAAAAAAAAAAAGAGAGAGAGAGAGAAAGAGTCCCTATTGAATATAAAAAGAGGTACTCTTGCCCCAATATCTTGCTTCCTTCCCTCTCATAACTGAAGTAATGAGGCAAAAACAAAACAAAATGTAAAATCCTAACATCAAAGAGACCATATGTGTAAGGGTAAACTCATCTTTTGGGTCTTAACACTGATGTACATGTGTAGAAAGAAAAAACACATCTACATATAGTCTGAGTTCAAAAGAAGTGAAAATAAATGGCTCAGGAACATCTAGTCATTAATGTGAAAGCCCATATGACTGCTCTGTGGTAAACAGAGACCAATCCAGAGACTTGGTGGAATTCAAAAAAATCCAAATTTTCATTTCAGTCCAGCCCTGGACTCTACGTGAGGTATTGCTGCTCTTCCCATGTCAAGATATCTCCCCTGATCCACTAGATCTCTTTCCTTCCAGGAGCTGTGAGAAATTAAGATTGCTAGATACTCTCTTTCACAAACCTTTCTTGTGGTTTCCTTGGACACAAACAGATATACAGAACTGTTACTAAGTAATCATATTTTTTGATATTTCTGTTGTGGATTAATGGGTAAAACTTCTTCAGATGGGGTCAAAAACCAATCAGCCTCTAGTGAAAAGTATCATATCCTATTTCTAATGTATTGTCACTGTTTTAATTAATATAAAATCTCTTTTTAAAAACTGAGTATTCAAAAGAATTTACTAAATGGAATTCCATTCCAAATATCTATTATGAAGCTGAATATAAGAATGGTGCTCTCTTATGCTACATTTTTCTCCCCCAGAACAGGAAAAATGGTTTTACCTCACCAACTATAATTTGAAATGGTTTTAGGGAGCAGGTAGATTCAACAGTTGTATTACGCATTTGTATAAACCTGAACAGGGACCCTCTGAGGGTTTATAAATATACATGTAATGTGTACACATATACACACACATGTGAAGGGACTATGAAACTTGTTGTCAGAGTCAGCTAAAAGTTAGGGTGGAATAAGCCTCAAGATAACTGTGAAATGAGTAGGAAATGTGTATAAAAGCAAAATGATTACAAATATGTGCCATTGAAGTGAGGTGTGCTAAGAATGGACTGTGAATCCAGAAGGCAAATTGAGACTATCCTGAAGAAAGTAGGGCACCAAAGCAGTGTCTGCAATGTCAATGTCATTGTTTTTGTTATACTGAAATTTATAAGTGCTGCAAATTAAGAAAGTTGACTTACAGGAAACTTCTTAACAATAAACTTAAGCACACATAAATAGCTAATTGCCAGTGCCATCCTGATCTACATATAGTATGATTGCTCTACACTATCAATGTTTTCTTTATAGCCAAGCCCTCCCCCCACCTTTTTTTTTTACCATACTGTTGTGAATAGAGTCCATGTTCTGGAGGAAGAGAGACTAGACTGTACCGGCTCTTCCATTTATTTACTTTGTGACCTTGGCTCACAGTCTGAGTCTACTGCTAAATCTAAAAAAAAAAAAAAATGGGTAAAATGTTCCAATATTATTAGGAACTTTTGTTAGCCAGAAGCTATATAAATTATGTAAAATGCTTACAAAACCAGACACAAAATGAGCACACAATAAATGTTAGCTAATATTATTTATTTTATAAAGCTTTAAAAATTCTTTCTTATTATTTTGTAAGGTCACATGATTTTAAGCTTGCATTACTTTTTCCTGGCACTTGTTTAAAGTTTATAAACTATTGTATTTCTTTATCCTTCATTCTTTTTTTTTTTTTTTAAATTTTATTTATTTATTTATTTATGGCTGTGTGGGTCTTCGTTTCTGTGCAAGGGCCCTCTCCAGTTGCGGCGAGCGGGGGCCACTCCTCATCGTGGTGCGCGGGCCTCCCACCGTCGCGGCCTCTCTTGTTGCAGAGCACAAGCTCCAGACGCGCAGGCTCAGTAGTTGTGGCCCACGGGCCCAGTCGCTCCGCGGCATGTGGGATCCTCCGAGACCAGGGCTCGAACCCGTGTTCCCCGCACTGGCAGGCGGACTCCCAACCACTGTGCCACCAGGGAAGCCCTATCCTTCATTCTTATTAAAAATATTTTTTAAATGTTTTTAGTCAATTATTTTAGTTTCAATTTTTCCTAATATTTTAGTTCATTTTCTTTATTTTTAATTTTTATTTCTTCTGTAACACTAACATTTCATTTCTCTTATTTCCTTTAAAAAACCTTCATTAACTATTTTGGATTAAAGCTTAAATTTTCCCTTTTTGGGTAATGTATTTTTTTAACTTTTTAGTTTTTAATTTTTGTTTTTGGTTTGTATTTCATTTTACCTTATTTATTTTTCACTATAAATACTTCTGAACTTAATAATTTTTCTTATTAAAATTTACCAGAATCTCATCAACAGAGATTTAGGAACAATAGATTTAGGGGTGGATAATTTTAAAGGCAAATTTCTCCCATCCTGTCGAATCCCTACAGCTCTATATCTAGGGCTTGGCAATAAATCTCTTGTGCAAAAGCAAACAAAACAAGTAAAGTAATACTTCCCTGGAGTACATAGAAAATTTGCTAGTTACTTCAAAGTCTTTTCTGAAGATTCATGATACACTCAGTGTAGCTGGCCCACTTGAATGTCTACAGTGTTGTCTTGATATCACATTCCTTCCAGTATCTTTATGGGTAGCTCTGTGCTTTGAAAACTGACTGGTATATTAAAGGCCATAAATTTTGAGCATGCTGTGCTTGGTGTCTTCCCTCATTAGAAAGCATGTTTAGAATTTGGAAAAAAAAAAGTGCAACAGCTATGCTTTTCCAGATGATTCCCAGAATCACTGGGTTCATTAGAATTCCACAGCTAATGAAGAAGGGGTGTCCACCCTTTGACAACAGGTCCACAACTATGAAAGAACTCTCAAAATGTGGTTAGAAGAAGAAGACAGGCTTCATCTCTTGCCCCATGAGGAACGAAGGGCACACTTGTCCTATTATGTCATAATCATTCCAATGATATTTTCCTCCTAGCCTTTAATTGTAAAATTTCCCATAGCTGAGCTCTGGCTGAGAGTCTGGTTCTTCAGATATTTTCTATGCAATTCTTCTTACCATTTTTACTGTGATCTCTGGTAACCTGAGAGAAAGCACTGATAAATTGTCTTGCATTAATGACTTTAATTCAGTTCCCTTTTATGCTGAATGCAAAATTCTGCCTTAGTATTTATGAAGTGTCTTTCATGATATGAGATAACTTTGTTTGTATAATTCACTGTATTTAAAGTAAAAAAAATTCTCCCAAATGGTTAGGTTTTGTCTCATTCTAAGCATTTATTTTCAGAGTTTGAAAGCACTTGGTATAATTTCAATCAGGCAGCTCTCTCTCTTTTAAAATACATATAATCAGAATAAAAATAGAAAATAAAACAATTTAATAATTTGAAAATCTTTTCAATGTAGCTAGAAAAAATAGTAAATACAGATAAGAAAAATAATTAAAGGGCACACACCAAATGCTACATACAGAGATTGTAAACAATTGGTGTATATCATTTCAGATTATTTTTCATGTAATATAAAACATTACTTTAAAGACATAGGTTCTTGAATATAAAGGTTTCATATATAGTATAGGTTTTATATTTTATATAAATAGCTGAGGTTCTTATATTGGAATCTTTTATCCTTTGCTTTTGTTTTCTGCTGGTCATATTGCTATGGTTGATTTTAATATAGGTACTTAAATTCTAACTATTGGATGTTTAAATTATCTTAAAGAATTGTCTAATATTTCTTCTATTTAAAAAACGTATCCCATTATGTTTACCATGCATACAATCGTTACTTTAGTTTATAATTCCTGTTGCACAAATTTTTACAATGAGGAAAATCAGAGGTGACTTGACACCTTATGATTTATTTCAAGCTTATATATGATATACAAATCTTGGCTACTGTGCTTATAGATATTTGTGGGCTTTTGAAAGGAAACTGGCCGTATTCTACACTTTTTGACAACTTTAAAACACTACACTGGTATAAAGATCACAAATGCCAGACTTGGTCTCTATTTTCCAAAAGAAATCGAATCCACTTCCAACATTCAAAAATTGGGAGACTTAAAAAAAATATGAATTTCTGGTTTCTCCCACAACATTTCAAGTTTTCACAATACTAGCAACATTTGCTCACGAACTGTGACTGCCCCATTAATAAGGACACGAGCTCCTCACTTCATTACAGTCTGTATTGCTCGTTTTTAGACCCAAAGCAGCCTGCTTTGATCTTTTATTATTGATAACCACTTGGCCTCTGTATGCATTTAAAGGAGTAATCTCAGATTTAATGCTTTTTCCTGTGTTTCACCATCAACATCCTTCCTAAGGCAATCATCTTGATTTCCTGAGGCTTACCATATTTTGTTACACCTGATTAAACAGACTGCTTAACTGTAACATGCTCATTATATCAGGCTTGCAAATGGATTTACAACAAATCTGATTTTCCCTGTAAAGAAGCAGGAGTGCCCTTTATTTTCTAATTAGAAGCAACTAATGAAGTGAGATTGCTATCATAATGGTATGTGTACCTGAAATATATTACTTTACTGGTTGTATTAAATTATACTCTTCCTGTAGTTCAGAATAGTAAAATAATAGTGAATGCCTAGCTTTGGTTCATGTTCATAAATGTTCCATCAAATGCAAAAAGCAAGGACAAACCTCAGTGATCACTGTGTACACTGCTTAACCTTGTAGCTGGTTTTGTGATAAACAGCAGGGGCCAATGAGAAATGACAGCTTTCCACTTGCATGAGGATCACCCTGGCCATCAGGGCCCAACAGTGACTAAAATAAACCAGGCAGTGAAAAGGTTTGAATTGATTCCAGACAAAGTCTGGGGGAATTAATAATTCAGGAAATGCCAGAATGAGAAATATATAATAAGTAGGAAAGAACAATTTTTATGAAATATTGTAAGAAGTAAAATGCTAGGTAATATATTAAATGGTGGAAGTAGTAGTAAATTTGGGGCAGTAAAATGTGGGTTTAAATCCTTACATTTTTGATATTTAGCTGTTTAATGGGTATCTATTAGCCTAGGGAAATTAGTTAACCTCTCTGACTTGTAGGATCCTCATCTTTATAGTGGCAACTATATATGCATAGGGAAAAATATTTGAGATACACACACATGTGTATTTATGTATGTGTGTGTATTTATGCATTTATACATATATACATATAGTAGTCATAAAATAAATAGGATCAAGCGTAGTTGTAGCTGTAGCTGAAGGTATTTCCATTACATTCACCCCTACTAATCCTATCACTGTTTACTGTGGTTGTCTACCTATCAGTTTCTACCACATTAAGAAAAGGCTGAGAGGGGACTGAACTATTCCATGTGCTATCATTACTCTGAATTCTTCTTCAGGTAGATTGCCTATCTCCACTTCACTTAGTTGTTCTTCTAGGGTTTTACCTTGTTCCTTCATCTGGGACATATTCCTCTGCTGTGTCATTTTGTCTCACTTTCTGTGTGTGGTTTCTGTTATGCAGGCTGCAGGGTTGTACTTCTTGCTTCTGCTCTCTGCCCCCATCTCATTGTGGTGTCTTCTTTGTCTTTGGATGTAGGATATATTTTTTGGTAGGTTCCAGCATTTTTTTTTGTTGATGGCTGTTCAGCAGTTAGTTGTGATTTTAGTGTTTTCGTGAGAGGGGTGAGCTCACATCCTTCTACTCTGCCATTTTGTCTCCACTCCAAGTATAGTTCTCTGTGCTGAAATCCCATATCCCAGAGATGATTACCATTAGCACATTGGTGACTGTCCTTCTTTCATCTGTCATAGGCTTGTACTCATATTTGTATGATTTTACCAAGAGAGTCTTGGAACTCCCCTGAGGCAGAGAATTACTCCTCAGGGCAAACCGCCAAGGTGTTAGCAGGCTGCACATGCACAGGTACCATGTGCTTTATTGGAGACAACATTCTAACTCTAGAATTTATGATCCATTATGATCTGCTATATTTAATTACAACTTCTAGAAGATTCTGCACTCAAAGATCTCCTGCTGAGATCTTAGGAATTAGGCCCCAGTCTTCATATTAGACTCATACTCCCTCACTCACCTCCTGACCATGTGGACTAATTTTTTTCAATATGCCAATATGAACAAAAATGTTCCCAATTACTCACAACTCCAATAAGACATTTGCTGAAAAAGGAATGCTATTTATGACAAAAAACAAAACTTGTATGTTTACAAATTTGAAAATGTCTCAAACACTTCTGTCCATAGCTTCCCTATATCTGGGCCCTTAAGTTCAGGAAAGAAATGGAATTTAAAAGTTGATGTTTGTGGATTGTAAGAATTAATATTGTTAAATGTCCATACTACCCAAGACAATCTACAGATGCAATGCAATCTCTATCAAAATACCGATGGCATTTTTCACAGAACAAGAACAAATAATTCTAAAATTTATATGGAAACACCAAAGATCTCAAATAGCCAAAACACACTTGACACAGAAGAACTAAACTGGAGGTATCACAAACCCTGGTTTCAAACTACTACAAGGCTATGGTACTCAAAATAGTATGGTACTGGCACAAAAACAGACACATGGTTCAACGGAACAGAATAGAAAGCCCAGAAATAAACCGACAGTTACATGGAGAATTAATGTATGACAAAGGAGGCAAGAATACACAACAGGGGAAAAGACAGTCTCTTCAATAAATGGTGCTGGGAAAACTGCACAGCTACATGCAAAAGAATCAAACTGGACTACTTTCTCATACCATATACAAAAACAAACTCAAAATGGACTAAAAACTTAAATATAAGACCTGAAACCGTAAAACCCCTAGAAGAAAACATAGGCAGTATGCTATTTAACATCAGTCTTAGCAGTGATTTTTTGGAATGTCTCCTCAGGCAAGGGAAACAAAAGCAAAAATAAATAAATAGGACTACATCAAACTAGAAAGCTTTGCACAGCAAAGGAAACTCAACAAACCAGAAAGGCAGCCTACTGAATGGCAGAAGATATTTGCAAAATGATATATCTGACAAAGGGCTCATATCTAAAATGTACAAAGAATTCATACAACATCAAATAAAAACCCACCCAATTAAAAAATGGGCAGAGGATTGGAATAGATATTTTTCCAAGGAAGAGATACAGATGGCCAAAACACACATGAAAAGATACTCAACATAACTAATCATCAGGGAAATGCAAATCAAAACCACAATGAGATATAACTTCACACTTGTCAGAATGGCTATTATCAAAAAGATAACAAATAACAAGTGTTGGCGAGCATGTGGAGAAAGGGGAACTCTCATGCACTGCTGGTGGTATTGTAAATTGGTACAGCCACTAAGGAAAACAGTATGGAGTTTCCTCAAAAAATAAAAAATAGAACTGCTATATGATTCAGCAATTTCACTTCTGAGTATTTACCCAAAGAAAACAAAAATAGTAATTTAAAAAGACATGCATTCCAGAGGGCTTCCCTGGTGGTGCAGTGGTTGGGAGTCTGCCTGCCAATGCAGGGGACATGGGTTCGAGCCCTGGTCCGGGAGGATCCCACATGCCATGGAGCGACTAGGGCCGTGTGCCACAACTACTGAGCCCATGTGCCACAGCTACTGGGGCCCGCGCTCTAGAGCCCATGCTCTGCAACGGGAGAGGCCACCGCAATGAGAGGCCCGCGCACTGCAACGAGGAGTGGCCCCTGCTCACCGCAACTAGAGAAAGCCTGTGTGCAGCAACGAAGACCGAACACAGGCAAAAATAAATAAAATAAAATAAATTTATTAAAAAAATAAGTTAAAAAAAATAATAAAAAGATATACGGGGGCTGCCCTGGTGGCGCAGTTGTTGCGAATCTACCTGCTAATGCAGGGGACACGGGTTCGAGCCCTGGTCTGGGAAGATCCCACATGCTGCGGAGAGACTAGGCCCGTGAGCCACAATTGCTGAGCCTGCGCGTCTGGAGCCTGTGCTCCGCAACAAGAGAGGCCGCGATAGTGAGAGTCCCGCACACGACGATGAAGAGTGGCCCCCACTTGCCACAACTAGAGAAAGCCCTCGCACAGAAACGAAGACCCAACACAGGATAAATAAATAAATAAATTAAATTAAAAACCCAGACCCAGCCTGGCTTCCTACCTCCCTCCCTGCGCTGCCGCCAATAAAAAAAAAAAAGAAAAAAGATATATGCATTCCAGTGTTCACTGCAGCATTATTTACAATAGCCAAAATATAGAAGCAACCTAATTGTCTATCAATAGACAAATGAATAAAGAAGATGTGGTCTATATACAATGGAATATTGCTCAGCCATAAAAAAGCATGAAATCTTGCCATTTTTGACAGCATGAATGGATCTAGAGGGTACTGTGCTAAGTGAAATAAGTCAGAGAAAGAAATGGCACATGATCTCACTCATACGTGGAATCTAAAAATCAGAGCAAACAAAACAAATTAAAACAGATTCATAGGTACAGAGAACAAATGGATAGTTGCCAGAAGGGAGGAGGTTGAGGGGGTGGCTGAAGTAAATGATGGGTATTAAGAGGTACAAACTTCCAGTTACATAATAAGCAAGTCACAGGAATGTGATATATAGCATAAGGAATATGGTCCACAATATTGTAATGACTTCATATGGGGACAGTTGGCTACTGTACTTATGGTGGTAATCATTGCATAAGGTATGCAAATATCAAATCATATGTAGTACACCTGAAACTAACATAATATTGTATGTCAACTATACAATTAAAAAAATAAAGGAAAGGTAGTGTTTTGTTTTATAATCTTTGCTCTGTCACTAATTAACAGGAAGATGTGGCACGGCACAGATTCATGAAATAGCAAGTTCTATATGTCTAAAATGAAGTGAGGCAGAGGCTGAGGGGAAGTGGATAAAACAGGAGAAAGTTCAAAGATACGATACTAGGCACCAGATAATGGCACCAAATCATGCTATACTTTATGAGAAATGTTTAGAAACTTGCAATTTATCCAAAACATCATAAGAAACAATGGAAATATTTTAAATTTGATGTTACCAGTAATGTAAAAGCTCACTGGCTGGACTGTTGAAGATAGTTTAGACTGTACAGTACTTGAAGATGAAATAGCATGCCACAGCAGAAAGCCACGCAAGAAAGAGACTAAATCAATAATCGTTGAAAAAAGTGGGAAATGATGAAGATTTGAGGAATATTAAGAAATTTACACTACTGGACTTGATGTTTAAATGTAGGAAGACAAGGCATGGGAGAGACGTGATCAAATTCACAGGTTTATTTCTGTGGGCTGAATGGTGTTGTGATTCACTGAAATGGAAAATACAAGAGGAGGAACAGAAACAGAACATTTTCCTTAATTACTTAACAAATTAGTAATCCCAGTCTGATGTCTTTACTTACATTTTGTTTTCTAAAATAATGTTTTTATATGTGTTACGTTTGTCCAATAGAGCCAATCAATTTAGATGTGTAAGGGACTTGTGATGTTGTATTCATGCTTTACAGAAATCTCCATGAATGAAAGAGAGAGCCTGTGAGGAGAACTGAGTGATTTAAACTAAATACACTAATTTCACAGCTGATGACTTGAATAATATAACCAGGCTCTGTATGATAGCCTCTTGTTCAACATTTCAAGGAGGTCCTATAACTAAAATAAATTTTCTAGAGGCAAGTCGTCAGTCTTTCAGTTTTGCTTGACTCTAATCTGTGGAGGGAATCTGATAACCAGAAACACAGGATTGAAAATGGTACATGAAATAAAATGTCCAGAACGTATTGAAAAGTTAAAGAGTTGATGAGATTGGGTGTGTTTGTCTCCCTTCCTAAAGAACCACATTCTGATGGAGGCCTTTTAGTGTTTCTTCCAGGATACTTAGACTATCCCCCTTAATCCACACTTACACCCACCCTATGCAAAAACAAAGGTGGTTGTTCTAACTCTGCTCGTGAAAAAAAAAAAATGTTCCATCTTACCTAATTTCTCTCTCACTGCCCCCCAATCCACATGTTCCATGCATACCTGGAGATAAGGGGCCTCTAGTGTAGTAAATAGCTACAAAGGAAACGTGAGATTAATAGAGGGAGGGAATGCAGCATGATGGAAAGAGTGTTCAGTTCTGGGTTCAGACCTAGACTCTGGATCTCTGTGGCTGTGTGATGCTTGCTGATCACGTATCAACTTTAGTTTTCTTATGTGTAAAATGGAAATCAAGTAACTCATAATAAATAGAATTAGTGGGTTGGTGAAGTTAAATACATGTCTTAAATTTAATGATATTGAAATGAAAATTAATATACTTGGAACATTTATGAAATGATTGGTCTAACACAAATGCTCTCTAGGTCAATGTTTTGAAACTTTATCAAAATGTTAATACCATTAAATGTTTTTGCTTAATTCATACCTTTTTATGTAAAGCATAATTTTCTTAGTTTAGAATCTTACTTTAAATGCCACATTTGGATAATCATAGAGTTAGGAACTTAAAGGGAAATTGTTAAAGGAAGTATCAATAAGATTATTTTGGGCCCAAATCATGCTAGATCTGAAATGTCCAACAGTTAAAATTATTTTTAACTTTAATTTTAAGAATAATTAACTAGGCTTAATACATAAGTGAGCTTGATGTGTACTGTGTTGAGAAGTACTGAATAAGTAGTAGAAAATTGCTTAAAAATTGGAGAGTTATTAATTCAAGTTTCTTTTAATAATCTCTACTATATACCTTCTATAGAAAACTGCCTTAAATTTATGGATATTTATCTGCATGTGCTCATGTCTGTTTGGGGGGGGGGAAGGGATTCTTTTTTCCCTGAAAATATGAATGCATTTTCCATTTCCACTTGAAAAATTCTAAAATTTGAAAACATACTAGTAGTGTTTTATAAGTTTGAAGTGTTTCGTGCAGCTATGATAAATTATGTTTTGCAAATTATTATTTTGATGCCATCATCTGTTTTTTAGTGTTGCTTTCCAATAAATAGATATTAAAGACAGAAAAAAATAACATGAGAAAATAATTAGTTAAAAGTAATAAAATCACAAGAAAATCTGGATATAAATAAATCCCCAGGACCAGATGGAATTTCCCCACTGGTTTTGAAAGAACTCAAGAGTGAAACTGTGAAATTGTTAGCCAAAGTGCATTACCTGTTGTAACAAAAGCTGCAGTGTCAGGGTACAAAAAGCCTGCCAGTGTGCCAGACATCTAGAAGACACTCTTCAAACACATGTTGAGCGTTGATTCTTTGGTGCCTAAGCTGGTGGGATACATAAAAAAGAGTGGATTATAGATCTTTTTTTATTTGGAAACAGTAACTTGAATTTTATAAGAAAAAATAAACCTTACTAAGCTTTTTATTTTTAAATTAATTTATCGAGAATTTCAAAAAGTCTTGTTGACATTGCTCTTCTGCCAAAGATTATGAAATATTTCTATTTGGTAGGATTCTTTTTATCATGTGTACTCCTTAGAGACAGGAATTAAAAAGAGTCCCTACATCTAGATGTCAAAGTGTCAATGGCAATGCTTCACCATAAGCCACGTTTTTTTTGCCTTATCTGTATTTTTAAACGTTAATAGAAAAATAGAGTACAGATAGTAAAATCCTAGGTATAATAATTTAAAAATATTGGAGGTTAGATGACACATTTAAGGTCATAAAAGTCATTGTCAAATGGGTTTACTATACAAACACACATACACACACACACACACACTCACACAAAATGCAGAATAGCAGAACTAAAAGCTCGCACTAAAATAAGTAGTTTTCAGTCAAATAAAACTACAGCAGGTGGCAAACTTAATACTATCATTATCCAAAGTGCTACTGAAGGCTAAAAGTATAGACTCAAAAATATTAAAATTAATTCACAAATTAACCAGTTTTTGCACAAAGTTGAGGATACTTGAAAATTCTTAAACCTTGCAAATTTCCTGGGCTAGATGGAATATTGATTAGAAACAGAATGCCATAAACTAATTTATTTATACTGTGGTCATATGATACATTTGTCTAATAGCTAATTTTATTACCTCATTACAAATATGTGGAAAGGGAAATCCATCTTAAAGGTTTGAGATAATATGGAGTATTTAAATGATAGTGCGTTCAAATAATCGTTATTTAGTGCATTAGTCACTGAAGATAGAAAATAAGAAAAAGCTCTGGTTCTCAAGGGTCACGCAGACATTAAGTGGGACAAATGCTCAGGTGTATATAACATCTCTGTCTTTATTCATGGCTTCAACGATGAGCAGGGCCTACAGATACTAAACGTGAAAATCCAAACTTCCATTTACCTAGTGTTACCTAGAAGAAAAGAGTGTTCTGAGGCACTGGCAATCTGACTCCACTCTAGGGAAGTCCTGGGCCTGATTCTGTCTAAAATGTATCCAATTCTTAATTCTATACCTTGATTTCTCTTTAATCTGAAGGGAAAACACCAGCAAAGAGGGGAGAAGTGACTTTTGTTGATATAAATGATGAGAAAATGGCATGTAAGAACTGTCTTCTCTTCTGAGCAGAATTTTCTTTGTAGTTTCAAGGAAGAAAACATCTTTCATAAGAAAGGGAGAATGCACATACACAATTGTTTTTTTGATAAACTTGAGATGGGGACCTACAGTGAAATATAGCAAGACTGAACAAAATGGCTTTGCCAGGAGATAAGATGGAAAATGACAAGAGAAGACAAATGGAGAGTGAAGCTTATTCAGTTCTCTGAATTTTCCTGAGAGAAGCTAAATTTCAGCAAGTTGTTTTCTTTTCAAAACATCTGCCCGATTTTGTTCTCCTATGATTCTTACAGTCGTTTTGATAGTTAATACTGCTTCTAGGTTTACATATATGGAACTGATTATTTGTCTCAATGGGAGTGGGTACATTTAAATTTCTTCCTGGCTGTGGAGAAAAAAAATGTGCTGCTTTATGACAGTACAAAGAAGGGTCAAAGAGATACAGATATTAGAGAGAATCATTTCCAAACACATAGTGCTTGCTATTTCTTAAAAAGCAGGGTGACATTTATTTTAATGCTGTTTAAGTGCATCAAGATTCTACCATACTGTTCTGTATGCATGTATTCATGAAAATGTCTACATTTTGTGCATAATGCATGGAATTCTGAGCTAATCATGTGTCATTTTTACATAGTTATTAAATATCAAAAATACACTTTCATTAATAAGCTGGCATTTGATTAATATAAAATATCCATCTGATTAAATCTCCATTAGATGCCTATTCAAAACAGTGACATTTCATGTGTTATTAGACAACCTTACTGCCCACACAGATGGCATGCAATAAAAACATTAGCCAAATATTTTACTATGACTGGTTGAACAAACTAAAGCACATCCATCTTAATAAAATACATTGTAGACCAGGCCTCTGCAATACAGCCAACAATGAAATTATTACCATAACAGATTGGTGTTCACTCTAACATATGCTGCCAATCAAACATATTTTGCATTTGTGTGTGTAAACAAGCAGATGCAAATGTGTAATATTCTGTCTTGGATCTTGAGCACATTGTAGTTAGTATTAAGTAATAAACACCAAAGCAGACGGGTTATGGAGCTATGAATTTGAGTATATCTGATGACCGCTTGGGATATTCATCAGCAGTATGTTATTAGAATTATTTTAAAAATATTAATCACAATATGGATATTCATCAGTAGAAGGATATCTATTTACGTTATCATTATTAGTTAAGCAGTTGGGAAAAATATATCTAAAAAAGAACACTAATAGTTCTTACTAATAGTTATAATAAACATTCTTTACTAGAATGCACCAGGTATTATTCTAAGAGTTTTACTTAGACTGGGTAATTAAATTAACAAGCTGAAGAAATAGTAATATTACATTCATATTTTACTGAGAAAATAAAAGTGTAAAGAGAGTGTAAAATTAGTTGATCATGCTGGTGGGCTTCTAATCCAGGCAGTCTGACTTCAGAATTCATAAACAATCTGCTGTGTTTTCTCTTTGAATACATTCACTCAAAGACATGACATCAGTGTTATTCACTGAACAGAGAACTACTTTATAGAATAGACCATAAGGGCATCAAGTAAAGGGACAATTGATTTCTGTAATCCAGATACCTAATATAGTGCTTAAATAAAGTAGCCATTCAATATGCTTAAATGATTGAAGGATTAAGCAAATTATCTACTGATTGCTGAGTAGCTGATATATGTGATATTCTGGGAAATACTGACTTTCTATTTATTTTTTTATTAAGACAATTTTTTTAGAGTGATTTAAGGTTCACAGTAAAAGTGGGGAGAAAGTACAGAGATTTCCCATATAGCCTTTTCTGCCATAGCCTCCTCCATTATCAACATCCCCTACCAGAGTGGTACATTTGTTACATCCCCTACATTGACACATAATAATCACCCCAAGTACATAGTTTACATTATCGTTCATTCTTGGTGTTGTAAAAATTGACTTTTAAAGACATGTTTGTTGATCATATCCTAATACAAATGTGTTGATTAGCTGGACTGAGACTTAAAATTAGAAGACTTCTCAGAATTACACATATAAAAATGTATACACCTACACATGACGTTCATGTACATGCATACATATATGGATATATACATATAGATGAAAATGTATTTGCTTAGAGGGATTTTACACATTGTTGCAATGATAAAAAAGCTGAATTATACTGTCTTTTTTTTGGTAATAGATTTTCCTACTTCTGTCTCTTCCGTGAAAGGAAAAATTGTGTTTTAGAACATAATTTTAGAGCCCGAGTACACTTTGGTGGATAAGTGAAGGCTGTAATTGCTGACTTACCACCTTCTCTGTGACAGGAATCTCTTTCAGCCATCAGCTGGCATGACAGTATTTGTTTCTCCTTTTTCCTCCGATGATGCAGCTCTATTTACCATTTTTTGGATACCAAGGGTGAGTTGGTTAATATAATCATTGTCATGACAATAAAAAAATCCACTCCTGTATTATTTTTAAATACTCAGAATTATCACAAATCTTAAGATTCATTTTCATATTATTTTCACATATTTTTAATTAGTGGAAATATCAGGCACAATCTGTATTTTTCAAAGCAATGGCTTGTGTAGTCCACAGAAACACATTACTCACTATAGCATTTCTCTAAAATATGATTTGGAAAAGTTACAATTTTCCTAGTTCTTTGTCATCATTCAATGAGCTGTTAAGTCTAACACTTCCTTCATAAGCAGAAGCATTTCTTTGGTAAGTACTAGTCTCTCTGATTTCATTTTCCTCCAACTCTCTCTTCTAATTTATATTCTGCATCACTCTAGATTGACTTATTTTGTAAAATGTCTCAGTCAGTAACTCTCCTGTTTCAAAACCCTCGTTATTCTCTTTGAGTATCAGGGTTAAACCTCAAGTTACTTTGAAAGACAAGAAATGAACGTCAAAGTTGATTCTCTTTCCCACTAAGTCTTCTTCATGATTAGTTGTTAAGTTTGTTCACTCTGGCAGTAATTTTCTTCGCTACTTAGGATTTGTCTCTGAGACAAAAAGACCAGTTGAATGGACCTCAGGGTCACTTGCTATTTGGAAGTTTACAGCGGATAGTCACATGTGGAGTAGCATTCCAAAAGAAAATCAAGAGTATATTTCTGAAACAAAGACACAAGGCTTTATTCAAGAGAATAGCTGTGCTCACAATCAGAATAGGTCTGGAGGGAAGGCAAACAGCAGAATAAGCAGTGAAGCCAGTGCATTGGAAATCTAAGAACATAGAAACAAGGCAAAGTATGAATCTGACTGAGCAGATTGAGTCATTCATCCAAAAGAGATACATCATAGGATAGCTTTTTATATGGTGCCCACACACTGAATTTTGTTGTGGATGGGTCAGAACAGCTATTTAAACATTGAGTTGGAGTGAGTTTGAGTTCACTAAAATTCTTTTTTATAAGACTCCTCTAAACGTGCTCCATGGAACACTGTAGTACATTTAAACACCCTCAAAGAATGAAATGTCACCTCTCCTTGATGTGGAATTGGACTGACATCTGTGGTAACATGAGGCAAGAACCACCCATATGGAGTATTCTAGTTCTTTTTTATTTTTAATATTGATTTTCAAGACAGGATTGTCAAAACAGGGAATCATAAAATCTGGGTTCAGAAGAGAACAGTGAGGTACAGGCTAAATATACTTGAGGTTAACCATGAGCTCTGAAATTGGGATTGATAATCTAGGATACTTGGAATGGATTAAAGTGACATGATCCAATACTGGAATGGGCTCCTCAGCAAATGGTTCTCTCTCAGAAGGTTCTGGTGATAGGCTTGTGCCCCTAGAAGGGGTAGAGTTTTATATACCTAGAGTTACTGGCTGTCAAAAAGTTTTATCATCCTATTTAACATTTCAGGAAAAAGATTGTTGAGATTATAATTTCCATAGAAGTGAATTGAAATTTATGGAAGGGCTTTCACTGGTGGACTTGATCATGGGGAGAGGGTGATATAATTATCCTGTTGGGAGGGGATATATCATATAAGGACCTTGTTCAAAATCTTAATAGTATCTTCTATCTGGGTTTTAGTTTGGAAGAAGTAAATATTGGAATCAATTTCTAGATGAATTTGAAGAGGACTATTAACTGAGAAACATGTCTAAGAATACTACAAAAATTCCATTGATATTTTAAATAGTATGTTCTTAATTATGTTTTTAAATGTCTTTGTTAATGTTTAGAAATGTAAAATAGATATATTGACCTTTATAAATTCAATAATTTATAAAATTACTAAAATTTCTAATAAAATCCATAATTCCCTTGAGGTTTTCTATTTAGAAAATGACAATCTGTGAATAGTGACAGTTTTGTTACTTCCTTTCCAAATTTTATGCCTTTTATTTAATTTTCCTATTATTACTTGGCTAGGTCCACCAATGCATGTTCTATAAAACCTATGTCAGATATTGACTTTTCCTGTTTTTAAAGAAAAACCTCAGATAATATTTATTAAGGGTAGTAATTGTTGTAGGTTTTGGTAGCTACTCTTTATCAGACTGTCACCTTTTATTACTGTTTTCTAAGTTTTCATTTGTCTGCTTATTTTTAAGAAAGAATGGTGAAACTTATCAAATATATTTTCTAAATCTATCAAAATGATTCGTTTTCTCCTTAAGCTTGTCATATAATCAGTAACAAACTTTTTAATGGTTTCATTGGGTTTTTTTTCATTAATTTTATTTTTTATTTTTTAAGGGAACGTTATTTATTTATTTATTTATTTTTGGCTGTGTTGGGTCTTCGTTTCTGTGCGAGGGCTTTCTCTAGTTGTGGCGAGCGGGGGCCACTCTTCATCGCGGTGCGCGGGCCTCTCACTGTCGCGGCCTCTCTTGTTGCGGAGCACAAGCTCCAGACGCGCAGGCTCAGTAGTTGTGGCTCACGGGCCTAGTTGCTCCATGGCATGTGGGATCTTCCCAGACCAGGGCTCGAACCCGTGTCCCCTTCATTGGCAGGCAGATTCTCAACCACTGCACCACCAGGGAAGCCCGGTTTCATTGTTTTTTGAAAGTAATCGTAGGTGGGGTGGACTAATATTTGTTAAAAGTTTTCCATCTATCTTCACTAGTGAAATTACTTTATAATGTAGTTTGCTTTTGCAAACAAGATTATTTTTAACTCAGAAAGACTCGAGATGGAGTTCCTATTTCTCTTTCCTATCAGGAGGAGATTGTGTAAGACCAGAATTATCTGTTTGCTATTTTGCTAGAATTCACCTTCAAACCAACCTCAGTTGATATTCTTAACTGTTTTCTTCAATTCATTAATGCCTCTGTGATTATTTATGATTTCTAATTCTTTGTAAGATTTTTATATGTTTTTAAAATTATTGGAACAAATAGTTTCATAATATTATCCATCATATAGTTTTCATCTTTGATAACTTTTTCAACTTGATTTATTTGTGCCTTCAGTCATTCACCAATAACACCAGATTCTGGACTTTACTACTAGTCTTTAAGAAAAAGAAACTATGTATATTTTGATCATCTCTACTGTAACATTTTTTTCCATTAATTTCCGCTCCATTCTTTAATTTTTTCCACCCAAAGTCATACTCAGCCTTTCTTAAAGCATGTAAGGGTTCAACTTTTTCCTTATTTCTTTATTTATATACTCAACTAATTATCAGGCTTTTTCTTTTCTAATGTAAGAATGCAAGGACATAGTTTCTCCTCAAAATATCACTTATTCAGAATTTTTAATTTTGATATAGAATATTAAAATTTTTCTTCAGCTCAAAATATTCAACACATGAGCTATTTAAATAATATTGTTAAATTTAGAAAACTACACTTCTTTTTGTGCCTTTCAATTATTGATATTAAATTTGATGTCATTGTAGTCAGAGAACAGTGTGTATGACCCAAATTTTTAAAATTTGTTGAGATTTTCTTTATGATTTGTTTTCTCATTTATTTTGGAAACCATTAGGATCAATAGGGCCAGATTTTTAAAAACAACTTGTGAATTTGTGTTAATTATGGCAAAACTTTTTTTGTCATTTTTTTTTTTTTAGATTTTAATGCTTTATTTTTTTTAAAAACATTTTATTGGAGTATAATTGCTTTACAATGTTGTGTTAGTTTCTGCTGTATAACAAAGTGAATCAGCTATACATATACATATATCCCCATATCCTCTCCCTCTTGTGTATCCCTCCACCCCGACCATCCCACCCTTCTAGGTGGTCACAAAGCACTGAGCTGATCTCCCTGTGCTATGTGGCTGCTTCCCACTAGCTATTTTACTTTTCATAGAGTATATATGTCAATGCTACTCTCCCACTTCGTCCCAACTTACCCTTCCCCCTCCCTGTGTCCTCAAAGCCATTCTCTATGTCTGCGTCTTTATTTCTGTCCTGCCACTAGGTTCATCAGAACCATTTTTATTTTTTAGATTCCATATATGTGTGTTAGCATATGGTATTTGTTTTTCTCTTTCTAACTTACTTCATTCTGTATGACAGACTCTAGGTCCATCACCCTCACTACAGAAAATTTGGTTTCTTTTTATGGCTGAGTAATATTCCATTGTCTATATGTGCCACATCTTCTTTATCCATTCATCTGTCGATGGACACCTAGGTTGCTTCCACATCCTGGCTATTTTAAATAGTGCTGCAATGAATATGTGGTACATGACTCTTTTTGAATTATCGTTTTCTCAGGGTATATGCCCAGTAGTGGGATTGCTGGGTCATATGGTAGTGCTATTTTTAGTTTTTTAAGGAACCTCCATACTGTTCTCCATAGTGACTGTATCGATTTACATTCCCACCAACAGTGCAATAGGGTTCCCTTTTGTGCACACCCTCTCCAGCATTTATTGTTTGTAGATTTTTTAATGATGGCCATTCTGACTGGTGTGAGGTGATACCTCGTTGTAGTTTTGACTTGCATTTCTCTAATGATTAGTGATGTTGAGCATCCTTTCATGTGTTTGTTGGCCATCTGTATATCTTCATTGGAGAAATGTCTATTTAAGTCTTCTGCCCATTTTTGGATTGGGTTGTTTGGTTTTTTTTTTTTTTGATTTTGACCTGCATGAACTGCTTGTATATTCTGTAGATTAATCCTTTGTCAGTTGCTTCATTTGCAAATATTTTCTCCTAATCTGAGGGTTGTCTTTTCATCTTGTTTATCATTTCCTTTGCTGTGCTAAAGATTTTAAGCTTCATTAGGTTCCAGTTGTTTATTTTTGTTTTTATTTCCATTTCTCTAGGAGAGTATCAAAAAGGATCTTGCTGTGATTTATGTCATAGAGAATTCTTCCTATGTTTTCCTCTAAGAGTGTTATAGTCTCTGACCTTACATTTAGGTCTTTAATCCATTTGGAGTTTATTTTTGTGTATGGTGTTAGGAAGTGTTCTAATTGCATTCTTTTACATGTAGCTGTCCAGTTTTCCCATCACCACTTATTGAAGAGGCTGTCTTTTCTCCATTGTATATTCTTGCCTTCTTTATCAAAGATAAGGTGACCATATGTGCATGGGTTTATCTCTGGGCTTTCTATCCTTTTCCATTGATCTATATTACTGTTTTTGTGCCAGTACCATACTGTCTTGATTACTGTAGCTTTGTAGTATAGTCTGAAATCAGGTAGTCTGATTCCTCCAGCTCCGTTTTTTTCCCTAAAGATTGCTTTCGCTATGTGGGGTCTTTTGTGCCTCCATACAAATTTTAAGATTTTTTGTTCTAGTTCTGTTAAAAATGCCATTGATAATTTGATAGGGATTGCATTGAATCTGTAGATTGCTTTAGGTAGTATATCATTTTGACAATATTGATTCTTCCAATCCAAGGACATGGTATATCTCTCCATCTGTTTCTGTCATCTTTGATTTCTTTCATCACTGTCTTATAGTTTTCTGAGTACAGGTCTTTGACCTCCTTAGGTAGGTTTATTCCCAGGTATTTTATTATTTTTGTTGCAATGGTGAATGGGATTGTTTCCTTAATTTCTCTTTCTTATTTTTCATTGTTAGTGTATAGGAATGCAAGAGACTTCTGTGCATTAATTTTGTATCCTGCAACTTTACCAATTTCATTGACTAGCTCTAGTAGTCTTCTGGTGGCATCTTGAGGATTTTCTATGTATAGTATCAAGTCATCTGCAAACAATGACAGTTTTACTTCTTCTTTTCCAATTTGTATTCCTTTTATTTCTTTTTCTTCTCCGATTGCCGTGGCTAGGACTTCCAAAACTATGTTGAATAATAGTGGCAAGAGTGGACATCCTTGTCTTGTTCCTGATCTTAGAGGAAATGCTTTCAGTTTTTCACCATTGAGAATGATGTTTGCTGGGGGTTTGTCATATATGGCCTTTATTATGTTGAGGTAGGTTCCCTCTCTGCCCACTTTCTGGAGAGTTTTTATCATCAATGGGGGTTGAATTTTGTCAAAAGCTTTTTCTGCATCTGTTGAGATGATCATAGGGTTGTTCTTCTTCAGTTTGTTAACATGATGTATCACATTGATTGATTTGCATATATTGAAGAATCCTTGCATCCCTGGGATAAATCCCACTTGATCATGGTGTATGATCCTTTTAATATGTTGTTGGATTCTGTTTGCCAGTATTTTGTTGAGGATTTCTGCATCTATATTCATCAGTGATATTGGTCTGTAATTTTCTTTTTTTGTAGTATCTTTGTCTGGTTTTGGTATCTGCGTGATGGTGGCCTCATAGAACGAGTTTGGGAGTGTTCCCTCCTCTTCAAATTTTTGGAAGAGTTTGAGAAGGATGGGTGTTAACTCTTCTCTAAATGTTTGACAGAATTCACCTGTGAAGCCATCTGGTCCTGGACTTTTGTTTGTTGGAAGATTTTTAATCACAGTTTCAATTTCAGTGCTTGTGATTGGTCTGTTCATATTTTCTATTTCTTCCTGGTTCAGTCTGGGAAGGTTATACCTTTCTAAGAATTTGTCCATTTCTTCCAGGTTGTCCATTTTATTGGCATAGAGTTGCTTGTAGTAGTCTCTTAGGATGCTTTGTTTTTCTGCAGTGTCTGTTGTAACTTCTCCTTTTTCATTTCTAATTTTATTGATTTGAGTCCTCTCCCTCTTTTTCTTGATGAAGCTGGCTAATGGTTTATCAATTTTATCTCCTCAAAGAACCAGCTTTTAGTTTTATTGATCTTTGCTATTGTTTTCTTTGTTTCAATTTCATTTATTTCTTCTCTGATCTTTATGATTTCTTTCCTTCTGCTAACTTTGGGTTTTGTTTGTTCTTCTTTCTCTAGTTCCTTTAGGTGTAAGGTTAGATTGTTTATTTGAGATTTTTCTTGTTTCTTGAGGTAGGCGTGTATACCTATATACTTCCCTCTTAGAACTGCTTTTGCTGCGTCCCATAGGTTTTGGGTCATCGTGTTTTTATTGTCATTTGTTTCTAGGTATTTTTTGATTTCCTCTTTAATTTCTTCAGTGATCTCTTGGTTATTTAGTAGTGTACTGTTTAGCCTCCACGTGTTTGTATTTTTTCAGATTTCTTTCCTGTAATTGATATCTAGTCTCATAGCGTTGTGGCTGGAAAAGATACTTGATACGATTTCAATTTTCTTAAATTTAGTGAGGCTTGATGTGACCCAAGATATGATCTATTTTGGAGAATGTTCCATGAGCACTTGAGAAGAAAGTGTATTCTGCTGTTTTTGGGTGGAATGTCCTATACATATCAATTAAGTCCATCTTGTTTAATGTATCATTTAGAGGTTGTGTTTCCTTATTTATTTTCATTTTGCATGATCTGTCCATTGGTGAAAGTGGGTGTAAAGTCCCCTACTATGATTGTGTTACTGTCGATTTCCCCTTTTATGGCTGTTAGCATTTGCCTTTTGTACTGAGGTGCTCCTATGTTGGTGCATAAATATTTACAATTGTTATACCTTCTTTTTGGATTGATCCCTTGATCATTATGTAGTGTCCTTCTTTGTCTCTTGTAATAGTCTTTGTTTTAAAGTCTATTTTTTCTGATATGAGAATTGCTACTCCTGCTTTCTTTTGATTTCCATTTGCATGGAATATCTTTTTCCATCCCCTCACTTTCAGTCTGTATGTGTCCCTAGGTCTGAAGTGTGTCTCTTGTAGACAGCATATCTACGGGTCTTGTTTTTGTATCTATTCAGCCTGTCTACGTCTTTTGTTTGGAGCATTTAAACCATTTATATTGAAGGTAATTATCAATATGTATGTTCCTATTACCATTTTCTTAATTGTTTTGCGTTCGTTTTTGTAGGTCTTTTCCTTCTCTTGTGTTTCCTGCCTAGATAAGTTTCTTTAGCATTTGTTGTAAAGCTGGTTTTGTGGTGCTGAATTCTCTTAGCTTTTGCTTGTCTGTAAAGTTTTAATTTCTCTGTCAAATCTGAATGAGATCCTTGCTGAGTAGAGTAATCTTGGTTGTAGGTTTTTCCCTTTCATCACTTTAATATGTCCTGCCACTCCGTTCTGGCTTGCAGAGTTTCTGATGAAAGATCAGCTGTTAGCCTTATGGGGTTTCCCTTGTATGTTATTTGTTGCTTTTTCCTTGCTGCTTTTAATATTTTTTTCTTTGTATTTAATTTCTGATAGTTTGATTAATATGTGTCTTGGTGTGTTTCTCCTTGGATTTATCCTGTATGGGACTCTCTGCCCTTCCAGGACTTGATTATTTCCTTTCCCATATTAGGTAAGTTTTCAACTACAATCTCTTCAAATATTTTCTCAGACCCTTTCTTTTTCTTTTCTTCTGGGACCCCTATAATTTGCATGTTGGTGTGTTTAATGTTTTCCCAGAGGTCTCTGAGACTGTCCTCAATTATTTTCATTCCTTGTTCTTTATTCTGCTCTGTGGTAGTTATTTCCACTATTTTATCCTCCTGGTCACTTCTCCGTTCTTCTGCCTCAGTTATTCTGCTATTGATTCCTTCTAGAGAATTTTTAATTTCATTTATTGTGTTGTTCATCATTGTTTGTTTTCTCTTTAGTTCTTCTGGGTCCTTGTTAAACGTTTCTTGTATTTTCTCCATTCTGTTTCCAAGATTTTGGATCATCTTTACTATCATTACTCTGAATTCTTTTTCAGGTAGACTGCCTATTTCCTCTTCATTTGTTTGTTCTGGTGGGTTTGTACTTTGCTCCTTCATCTGCTGTGTGTTTTCTGTCTTCTCATTTTGCTTAACTTACTGTGTTTGGTGTCTCCTTTTCGCTGGCTGCATGTCAGTAATTCCCATTCTGTTTGGTGTCTGCCCCCAGGGGGTGATGTTGGTTCAGTGTTTTGTGTTGGCTTCCTGACAGAGGGGACTGGTGCCTATGTTCTGGTGGGTGGGGCTGGATCTTGTCTTTCTAGTGGGCATGGCTGTGTCCGGTGATGTGTTTTGGGGTGTTTGTGAACTTAGTATGATTTTAGGCATCCTCTCTGCTAATGGGTTGGATTGTGTTCCTGTCTTCCTAGTTGTTTGGCATGGGGCATCCAGCACTGGAGCTTGCTGGCCATTGGGTGGAGCTGGGTCTTAGCATTGTGACAGAGATCTCTGGGAGAGCTCTTGCCGATTGATAGTACTTGGGGCCGGGAGGTCTCTGGTGGTCCAGTATCCTGAACTTGGCTCTCCCACCTCAGGGTATCAGGCCTGACACCAGGCTGGAGCACCAAGACCCTGTCAGCCACATGGCTCAGAAGAAAAGGGAGAATAAGAGAAAGAAAAAAAAATTTTAAATAAAATTAATTAAAATAAAAAATTATTAAAATAAAAAAATTCAAAAGTAATAAAAAAAGAAAAAAAGAAGATAGCAACCAAACCAATAAACAAATCCACCAATGATAACAAGCGTTAAAAGCTATAGTAAGATAAACATAAATATCAGAAACTAGTCAGTTGCAGACAGCAAACCCCAAGACTACAGTCCCAAAGTCCACTGCCTCAATTTTGGGTTGATTCGTTGTCTAATCAGGTATTTCACAGATGCAGGGTACATCAAGTTGATTGTTGGGATTTAATCTGCTGCTCCTGAGGCTGCATGGAGAAATTTACCTTTCTCTTCTATGTTCGCACAGCTCCTGGGGTTCATCTTTGGTTTTGGTCCAACCTCTGCATGTAGGTTGCCCCCAGGCTTCCGTTCTCACCCAGACAGGACGGGGTTAAAGCAGCGGCTGATTATGGGGCTCTGGCTCACTCAGGCCAGGGGGAGCGAGGGGTACGGTAGTTGTAATTGGAATGCAGGACGAGCCTGCAGTGGCAGAAGCCAGCATGATTTTGCAACAGCCTGAGGTGTGCCGTGTGTTCTCTCAGGCAAGTTGTCCCTGGATCATGGGGCACTGGCAGTAGTGAGATGCCCAGGCTCCCGGGAGGGGAGGTGTGGATAGTGATCTGTGCTTGCACACAGGCTTCTTGGTGGCTGCAGCAGCAGTGTTAGCATTTCATGCCCGTCTCTGCAGTCTGTGCTGATAGCTTCGGCTTGCGCCCCTCTCTGGAGCTCGTTTAGGTGGTGGTCTGCCTTCTGTGGGCAGACAGGGAAGGAGTCCCCTCTCCTCACACACTCTGAAACAATGATCTCTTGCCTCTTAGGCAGGTCCAGAATTTTTCCCAGACTCCCTCCTGGCTAGCTGTGGCACAATAGCCCCTTCAGACTGTGTTCATGCTGCCAACCCCAGTCCTCTCCCTGGGATCTGACCTCCGAAGCCCAAGCCTCAGGTCCCAGCCCCCACCCGCCTTGGCAGGTGAGCAGACAAACCTCTCAGGTTGGTGAGTGCTGGTCGGCAACAATCCTCTGTGCGGGAATCTCTCTGCTTTGCCCTCTGCACCCCTGTTGCTGCGCTCTCCTCTGTGGCTCTGAAGTTTCCCGTCCCGCCACCCTCAGTCTCCGCCAGTGAAGAGGCTTCCTACTGTGTGGAAACTTTTCCTCCTTCACAGCACTGTCCTAGAGGTGCAGGTCCTGTTCCTATTCTTTTGTCTCTGTATTTTCTTTTTTCTTGTGCCCTACCCAGGTATGTGGGGATTGTCTTGCCTTTTGGGAAGTCTGAGGTCTTCTGCCAGCGTTCAGTAGGTGTTCAGTAGGAGTTGTTCCACATGTAGATGTATTTTTGATGTATTTGTGGGGAGGAAGGTGATCTACACATCTTACTCCTCTGCCATCTTGAAGGTCCCCTTTTCATCTTCTTAATGTGTGTGTACTGGGTCTTAAATCAGTTTCCATTTAAGGGAATTGCATTAAATCTTTCCTGCCCCTATATTTCAAGTTCAGAAGCCATGACTTCTCATATCATGAATATTTTTAAATGTTCCATGTGCTTTTGGACAAGGTTATATTGTCTAATGCCTGGATGCATCATTTTATACATGCCTATTAAATTAAATTGCTTAATTACATGGTTCAAATTTTCTGTATGTTTACTTCTTTATGCTTAAAGGAACAATAATTGAAACAATTGTGTCAAAAACCCTCAGAATGATGACAGATTTGTTGATTAGTCATTATACTTCTGTAAATTTTATAATACATATTTAGACCGTTTATTTCATGAACACAATTTTATAGTTGTTACATTGGCCTAATGAACTGTGCTTTTTAGTCATTTTATATGTATGATATAATTCATAATAAATTCAAGAAAAAAAAACATATAATTCAATTTTATATTTTTTTGAAAAATACATACATGTTTCAAGACTTTTACAAATACAGTGGAGGTAAGTGAGAGAAGTAGAAATTAACAATGAAAAGATTTAAATTAAAAAAATAATAAAATGGAAATAGTAACTCACCCAAACTGATAAACTGAGGGGTAGATTGGGGGATAAGATTGTCTCTCTGAACTATGTATCTAAGAGTCAAGAGAAGAAGCAAGAGACAGAGTAAAATATAGGATTATTCTCAGAAAGAATGATTAAAGCCTGTGGCCCTTTAGCAAAGTGTTTTGAGGAAATTCTTGATTATTCTGAACAATTGCTTAAATGTTTGAAAGGAAGTCAAGGTGCCAAAAAACCCACAAATGATAACATAGTAAAATCTTTCCTTTGGAAATTAGAGAGGAAAAGCAATTGCCAAAAATAAATAAAAAGTAGGAAATTCCTTTGTTTAAAATTTTGCAAAGCAAACACCACAACTCTCCCCACTCCCAAAGAAAAAGTTAATATAGAAGATTCCTTTATGTTTAGCTTATTTTCTAGGCTTTTAAATAATTGCCATTATCAATTTACTGACAAATATTTTCATCATCATAAAGCAATGAAACTATATAACATTATGCATACATCTAAGAGGAGGATAATGGTCTTTACTACCATCAGAAATCATCAATTATTTTTGGTATAGTTAAGAATGGCTTCCTCATTACAAAAACAGTACATGTTCATTTTATCAAAAATTAAGAGATACAGATAGATTATTTGAAAACAGTGAAAAATCCTTTAAATTCCCAGTGCAGAGATAATCACAGTTGGTATGTATAATTACAGATCATCCTTATATATATATGGAGAGGCAGGTCATGAAGGTCTTTTTATGTTAATGAATATTAGTGACCAAAATAATTTTTAATAGGTGAAAAGTATCCACAGTGTGATGATTAATTTGCACATTTACATTGTTTTTTAATCACGTAATTACAGTTACCATCCTACATTATTTTCTTGGGATTCATTTTCGGAAATGGTATTACTGGAGTGAAGGAAATGAATACTTTTAAAGATTTTAAAAACAATTTGCTAAAGTTGGACTAAATCATACTCCTGAAAGCAGTTTAAGAAATCTCTATATCTCTCTACTCCTGTCAATATTTAGGTTTTTATTCTTGAAACGGAAACTGTAAGAATTATATGTGTGTGTGTGTGTGTGTGTGTGTGTGTGTGTATATATATATATGGATAAATAGGTATCATTTTTATTATTATTGCACAATTAACTAAATGGAAAATTTCCTTAATGAATAAAATAGCTTTATATTGCAAGGTAATAAATTATTAGTGATAGATGGCAGAAATATACTGCCATCCTTTGAAATATTTTTTCCCTCTGAAATATGTTTTAAGTATATTTCATTCATAAGTATATTTCTTTTTTCTGTCATGAATCTATAAGATATTTCTTTGATTTTTTTTTTGTTGGTAAATGATTAATTTTAACTTTATGAGTTTAAGAATTATTGGTTTCCTTATACAAATAAATTAAAGCCTACTTAATAATGGCTAAAATAAAGAAGTATATTTTAAGCCAAGTAATTGAAAATGCTTCCTATTTTTTAGCATTTGAATTAAGCCAAATCAAATAAACATTTCATTTAATTTAAGAAAAAAAGTGGTTTGTGTATGAAGATTATTATAAAATGAGGTTAACTTTAGAGAGGTGTCAAAAATTTTTAATAGTTTTTCTTAGGATTTAACAGAGTTCAAGCTTATACAAATAACTAAAAGAATTGGCTTTTAGATATCAAATGTAATTTAACAAATTGTTATTAATTATATTTTTGTGATACCATGTTAATTTGAGATTCATAGATAATATTCCATTTAATATGGAAATTAGTCATATTCTTGACTACAAACCCTTTAATTTTCTGAGGTTAGAGATTAAGGGACTTGAATTGCAGTTTGGTGCTTACACTATCATTTAATCTTGCCACAACAACTTTATTTTAATGATATTACTAAGTAATTTTATCACTTTTGACATTCCCTACCCTGATACATTTGATATTACTCTAATGGACAATCATTACTTCTGAACACCCCAGTTAAATGAGGTCCACTCCCATACATCTCATTATGTTTCATCACAGCACTTGTTTTTTTTTTTTTTCCAACTTTCATAGGAATTATCACCATTGTGACCATAGCTTCTTTATTTTTTAACTGTGAATGGCTCTCTAAACTCTCTGAGCCCAAAGGCATATCTATCTATTCATCCTTTTTTTTTTTAATTGAAGTATAGTTGATTTACAATATTGCATTAGTTTCAGATGTACAGTGTAGTGATTCAGTTTTTTTGTGAGTGGATTATATCCAATGTATTGTAATAATCTATCTTATTCACTCTTACAGCTGTAGAGTTTAGTTGAATTATGAACAACACTGTTTTGTGTTTAGACTTGGAAATTATTAGAGTCATGATTACCTTTATTTAAAATTGTTGCAAACTTCTGCAAAAATAAGTAAAGAGACTAAGCTTTTTTTCAAAATCAGTAATGGAAATTATTCTGTTGTTACAATAATTTAAATGTAACAAAGAAGCTAGCATTTTCATTGTTAGGGAAAAACAAGCACACACATTTCTGAAAGTTCATTTTAATTATACCTAAAATTATCAACTATATAGGTGACTGTCCAGAGAGTAGTCAGCAAGTGATTCTTGAGTGTGCATTTTCAAAATAATTATTTTGAAATGTGGAGGTAGAATAAAGGATGGAGAGGCAAATTTCTTTTTATATCTAACAATATTGGCACTGCTAAAGGAGCTGGAGAAGGTGTAGGAGACTTTCAAAGAACTACAATATGCTACCCACATTACTAGGTATAAATGTGGCAATAAAATGGATCTTTAAAATCTCTCTGACTGCTTTCATGTTTTTATCTTCATAGCTCTTTTGTCCTTGTAATATTTTCGTAATGCTTATGTTGGAGTTACTCTGTCAAGATTTTGGGCTCTGAAATTAATACCCATTATGCACCTTGAAAAGATTTTAGATATTACCTTGTGTATTCATCAGTATTATGAATATCTATAGAGGTCCTATTTTTTTCAGTGATGTGATTTGATGAATATTTTCCTTAGTAAATCTTAGTTATGCATGTTATTTTTTCTTCATAATTAAAAAAATCACAAATGCACTGTAATATTTCATTTAAGATAACCATTTTAAGTAATTTATTTCAATATCAATATACACACACAATTTTAGATTTTAAGTATATTATATGAAAGTCTATAACAGATGTGAGGTAATTTTGTTAAAGCAGTCTTTTTTCTTTCTCTCTTACCTTCGATTTTTCCTCCTCCCACATCAAGTAACCCTTGTTAATAATCTAGTATGCTTCCCTATGTATTTTTCTACTTGTCAGTATAATCTTATTAAGGCTTTTATAAATATAGTGGATTTAGGTGTCAATGTATGACAAAAATGAGTTACTTGTATGAGTTGTTCTAGATCTTGTTTTTCCTTACTCAAAATACATCAAACCTTGTATACCTCAATTATTTTTCATGTAGTTTCCTACTGTCTTCCAAAGATTGTCTTATTACTGTTGAAGTTATCTTTATACATCATGTGAGAGGTGAACCCAACCTTTTCCCCCCAAAGGAGTAGTCAATTATGTCAACACTACTTATTTGGTCAGTTGGGGTTGATGACTCAAAATGAAGGGAATCCATAGGCAGGCTGCTATTCTTCCCTGAAGGTACCAGGAGGAAGTCATACTACTCCTCAGTCTTCTAGGACTTTCCCTAGGAGCAGCAAGGATCTAGCCTCTTCTCTTAGTCTTTCCTTTGGCTCTTGGTGGCCCGTGAGGCCAGACCCATTCATGTTGGGCAATGCCAACTTTACCCACAAAGGATGATGGTTTTATAGGCCAAACTCTTTCCAGAATCCCCAGCATTCTAATCGTTACCTCAGATTTCATTAGTAATGGAAAGTTCTCTGATTCGTTATCTGCTGACCTAAAGGGAGGAAAGTAATGGGATTCCCATAGAGCCCTATTATTATCAATCAGTAGTCAAAAAGCAGGCCCAGTAGCTTCTTTGCTCTAGAGAGGAATTCAGACTAGGGAGGGAGGGAAGTGAGAAAAATTCAAGTTCACTATTGTCTCAAAGATTCTCACCCGTGAGTCCACTAATTAGGAAGAAAAAATAAGAGAGGAAAAACTACAAGTTAAAATCAAGTAATATTTTTAAAATCATAGCATTTTATTTAAAGTCCAGACGTGTCTTTTTCCTCTTTGGGGACTGTATAACTATGGTGATGTTATTTCAAAGCATACATGCAAATATGTATACACACAGGTATAATTCATATTTTTGTCTCTCTCTATACACACACACACATGCCACTTCCCGTCTTATTTTGGTTGTATCAGTTAGCATGCCCCTTGTAGCCATCAGTCCCAGTGTACTGATGGAATGTAACATAAAATTTGTGCTTGGGTTTGAAATGATTGCATCATAAACACAGTTGTATGTTCTCTAGAAATAAACCTTTCTTTATTGATTCTTTCAGATATTCTCTACTGAAAGTTATCAGAAACATTTTTACTGGGCATCTGCATCAAAAGTCATGTGCAACTAGCCTGCCTAGTCAAGCATTGTATTCTTTACTTTATATTCAAAACAGTTGAATGATTCTACTTAGTTTGAGTGGCAGAGTGCCACATGTATATTACAGCGCGAGGGAACTCAGAAGAGTCACTGAGGCTAACCATACATTACATGCATGGTGCACACCAGATGTCTCTTCTTACACTGTTATGGTTTCATAAGCTACACTGACATTGTCATTAAGTTCAGAAATTTGATTCTGCTCACTTCGCCGTCTTTAAAGTAGAAGACTCTGAAGGTTGCTGCTTTAACAAATAGAATTTGCATACAAAGAGAGTTCTATCAGCATACTTGTAAATAATTACGTTGTTCCATTTGTTCATATAAAGTAATAAAAGAGTCAGTTCAGAAATAAGAAATATACCAAGCCAGAGCATGAAGAAACAATGCCGTCACTGAGTTTTCTCTCCTACAGTATTCTGATATAAAACAACCACTTCTCTACCTCTCTTTTACTCACTTTTGGAGTCATTTGTCTTTTATGGCATGTACTAACATATGACTGAGGCTGTAAAATGCCACAAATTGGGAAAGGCTGAAGCATTCTCCTCATTAAAGTTTGTGTAGCTTAGTTATATAGCTCAATTTGGCTTTGTGGTATAAAGCTGGAAATGCTGAGCTTCCCTTAATTATGCCATTGATGGCTTTCTGACATGTGGACCTAATGCCTAAGCTTGCCCAAGTAAAGTTGTGGAGGGCTGCAGCAAGGGGAAATGCTCGTGTACTTGGAGCATTGCTTTTCCATTATAAACGCTCCAGGTGTTTTCTCTACTGACATTTTGCAGTAATCAAAAATTCACATAAGATTAAAAGTGCATTGTTTTTATAAATAGCCATTGTATAGAAGGGTTGGGTGTTGGGATAATTAAAGGGTCCAATATATTTTTCTCATTTGTTTATGTGTTTCTGAATAAATTCAGTTTTGACTTAAATTACTTAATAGTTTCTATATTTATTACTGATGCTTTGATAACGTTTTGTCAAGTAAATTGTTAATTAAAGCATACAAATATTATTTAACTATGTTTTGCTCTAATTGAGTTACTGCTAGTATCTTTTATTTAATTATGCTCTTCTGTTCATTATTTTAAAGATAAGCATCCTAGAGGGTTGTTTCTATTATTAGCCATCATGTCTCTTCTTCCCTTCAGCATACATTTCTTTGGCATTGGGAGATATTTGAATGATAATTTTTCTTGATGAGCAGATTTATGATTGATTCCCATAGAGAGTGGATATGTTTGTTTTTGCCTATTAAATATGCTTGGGTAAGTTGCCATCCTAATTTTTATAGAGAATAATTTTCTGTGATATAATGTTGGTCTCAATCTCATTTCTTGTCTGTGTTATCTTGCTTTGGTTCACTCTTCTTGCTCCTTCCTACTCTTTAGAAGTTACAGATATTTTAAAATGTTTAAAGCAGGGTTGACTAATGCATTTACCACTTATTTAATTTTGAGTATCTTTGAGAATGCTGAAATATAAAACCTCTTATTCTTTATCAGGATTTACTATTGTAGTCTTTCAACTTTGCTCACTACTATCAAATAATAGTATTATATAAGAAAGGATGTGTTTAAAACTTAAGGAATTAACAGAATTCCAAATCCTCTATAGATGGCTAAATTGGTATTATATTCATATGATAAGGTGTAATTTATTTACAATTTTTCTATTGTACAATATTTAATATTTTTCCTATATATTAATAATAAGACTGCAATAATATAAAGGTTTTAATATAATGATATTAAAAGGTGATATAATGAGGTAACTTTATTTTAGTCTTTGACTTTCCTTTTGAATTTGAGTAAATAGTTCTTTCCCTGCCACAAGTCCATGATGACTTCCTAATCACTCTTCAGCAATAAAAAGTTGTACTTCATTTCAAATCGGAACACAAGTATTCAGTTCAATAATTAAAATGTCTACTGCCATGTATTAATCAAAAGTTCCCTCTTGATTTAAAGTGAAGGCCTCGGGCTTTCCTGGTGGCACAGTGGCTAAGAATCCGCCTGCCAATGCAGAGGACACGGGTTTGAGCCCTGGTCCGGGAAGATCCCATATGCCACAGAGCAACTAAGCCCGTGCTCCACAACTATTGAGCCTGTGCTCTAGAGCCTGTGAGCCACAACTACTGAGGCCGCATGCCTAGAGCCTGTGCTCTGCAACAAGAGAAGCCACCGCAATGAGAAGCCCGCGCACTGCAACTAAGAGTAGCCCCCACTCCACACAACTAGAGAAAGCCTGTGCACGGCAATGAAGACCCAACGCAGCCAAAAATAAAATAAATAAAAATTAAAAAAAAAAAAAATTGGAGGCATCCCTATCCCTCCGTGTGGAATTGTTGTAGGCCAGAAAACTATAGTTGGGAGAAGCACATGGTTGATTTTTAAGGTGTTCCTTCTCTAGTGTTTAGACCTGTGATGACTTAAAGAAGGAAAGCATGTGGGGGAAGGAGTATGGGATCAGGATTGTTCTTCCTGATGGATGTGTCAAGGTGATTGACGTTAGTGCCCTTTGAACTTAGCAGATGATGAAAAATGACATTTTAGGTGCTACCTGTTGTCTTTTGATCTCCAAGCCCTCTTTTTTCAGTCCTTCGAAACCACTTTTTGAGTGAAAGCAGGAGGACAGCTAAACATGTACAACCTTTTTTTCTACAACATTCTTTTCAAAAATGTATAGTGATCTAATATCTCTCTTTGAAACCTGGCATCTATTATCTTAATGTCTCAGAAGGAAATGGAACAGAAAACATCCACTTCTAACATGCTGGTCCATAAATATTTGACTGTACCTTTAACTTGTTAGTGTTGTTGTTGTATTTTTTTTCTCCCCTTGAAAGTAGACTCATAAACAAAGCATCACTGCCCTGGAAGACAATGGACGTTTTTAAAACTCATAAGACATATTGAAATGTGATTTTTCAGAAAAGTTGGACTCATTTTTGTAATCCACCAGCCATCCTCAGAAGTGCACCTCTGACTAAATCCTAGCCTCCAACATTTCATTGTTTCTCTTTTGAAGATTCAATGAGTTAACAATAGATTGTCTTTATGTTTTAATTTACATGGATTTAATCACTAGCGAGATTGATCTTTGCATATGTTTACCAGATGTCTGTCTTCTCTTAACCATGTCATTTGTCCATTTGCTGAAATAGCAATTTTTTTCAGTGCTTATATACACATACAAAATAATGTATAGTACAGTATAAATAACAGGCATAATGTATAATATAGTTAGTAACTAACCATCATCTAACATAAGAACTAAAGCATGACCAATGCATTTTGAGCCCATCTGGTGTAAGCCTTATGTTGTAAAGACAAATTTTATCAACAATATTTTTTCTAAGTATTTCTAAATTATTGCTTTTGTTATGAATTTTTATAAACACTTCTTTAATTAAGTTGAAAAAATCAACAAACATTAAGCATGTTGTTTGTAAATGAATTTGACATATAATTTATATTAAGAATAATGAAATTTCAATCTTAGCACCCAGAAACATCTTTGTACTCATTCCAATCTTCTATAATACTCTCTGTAAAGTTTGGCATTTTTCAATTAGATCCTTGATCTGACTTAAGTTTATTTATATCAAGTACATCACTTATTATAATAAATAACAGATTTACTTTATTTTATAACTGCTTTTTACTGGTATATTTGAAAGCAATCGGTATTTCTAAGTAATTGACCAACTAATTAAACTTTGGTTTCATTTATAGTGATTCTCTTCAGTATTACTAAAAGACAATTATATTAACATGGTTCTGTCTCATATTTTCCAATAGCTATTCATTTTATTGTTGTGTTTTGTCATAGTATAACGGGTATAGTTTCTTGTAATAGTGTAATTTTATGCCCCTAACTTGAATGAAATATTTCTTATTCCCTATTCATATTATTGATATTTATTGCGGTGTATTATTTCCAAAAAGCATCTTTCTCCTCCTATTATTGGGTATTTTATTATTTTGCTTTTTATCAGAAATGGATTTACTTTTTTAGTAAATACATATTTCCATGTTTCTGCCAATCATCTATCCTTCATCTAAAATGGTATTGCTCTGCAAACATTGTAACGTGTTTTCTGGATAGATTGATTTTCTAAGGAATTACAATATTCTGTTAAAAAATCTTATTCTGTTTCCAGATTCTGGCTCACATAAAGTTGGACCCAGGATAGAGGGCCACTCATGCATTTTCTGGATGATACAGACCTTCAATATCTGAACTAACTAACAGACACTGAGCCGGGAGAAGGGCTTGTTTTGTTGATTTTCAAGCATGCTCTTTTCTGTTTTACAGCACATGTAGCCTACAAGAGTATTTTTCCTCCGCTACCATTGAGTTTGGAGTTAGTGAAAATTCCCATGTAGGGAAGACTTGGCTTATTGATCTAGTGGCTCTCAGCAACAGTATCAAAGGCCCAGATTCTGTCAGTTGCTCTGTCTGCTGTGTGTATAGTAAATTTCTTCAGCTTATTTCCTTGGCTGTTTGTAGAAAGGCTGTCACTTGCCATGGGATTACAGGTGGCCTAGTTCACCTCTGGCAGTAGGGAAAGTGAGAACACCTCTTTCCCATCCCTTCCCTTTAGTGTAGTTATGCCAGGCTAGGTCACATGCCCTACTGAACCAGAAACCAGCACTGAGGGGAAATCCTTGTACTGAGTCGATGTACTGGTCCAGCCCTAGATTCCTGGATTTTCAGTGAATCTAAGATTACTAATGATGGCTTTCACTAATCAGGATTTATAACATCAAACCCATTGTTACCATAAAAAAGGGAGGAACACAGACTACGTCGAGCTGTTGCATTGCTTCCTTAAACATTATCATTCACTATCTTATATCAAAAGTATCTTTGTGCACGCTCCTTTGTTCTCTTCCAGTGGAAACAAAGCTTACCCTTGAAGGTAAGAACTGTTTCATATTTGTTAGTATCTTTCAGTACTTAGCAATAATAACAGCTATTTCATGGACATTTGTTAAATGAAGGAAATAGTTTCCTACTTCCCATTTTAATTTTTTTTTGATATTTAGGAAATAGACAAAAGCTTACCCCTGTTTTTAGTCATAATCATAGATTCATTAGTTTTCATTGTGAAATGAGCTCTTCATAGACCACAATTTTCTATGTGATTTTCCTAAATATCGTTCTATAGATAAGCACCTTACTTAGATTCATTTCTGTGGTAATGGTAGGCCATGTATATTATCTTTCATTCCATAAAACTTGCCCTGAAGTGCTCTGTTACTTTCAAATGCCTTGTGACAACTGGAGATATGATGTTTCTATATTTCCAAATTATCTGGTGTTTATGGGATAGCAGAAGAGTCTCTATAGTGCTCATGTAAAAACCTTATGACAGAGGTTGTTTTTTCTTTGGAATCAGCACCATTTCTTCATGTTGAGGAAAAAAACACGTTCTTTTTAAAAATGTCCATGTGATGTTAAACTGATTTGTCATAACATAGGTGCTCCACAGTTTTGTTATTGTTATTTTGTTACTGGGAAATAAGTTAAATATCACATTATAAATTCTCTTCACTTTAATTCTTAGTATTAATCTAATTTATAACAGAAATATGTGAACTATAATTTTTTTTCTTTTCAGAGATGTCTATTTTTAATTTTCTCAACACTTACTAAGCATCAGCAGAACATTTCCTATGTACCAGGCACCATGTCAAACACTGGGGATGCAAAGATGAATAACACAGTCTCCATATTAAAGGAGCTCGAAGTCTACTAATAAAAATGAAAATAAATGAGATAATCTATATATGCAAGAGTCATTACAAAATTCTAATTATACAGAAAACCTTACTGAAATACAGAGAAGCCTTCTGTGGGAGTCAGGAAACTTTTCTGAGGGTGATAAAACCTAAGCTGAAACTTAAATATATCCATTTTCTGAAAAATTTTTATTCACTTCTTAAACTAAAATGAATTTAAAAGCACATGTTATTTTACAGTAACAAAATTTAAATTAGGTATGATAATTTGAAAATTCTGTATCAATTTATGTGCTTCGGAGTCATTGTGTTTCCATACAAATTGTGAAATTTTTGTGCTAGTTCTGTGAAAAATGCTACAGGTAGTTTGTTAGGGATTGCATTGAATCTGTAGATTGCTTTGGGTAGTATAGTCATTTTCACAATGTTGATTCTTCCAATCCAAGAACAAGGTATATCTCTCCATCTATTTGAATCATCTTTAATTTCTTTCATCAGTGTCTTATAATTTTCTGCATACAGGTCTTTTGTCTCCTTAGGTAGGTTTATTCCTAGATATTTTATTCTTTTTGTTGCAATGGTAAATAGGAGTGCTTCCTTAATTTCTCTTTCAGATTTTTCACCATTAGTGTATAGGAATGCAAGAGATTCTGTGCATTATTTTGTATCCTGCTACTCTACCAAATTCATTGATTAGCTCTAGTAGTTTTCTGGTAGCATCTTTAGGATTCTCTATGTATAGTATCATGTCATCTGCAAACAGTGACTGTTTTACTTCTTCTTTTCTGATTTGGATTCCTTTTATTTCTTTTTCTTCTCTGATTGCTGTGGCTAAAACTTCCAAAACTATGTTGAATAATAGTGGTGAGAGTGGACAACCTTGCTTTGTTCCTGACCTTGGAGGAAATGGTTTCAGTTTTTCACCATTGAGAACGATGTTGGATGTGAGTTTGTCATATATGGCCTTTATTATGTTGAGGTAAGCTCCCTGTACGCCTACTTTCTGGAGCGTTTTTATCACAAATGGGTGTTGCACTTTGTCAAAAGCGTTTTCTGCATCTATTGAGATGATCATATGGTTTTTCTCCTTCAAATTGTTATTATGGTGTATCACATTGGTTGATTTGCATATACTGAAGAATCCTTGCATTCCTGGGATAAACCCCACTTGATCATGGTGTATGATCCTTTTAATGTGCTGTTGGATTCTGTTTGCTAGTATTTTGTTGAGGATTTTTGCATTTATGTTCATCAGTGATATTGGGCGGTAGTTTTCTTTCTTTGTGACATCTTTGTCTGGTTTTGGTATCAGGGTGATGGTGGCCTCGTAGAATGAGTTTGGGAGTGTTCCTCCCTCTGCTATATTTTGGAAGAGTTTGATAAGGATAGGTGTTAGCTCTTCTCTAAATGTTTGATAGAATTTGCCTGTGAAGCAATCTCGTCCTGGGCGTTTGGTTGTTGGAAGATTTTTAATCACAGTTTCAATTTCAGTGCTTGTGATTGCTCTGTTCATATTTTCTATTTCTTCCTGGTTCTGTCTCGGAAGGTTGTGCTTTTCTAAAAATGTGAATATTACTTCCAGGTTGTCCATTTTATTGGCATAGAGTTGCTTGTAAGAATCTCTCATTATCCTTTGTATTTCTGCAGTGTCAGTGTTACTTCTCCTTTTTCATTTGTAATTCTGTTGATTTGACTCTTCTGCCTTTTTTTCTTGATAAGTCTGGCTAATGGTTTATCAATTTTGTTTTTCCTCTCAAAGAACCAGAGTTTAGTTTTATTGATCTTTGCTATTGTTTCTTTCATTTCTTTTTCATTTATTTCTGATCTGATGTTTATGATTTCTTTCCTTCTGCTCACGTTGGGTCTTTTTTGTTTTTCTTTCTCTAATTGCTTTAGGTGTAACATTAAAGTTGTTTATTTGAGATGTTCCTTGTTTCTTGAGGTAGGGTTATATTGCTATAAACTTCCCTCTTAGAACTGCTTTTTCTGCATCCCATAGGTTTTTTTTTTTTTTTTTAAATTTATTTTTGGCTGTTTTGGGTCTTCGTTTCTATGCGAGGGCTTTCTCCAGCTGCGGCAAGCGGGGGCCACTCTTCATCGTGGTGTGCTGGCCTCTTACTGTTGCGGCCTCTCTTGCTGCAGAGCACAGGCTCCAGACGCACAGGCTCAGTAGTTGTGGCTCACAGGCCTAGTTGCTCCGCGGCATGTGGGATCCTCCCAGACCAGGGCTCGAACCCGTGTCCCCTGCATTAGCAGGCAGACTCCCAACCACCACCCCACCAGGGAAGCCCATCCCATAGGTTTTGTTCATCATGTTTTCATTGTCGTATGTTTCTAGGTATTTTTTGGTTTCCTTTTTGATTTATTCAGTGATCTCTTGGTTATTTAGTAACGTATAGTTTAGCTTCCATGTGTTTGTATCTTTTATAGTTTTTTTCCCTGTAATTGATATCTAGTTTCATAGCATTGTGGTCAGAAAAGATTCTTGATACAATTTCAATTTTCTTAAATTTACCAAGGCTTAATTTCTGACCTACAATATGATCTATCCTGGAGAATGTTCCATGAGCACTTGAGAAGAAACTGTACTCTGTTGTTTTTGGATGGAATGTCATATAAATATCAATTAAGTCCATCTTGTTTGATGTATCATTTAAAGCTGCTGTTTCCTGAGGTGGAGCTTCAAGATGGCGGAAGAGTAAGCTGCAGAGATCAACTTCCTCCCCACAAATACATCAGAAGTACATCTACATGTGGAACAACTCCTACAGAACACCTACTGAACGCTGGCAGAAGACCTCACACCTCCCAAAAGGCAAGAAACTCCACACGTACCTGGGTAGGGCAAAAGAAAAAAGAAAAAACAGAGACAAAAGAATAGGGATGGGACCTGCACCAGTGGGAGGGAACTGTGAAGGAGGAAAAGTTTCCACACACTAGGAAGCCCCTGCGTGGGCAGAGACTGCGGGTGGCGGAGGGGGGAAGCTTCGGAGCCACGGAGGAGAGCACAGCAGCAGGGGTGCAGAGGGCAAAGTGGAGAGATTCCCGCACAGAGGATCGGTGCTGACCAGCACTCACCAGCCCGAGAGGCTTGTCTGCTCACCCGCCAGGGCGGGCGGGGGCTGGGAGCTGAGGCTCCTGCTTTGGTCGGATCCCAGGGAGAGGACTGGGGTTGGCTTCGTGAATACAGCCTGCAGGGGGCTCGTGTGCCACAGCTAGCCGGGAGGGAGTCCGGGAAAAAATCTGGAGCTGCCGAAGAGGCGAGAGACATTTTCTGCCTCTTTGTTCCCTGGTGCACAAGGAGAGGGGATTCAGAGCGCCATTTAAAGGAGCTCGAGAGATGGGTGTGAGTCGCAGCTATCAGTGTGGACCCCAGAGATGGGCATGAGATGCTAAGGCTGCTGCTGCAGCCACCAAGAAGCCTGTGTGCAAGCACAGGTCACTATCCACACCTCCCCTCTTGGGAACCTGTGCAACCTGCCATTGCCAGGGTCCCTTGATCCAGGGACAACTTCCCCAGGAGAACGCACAGCACACCTCAGGCTGGTGTAACGTCACGCTGGCCTCTGCCGCCGCAGGCCTGCCCAGCATCCGTATCCCGCCCTTACCCCGGTGTGAGCGAGCCAGAGCCCCCAAATCAGCTGCTTCTTTAACCCCATCATGTCTGAGTGAACAACAGATGCCCTCAGGCAACCTACATGCAGAGGCTGGTCCAAATCCAAAGCTGAACCCTGGGAGCTGTGTGAACAAAGAAGAGAAAGGGAAAACTCTCCCAGCAGCCTCAGGAGCAGCAGATTAAATCTCCACAATCAACGTGATGTACCCTGCATGTGTGGAATACCTGAATAGACAACGAATCATCCCAAAATTGAGGCGGTGGACTTTGAGAGCAACAATATATATATATATATTTTTCCCTTTATTTCTTTTTGTGAGTGTGTATGTGAATGCTTCTGTGTGTGATTTTGTCTGTATAGCTCTGCTTTTACCATTTGTCCTAGGGTTCTGTCTGTCCGTTTTTTTTTTTTATTAAAAAATATTTTTTTCTTAATAATTATTTTATATTTTAAACACTTTATTTTATACTATTTTACTTTATTTTATTTTATTTTATTTTATCTTCTTCTATCTTCGTTTCTTTTTTTCCTCCCTTTTATTCTGAGCCATGTGGAGGACAGGCTCTTGGTGCTCCAGCCAGGCATCAGGGCTGTGCCACTGAGATGGGAGAGCCACGTTCAGGACATACGGGTCCACAAGAGACCTCCCAGCTCCACGTAATATCAAACAGTGAAAATCTCCCAGAGATCTCCATGTCAATGCCAAGACCCAGCTCCACTCAATGACCAGCAAGGTACAGTGCTGGACACCCTATACCAAACAACTAGCAAGACAGGAACACAATCCCATTCATTAGCACAGAGGCTGCCTAAAATCATAATAAGGCCACACACACCCCAAAACACACCACCAGACGTGGACCTGCCCACCAGAAAGAAAAGATCCAGCCCCACTCACCAGAAAACAGGCACTAGTCCTCTCCACCAGGAAGCCTACACAACCCACTGAACCAACCTTAGCCACTGGGGACAGACACCAAAAACAACGGGAACTATGAACCTGCAGCCTGCAAAAAGGAGACCCCAAACACAGTAAGTTAAGCACAATGAGAAGACAGAGAAACACACAGCAGATGAAGGAGCAAGGCAAAAACCCACCAGACCTAACAAATGAAGAGAAAATAGGCAGTCTACCTGAAAAAGAATTCAGAATAATGAGAGTAAAGATAATCCAAAATCTTGGAAATAGAATGGAGAAAATACAAGAAATGTTTAACAAGGACCTAGAAGAACTAAAGAGCAAACAAACAGTGGTGAACAACACAATAAATGAAATTAAAAATTCTCTAGAAGGGATCAATAGCAGAATGACAGAGGCAGAAGAACGGATAAGTGACCTGGAAGATAAAATAGTGGAAATAATTACTGCAGAGCAGAGTAAAGAAAAAAGAATGAAAAGAACTGAGGACAGTCTCACAGACCTCTGGGACAACATTAAATGCACCAACATTCGAATTATAGGGGTCACAGAAGAAGAAGAGAAAAAGAAAGGGACTGAGAAAACATTTGAAGAGATTATAGTTGAAAACTTCCCTAATATGGGAAAGGAAATAGTTAATCAAGTCCAGGAAGCACAGAGAGTCCCATACAGGATAAATCCAAGGAGAAACACTCCAAGACACATATTAACCAAACTATCAAAAATTAAATACAAAGAAAAAATATTAAAAGCAGCAAGGGAAAAACAACAAATAACACATAAGGGAATCCCCGTAAGGTTAACAGCTGATCTTTCAGCAGAAACTCTACAAGCCAGAAGTGAGTGGCAGGACATATTTAAAGTGATGAAGGAGAAAAACCTACAACCAAGATTACTCTACCCAGCAAGGATCTCATTCAGATTCCGTAGAGAAATTAAAACCTTTACAACAAGCAAAAGCTAAGAGAATTCAGCACCACAAAACCAGCTTTACAACAAATGCTAAAGGAATTTCTCTAGGCAGGAAACAAAAGAGAAGGAAAAGACTTACAATAATAAAACCAAAACAATTTAAAAAATGGTAATAGGAACATACATATTGATAATTACTTTAAATGTAAATGGATTAAATGCTCCAACCAAAAGACATACATTGACTGAATGGATACAAAAACAAGACCTGTATATATGCTGGCTACAAGAGACCCACTTCAGACCTAGAGACACATACAGACTGAAAGTGAGTGGATGGAAAAAGATATTCAATGCCAATGGAAATCAAAAGAAAGCTGGAGTAGCAATTCTCATATCAGACAAAATAGACTTTAAAATAAAGACTATTACAAGTGACAAAAAAGGACACTACACAATGATCAAGGGATCAATCCAAGAAGAAGATATAACAATTGTAAATATTTATGCACTCAACTTAGGAGCACCTCAATACATAAGGCAAATACTAACAGCCACAAAAGGGGAAATTGACAGTAACACAATCATAGTGGGGGATGTTAACACCCCACTTTCACCAATGGACAGATCATCCAAAAGGAAAATAAATAAGGAAATACGAGTTTTAAATGATACATTAAACAAGATGGACTTAATGGATATTTATAGGACATTCCATCCAAAAACAACAGAATACACATTCTTCTCAAGGACTCATGGAACACTCTCCAGGATAGACCATATCTTGGGTCACAAATCAAGCCTTGGTAAATTTGAGAAAATTGAAATTGTATCAAGTATCTTTTCTGACCAGAACGCCATGAGACTAGATATCAATTACAGGAAAAAACCTGTAAGAAATACAAACACATGGAGGCTAAACAACACACTACTTAATAACCAAGAGATCACTGAAGAAATCAAAGAGGAAATCAAAAAATACCTAGAAACAAATGACAATAAAAACACGATGACCCAAAACCTATGGGATGCAGCAAAAGCAGTTCTAAGAGGGAAGTTTATAGCAATACAATCCTACCTTAAGAAACAAGAAACATCTCAAATAAACAACCTAACCCTACACCTAAAGCAATTAGAGAAAGAAGAACAAAAGTCCCCAAAGTTAGCAGAAGGAAAGAAATCATAAAGATCAGATCAGAAATAAATGAAAAAGAAATGAAGGAAACAGTAGCAAAGATCAATAAAACTAAACTCTGGTTCTTTGAGAGGAAAAACAAAATTGATAAACCATTAGCCAGACTTATCAAGAAAAAAAGGCAGAAGACTCAAATCAATAGAATTAGAAATGAAAAAGGAGAAGTAACAACTGACACTGCAGAAATACAAAGGATCATGAGAGATTACTACAAACATCTACATGCAAATAAAATGGAAGAAATGGACAAATTCTTCGAAATGCACAACATTCTGAGACTGAACCAGGAAGAAATAGAATATATGAACAGACTAATCACAAGCACTGAAATTGAAACTGTTAAAAATCTTCCAACAAACAAAAGCCCAGGACCAGATGGCTTCACAGGAGAATTCTATGAAACATTTAGAGAAGAGCTAACACCTATCCTTATCAAACTCTTCCAAAATATAGCAGAGGGAGGAACACACCCAAACTCATTCTACGAGGCCACCATCACTCTGATACGAAAACCAGACAAAGATGTCACAAAGAAAGAAAACTACAGGCCAATATCACTGATGAACATAGATGCAAAAATCCTCAACAAAATACTAGCAAACAGAATCCAACAGCACATTAAAAGAATCATACACCATTATCAAGTAGGGTTTATCCCAGGAATGCAAGGCTTCTTCAATATATGCAAATCAATCAATGTGATACACCATAGTAAAAAATTGAAGGAGAAAAACCATATGATCATCTCAATAGATGCAGAGAAAGCTTTTGACAAAATTCAACCCCCATTTATGATAAAATCCCTCCAGAAAGTAGGCATAGAGGAAACTTTCCTCCACATAATAAAGGCCATATATGACCAACCCACAGCGAACATCATCCTCAGTGGGGAAAAACTGAAAACATTTCCACTAAGATCAGGAATAAGACAAGGTTGCCCACTCTCACCACTATTATTCAACATAGTTTTGAAAGTTTTAGCCACAGCAATCAGAGAAGAAACAGAAATAAAAGGAATCCAAATTGGTAAAGAAGAAGTAAAGCTGTCACTGTTTGCAGATGACATGATACTATACATAGAGAAACCTAAAGATGCTACCAAAAAAAACTACTAAAGCTAATCAATGGATTTTGTAAAGTAGCAGGATACAAAATTAATGCACAGAAATCTCTTGCATTCCTATACACTAATGATGAAAAATCTGAAAGTGAAATTAAGGAAACACTTCCATTTACCATTGCAACAAAAGAATAAAATACCTAGGAATACACCTACCTAAGGAGCAGCTGATTAGGGGGCTCAGGCTCACTCAGGCCAGGGGGAGGGAGGAGTACGGAGTGTGGGGTGAGCCTGCAGTGGCAGAGGCTGGCGTCACGTTGCAACAGCCTGAGGCGTGCTGTGTGTTCTCCTGGGGAAGTTGTCCCTGGATCACGGGACCCTGGCAGTGGAGGGCTGCACAGGTTCCAGGGAGGGGAGGTGTGGATAGTGACCTGTGCTTGCGCACAGGTCTTTGCGGCTGCAGCAGCAGCCTTAACATCTCATGTCCTTCTCTGGTGTAAAGCTGATAGCCACGGCCCAAGCCCATCTCTGGAGCTTGTTTAGGCGGTGCTCTAAATCTCTTCTCCTCGTGCACCCCAAAGCAATGGTCTCTTGCCCCTTAGGCAAGTCCAGACTTTTTCCTGGACTCCCTCCCAGCTAGCTGTGGCACACTAGCCCCCTGTAGGCTGTGTTTACGCAGCCAACCCCAGTCCTCTCCCTGGATCTGAACTCCTCTGAAGCCCGAGCCTCAGCTCCCAGCTCCCCCCGCCCCAGTGGGTGAGCAGACAAGCCTCTCAGGCTGGTGAGTGCTGGTCGGCACCCAACCTCTGTGCAGGAATCTCTCCGCTTTGCCCTCTGACCCCCTGTTGCTGTGGTCTCTGTTGCTCCGAAGCTCCCCCCCCCCCCGACAACCCCCCCCACCCCCGTCTCCGCCAGTGAAGGGGCTTCCTAGTGTGTGGAAACTTTTCCTCCTTCACAGCTCCCTCCCAGAGGTGCAGGCCCCGTCCCTATTCCTTTGTCTCTGTTTTTTCTTTTTCCTTTTGCCCGACCCAGGTATGTGGGAAGTTTCTTTCCTTTTGGTAAGTTGAGGTGTTCTGCCAACATTCATAAAGTGTTCTGTAGGAGTTGTTCCACATGTAGATGTGTTTTTGATGTATTTGTGGGGAGGAAGGTGGTCTCCACATCTTAGTCCTCTGCCATCTTGAAGGTGGAAAAACATTTCTTTTGAAGAGGAAAGAATTTCTAAAATGAAGCTAGGACTAAACAAGATGAGGCTCATAAATATAAAATAAATAATTCTTTAAAAAATTCCATTGGTTCAAGATATCAAAGATCTAAATTGTTTCATCTAGAATGGTTTGTACGTTACAAACAGTGCATGCCAATTTTGTTCTTCTAGTCTCATGGACTCTAATACATACCTGATCCAGGATCATCTGTTTTGTTTTTTCTGTCTTTTGAAATCAGTCTCCCTATGCTGCTGTACTATTCGTCTAAATGTTATTTTGCATTCATTTTCCTCAAAGTCTGCTCACCTTTTAAGGTAGCAGGTTTTGATGACATTTTCTAAAATATTTCACATGGTGAGATCACAGCTTTCAACATGAAGTTCTAAGTTTAACTACTGCCTTTTTATTTCTGTTATCTTTGATAATTGTCTTTTATCATTTGCCGAGTACTTTGACTTAACGTTTTCTAATTTGGCTTTAAAAAAATATTTGAAAACCAATCAAACTATTTCAAATAAAAGCAAGATTCATTCACTACATTACACTGCCCCTTGTATAGACTACACAAGATGCATTTGACTCTGGAAATTTAATCATATTACTTTTTACAACCATGTTATCACTAACCACACTTTATCATGTAACTACCATATGTTTATTAACTTTCTTCAGTCATTCTATTTCATGTAGTTCATATAACTCCACAGTGTAAACTCTTTTAAGTCTGAGGCTGGAAGAATTTAAGGAAATGGGGTGGATGGAAATGAACTCAATTAAATGGTAGGAAGAAAGGAGAAAATGAAAAAGAACAATGAAAACTGTATTTGTACTTTAAAATAGAGGATTGCTTTTGTTTCTTGTGTTTAAGTTTATAGCTCTGGTGATAAATCCAAAAGAACACTTCTGAAATGTATTAAGATTTAGCGATATTGTTTGAATAGGATTTCCACTTTTCTGAGTAAATCTATAAATGACAATTCTGAATTGGATGGATACATTTTGAAATTATTATTAAAAAAGAAACTCCAATTCAGTATTTATTAATCTTAGTTATCACAAAGAAAAAAAGTGTCATAGAAATGATTGGGTTATTTTATTAAAAATATCAACATATATTCTTAATATATTTAAAATATACTTCTGATTGCAATTGACTTAGTTGATTTTGAATTATTTAGCCAGCATTAGAAGTAAATATGAGATGTTTTTACAATAAAATAATTTTATCTAAGATCAAATGAACAGACCTTTAGGGGAAGTACGGATTAGTTTATACATTTTAACAGCATGTAAACGTTTTTCCTCTACCATTATAAGATAGTGCCTCAAGAAGGAAAAAGTATATTCTGTTCTGCACCAGTCATTATAACAACGAATAAATTAAACTCTAGTGCCTGTGCAATCACAGCAGAAATTCACTAACGAGAAGAGAAATCAACAGAAAACCATGAAACTGTTTCTAAAGTAGCCATCAGTTAACCCAAATTGTTTTTTCAAATATCCTTGAAGAGAGCAGTTAAATATTGCACAAAAGAAAACCTTCCATGATTTTGACAAAGAGGTTTCTTCATTTCTAACTTTTCTGTAAAAATAATGTAGAAATTATGTAGATGATATTTCTAAAAATGCAGATACAGTAATAAATTAAATTGCATACAGTTGATTTTCTGATTTATCATTGTTGGTGCACTTATAAAATTATCCTATTTTTATCATAGAGCCAAATCATATGTAGATCAGTAATTGGTTTCACCAATTTTATTGTCATTTTTATTAAAAAATAACACTAAGTGACCCATTTCCTAGATAGGAAAATTAAATTTGCTTTTATTGGTCAAGTCCCAATAATTGTCAGGGGATAAAATTCTATTTAATGGGATGACTGTATTCAATTTGAGTTTCATCTTTGTCATGATTTTTTGTGATGGTAAATGACCCTCTTGCTTTTTGTGGGGAGATATCCCTGAGATCTACTTTATTGTATTTCAAAAACAGTATGTTGACAGTGGCATATCTTTTTTCAAACTCTGGAATGATAAGAATATTAAGTCAATAAAAAACAGTTGTGAAGTGGATTCTGTTCCAGATGTTTAAATTTTGAAGTAATGGAATAAGTGCGCAATGGCCTTGAGGTGGGAGCACAGTTAGATAGTTTGCAGAACTGTGTGCTGGTGCTTGGGTTAGGGTGATGGAGGAAAGCTGGGGAGTATGGACTGCAGGGAGAAAGGAAAGTAGAAGGAGATAAATTTAGAGAAGTAACTGAGTGGGGGTGGTGAACACAGATAACGTAAAGAGTTAGTTTATTTGTAAAATGGGATAAATCATAATGCCTACTGCATGGAGTCTTGTAAAGATTAAATAAAGTAATCCTCTTTACTTCAAAGAGCTTAGCATAATTCCTGGAAAATAACTAGATATGATTATTATTATTCTTTAAATGTTTACTTTGTGTATGTGCGTGCATGCGTGTGTGTGTATGTGTTTACAAACATGGGAATGCTACTGCTTTGTTTTGACATGTGTATTTATAGACTTATTTAAATGGAAAAACTTAAATTCTGGGTGCATATTGCTGGGCGTAAAACTCTTCAGCTTGATTAAATCAAAACTCACCTAGTGCTATCAGGATATATTTAGAGAATCATGGGCTAAGGCTTCTGAAATAATAGACAAGTTTATAAAGCCACTCAGGGTCACAGCATATAGCAGGATGTTGAGCAATGAGCAATGATAAGGTAAATTTGAATTTTTTAATGAAAAGAAGTTATGATAACTGGTTTTACAACACTTAGGTGATAGAAATCTCAAAATAATTGGATTTGAAATCAAAAGATCAAGATGGAGAAGGTTATTAGCAAGATATAAATGCAAATGATAGAAAATGCAATGTTTTTGTATTAAAGAAGCTATAAAGGTTAATTGGGAGCAATAACTGAAGAAAAACTATTAATGAGAATTTGGAAATATTCAGAACATTGCTGAGAAAACAGATAGAATTTTAGTCAAATGCCTAAATCTACTAAAATTCATGTGTAAATCTCTCCCCTAACCATAAGCTTTGTGATTTTTTTCACAAGCATTTATAATATGCCTGTTTTATGGAGAAAGTTAAGATATTTAAAACTAAACACTTGAAAATTTAAACAGAAAATAGAAGTCTGAATGGGTAAGAGTTTGGCAAGAAGGGACTATAGATATCTATTATCTATGCCCAGTAAGATTAGATTCTAGTCCCAATATATTTATCCAAGGCTCTGCAAAGAACTTAAATTCCTTGCTTTTCCTTTTATAGAAATGTTTACAGACAACAGGCTCTCTTAGTCTTGAACAAATGGTACCAACAAGTCTGGATGAGGGGAGAAAGCATTGTCAGGCCTTTGCCCTTCCTGAGCAATGTATCTGATGTTAGCTTTCCAGCTCTCCAGAAAGCCCATCTTCTGCAAAGATAGAAGGACACAGAGAGTAAGTAAGGACTAAAATACGCCTTTTAAATATAAAAGCTAGTGACATGTTTTTCCTAGTTTCTTAAATTCAATCTTGCTTGGAAAAACCAAAAATTGCATTATTGAAATGATGTACTCTGATTAAAAAAAAAATCTGTATTTCATTAATTCACCTACCAAAAATGTGGCTTTATTCTCTGTGGTATTCTATTATTTGGTATTTCAGTCACAAGTAAAATATCCTTATATTATTTTTACCCTGTAATTTTATAAGCTTTGTGGTTTTAAATAGAAATTATCAAAAATGAATCAGGTTTTATAATCCTCTAGTAGCTTAACTTTTCTCCAGTGGTCAATAAGTAATGAGAATTGCATTCTATAATATAACGATTCATTATTTTGTTGTTCTAAATATGCTTACCAACCTAGGAAATATGACTATGAAGATAAACTAATTTGATAGTTGAATGCTGTTTTTCCAAAACAATGTACATCTGCATTTAGGTTAAAAATACTGATTCAAATGAATTGTAGCTGGCTCAATACCGTGCTGAATTAATAGGTAACTTTTAATTTTCCTTATATCCTGATGTGGTTTTCATTCAACTTATTGATTAAAGGGGAATTGGACCCAATTTTACTATTGGGCTTGGAGTAAAAAGTCCCAAGTTGTGTCTTTGATGGTTGTTAGTCATGTGACTTAGGAAAGTCACTTTCTCAATTATTATTAAAATTTTCAACACACTGATACTCTGACATAAATTCCTGGCTTAGTTTTGAAATTACAAAGATTGTCTTTCTTTTATTTTCCTTTTAAACATTTTTAATTGTACCTTTTTTTCATAAAGTTAAAAATATGAATACCCTAAGGCCCATTGATTTCATTCTTAGGTAATATTGTACACTGGGATGCAAATATAAGAGTGTTGATATCAGTGGTGTTCATAATTGCTCCAAACTTGAAACTATCCTTATGCCAACAGAATAAAGTATTGATGCACAGTTCTCCAATGGAATTCTACACAACAATAAGAATCAAATGAAATATAGAGAATAACATATACATCTCTATATTTTAATATCAGTTTCCTCACGTATAAAATAAATAATAACATTGCACAAATACAAACATTAATGAGACACTGCAAAAATCATAGAGCACTCAATTAGACAAACGTAAAGTGATTATTTTCCAAATAAATGAATATATGTTTAGAAAGGCTATACATGCTTAAGATGAATCCGCTAAATGTACTATTTTTTTTTTTTAATAAATTTATTTATTTATTTATTTTATTTTTTGGCTGCACTGGATCTTCGTTGCTGTGTGCGGGCTTTCTCTAGTTGCACTGAGCGGGGGCTACTCTTTGTTGCGGTGCGCTGGCTTCTCATTGCGGTGGCTTCTCTTGTTGGGGAGCACAGGCTCTAGGCGCGCGGGCTCAGTAGTTGTGGCTTGTGGGCTCCAGAGCACAGGCTCAGTAGTTGTGGCGCACGGGCTTAGTTGCTCCGCGGCATGTGGGATCTTCCCAGACCAGGGCTCGAACCCGTGTCCCCTGCATTGGCAGGCGGATTCTTAACCACAGCGCTACCAGGGAAGTCCCCACTAAATGTACTATTGTAAAGATTTTTAGAACTATTAGAAAGACTTTAAAATCCTACAGTTATACACAAGGAAATAGGAACTTATTCTTGTTTGAGTTCAGAATAATTGGAACTGTTGATTTCACAAACATGCTTTCCTTCCTTCTTGCCTGTGTTCCAGTGATGCCTATGACTGTGCTCTAGCATCCTTTCTGATTCAGTTCAAATGTTTTCTTTTTCGTAGAGTCCTTCATATATTGAAAACCCATCATGTACCCTAAATTATGTTTGGTTCGAATAAGGCTTTCTTTCCACTGGTATGTTAGATAAACCTGCATCCATAGGAGTCAACATAATCTTCTATTTTGAAGTTTCTGTATTGAATCATATCACATTTTCAGTAGCACAACCACAGTTTGATTAAGATACTGAATTTGAATTGATCATCAGACTAACAGGAAAGAAGAGAATTCTTAAAGTATAAAATGCATAATTGTTGCAAATTTTCAGCATGTGAAAGGTAGGATTTTTAAAAAATCCTAATTTTATTTAGTTCAAAAAATTTCCAAGTGAGTATAAAGATGACTCTCCAAAGAAGGGACTTGTTTTGCAGCACGCAGTTTCCCTGCCTCCAAAAATAATTCATGGAGTGGTGCACAGAGGTTTCCCAGAATTTAAAAGTATCCTGAGGTTTAATTAGTAGATCTTTCCTATGAAGCGTGAGGAGTGACATGTGGAGTCTCAAATAACAGTCTGGAAATTGAAGCAATTCATGAGATAACCAGGTAATCAGCAGTCTAGGTTTTTTTTTTTTAATGTATTTATTTATTTATTTATTTTTGGCTGTGTTGGGTCTTCGTTTCTGTGCGAGGGCTTTTTCTAGTTGCGGCAAGTGGGGGCCACTCTTCTTCGTGGTGCGCGGGCCTCACGCTATCGCGGCCTCTCTTGCTGCGGAGCACAGGCTCCAGACGCGCAGGCTCAGTAGTTGTGGCTCACGGGCCCAGCTGCTCCGCAGCATGTGGGATCCTCCCAGACCAGGGCTCGAACCCGTTTCCCCTGCATTGGCAGGCAGATTCTCAACCAGTGCGCCACCGGGGAAGCCCCACCAGTCTAGGTTTAAAATCACTGACAGCTTCAAACCACGTTTATGTGTGTATCACCTGCCCTGGTACATCTGCCTGGATGCTTCAGGCAGAGAACCTTGAGTCTTGAGTGACAATTTATGATATTCCCCACTAACCTTGACGTTTCTCTGGCCATAGATAAGCTCTTCTATCTTCACAATGGAACAATGTGTTAAAACAATCTTAAACGGGACTCCCCTTCATCCTAGTCTCTCTTCAGGGTACTCACCTCCTTTTTAAAAATCCTATTCCTCTAATAATCTTTCACAGTAGAACTGGAAAGCCTATCAAGAGCTTTAGAAAAAACAAAAGTATAATCTTTCCAGGCAGGGAAAGAACACAGTCATTACAAACTTAAGGACAAATTTTCCATTTCTGGAAATATGTGGAAAATAACTATATAACTTCCTTTTGATTCAATCCTCCAACATCTACCTTCCAATGCCTACTTCCCACACATCTCTTTTTCATAGTAACTGTCAACAACATCAATAAGAGTAAATTAAAATTCTCAGTGCTCGGGCTTCCCTGGTGGCTCAGTGTTTGAGAGTCTGCCTGCTAATGCAGGGGACACGGGTTCGAGCCCAGGTCTGGGAAAATCCCACATGCCGCAGAGCGACTGGGCCCGTGAGCCACAATTACTGAGCCTGCGTGTCTGGAGCTTGTGCTCCGCAGCAAGAGAGGCCGCGATAATGAGAGGCCCGCACACCGCAATGAAGAGTGGCCCCTGCTCGCCGTAACTAGAGAAAGCCCTCACACAGAAACGAAGACCCAACACAGCAATAAATAAATAAATAAATAAATAAATAAACACCCCCCCCCCCAAAAAGTAACAACCTTAATTAAAAAAAAAAAAATTCTCAGTGCTCTTGCTGCTAGTTAAGTTTTGGAGGGGTGACCAGCTATACGATATACTGTGGAAACGTTTCAGTGCTGTTAAGTGATTCCTTATAATATCATTTAAAAACTATTTACCTTTGCATGACTGTACCATACTTCAAACAAATGTCTTATTTTTGCATATTAAGGTTGGTTCTACATGGTTAAGATTATTAAAAATATAAATGATAAGTAAAAACATACAGGACATTTGAACATTATATATTTTTATTTTTTTAATTTTAAGTAATAAGATTTAGGATAATAGATTAAATTCAGAAAAATAAATAAATATGAAATAACAAATATCTATGTATACAAACATCATTAACAAACAGTAAGAGTTTGCCAGTTTTCCCTATAAGTATTTCTTTGATTATTTTTATGTGATAGAAATAAAACATTACTGATAAAGTTGAAGACCTAATTTTTACTTGCCATCCTCCCCAAGGCATTCACTTTCCTTTTTCTGCAGAAGAAACAACTATCATATATTTGCTATTTATTTTTCAGTCCTTTTTATAAATTTTACTTCATATAAATGAATCCATGCCAATATATAGTGTTGTATATGTTTATTTAATTTACTCAAATGCATTGTACAAAGAATCTTGTGAAACATCCTTCTTTCATATTTTTCATTTAACAGAATATTTTCAAGAATTATCCAAGTGGGTACATATAAACCTAGCTTCTCTATATTATTTTATTATTTGATTACATCATAAGTTTTAATCTATTTACCTAAAGTAGACCTTTGAATTATTCTCATTTTGCTCTATTAGAAACAATTCTGCATTGACCTAAGTTGGATTTGTTTCCTGATGATGACACATCTTAGAAGACCCAGAGTTCCTCTAAGATTTATACCTAAGATCAGTATCACTCAGTCCTTGGCTATGTACATTTCAAGCCTATTAGATGATGTCAATTAATTCTTCAAAGTAGAGGTTCCAATTTACTTTCTGCAAGTTGATTAAGAAAGTCCTTGTTTCCCATATTCTAGCAGATGTTTTTTGGGTTAAGAGAATTTTGATTTCTGTCTACAAATGTGGTTTCATTGATGGTTATTTATCTTCACAGACCTATTTCTTTTGAATTATATTTGCTCTTATTTAATGTTTTCTAAAAATAACTCATTTTAACTTTCCAATATTGTTGATATACAATTTGCGACTCTTTCAATAGATATGTATGAAGTGCCTGTCACATGTTGGGCAGTGTACAGAAGGGACAGGCATTGTTCAGAGCCTGTTTGCAAATATTCCCTCAGGGCTTTTGGGATTACTCTTTCCTTGGCCTTAGGTACTTTCTTCACATGCACATGCTGATAACAGAATTAAGCAAAGTAGTTTATTATCAGAAAATTACAATAATTTTACAATACAATAAACTACAGCTATATGTAATAAAATGGGTAAATTTCACAAAAATTTTGTTGAGTGAAATAAACCAGACAGAAAAGAATACATTTATAATACTCAAATTTATTAATTTCTGAACCAGATCTAAGTAATATTTGCTGTTAAAAATCATAATAGTGTTTACACTTATGGACACCAAGGGGGGAAGGTGGTGGGGGAGGGGTGGTGGTGGGATGAATTGGGAGATTGGGATTGACGTATATACACTAATATGTATAAAATGGATAACTAATAAGAACCTGCTGTATAAAAAAATAAATAAAATTCAGAAATTCAAAAAAAAATCATAATACTATTTACATATGAAAGGCTAGTGATTGAAAGGGGACACGGCCAGGACTACTGAGTTGGGGGATATATTCTATTTATTCACCAGCATGATAGTTGCACAGGTATTTTTGTGAAGATTCATTAAGCTACACACTTATGATTTATAAACTATTCTTATTTGTGATATATTTTATAAATAAGGTATTAAATCAAGAGAAAATTGGAACATGAAGTTGAGGAAACCTAAGCTAAGTAGGAAAAAATAAATGAAACAGAAGAGAGGAAAGAGATATAAGGAATCAATCTAGGATTTAAAAAATCAGATTAATCGAAATTCTAGAAAGGGCAGAAAAACTTGAGGAGGTAATAATGTCAAAGAGATTACAGAAAGAGAAATTTCTGGATCTGAAGGAAAACAATCTTCAAATTAAAAGAGTCAACTTAGAGCCTTGTGCAATGAATGTGCATTATGCAAAATTAAAACAACAACAAAAAGTTAAAGGGAACACCTAAAAGCTTCTTTGAGGACATTAAAAGTACTAGAAATAAGTAAACTAAAACAGTAACAAATCAAAAATTTAAATACAAGTGAACTGGAGTAAGAATAGTATCAGATATCTCATCAGTAGTGTTGGACGTTAGAAAACAATGGATTGAAGCATTTAGCTTTCAGTAAGAAAATTATTTTCCACGTAGAATTCTGTTCCAAATGAAACAGTAATGTAAAGAAAGAATAAAGGCATTTTCAGTCGTGTGATATTCATTACGTTTATGTTGAATGTTTTTTACTAAGGAATTCAGTGGAGAATTTATTTCCAACAAAACAAGACAATAAACCAAGAAAGAAGATATGAAAATAAATGTTAGATCCAACCTAGAAGAAAATAAAGAGGCATTCTAAAACCATATATAAACAGCAGCCTTTGGAAAGAAATAGCAGAATGAGAATTTTGAAAAGCCTCAACCTAGGATGAAGGCAATTGATAGATGGTGAAAATGGACATTCACTTGAACTTGATGCTATGTACATTATCTGTTGGATAATCTGGGAGTTCAGAGTTAGGGTCACATTAAGATGCAATAGGATTATATTTTAACTGGGCACTGCATTAAAAAATCTTATTTATGTCATCTAAGTTATCTGAATAATGTTATTAGTTTTAAGTTTCTAGAATCAATTTCAGAAAACTATGTTTACTAGAAGAAGATATGAAAGTAAAGAATTTAGAAGATGAAAGGATGTGAGGAGAAGTGAAAGGAATGAGGAAGATGCTAAAGTTCTCATCTAATAATGTAGAGAGTCAAGAGATACTGTCTGCAGCTTATAGAACAAGAAATGTTTGAAGTTGTTTGAAGAAGCAGAGGTAATTAGAAGAAAGAATATGGATGCCAATATAACTATTAGGGGAGGTAGGAATAGAGAGAGATGGAGTTTAATTTAAGCAGCTGTACTTTTGTCATAAACACATCTGCATCATGACTCATATGTACAGAAAAAAAAAAATCTATCTTTATGTCTTAAACTATTCTTTTTTCACTTCTGGGCCTCCCACCTAGTTTCTGATTGCTGTTCTGATTCTATGGCTGATTAAATGCAGAGTCTGCTTTTTGTCTCTCAGCTTGTTCAGAGCCTGATACCTCTTCCTGATTGACGTGGCTTCACTCTGGGTCCCTCTGGCTGAAAACTGTGAGCTGCAGCCACGTCGTGTATCCTTTCAGCTAATCTGGCACACCATGCCCAGGCTTTGATGTGGAATATCTCATTTGGGAGTCCTCATTACCAATCCATTACTTATCTATTTAGCATCCATGCCACAGTTGAAAGGCAGGGGGCTTGCAAAGCCTAATTTTAGACTCTGTTTGCCTGAATAAGATGGTGCAGTGTTAAAATGATATGGTGGGAGGGTGGCCCTGCTGTCATTGCCTGAGTTCTGAAGGGAACTGTGTTGGTACCCTATTGCTACTGTAACAAATTACCAGGCACTTAGTGGTTTAAAACAACATGAGGTTATTATCTTATAATTCTAGAAGTCAGATGTCTGAAATAGGTTTCACTTTACTAAAATCAGGGTGTCAGCAGGTTTGCATTTCTTTTGGAGGTTCTCAGGAAAATCTGTTTTGTTTCCTTTGCTGCATGCTTGAGGCCACCTGCATTACTTAGCTCTTGGTTTCTTCCTCCATCTTCAAAGCCAACAGAATAACATTTTCACATCTCTTGCTCTCTTTTTTCTGCCTCTAATTGTAAGGACCCTTGTAATTATACTGGGTCCACAAAGGTAATCCAGGATAATCTCCCCATCTCAAAATCTTTAATTTAGTCACATTGGCAAAGTAAGGTGACATCATCACAGGTTCCAGGGATGAGGATGTGGACATATTTGGGAGACCATTCTTCCTACTACAGGAGCCAAGGATAAAATTCCATTCTGTGCTAATTGTCTCCACTACATTTCTAATGTAATTCCTCTCCGGGAAGCATAGTTGTCTGATAGCCTTGCTTTCCTATCCCTCTCTCACTCTTTCCCCTCCCTTTAACTCCCAGAATCCAATAGAGAGATTTCCTGTATGCCATTCTCTCCTTCCTGCCTTCACCTTTATTGTTGAGCCATTATTAGAAGCAGGCATTTTTTTCCTATACATTTGGAGAACTCTATATTGACATGATAAAGAAAGAATGCAAGGGTAGGACAAGGAAGAGGTGAAATCAATTTAGAAGTTTTTTTAAAAGACAATTGCATGGATCTCAAGGTGACAGTCTTTTTGGATAATCCTATTTGGCAGATAAGAAGGTGATTATTACCTTATTCTTTCTTTTTTTTTTCTGCAACAAATCTTTATGTTCTCTAAGCCAGATAGGTGTCTCTCAGTAGGGAGAAGGTCAGATACTCGAGGCGAAGAAGAACTGTACAAAAATAACAATCAAAATATCAATGTGGGGCTTCCCTGGTGGCGCAGTGGTTGAGAATCCGCCTGCCAATGCAAGGGACACAGGTTGGATCCCTGGTCCAGGAAGATCCCACATGTCGCAGAGCAACTAAGCCTGTGGGCCACAACTACTGAGTCTGCACTCTAGAGCCCATGAGCCACAACTACTGAGCCCATGTGCCACAACTACTGAAGCCCGCATGCCTAGAGCCCGTGCTCTGTAACAAGAGAAGCTACTGCAATGAGAAGCCAGCTCACCACAACGAAGAGTAGCCTCTGCTCACTGCAATTAGAGAAAGCCCACGCACAGCAATGAAGACACAACACAGCCAAAAATAAATAAATAAATTTATTAGAAAATATTAACGTGTTAGAAAGTACATTCTCCTCTAGCATACAGTGAGTAATGGGAAATGTGAAAATATAAAGAAATATTACTGATATGAAGTTATTCATTAGAAGTGTCAAAAAATAGTGATTTAAAAATGGTTCTCCATAATTGGAGGGATGGACAAGAGACATGAATTATTTGATTCTTTATTATATGATTTACATAGGAAACAAAAAGTTGAAAGGATTTTTAATAAAATACTGGGTGAATTTCTGTCTAAGAAATTGATCTGGAGAAAATTAGAGGTTAAAATAATCTCTTTTAGTTACAGATATCTCAGTAGTCTAAAGGGAATGTTTGTACAAAGCAGAAATGGTACACCCTCTGGGTGAGTGCAGCCCCATGGGGTGCACCTTAAGAAAATAGATGTCTTTATGCTAATTAGTACCATGTGCCACTTTCTCTGAGCAGATGCGGTCATATGTCTGAGTTCACAGCTTAGCAAGCATAGGGTAGGCTGGATTTCATCTCCCATGGCCCATCACTCGGACACCCTCCTGAAGTCTACCACCAGCAAAACCAAATGAGGTACTCATGCATGGATAATTCAATTGTCCAATATTCCCAGTTATATTACTGCAAAGTGGCTGAAAAAATGCAATAGATGGAGCTTCAGAATTCAGAGAACCATTGGTGCTTATATTTGCTGTTGTTGAGTTTCAATATAAAAGCATTTAAAATTTTGTTGGCATTTCTGCTGTTTTCAAAAGTTTTCTTGTTTTAGAGCCAATAACATTTTTTTTTGCCAATGCCAATAGCATTTTTTTCTCACTTTATAAAACTCAGTTTTGTGCCAAGGACAAGGCAGTCAAATTAATGTATCTTAGTGCAGTTGAAAAGGTGGTTCCTCATCTGTGGGAAATTTGAAAATAGTTAAAATCAACTATTAGCCACTCTGGTTTTCCTTTGCTGTGCAAAAGCTTGTAAGTTTGATTAGGGACCCTTGTTTTTTAACATGTGGAGTCTGGTATTAATCCTTGGTGATCAGTGTCAGAATTGAATTACCTTGCAGTATTTTATCCACTCATACAAAGTTTTAACCAAATAAAAAATAAATGGTTTTCCTGTTTGATACAGAAGATATTTGTGCTGTGATAAATGTAAAGTCATATATTAGCTTTTCAAACTGTCTCTGTGCTATTTAATTTAGTTGGTTCTACTGCCATCCAATGAGACTAAGAGTTTATTTCTTTATGCAACTGTTAGCTTTATGATAGTCTAATGGTCACATACTATAAATAAGCTAGAACAACACCTTGTAAATGCATCACTGTCATGACTATTTCTGTTTACCATTTTAACTTCAGTGACTAGCATAGGTCCTAGCATATAGCATGTAAGGAGTCAGATACTTGATGAATGTTGAAGATTGGTAAAATAGGAAAGTTTTCTGCTCTAAGACTATTCTATTCTAATCGACAAAAAAAAAAAAAAAAAATGGAAAGCATATGTTCTATGGATAAAGTGTAACTAAAATCATCATTTATTTTGTAGAAGTTTTATTCTCCTCCATGATTGACTTACAATGGGCATGAGCTTCCCCAGTAAGATGCCACAAATATGTTACAGGGTTGCCTCTCTTCAGGGGTCAGCTCAGACCTTAGCCAGCTTCTAGCTTCATCAGGAGCTTCACAGAGGGAAGCTCAAGCAGAATTTGCCACACACATCACCTGTAGGCTGCAAATACAAAGAGCAGCAAACCAATACCCACCACTTTGATGCATGGCCAAGGAGAATCTATGAACTGAACACCTACCTCATTAACCAACTGCAGATGCTCCCTTGCTTCTCATAGCAAGGAGTCTATACTGCTGCCAGAGGGTATTCCGGGTCCTAAAAATATTAAAAACATGGTGAACTGTCCAACTGACTGCCAATGGGATTGAGGGGAGACTAGAGAGAAAGGGAACAGGCAGATACTTAAGGGTATTACTCTACAACTACATGTCAGTTCCTTAAATTAGGGCAATACTTCAATTGCATTCAAAGTCTAATCATACTATCAATATTTAACATTTCTTATCTAACTGAAGACTAAGAAAAAAATGTGGATTCTTTAAATATCACTTTTCCTCATATATTTTTGGATGGCGGTCCATGTTGGTTTATAATTTTTTTATCATCTACCTATGCAGAGTTTCTTGAAGATAGTTACCAATAAGACTGAAGATAATCACTTAAAGATGTGGGTAAACGTTGAATATAGCCATTTTAAGCATAAAATCAGATGTAAAGGTTTATGTTTATGTTCGTGGCACATACTCAGCTATCCCAATAATAATTTTTACATTTCATTTTCTTAAAAACATTTAATATACTCAAAAGGAAATGAACTTCAATGTTCAACAACATGTAGACAACTCTTACAGTTCAATCCAGGGTTAAACAATCTTGGTTGTTTTCTCTGTGTACCATAAAGTACAAAAGTTTGGGAAGCACTGCTGTAGGCCAACTGAAAAACTGATTTACTATATAAAAGATGGTATAAATTTATATGTAATTAATTAATTTCATTGTGTTACACAGTAATGATTTTTTTTTTTTTTTTTTGGCCATTCAGCATGCAGGATCTTAATTCCCCGACCAGGGAATGAACCCATGCCTTCTGCATTGGGAGCGTGGAGTCTTAACCACTGGACCCAGGGAAGTCCCAGTAGTGATTTAGTTTTAAAAGATATTTATCAAAGTCCCTTTACATCTGTTTATTAGATAAGATTTAACAGTGATACACTTTAAAAATGATATATATGTGTATGTGTGAATATATACATATATATTTTACTCATTAATATTTAATAAAGGAATACCTAAGATACCTCCCAAGGAAGTAAAAATATTGTCAAGATTATATTTTTTAAAACATTAAAAGATCAAGCCAGAGGCATAGCTTAAGGGCAATAACACTCATCTTACAAATTAGAAATGAATGCTTAACTATTATATATAAAAAGGAAGTGAAAACTAATTTATTAATGGTTGCTAGTACATAGCTTAGAGAGAAGGAATTCAAAATAATACTAGGAAAATATTAACCTACTTCACCTCAATTGATGATGAAAGATTTGGGCTAGCATAAGGCATGCCTCAGGACTTGCTTAACATGCAAGTTATAAAAGCAAGGTGTTCTTATGTCTGATAAATGCATTAATATGCTCTGTACTTTCTCCTAAGTTTTACAACTTAATATAATACTATGACATTTATTATGCCTGTAAAAAAAAAAGTTATCATTGAAATAGTTATTCACATGATTCTGGAAAAGACATGTGTCTTATTAAGTATTTTGCCTTTTTGCTTTAGGTTTTTTTTTTCTTTTTTTGAATCAGTATATTCAAATACTGAATAATAAACCAGTAATTTGTCTAGTATCACTTCTCTGTTTTGCCTGTAGACAAAAACGTAGTGATGGAATAATAGAATCTTAGAGCTGAAAGAAGTCATCTATCACAGCTCCTTATGTAACTGAAGAAATCAAGCTAAAAATAGGCTAAATACCTTTCTAGACTCTTTAGCCTCTATAATTTTTATACAGCTCCCCTCCATGTCACTGAAAATGTCAATGAGAGAAGATCTCAATCTTTTCCAATATAGAACAATTAAGAGATAATATTTATTGAATGTCAACATATTCAAGACACTGTTCAAGATGCTTTATATGTTTCATGTTATTTAGTCCTAGCAACAGTACTAACATGTTGACAATACCATCACTCTTTTACAAGAGAGGAAACTCAGTCATCAAAAGGTTCTAACTGGTTACCAATTTATGTAGCTATTAAGCAGCAGAAACAGGATTCAAACTCAGGCATTCTAGTTTTCTAGGTCCAGTGGGCTCTCTCACAACAATTAAACCCCTTTACATGAGCATAATAGAGCATTAGTGATACTGTATTCCTCAGTTATAACCCTTGCTATTCCACTTACAAAAGCGTATGTGAGTGTACATGAGTGAAAGTGAAGTTGTAGTGTGTGTGTGTGTGTGTGTGTGTGTGTGTGTGTGAAACAGAGAGAGAGAGAGATATTAAAATTTGGGTCTATTTATCAAACTCATTCCAGTTATCAGTTTAAATATGAGAGGAATATATTTAATTGGAGCTCATTAGTTATGCCTGAGTACTTGAAGAACAGGATTTTAAGGACAGCAATCCTTCTCAGGAGGAGATGTGGAACCTGAACTCTTTACGAAAGCTGGGACCTCTCATTTTTATTGATTAACAGCTTTTAGGCGTTCTGCCCAGTTTCCACAGTGGGAGCTACTTCAAGGAGGCAGCCCTGAGAGAGCACTGTGGTGTTGAGACCATCTGGACACAGTACATGGGACCCAAGGCAGAAATGACTTAAAGTAGAATGGACTGATTAAGAAACAGTTAGGAGACCTTCAAGATGGCGGAGGAGTAAGAGGTGGAGATCACCTTTCTCCCCGCAAATACATCAAAAATACATCTACATGTGGAACAACTCCTACAGAACACCTACTGAACACTGGCAGAAGACCTCAGACTTCCCAAAAGGCAAGAAATTCCCAACATACATGGGTAGGGCAAAAGAAAAAAGAAAAAACACACACAAAAGAATAAGGATGGCACCTGCACCTCTGGGAGGGAGCTGTGATGGAGGAAAAGTTTCCACAAATTAGGAAGCCCCTTCACTGGCCAAGACAGGGGGGTGGGTGGAGGGGGAGAAGCTTTGGAGCCACGGAGGAGGGTGCAGCAACAGGGGTGCAGAGGGCAAAGCAGAGAGATTCCTGCACAGGGGATCAGTGCCGACCAGCACTCATCAGCCTGAGAGGCTTGTCTGCTCACCCACTGGGTCGGGGGGGCGCTGGGAGCTGAGGCTCGGGCTTCAGTGTCAGACTCCAGGGAGAAGACTGGGGTTGGCTGCAGGAACACAGCCTGAAGGGGGCTAGTGTGCCACAGCTAGCCAGGAAGGAGTCCGGGAGAAAGTCTGGACCTGCCTAAGAGGCAAGAGATCATCGTTTCAGGGTGCACAAGGAGAGGGGATTCCTTCCCTGTCTGCCCACATAAGGCAGAGCACCACCTAAATGAGTTCCAGAGATGGGGCGAGCCACGGCTATCAGCTCAGACCATAGAGACGGGCATGAAATGCTAACACTGCTGCTGCAGCCACCAAGAATCCCGTGTGCAAGCACAGGTCACTAACCACACCCCCCCGATCCCCCCAGGAGCCTGTGCAGCCTGCCACTGCCAGGGTCCCGTGATCCAAAGACAACTTCCATAGGAGAACACACATTGCGCCTCAGGCTGTTGCAAAGTCAGGCTGGCTTCTGCCAGGGCAGGTTCATCCTGCATTACAATTATAACTACTGTACCCCTCCCTCCCCCTGGCCTGAGTGAGCCAGAGCCCCCTAATCAGCCGTTGCTTTAACCCAGTACTGTCTGGGCAGGAACAGAAGCCTGAGGGCAACCTAAACACAGAGGTGTGGCCAAAACCAAAGCTGAACCCCAGGAGCTGTGCTAACAAAGAAGAGAAAAGGAAATTTCTCTGTGCAGCCTCAGGAGCAGAGGATTAAATCCCCACAAGCAACTTGAGGTACGCTGCATGTGTGGAGTACCTGAATAGACAATGAATCAACCCAAAATTGAGGCGATGGACTTTGGGAGCAACTGTAGACTTGGGGTTTGCTGTCTGTGACTGACTTCTTTCTGATTTTGATCTTTATCTTAGCATAGTTTTCAGTGCTTGTTATCATTGGTGGATTTCTGTATTGGTTTGGTTGCTCTCTACTTTTTTTATTACTTTTTGAAATACTTTTTAGTTTTTTGATTTTAATAATTTTTTAATTTTTAAATTTTAATTCATTTATTTTATTTTTACATTTTTTTTTCTTTTTTCCTCCCTTTTCTTCTGAGCTGTGTGGCTGACAGGTTATTGGTGCTCCGGCCTGATGTGAGGCTTGAGCCTCTGAGGTGGGAGAGCCGAGTTCAGGACATTGGACCACCAGAGACCTCCCAGCCCCACGAAATATCAATTGGTGAGAGCTCTCCCAGTGATCTCCATCTCAACGCTAAGACCGAGCTCCACCCAATGGCCAGCAAGCTCCAGTGCTGGATGCCCCATGCCAAACAACTAGGAAGACAGGAACACAACCCCACCCATTAGCAGAGAGACAGTCTAAAATCATACTAAGTTCACAGACCCCCTAACACACACCACTGGACACAGACCTGCCCACCAGAAAGACAAGATCCAGCCCCACTCACCAGAACACAGGCACCAGTTCCCTCCAACAAGAAGCCTACAGAAGCCACTGAACCAACATTACCCATGGAGGGCAGACACCAAAAACAATGGGAACTATGAACCTGCAGCCTGAGAAAAGGAGACCCCCAAACACAGTAAGTTAAGCAAAATGGGAAGACATAGAAATATGCAGCAGATGAAGGAGCAAGGTAAAAACCCACCAGAACAAACAAATGAAGAGGAAATAGGCAGTCTACCTGAAAAAGAATTCAGAGTAATGATAGTAAAGATGATCCAAAATCTTGGAAATAGAATGGAGAAAATACAAGAAACATTTAACAAGGACCTAGAAGACGTAAAGAGCACAGAAACAATGATGAACAACACAATAAATGAAATGAAAAATTCTCAAGAAGGAATCAATAGCAGAATAACTGAGACAGAAGAATGGACAAGTGACCTGGAAGATAAAATAGTGGAAATAATTACCACAGAGCAGAATAAAGAAAAAAGAATGAAAAAAATTGAGGACAGTCTCAGAGACCTCTGGGACAACATTAAACGCACCAACATTCGAATTATAGGGGTCCCAGAAGAAGAAGAGAAAAAGAAAGCATCTGAGAAAATATTTGAAGAGAATATAGTTGAAAACTTCCCTAATGTGGGAAAGGAAATAGGTAAAGTCCAGGAAGTGCACAGAGTCCCATACAGGATAAATCCAAGGAGAAACATGCCAAAACACATATTAATCAAACTATAAAAAATTAAATAAAAAGAAAAAATATTAAAAGCAGCAAGGGAAAGGGAACAAATAACATACAAGGGAATCCCCATAAGGTTAACAGCTGATCTTTCAGCAGAAACTCTGCAAGCCAGAAGGGAGAGGCAGGACGTATTTAAAGTGATGAAAGGGAAAAACCTACAACCAAGATTACTCTACTCAGCAAGAATCTCATTCAGATTTGACAGAGAAATTAAAACTTTACAGACAAGCAAAAGCTAAGAGAATTCAGCACCACAAAACCAGCTTTACAACAAATGCTAAAGGAACTTCTCTAGGTAGGAAACACAAGAGAAGGAAAAGACCTACAAAAACGAATGCAAAACAATTAAGAAAATGGTAATAGGAACATACATTTAATTACCTTAAATGTAAATGGATTAAATGCTCCAACCAAAAGACATAGACAGGCTGAATGGAAACAAAAACAAGACTCATATATATGCTGTCGACAAGAGACCCACTTTGGATCTAGGGACACATACAGACTGAAAGTGAGGAGATGGAAAAAGATACTCCATGCTAATGGAAATCAAAAGAAAGCTGTAGTAGCAATTCTCATATCAGACAAAATAGACTTTAAAACAAAGACTATTACAAGAGACAAAGAAGGACACTACATAATGATCAAGGGATCAATCCAAGAAGAAGATATAACATTTGTAAATATTTATGCACCCAACATAGGAGCACCTCAATACATAAGACAAATGCTAACAGCCATAAAAGGGGAAGTCGACAGTAGCACAATCATAGTAGGGGACTTTAACACCCCACTTTCACCAATGAACAGATCATCAAAACTGAAAATAAATAAGAAAACACAAGCTTTAAATGACACATTAAACAAGATGGACTTAATCGATATTTATAGGACATTCCATCCAAAAACAGCAGAATACACTTTCTTCTCAAGTGCTCATGGAACATTCTCCAGGATAGATCATATCTTGGGTCACAAATCAAGCCTTGGTTAATTTAAGAAAATTGAAATCATATCACGTATCTTTTCTGACCACAACGCTATGAGACTAGATATCAATTACAGGAAAAAATCTGTAAGAAATAAAAACACATGGAAGCTGAACAATACACTCGTAAACAACAAAGAGATCACTAAAGAAATCAAAAAGGAAATAAAAAAATACATAGAAAAAAATGACATTGAAAACATGACAACCCAAAACCTATGGGATGCAGCAAAAGCAGTTCTAAGAGGGAAGTTTATAGCAATACAATCCTACCTCAAGAAACAAGAAAAATCTCAAACAAACAACCTAAACTTACACTTAAAGCAATTAGAGAAAAAAGACCAAAAATCACCAAAGTTAGCAGAAGGAAAGAAATCATAAAGATCAGATTAGAAATAAATGAAAAAGAAATGAAGGGAACAATAACAATGATCAATAAAACTAAAATCTGGTTCTTTAGGAAAATAAACAAAATTGATAAACAAATAGCCAGAGTCATCAAGAAAAAAAAGGGAGAAGACTCAAATCAACAGAATTAGAAGTGAAAAAGGAGAAGTAACCACTGACACTGCAGAAATACAAAGGATCATGAGGGATTACTACAAGCAACTCTATGCCAATAAAATGGACAATGTGGAAGAAATGGACAAATTCTTAGGAAAGGACAACCTTCCGAGACTGAACCAGGAAAATAGAAAATATAAGCAGACCAATCACAAGCACTGAAATTGAAACTGTGATTAAAAATCTTCCAACAAACAAAAGCCCAGGACCAGATGGCTTCACAGGCGACTTCTAGCAAACGTTTAGAGAAGAGCTAACACCTATTCTTCTCAAACTCTTCCAAAATATAGCAGAGGGAGGAACACTCCCAAACTCATTCTACGAGGCCACCATCACCCTGATACCAAAACCAGACAAAGATGTCACAAAAAAAGAAAACTACAGCCCAACATAGATGCAAAAATCCTCAACAAAATACTAGCAAACAGAATCCAACAGCACATTAAAAGGATCATACACCATGATCAAGTGGGGTTTATCCCAAGAATGCAAGGATTCTTCAATATACACAAATCAATCAGTGTGATACACCATATTAACAAATTGAAGGATAAAAACCATATGATAATTTCAATAGATGCAGAAAAAGCTTTTGACAAAATTCAACACCACTTTATGATAAAAACTCTCCAGAAAGTAGGCATAGAGGGAACCTACCTCAACAGAATAAATGCCGTATATGACAAACCCACAGCCAACATTGTTCTCAATGGTGAAAAACTGAATCCATTTCCTCTAACATCAGGAACAAGACAAGGTTGCCCACTCTCACCACTATTATTCAACATAGTTTTGGAAGTTTTAGCCACAGCAGTCAGAGAAGAAAAAGAAATAAAAGGGATCCAAATCAGAAAAGAAGAAGTAAAACTGTCACTTTTTGCAGATGACATGCTTCTATACATAGAAAATAGTAAAGATGCTACCCGAAATCTACTAGAGCTAATCAATGAATTTGGTAAGGTAGCAGGATACACAATGCACAGAAATCTCATGCATTCCTATACAATAATGATGAAAAAATCTGAAAGTGAAATTACAGAAACACTCCCATTCACCATTGAAACAAAAAGAATAAAACACCTAGGAATACACCTACCTAAGGAGACAGAAGACCTGTATGCAGAAAACTATAAGACACTGATGAAAGAAATTAAAGATGATACAAACAGATGGAGAGATATACCATGTTCTTGGATTGGAAGAATCAACATTGTGAAAATGACTATACTACCCAAAGCAATCTACAGATTCAATGCAATCCCTGTCAAACTACCAATGGTATTTTTCACAGAACTAGAGCCAAAAATTTCACTATTTGTATGGAAACACATAAAACCCCAAATAGCCTAGGCAACCTTAAGAAAGAAAAACGGAGCTGGAGGAATCATGCTCCCTGACTTCAGAATATACTACAAAGCTACAGTAATCAAGATAGTATGGTTACAGCACAAAACCAAACCAGAAACAGAAATACGGATCAATGGAATGGAATAGAAAGCCCAGAGATAAACCCACGCACATATGTTCACCTCATCTTTGATAAAGGAAGCAAGAATATACAATGGAGCAAAGACAGCCTCTTCACTAAGTGCTGCTGGTAAAACTGGACAGTTGCATGTAAAAGAATGAAATTAGAACACTGCCTAACACCACACACAAAAATAAACTCAAAATGGATTAAAGACATAAATGTAAGGCCAGACACTATAAAACTTAGAGGAAAACATAGGAAGAACACTCTATGACATAAATCACAACAAGATCCTTTTGGACCCCTGTCCTAGAGAAATGGAAATAAAAACAAAAATAAACAAATGGGACCTAATGAAACTTAAAAGCTTTTGCACAGCAAAGGAAACCATAAACACGATGAAAAGACTACTCTTAGAATGGGAGAAAATATTTGCAAATGAAGCAACTGACAAAGGATTAATCTCTAAAATATAGAAGCAGCTCATGCAGCTCAATATCATAAAAACAAATGACTGAATCCAAAAATGAGCAGAAGATCTAAACAGACATTTCTCCAAAGTTGGCAACATATAGATGGCCAACAAACACATGAAAGGATGCTCAGTATCACTAATCATTAGAGAAATGAAAATCAAAACTACAATGAGGTATCTCCTGACACCAGTCAGAATTGCCATCATCAAAAATCTACAAACAATAAATGTTGGAGAGGGTGTGGAGAAAAGGGAACCCTCTTGCACTGTTGGTGGGAATGTAAATTGATACAGCTACTGTGGAGAACAGAATGGAGCTTCTTTAAAAATCTAAAAATAGAATTACCATGTGACCCATCATTCCCACTAATGGGCATATATCCTGAGAAAACCATAATTCAAAAAGAGTCATGTACCACAATGTTCATTGCAACACTATTTACAATAGCCTGGACATGGAAGCAAACTAAATGTCCAATGACAGATGAATGGATAAAGAAGATGTGGCACATATATACAATGGAATATTACTCAGCCATAAGAAGAAACAAAATTGTGTTATTTGTAGTGAGGTGGATAGACCTAGAGTGTTTCATACAGAGTGAAGTATGTCAGATAGAGAAAAAGAAATACCATATGCTAACACATATATATGGAATCTAAAAAAAAAAAAAAAAGAAAAAATGGTTCTGATGAACCTAGGGGTAGGACAGGAATAAAGATGCAGAGGTACAGAATGGACTTGAGGACATGGGGATGGGGAAGTGTAAGCTGGGACTACCTGAGAAAGTGGCATTGACGTATATACCAAATGTGAAAAAGATAGCTAGTGGGAAAGAGCCACAAAGCACAGGGAGATCAGCTTGGTGTTTTGTGACCACCTAGCGGGGTGGGTTAGGGACGGTGGGAGGGAGATGCGAGAGAATGGGTATGGGGATGTATGTATACATATAGCTGATTCACTTTGTTATACATCAGAAACTAACACAACATTGTAAAGCAATTATACTCCAATAAAGATTTTAGAAAACAAAGAAAACAACTTTTACCTTAGAGATCTGTAAGGCTGTCTTTATTGTCTTAACATTTCTGTTTACTTTTGTTTTAATCAGAAGCCCAGGTTTCCTAGATGACTCATTATCACAGAGACACTTATCACCATACAGTTTCACATATTATCTAATTTGGTCCTATTAAACTTCATTTCCAGTTAGGGCAAATGTACTCATTCTGGCCTCTGAAGCTCATAGTCTGTCATCATTAAAGGCACTATGTGTCTTCAATTTCTTTTCTGAAAGTTTCCTTAACTTTGGGGTCTAATCGGACCCTGACTGTATGCTGAGTCACTACTTCCATTGTATGATGCACTTTCCCACAACCCATTCACTTTAGGACCTAACAGTGGAAGATGGGTCCTCCATTTACCCCGCTGCTCTAGATATTTACAAATCTTTTAGTGTTTTGGCATGGTAGTTGAAAAGTGCTTCCACAAAGGAGGATTTCAGACAGTTGTTGTACATGACTGCGAGGTAGCTAAATGAAATCTGTTTGTTATGAGGCAGGTATTTCCAACTACACAGTATTAATTTAAGTACAGAATGTAACTCATACTTTTTCATACTGATGTCTTTATATACAAATTATCTTTCCAATTTCCTCTTCTACTATGGTGACATCTCAGATCACAACGCAATAGGGTCAATTCAATGACAATTAGGTAAAAGGGAGCATTATTCAACACAAAGAAACCAACTCACTGTCTTGGTGACTTCTAGGGAAATATGTCACTGTAGAGGAAAAGTGCTGCAACATTAATGTAGGATCCTCAGTCACACATCCCTAAAACCGCCAAAGACATTTTTCTTCTTTTATACTGGTAAAAGAGTAGTTTCTAGAGAGTTTTTCTTTCTACATACAATAAAAACTTTAGTAATTATAGAAGATAATATTATCCTAAGTATAGAATAAAGTTCCCATACCCCAAAGTGGTCAGATTGGTCAATTTCCAGTATTATTTTAAAAACTTGGCATTTTTTTCATATTCTAGGTCCATGGTACACACACACACACATTTATATATATTCATTATGTATTTATATATTATATTTCATATAATGTTATGTATATTATAAATAAATTTTATATGTATTTTAGCCATCTGGTCAATTAACTGCACTCCCCTCTGGCCTACACATCAATTGTAGAATTATAGATCCTGTCATCAACCAGAATTTTTCCATTCTTAACATCCATTTCTAAAACTTTTCTTTTCTCTGGCCATTTCATTATATCTATCAGTCTCATCCTCATTCCAGTTATATTTGTACACTATCTCCTACATTCTACTGATGTACTGTTTTTCTTCCCTATCTGCAAAAGCCTCCATGTACTGTCAATCCAAAGGCTGTTTTGCTAATAACCTATTCTCCTTAACTCTCTGGACTTCCATTATTTCATCAAGGAAAACTTTTCCCTGATTGACTCAAGTTTCATCACTTCAACTTTTACACATGAATGATAAATGCAGCTGGAGAAAATTACACAATATCTTTACTTGGTGTTATAAGAAATAGGATTTCTAACCCTAAAGAAGAAACTAATAAGGAAGAGATATAAAAACAAATAATCTTGCCTGTTGCCCATTCATTTCTATGTGAAGTAAGGCCAAATTACCAGCTGTAAAAGTAGAAAGAGTATGAGAAGTGTGGTAAACATAAAGTGTATTTGGCAAAAATAGAAATTATCTTTTTAGTACTACAGAAAGTAGAAATTATCTTTAACTATTTTACCTCTATTTTCAGCATATACGTGCATATTTGTGTTTTACTATATACCATATATTGCTATTTTCTGAAAACACAGCAGAAAAAAGATAGATGGCATTTGTGCTCAAGAAGCTTAGAATTTACAGGGAGAAATAGATATTTTTAAGGATGGGAATTATACAACTTCTTATTCACTTATAGTTGTGATAAGTGCCTCAAAGGAAAGTCTGAAGGTACAGTGAGAGCATGAAGTATATATATTTGACCTATCCTAGAATAATTTTCTGGATACTGATGTGAAAAAGTTGCCAGTTTAAAAAAAAATACCATGGGGGAGGAAAAAAGAATATTTCAGCAATAAAGCCTAGCATGTATGAAGGCACTGGAGATATAAGTTTGTTTGCAAACAAGTAAACAAACAAACAAGGAAGGCTTGTGAAGATAGTAAGCAATAGGAAGATTGTTTTGTGATGAGACTAGGGTGTTTAGTAGGAGGCACGTTTTAAAGGTATCTTTAGACCTTTTAAGAATTTGGAAGGTGTGATGAGAAAACATTTAAGTCTGCAGGCAAGTGAGTCAGATGGAAATATCTGCATGTTTGCAACTTCATCTACTGTTCCATGTACAATTATTGGAATGGAGAAGACAACATTACATAGGTAGAAACTAGTTAGTAGATTATTGCAATACTCCAAATAAAAAATGATGATGAATTCCTTAGGGCGAGTGCAGGTAAAGATGCTCTATTTTCCCCCTTGTGTGTCAGGATGCAATGCCTGAAAAAGTTGCAGCCATCAACCATCTTGTACCAGCCTGAGGGTAAAGCCACACCAAGGATGGTGGCCCAAAGGAATGAAAAGAACCAGGGTCTTTGATAACATTACTGAGTCCTTGAATCAGTTAAGCCTGGAGATAAACTAGGATATCCGATTATGAGAACTGAGGCCCAGAGAAAATATCTGAAAGCTATGCAAGTGTAATTTCTCAGAGAAATGGATTTCTTTAGAACTTAATATTCTTTCTTGAGTGAGAAGAAGGCCTTGAAGGGTTTAAACAATGCCTTGAGAATTTGAAGAATAAGAGACCATTTCCAGAGAATGGGCTATTTTAATTAGTGATTTTGTGGTGACAAGTTTTGAATATCGGTAGGGTCCAAGCTGTAAGAAAGGATAATTTCATTGACGATAAAATGGTCAAGGAAATGAGAGATTTGAATTGGATAGATTATCAGCGTGAAATTGGAATACATCTAGGATTATGGCAGAAAAATTGTGGTGGGGAGGAAGAGAATTTGAGTCTGTTAATGGAAGTTTTTATACAGTGAGGAAAAGTGACAAGAAACTATGTAAATGACAGAAATAAAAGGGAGAATGTAATTGTATAACCATGAATCTCAGTGGAGTAGGGAAAGAGGCATCAATATAATTGGAATGACATTGGAATCAAGATCTTGATGTGTATGAGATGTGAAAGAATGTACTGCTTACACTTGAGGAAGCACAAAGTAAATGGTGTTACTGAAAACCAATTGTCATTTGAGGCCCAGAGATGGAAATAAAATTCAGAGGTAGAGAAACAAGAGAATTAAAAAAATTTTTTACAGCAGAAATTCTGAAAGACACAAAGAAAGATTTAGCCAGGATGGGGGAACATACAGAAACTGGATACAAAATGAGAAAGATCAAACCATTCTAAAGAACCATAGACTAGAATATAAATAACAGGAGGGAGTATTACCACATTAGTCACTGACTCATGATAGATGCATTAGAGTCCTGGTAGATTTCTTCTTGATGATGTCTTGGAGGGTTTGTGTTTATGATACATTGCATTCTGAGAAGGAAGTCCTGCTGTTTGTTGTGGAGCGAGGTATCATTTTCTTCTGCAGGAGCTGGCATCTGCAAGGGTATGGTAACTGTGAGTGGCTGGGAAAATAAGTGTTTTGTTTGGTCACAGGAGGAAAGAAGATGTCTCTAAGAATATTAGCCTTAGATTTCAAAATAAATTCAAATGAGACTATTTTCAGTCCATTACTGTTAAAAGTCTGTATACTAAATATTATCAATATGATAAATAAGTCATTCTATTTCAACATAGAATCCTGTCTTAGTGGTTGTTTGTCCCAGGACTCAGGCTAACAAAGGCACCAAGTTCCAATAATAGGATTACACAGAAAAGCACTGTTGATTCTAAAGATAATACCATGGACAACATCATGCCAATAAATATTAAATTTTAACTAAAGTTGATAAATTCATTGAAAAAAATCTTCTCTCTCTTATATAAATTGAATCCATGCTTAAAAACTTTCCCATAAACTTAGTTCCAAGACCTCACATCTTCACTGCTGGATCCCAAAAATGTAAAAAAAAAAAAACAAAAAAAACCCATAACACCATAGTCAAAGAAATCTTTCAGAAAGGGAAAAAAAAAATCCTTGTGATTGATTTGATGCAGTTTGAATAAACTTGATACCAAAATCTGTATGCCAGTCTCCCTGAAAAATCTTGATATAAAAATCTAACCAAATGATTAGCAAATGAAAGACATTGATGTATAAAATTGATAATACATTATAATTATTTTGGAAATACAAGGTTTGTATTCATTATAATAACAGAATATAAGAAAAATCAAATGATAGACACAATAAATGCAGAATATCCATTCATGATGAAAAACACAGCAAACTATGAACAGAAACTCTTTTAACCTGATTAAGAATATCTACAAACATCTATAGCAAACATTATGCTTAATGAATTATTGTAAAATATCCTCTGGAGAGTATTGGAGTGATATATTGTATTTATATACTGGAAAAATCAATATTGTAAAGATGTCAATTATCTACCTATTTATCTATGTTAATATACAAATTTATGAAATTTATAAATTCTACTTTTAGAGTGAGAAAAATTTATCAGAAGATTCCAATAGAATTACTCTCCTTTATAATTGGCCAGAATGGTTTTTCATGAACATTACTAGCCCTGTCAAGGGAATAGGTTTACCAGATTAGCTTGAGCCAATCAAAATTCATCCCCTGGGGAATATGGCTGGATGATACATAAACAATATTAAGGTTCTGTTAATAAGGAAAGCATACTGGAATGGGTTTTCACAACAGCAAATTTTTAAAAAATTGCTCTTATATACAGTTTTGTAATAAGTCACTTTTAGCTTTGCTCTGGAGACAAAAGTCATAAGATACATGTTGGAAAGATGAGCTGATTTATGAGCACTCACCCTTCACTATTCTCTTTTTATAAAATGGCACACTCCTGATATGATTCCTTCTGTCTTTGTTTCAACAATTCTTCTTGGAAGACTTAAGAAACGTATTAACACATATGTCTGAATGAAAAAGTGCTTGTATTTCTGCAATGAAATTCTACTGTCCTGCCCGTACAAGATTTTATTTGTAATAACTTTACAGCTATAGAGATTAATGCCTTTGCTATCAGTTAACTTGGTTCCATTTGACTATCTTTTTATCTCATGCATATTTGCTACTTTATTCAATCAGCACAGACTCTGCTATACACAGAACCAGTTTTGATTCAATTGAGAGATTACCGATTGGGTCATTACAGGTGGGTAATTAATTCATTACACAGTTAAAATAATTTCAGTGCTGTTGTGTGGTGATGTATTAACATAACATAAAATATCATTTAAGGAAACTTACATTTGTATCTGTGATTCTGATCCAGGACCAAAGATACATTACTTTTAAACTTTCTATATTTAATTAATTCAACAAATATTTATTAAGCAACTAATACATCCAGGTACTCAACTAGGTCTCTAGGATAGAATAGTGAACAAAAAGCAAAAATATTCCTGTTCTTGTAGAGTGTGCATTCCAGTGGAAGAAGGCAGACATTAAAAAATAAGATTAGTACAAAATAGGAATTACTGAGGCAAATACATCAACAAATGCTGTAGACAAAGGAAAGAGTAGACTAGCATAGAGTGCATTTAGGAATGCTGGAGAGGTAGCAGGTTGCAATTTTCAACAGAGTGATCAGGATAACCCCTATTGGAAATACAGCATTTAAACTAAGACTTAAAGAAAGTTAGAGAGGTAGACACAAAGGTGACTGAGTGAAGAAGATTCCAGTTGAAGGAAACAGTACAGATTCCTGCAAGGCTGGAGTATTCCTGATATGTGAAAAGGAAGGACAGCAATGATGCTCTTTTGTATAAAGCAGAGTGGTCGAGGGAGAGTAGTAAAATATGAGGTTAGAGAGTAACTGAGACCATTACAGGCCATTATTAGAAATCGTCTTTTATACTGAGTTAAAATATTGCTATGTTTTGAGCAAAGGAGGGAGGTAAATAGACTTCCATTTGAAAAAGATCACTGTAGCTGTTGTGCTTCAAAGAAAGTAGGAAGGGAAGGGCAAAAACAGAAGGAGCTGTAGAAAGACAATTTCAATAATCCAGGCAAGTAAGGATAAAGACAATGGCTCAGAGAAGGATAGGTAGCAATAGAGGTGATGACACATTGTTACATTCTACATATATTATTTTTAGGTCAGAGCCAGCAGAATTTCCTAATGGACTGGATATGAGGTGTGAGAGGAAAAGAGGCATTAAGGAGAACTCCATTTTGTTGGCCTATAAACTGAAAGAATGAAGATACTGTCAAATGAGATGATGATTGTTACCAGAGGAGAAAGTTTGGTCAGGAAGATCAGGAGTTCAGTTCAATATGAGATGATTTGAATTATCTTCTAAATATCCAATTGGAGATGTCTTGAAAGCAGTTGGATTTGTGAGGTCAGGGCATGGGACTTAAGTATGAGCTGGAAAAAAATGGGTGTAATCACTGGCCTATAGATGGCATTTCATATTATGATAATGAATTAGTTCATCAAGAAAGTGAGTGGAGCTTGAGAATAGATGAGCACCTAGGACTAAACCCAAGGGCACTTCATTTTTAAGAGGTTGAGGACAATAGCAGGAATTCACAAAAGTTCTAAGACAAAGTCGAGTAAAAAAAAAAATCCAGTAGACCATGGTGTCATTAAATTTTAACGTTGGGTATGTTTTGCATGGCACATTGCCCTTACACTTTTGATCACATTTCATCCCTTTGTCATTTTTATCCTGTATACTACCATATTTAAATACAGTTTTTAAGTATTTCTAGTATTGAAGTAGCAAAATTTTTGTTTTATCCTCAAAAATTTAACTCAATTTGTTGAAGTGATGTTCAGTAAATATGTATGTGAAATCTGCCATGACAGTCAAATGATACCTACAATACTATTTTTTGCTAAATCATATATTAGAGTCCTAGTTTAGAACACTTGTAATTGTAAAAACACATTTCATATAAGAAGGTCATGAAAACTAAAGCAAACACAGTCAAAAATTAATATATAATACATTCTCATAAAAGTATATATTTTATGTGTTTCTTCATGTAAAAAAAGACCTCTTCGAAAGTATAGAATAAAAAAGTCATCATGGTCACAAATAAAATAGACATGGGAAAATATAATTCATGAAACAAAATGAATTGCCAGAGAAATTATTTGCCAAAACACATCTAATAAAGGACTATTATCCAAAATCACAAAGAACTCTTAAAGCTCAACAATAAGAAAACAAACAACCCTGTTAAAAACACCTGAAGAGTTACCTCATCAAAGAAGATATACAGATGGCATATAAGAATTTGAAAAATGTTCAACATCATGTCATTAGGTATTGAAAATTAAAACAACAATGAGATACCACTACACACCTATTAGAATGACTAAAATCTAAAACACTGACAACACCAATTGCTGGTCAGGATGGGGAGCAACAGGAAGTCTTATTCATTGCTGGTAGGAATGCAAAATGTACAGTCACTTTGGAAGACAGTTTGGCAGTTTCTACAAAACTTGCCATAAGATCTAGCAATTGTGCTCCTTGGTTTTTACTCAAAGGATTTGAAAACTTATGTCCCCACGAAATCCTATACGTTGTTGTTTATAGCAGTTTTATTAATAATTACCCAAACTTGGAAGCAACCAAAATGTGCTTCAATACGTGAAATAGATAAATAAACAGTGGTACATTAGACAATGGAATATTGTTCAGCATTAATAAGAAATGAGCTATCAAAACGAGAAGACATGGAGGAATCTTAAGTGCATATTACTAAGTGAAAGAAGCCAGTCTGTAAGGGCTATCTCTATCTCTATCTCTATATATACTGTAGGATTCTAACTACATGACATTCTGGAAAAGGCAAAACTATGAAGACAGTAGCAAGATCAGTAGTTACCAGTGGTTGGGAGAAGAAGGGAGGTATGAATAGGCAGAGCACAGAAGATTTGGGTATGACACTATAATGGCGCATACATGTCTTATGCATTTGTCCAAACCTATAGAATGTATCAGGTTAAAAGTGAACCCTGATATAAAATATGGACTTTGAGTGATCATTTTGTGTCAGTATAGGTTCATCCTATACATTTGTGTTAACAAATGTACCATTCTGGTGTGGGATGCTGATAGTAGGGAAGACTGTGCATGTATGGGAAAAGGGAATATATGGGAACTTTCTGTTCTTTCCACTCAATTTTGCTGTGAAACTAAAACTGCTTTAAACATTGAAGTTATTTAAAAAAATAATGAATCAATAAAGTTTTCCAGTAAAGTAAGATTTAAATACACAAATCATAGTTAGAGTGATTTAAGCTATTTTTTAAACATTTTATTTTATTTATTTATTTTTTATACAGCAGGTTCTTCTTGATTTAAGCCATTTTATATAAAAGACCCCTAAAAAAATAGGCTGTTCATAAATAGGCTGGCAGTGAATTAGCTGGAAGTGTCGTCAAGGATCATGGTTTAAAAAAAAATAATTGTCTAAAAAACCAATTCTTCTACCTATTTAAAAATCTAATTCAGATGAACAGTATTTAAAGTTGTTCTATTCTCTCTGCAATATGAAGAAAGGAATATTAGTTGTACCTTTGGAACACTTGTTTTCTTCCAACTACCTGCTTTTCAAATATGTCAGTGCTCATGTGCTGGATTCCACTATGAATTAAACATGCAAAATGGATGCTTTTCAATAAACATCACTATTCAGACTACAATAAAATAATCCAGGGTTTGAGGTGATTTAAGTGTATATGTTCATCTAATTCCTTTACTTTTTTCCTTTCTACTCTATGATCAATGTACTTTTATGACATTATGCTTATTTGAACACTGTTAGGGAAGCCATGAAAACTAATTGCAGGGGTAAATTCCAATCAGCCATAAAGCAGGTCTTATTTCCTCTGATATAACTATTTACCTCATTTAGTCATGGAGATCTTTTAAATACTTCACATGGTTATTTTTTCACTGTGTTCCAGATGCCATTTGAGGTTTCAGATTTCTGACTTGAGTGGCATATCTTCCTCATTAGTATCTCTTAGATATCACTTTCCTTATTAATGTCTTAAACCAAAATGATTTTCAGCTATTGAAAATACATTTGCTATACTTTAAATAAAAACATTTATAATAGAGTGTAGATTTTATGGTGTGTAAGATAGAGTTATCTTACAGCTGGACAGGCTTATTATCAGGAATGCCATGGTACGGAATTTTGTCCAAGATAAGGATAATATGGGCTATCTAACAATTTATAAAGTGCTGTTTAAAGTTTGAAACTAGAAGACAGTCCCCAGGACTAGCTTGTTTAGAGTTAGAGATATGTAGATTGATGACTTAGACCTGGTTTAATCAGTTACAAATTCTCTCTTGGCTATATAACCAATGGGGCATAAATGATCCCCCTGGAAAATATTGCTCAAGCTCTCCTAAAACCAGGATTTCTTACATGTATCTTCATGGTTCATACACCTGAGGCAAAATGTGTCCTGTGAAACTAAGACAGTAGCCTATGTAGCTGTGCATGGAAATCTGTTGGGCCCCAGATGCTTACCTGTGCTTTCTTTCTACTGCTACACCGTGTTTACTCCCTTGACACCCTGAGAAATCTTGTGAGTCCTTTCTATTACCTGTGAAGTTGTTACAGGTGGCTTTAGGAAAGTAGCTAATAACTTCTTTAGTGGTGAGTTCCAAATGTGTCCTCTCCCAGTATTAAATTTCCTTAAGAAATAAAATATAACATTTAAAAAATGTGAATACATGCATAGGAATACTGTTTTTCATTTAAAATATATTGGAATCAAGAATTAACATTGTTTTCTCCATTAAGCAAATGGTTAAAAGCTTGGACTTTAGATTATGTCTAGATTTCCATTTGACTCTGAGCCTTATTAATTCTGTGATCTTGGGCAAATAATACAAAATCTTTGTGCTTCAATTCTCTCTTATGTAAGATGTGGATAACAATAGCATCTAACTCCTAAGATTGTTTTAAGGACGAAATTAAATTATAAATCTGAAATCTATAGATAAATGCATCATAGTATTCATTGTTAATAATTCCAACCCCAGTTGGAATCCTATAATGTATGTAGACAAAATTATGTGCCTAAGGAATTAATTGTAAGTCCTCTTTATTATTTTCAAACTATTTCATCTTCTCCTTAAGGTGAAAAAAAAATTTCCTCAGAGCAAGTGTTCAAATATACAGGTTTGCAATCCTACCATAATCCAAAAAATACTGAGCCAACTTTTTTATGGATTAACTAACTGATTCTGAGGTTCCATACATAGAGTAATTCAATTTATTTTATGGGAATATCTAAAATAATGACAATATGCATGTACTGTGTTTTTAACACTGCTCACTTTAAGGTTACTAATGGAATATAAAAATTCTTAAATAGGAGAAGTATATTTTGCATTATTAAAGCACAAATTTGGACTTTTAAACAGATTCTATTGATTACTCAAATTATCAAATATGAATATTAAAATTAATTATTCAAATACCAAATATAATGAATCAAACATATACCCAAGCACTATATTTTTCAAAAATTCCACAACTTTTCATCATATAAAAATGCATATAATTTGAAATATAGTTTTCATTAAATATTGGCATATACCGCTTTGACCCTAGGCATTATCACTCTTAATTCTGTCATGCCCTTCTGGAAGTAACTCAAAACATCATATAAAAAGATGTTTATTATGGCTCCATTTAAAATTTAAAATACATTATGAATAGCTTTTAAGTTTAAAAATAGAAAAACTCATTAAAGACAGTAGTACATCTACTTATATTAATTTGTAGGAAATAAAAATGATAATTTTGAGAAATATGTTGCAATTTCATATTTAATACATTCATTTATAATATAAATTTAAAAGAAAAACCTGGAAACATTGGATCCACACTATGATTAGAGCCAGGTTGAAAGTAATTGAGAAGGCAAAAATGGTTAAGATGGTAAATTTTACATTATGTGTATTTCAATTAAAAAAAATAACTTAAAAAGATTTTCACTCTTGCCTAGGATATGGAAGGCCAGAAAGAGTCTCAGTACACTTCTACAACAATCAAATTGCTGGATAATCTACAAAATCCTAACTTTTCTTGACACCATCAAAGAGCTAAGGAAATCAAGTAAGTACCCTGAAATCTAGAAAAGACAGTTATTTCTAATGAGAGATGGGATGAAGAAAACTGTGGCTTACATGTGGCAGAATAAAGTAGGAGAGAGACATTGAATGCCATATGAAAAAAAAAGGAAGATATCTGGAAGATTCCAAATATTTAAAATTTTACCCAAACACTTCTAATCCCATGGGGAATGAGCATATTTCAAAGACTATTACAAAATATTTTTATTTTAATAAAATGTAAGTACAGTATTTAAAAAGTTGTATTATTATGCTGATTAATCAATACTTAGAGGGAAATTTATATATTTAATGCTTATAAAAGAAAACAAGAAAGTTCTCAAATCAATGATCTGGTTCCACCTTAACAATCTTAAAAAAAAAAAAAAAAGAGCAAACCAAAGCCAAAGAAGGTAGAAGGAAGGATATTTTAAACATAAGAAATCAATGAATTTGATAAAAGCAAAATAATAGAGAATTATTAAAGTACTTAAACTGTCAACTCAGATTTCTACATCCAGTGAAAACATCTTCCAAAAGTGAAATTACCAGTAGACATGTAGTATGTGAAATGAAACCAGACTCTGACTTAAAGATGACTAAACACCAAAGACAGTTTCCACATACAAAGAAATGTGCCCATAATTTTTGATCTAAAATGGTAATGAGGTAAAGTATAAGTAAACAACTTCGTTTTATTCACTATTTTTACTTCAGTGCCTCAAAGAGTAGCTGATAAATTTTAGGTGCACAATAAATATTTTGATAAATATAAAAGGAGTAGGGATGTTTGTTTCCCTATTCTCGAGAATTCCTTTAATAATACTGTAACATAAATCTCATCCTCTATCTGCAACTAATTACTGGATTGAACATTACTATCCAAAATTGTCCCTGAGGATTGAATCAAAGTCATGGCTGAAGCTGAATCAAAGCCTGAAGTTGAATCAAAGTCATGGCTCTCTACCTACTTGTCATTGGTAGGACCAAATACCTGAAATAACAATAAATGGCTGGCCAGGGATCAATTTTAATTCTCTTCCAAAGCTACAATTTATGAAGCTTGTTTAAGAGGGAAACTATTAACCTCACCAGGAACAGAATTCTTTATGTCATCAGAAAAGTGATTAGCCTCTGGATTCTGTTCTTGTGCAGGTCTTGATAACTGTGCAGAAGTGATAAGAACAGTGTTCATGATGAGAATTAAATAGGTTACCAAGTGTTTAGAGCCTTTATATTCGTTTGACAGTTTATACCTCTGTTGTAGCAAATGATGCTTAAGTTCAAAATACTAAATATTTTAGTTAAGAAGAATGTGGTGGTTGTTTTTGCTTTTTTGAAAATATAAAATAATCGGAAGGCTGCAAAATTCTGTAGGCAGGGTTTGGCAAATTTCAATGTGAGTATAAATCACCTCAAAATTCGCTTAAGATACAGAATCTGTTTCAGCAGTTTGGGAGAAGGGCTTCAAATTTGTCATCTCTAATAATCTCCCAGGTGATGGCAATGATGTTGGTCTATTGGGCCATACTTTGTAAAGCAACAGGCTAATATATCTTGATTATTTAAATGCCAACAACCTGTAGAAATACAATAGAACACATTCAAAAAGAAGGGAGCCATGAAAGGGGCAGTAAATTTATTCCTACTCTTCTGGCTTCACTGCCACATCTATTATATGCCATTGTTACCTAGCAAAGCACTTACTGCCCCATGCACATAGAAACCAATGCTATGGCACTGGCTTTTGAGAAAAGAAAACGCTTTATTGTGAAGTCAACTGGCAAGGAGACAGGAGGCAGGGCTCAACTCTTTCTCCCCAATCTGGGATTGATCTGGGGTTGGGTCAAACTCTTATGATGGTGTGTGGAAACACTGGTGGGACAGGTTTCCACTGGAGGGCTTTGGAACTTGGCAATTTATATAGTAAGACATGGTAAAGGGAGCTTCAGGATCGATCTTCCTGGACAGTGGACCCCTTGCATCTGAAATGGTTCCGGCATTCAGGATCCAATCATGTCCTCGTCCTTGGGTTCCGGGTGTTGTTTGCGGTAAAAATCTTCTCCTCTGCACATGCTTGGGCTGCATGACTTGCTGTTTTACTCTGTTGTCTCAAAAAACAACTCAGTATCTTATAAGAGACAGTATAGGAACAATTTGGGGTTGATTCTGCGGTTATACAATGAGGTAGAGTAGAGTTATGAATTTCAGAAAACTGTATGAGCAAGAAAGAGAAACCATGGACCTATCTCAACTCAATCCAACCACTATATATTAAGTTCCTAATGTAAGTACCCATTATAACTATTATCTCGTTTGCATAGTATTTTGTTCTTCCAAAGATCAGGAACTAAAATATTCATGTGCACGTGTGTGTGTATGTGTGTGTGTGTGTAAACATATGACAGAATTTAACAAGTAATTATTGAATTATTGTATCTTTCAAGAATGACTACTATCCTGTTATGAAGTATAAAATTATGAACAAGACACGCTACCTGTCTCAAGGAGCTTAAATTTAGCTCTAAGGGAATCAAACAAATTCTTGTCACACTTATTCAGAAAGGTTGACAATTCTTTTTCTTATGCAAATGATTTATAATGTTGTATTGTAACTATCTGCTATAGACTGAATGTTTGTCTCCCTCCAAAATGACTACTTATACCTAGGTTTCAAAGGAGGGAGTTGCCTGGAGCTGCAGGCATGTGACCCCAGCCAGGGTGCACTGTAGGGAGGTAGCCCAGGCACAGAGCTGCTGCAGGGTCTTCCGCTGAGTTGAGTTGTAGGGGTGGTGTTGCCACCCCAGTTGGCCTGGGAGGCAGAGCCTTGAACCAAAGCTTATTCTCGAGGCTTAAGGTTAAATAGAACATTCCCTGTTAGGTTCTGGATTTACCAGGGACCTGTCACTCCTTTCTTCTTTTCTATTTTTCCCTCTTGGAATGGAATGTATATCTTAAGCCTGCCCCACCATTGTATTTTTGAAGCACATAACTTGTTTGATTTCATAGATATACAGCTGGAGAGGAATTTGCCTCAGGATGAATAGTACCTTGAGTCTCCACATCTGATTTAGATGAAACTTTAGACTTAGACTTTAAGGTTGATGCTGGAATGAGTTAATACTTTTGGGGCTATTGGGGTGGAATGAATAAATTTTGTGAGAAGGACATAAATTTTGGGGTGTGGGGCAGAATCCAATAGGCTGAATATTTGCACCCTCTCAAACTTCGTATGTTGAAACCTAATCTCCAATGTGATAGTATTTGGAGGTGATGCTTCTGGGAGGTGATTAGGTGATGAGGACAGAGCCCTTCTGATGGGATTAGTGTCTTTATAAAAGAAACTCCCATGGAGCTACCTCACCCCGTCCACTATGTAAGGATTCAGGGAAGATGGTCGTCTATGAACCAGAAAGTGAGTTCTCATGGGACACCCAGTCTGCTGACACCTTGATCTTGGACTTCCCAGCCTCCTGAACTGTGAGACATAAATGTTTATTTTGTTTAATATTATTGTTATGATATTTTTGTTACAGCAGCTTGAACAGACTAAGATACTACTTCTAAAGAAAATTATCATTAAGAGCAAGTTACCATTTACTACACTAATTTATATGCCAGGTGCCATTATTGCTCCTTAACGAAGAGTATCCCACTTAATTCTCAAAGCAAATTTTTGAAATAGGTACTGTTACTTATATTTTTAGATGACAAAATTGCAGCTCACAAATTATTCCAGTTTTCTATGTAGCATAATAAACCCACCTTAGTGGAATGAAACAATCATTCATTGTCATGGTTCTGGCAGTTGACTGGGCTCAGGGGGGTAGTTCTCATTATGAAGTTGAAGGCACATGGTGGTTGGGATGGAGTCATACTAAAGACTTTCTCCCAGGTCTAGCAATTGACGCCAGCTGTAGGCTGAGATCTCAGTGGAGTGTTGTTGGCTGGGGCACATGCACCAAGCCCTTCCATTTAGTCTGGGATTCCTTGCTGTATGGTGTCTGGAGTCCACAGAGAGAGCCAGGGGGATGCTGTGTTGCCTTTTATGACCTAGCCTTGAAAATCACTGTGTCAAATCTATTGCATTGTGGTCATTAGAAATGAGTCACTAAAGCCATCCCATTATCAAGGGGAGTATCAAAGAATTTACAAACATGAATTTGTAGAACTACCTCTCTTATCAAGTAATTTGCCCAAAGAAAAACAGCTAGTAAACTTAAATATTAATATGGAATTGTTTTATCAGATTCTGAACTTATTTTCTTAACTATTATATCATTTTGTTTTAATTTCACAAAAACCTCTAGTGAAGTATACACTAACATCTAGACCATTCTTCAGTGGTAAGGGTAACAGAAGGAATTTAAAACAATAACAAAAAAAGACTACACTGAATGGCAGTTTCTTAAGTGGTTTTATTGAATACATGATCTTGGCAAAACTTGTCAAAAAGATTTTCTAGATGTCATTCTCCCCACTAGAATAATATTTTGTCCAGTCTGCTCTCACTCCCATCCCCCTCTCATCAGCACAACAGGACACACCCTTAGGAGTTAGGAGTTAGACTTCCTCTGTTTGCTCCTCCAAGACTTTTATTTTATTTTATTTTATTTTATTTATATTCTATACACTACCATCAATTTAGGCTGTAAATTCTCAGAATTGAAATCCACAAATTTTCAGTTACAGATGCCCTATGATATTTTTATTTCATTTTCCCAATAAATTAATCCATGTAAAGTACTTAAAACTATGCCTGACATAGTAAGAATTCAATAAATGGTAACTGAAAAATGACTCCCAGTATTATCAAAAATAAGATTTTTAAAAATCGAAAATCACATGTATTTTTTTTTATAACACATAATAGAACCATGTATTCTTTGGCTTTGACCAAAATGCCTCCAATTTTTCCTTAATAGAAAAGTTCATCATGTGCAGAAGCCCTTCTTTACTATAAAACATTTTAACTAGAAAGGCAAAGAAAGAAAATGGTCAATTGAAAACACCTTACCCTTTAAGCAGGGAACCTATAAAAGTTTACTACTTAGTGATTTCAAACAACAACGACAATGTATATTTTATGTTTACATAGAAATATCAAGTAAAACATCTACACTGAGACTGAGGGTCACCATGGGAAGGCCTAATGGCTGCCTAGATAAAGCTTTACAGGTCGTATGACTTTGGTAAATACACTATAGTTCAACATCTGATTCCTAACCTTGTAGACTTAAAGTCATGACTTGTTAGCAAGCTAAGAATGGATCCATTTCTAAAGTGTGGATTTCCTTTAACCAAGTCCCCAGAGACTAAGAAATAAAACTTTCATGAGGTAGTTATTTTTCTTGTCCAAAATCCAAACTATTTTATCCCTTTAAACAAAATATATGAGAAAAAAATCTGAAAACTTTTGAAATGTAGAAGAAATCTTGACAAGGAAAGTTAGTTATGAGAGTCAGATATTTAGTGGTGTCAGTCTTCATCATGGGAATATTCCTGACATTGGGGCTGAGTCATGTATTTTTTCTTGATCATACTCTATTGGAAATGTTTAGATCTGCTGCACAAACATTTTTCTCTAAATCTCTCTCTTCCTTCCTCCCTGCTTTCTTTCCTTCCTTTCTTTCTCCTTTTTCTTTTCTTTTCTTTTTTGCTACTATTTATGATCAAAGCCACTTCTTATTGATGCATTCTTTATTTTTAAAGATATGTTGATAATTCCATCCATTTCCTGTAAAATCTGCTGGTTTAGAAATCATTCCTTACCTAAAAAGTGATGTGCTCTATTTGTATTCTGATACATTACACATTTAAAGTTTAAGTGATCTACAATTTCTTGGACAAAACTCATACCATTTCCATTAATGACAGTAACTATGTAACAGATTCTTTGCTAAGCAGTTTTAATAATAGTACTATGAGGAACGTGTCATTATTATTGTTACTTATTACTGTGATGAGGAAAATGGAAAAGGGAGATGGTAAATAGCTTGCCCAACCCATCATCTTATACCTAATAAAAAACAAATCTTGGTATAGGGCTCAGTATTTTACAGTAATGGAATTAGATTCTATCCTGTAGTGCAGTGAAAATGACAGGTGAATTTTTGTTTTACAAAGGTGGGAGCATTTTGAAGAATGACTTGAAACAAGGAGAGACAAGAAGCCAAGGGATAAGAGGGATGCCAATTAGGCAGTTATTGCAGTAATCCTAGTATAATACAATAAAGCTGGCACAAATGTATTGACAGTGGATTGAGGAAACAACTCATATTCTGGGGTTACTAAAGAGTTAGTATAGGTAAGATGTCTGACTGGGTTCAAGAGGTAAAGATAAAAAGGTATCAAGAAGGAAACCCTGAGATGTCTGGTGTGGGCAGCTAGCTAGATGTTGGCAGTCTGCACTCTGATGATTAATTAATATATAAAGACCAATTAGAGAGAGACAATGATCAGTTAAATTTAATTTTACATGTTAAAATTAAATTTCCTCTGGTATTTTCAAATAGACATATCTAGTGGAACATTTAATATAAATGTGTGGAACTCAGAGGAAATGTCTAGTTGACTAACCAGTATGAGAATCCACAGCAAGGATGTGGTAGATGATGACAGGGATGAAAAATTACCCATAATTTATAGAATATTAAGAAAGATGTTTGAAGACTGTGAAACACCAACATGTCTGAAGTAAGGACAGAAGACCCCATGAAAATTTTATAAAGACAAAGGGATTAAGAGAGCATTTAAAAAAGAGGTTAAACGCAGTGCTGAATTTGAGTCTAGTGTTGATTTCAGGTAAGATATAAACTGAAAATCGCCAATGTCTATAGTAACTAGGAAGCTTTTGGTGACCTTGGTATCTTTAGTGTCAGTGGTATCTTTAGTGACAGATGCTATATTGTAGTAAATTAAGGAGTGACTGGAAGGCGAGAAAGTTGGGACAATGAATGTTAGCTATAAAAATAGGATAGCAACTAGAGGAACATTTAGAATGTTAAGAAAGTGTGTGTGTCTGTGTGTGTTTTCAAAGAAAAATTACACCGGACCAAGTTATACAGGCAGGGAAAATTTTATTCAAGACTATTGCAATAGGGGAGAAAGAACTGAACTCTGCAGAAAAAAAAAGGCAGAAAGACTTAAAGATTGGGCTAATGAAAAAGTACTGAATGACTTTAGGAAAGAGATTAGGCAATGTCATTAAGATATCTGCTTTGCCTTTTCGAGGACAGCGCGGGGGTCTGTGGAGCCGCCCCAGGAGCTGGAGCTGTCGTATCCCCTCCTCTTCCACTTCCTGGTTGCAAACAAAGGCCGGTCGTACCCTTAAAAAAAAAAAAAAAAAAGATATCTGCTTTGGCTGATTGTCACTTAGTTAAGCTTCTGTCTTCTCACAGAGGCTGGGAGATAGAGGCTCTATCTTTCTTGATGATTACATTTCAAAAGGATGACTGCAGGTTCTTGAGAAAGACGTTCCTGGCTTGTTCCTGGCTTGTAGATTTCCATTTCCGAGGGGAGAGAGAAAGACTTTACAGTTGCAAGTTTTCTAAAGTATGTGTTCTAAGAAAATGATGATCAGGGGCCTATAGTTAAGAAGAAACCTGTCTAGTGTTTAATCAAGCTGAGGGGAATGTGAAAGCTGTCTTGGTCAGTGTGTGCATGTGCCCCAAGATGAGACATTTCAAACTAAGGGCAAAGAACCTCAGTGGGGGGTTCACTTGAGTGAGTTTTCAGAGAAAGCAGATGGGGCAGTGGTTAAGACTTGACAGGAAAAGAACTATTTCTTTCTTTATATTTGTGGGGAAAAGAGTGAGAACTGGTGCCAAGATAGTCCATTTTATATATCAAGGCAGGAAACAGAGGAAGTTAACAGTGATGAGTCTGACAATAATTTTAGCTCAACAGTGATACAGACTGAAATGTGACCTAAGTTCAGTAAACTATTTCCTAACTCCTGAGCTAATGCACTAAGAGACAAAGGGGTTTTAAAGGGGAAAGGAGAGAGAGAATTTTGGACCTGGAGAAGTGTTGAACGGATGGAGTAGGGTTAAGAAGCCCTAGGAAGTGATGGAAAAGCAAGTAAATAAGGGGGAGGAAAAAAGCAATAGAAAAAAATGAAGGATGGTAGTATTGATTCATTCAAAATGTGTGAGACCAAGATGTAACCAGACTAACATCCAGGACACAGAAGCCATGAGAGAAACAGGCAAGCAATGGACAGCAGATTATGCAAACAGAACAAAACATTTAGTTACACTGGGCCAAGGGCAAACTGATAGGAGAGGATACACGACAAGTTTTTCCTACAGCTGAATATTACACCTTCCCTTCTTAAAAGAAGAGGGGAAAAAAGGATTAAACTAAAAAACAAACAAACAAAAACCAAACCAAAACAAAAAACTAATGGCTTAAAAAAAATCTGACCAAGTTCCTGATGTCTCCTTAAGCCTTCTTCTACATACTCCCTTACACCCCATCGAGCTACAAGATCAGCACAGACCTGTGAGGCCTGTGCCTGAAACCTTGGAAGAAAAAAAAAGTACAGAAGCTATCTTTCTTCAGTTAAACTATTGCTTCTCCTATTTTCTCTTTCTTGTGCCTCAGTACTATAAAAACAGGGCAATACTAATTCAGGAGACCAGCATTTGATCCTTCACTAATTGATGTGTAACTTTTTACAAATTAGCTAGATTCTTCATACTACTGTTTCCTTATCTGTAAAATTGGGGGTGGGCTAGAGTGTTCTCTAAAGGTGACTTTCATATCTGAAACATTATGGTTCTTGCTATCTACATATGAGTGCTGTTCCAAGTTATCTTGAGCTAATCTGCTTTTCTAAATATAGTACTTGTACCTAGGAACACTGGGAAGACTGCAGTGAAATAAATTAAAATTAGGTTGTAAATCTCTCAGTCCTCCTGTCAACCAATGTCTGAACCAACAGTCACCAGGAATAATTTTTTTCTTCTTTTATTTTTAGTGTTCTTATTGTGAACAAAATTTCAAACTCACCTGCTAAAATCTACACCACCTAAAGATTTTAATTGCCATGAGATAGATGAGACTTTATTAGTGTTATTCTTTTAAGCAGCTGATGAATATAAAATATCAACATTGTGTTTCAATATAAATGTCTCTTAATGATGGTAACATTTTAACATAAAATCTTCTACAAATTAATCAGACTTAAAAAAAAAAAACCAAACCAAAACAAAACCCTTAACAGATTAACATAAATCAGCAAATATATTTTGAATGTCCTTTGTAACACAAAATCACAAGGTGGTTAATTAAAAATATATCTAAGAATAAATCCAGAGGAAATTATGTTCCTTTAGGAATGAAGCAGATAAGTTTTAACTTTGTGAGCACATTCAACAAACAAATATGTTTTATTTCCAATTGGAAAAGCCACTGTATCTGTCCCTGTAGGTTACAGAGCAATGTGAGTGGCATGAAGGCAAGACAATAAAGCTTCAGAAACTGGTTGATGCAGACCATAACCTTAATGACCATATGGTTAGAAGAATTAAAAACAAGGTATTCCTGAAGGGCTCAGTGTGGGAGAAAGCGAAGCAAATAATTTGGTGGAGCAGTTCAAGAACTTTTTTTTCTAAATTTCATTCAACAATGTGATACAAACCTCCATCCTTGTAGAATTTTAAAAAATGATTAGTATCTGAACCTTCTAGAAAGATTTTTAAAATAAAGATGAGCCAACATAATAGAAAAGCAGAAAACAGGTGATTTCAGCTGTTATTTTTATAACTTAAATCTTTCCAATTTTTTTGTCTTTGCGTTTATAACAATCATTTCTAGTGAACTTGCCATTCAATTTGTCTTGAGTTATTTTGTGTAAAGAAATGTACTGACCTTTCAGTACTGTCAAGCTTTGTCTGGGAACATTTGTTAGCATAGCCACCTATTGAGTATCCTATGTTGTCTTGAATTATATCAGCAAAGAATGTGTGTTTAGAAAATGATTGATGAGGGGCAAAAAGCCCCCAGTATTTCTTTTAAGAGCTTATTATGAAACTTCTGGACAGAATGTTCTAGAACTTGTGGTGAAGGCCTGGATACATCGGACAAAGGCCACCTTGTCCTACATACTCATCTTCCTTTATTTCATTCAGTAGGATCTCTTTGCAGAACTGTTCTACTAAAATCAACGCTTCTCAAACATTTTGTATCCAAATTTGTCCTGAAACGGATTACTTAGCCTGCCACCTGCTTGACATAGAATATGATGCATTCAACTTGGCATGTCTTGGTCTCTTTAAGATTATCACGTTTCATTTCTTTCAGTTATTCTTTGTAACCAGAAAGGTTGTTAGTAATGTCTAGCCCAAGACATAAATGGCTCTCTTATAAGGAAAATCCTTGAATTTTTTTGTATATTAACTTTGCATAAATGTAAGACTAAAAAAGTGGTTAAGAGCTTGTGATCTGGAATCAAACTGCCTGGTTCAACTTTTTGCCATGTCAGTAGTTACATGAAATTGGTCATATTACTTAACGTCACTTTTCTCAGGTTTACTCATCTGTAAAACTGGGCATAAATAATAAAACACACTTAATATGATTTTATGAAAGTTAACTGAATCAGTATCTATAAAGTACTTAAAAGGATGCTTGTCACAAAATAAATACAATTGGTTTCTCTTACTATCCATTCATGTTATGCTGATTTTCTTTTTCTTCTGTTTTCTTAGTAGTATTTAAAAATTAGGGCCACCAAAAAAATCCTTCTGATATATGTTATTATGTTTAATAAAAATTTCGAAAGCTATTTTAATTGTATTAAAAAATCAAGGAAGACACAAATCCTTCTGAACTCTCAGTAATGAACAACTCTAAGGCAGCCTTATGTGAGGTCTTGTATTACAGAATTTGTTGTATCTTTTCCCTCAGCAGATTGTGAGTTTATTGACAGCATGGACTTTTTATTTCCTTTTATCTGCTGTGCATTTTTATAGGATTTACCAATTTTAGTACCTGACATGTAAATGGCCTTCCTTCACAGAAAACTTTCCCGCCAGTTGCCCTTCTTTTCTGAAGGATCATGCTAAAGCAAATATGTTCTGTAATGTAACTCTCCCCAGGGGCAGTTACATGATCAAGGTATAGAGATATTTACCAAGGACAGGCAATTCATACATTGTCAAAGACTAATGAGGTGACCTGGATACAAAGCTCTTCCCCAAAACAGGGATGCTGGTGATTGGCTTAGTCCATTATAATTGTTTTCCTACAGATTTGTACTGGGATGCCTTCTGTGGGTCTTAAGGGTTGAGGGAATAAATTTAGCCCTATCTTTTCTTCTTACTCTATTTTTTTGTCTGCTCCTTAATTTTACCTACCAGTGATGATTTGAGTAGACATTTGTTAGTTTATTCCTTTGGAACAAATGTCTTTGAATATTTGTACTTGAAACTAAGACACAGTAAGCAATTAATGATGTATTCATCTATTGGTTTAAATCACCCATTAACATATAAAAAGCTTCTCAGTGGAAACATTTTAACATCTGCCTGACACAACTATTTTCCATGACTGCCCTTCTATCTTTCCACGTGGGGATTTTAAGAGCCTGGAATTTTCATTGAAGGTTATATTTTAATAGCTGATTCAATCTCTTTAATAGAATCAGAATTTCTATGTCTTCTTGTGTCAGGATTTTGTCAGTTGTATCATTTCAATAATTTATTGATTTCATCCAAATTGGCAAAATTATTGACATATAATTGTAAGTAATATCTTCTTAATGTCTTTTAAATATTTTTAAATTTCTCTTTTGGCCATTTGTGTTTCTCTCTTTTTTCTTGAATGATCTTGCAACAGGTTTTTTCAAAATTATTAATATGTTAAAAAAGCATTACTAAAGATGTTAAAAAAATTTTAAAAAAAAGCATTACTATAAGTCCATAGTTTATTCATATTTTATTTGTTTTTATGTACTGTCATCTTTTTATTCCAGTATCTCATCCAGAATATATCATATTTCATGGTCATGTTTCTTTATTTCCCTACTGTCTGTGACAGTTCCTCAAACTTTCCTTGATTTTGATGACCTTGGCCATTTTGAAGGGTACTGGTCAGGTGTTTTAAACTGGGATTTATCTGATGCATTTTTCATGACTACACTAGGGTTATGGAGTTTGGAGAGGAAAGCCATAGAAATAAAATGCTTTTCTTATTGCAACAGTGTTGATGCTAATCTTGACCACCTGGCTGAGGTAGTGTTTGCTGGGTTTCCCATGTATAAAAGTAATCCTTTTTTCTCCCCTTTCCATACTATATTCTTTTAAAGGAAGTCACTATGTGTAGTCCACACATGAGGAGTAGGAAGTTATGATCTACCCTCTTGAGGGGAGAATATCTACATCAATTATTCAGGATTCTTCTGTGCAAGAGATTTGTCTATTCTCTCCCATTTATTTATTTATATCATTAATCACTTCTTTATATCAGTATGGGATTATGGATATTTACTTTATACTTTGGGTATTTATGTATTTTATTGCTCAAATTGTTTCAGTTTGGGCCATTGAAAATTCTGTCAGTTGGCTCCTATGTCTTTTTGACATCTTGTACATACTTATATTATTTCTTTGTAAGTAGGGTTTTTGTTGTTCTCCCTGAACCATTTGGCTTCTTTCAAGATTCTTTTTTTTGTCTTCAGTTTTCTGCAGTTTTTATATGATATTCCTAGGTGTAGATTTTTTTTTGATATTTATCCTGCTTATTGTTCTCTGACGTCTCTGATCTAGGTTTGGTGACTGTCATTAGTTTTGAAATATCCTTAGCCATTATTACTTACATATTTCTTCTGCTTCATTCACTCTTTTGTTCTCCTTCTGGTATTCCCATTGCCCATATGTTATAGCTTTTGTAATTGTTCTTGGATGCTCTGTTGCATTTTTTTTTCATTCATTTTTCTCTTTGCATTTTTGTTTTGGAAGTTTCTATTGACATAATTTCAAGCTCACTAATTCTGTGTCCAGTCTATTGGTAAGCATGTTAAAGGTATTCTTCAGTTTTGTTACCTTAAAAAAAAAATCAGACATTTCTTAATGATTCTTAGAGGTTATATCCCTCTCCTTATATTACTCATCAATTCTTGAATGTTGTTTACTTTTTCCAATGGAGCCTATATCAAAATCCATATTTGTTTTCTGGGGCTACCTTAACAAAATGTCAGAGCCTGAAAGGCATAAGCAAGAGAAATTTATTTTCTCACAATTGTGGAGGCTAGAAGTCCAAGCTCAAGATATCAGCAGGCTTAGTTTCTTCTGAGACCTCTGTCTTTGGCTTGCAGATGACTGCCTTCTTGCCTTGTTCTCACATAGTCTTTCCTATTTGCTTCCTGGGGTGATTCCTCCTGATTACCAAGAGAAAATTGACTGCTATTTCACAATGGAGGTAAGGAAGAGTATGTCTAGAATATAAGAGGTCCATTAGGGCATCTCTTAGTACTATCATTCCTTGTGATTAAAGTCAATGGAAAACTTCATCACCCCAAACCAATTTTTTCGTTGATGCTTGATTTTCAAATCAGCTTGTGTTCATTTCAGGTATTTGCAAAGAATGCATATTTTACATTCTGCAGGTGGAAGGTACAGTGTAAATTAGATCAAATTGTTAATTGTATTGTTCAAATTTCCTAAATCTTTACAAGAGCTTTGTCTACTTAGTCTATCACTGAGAGAAATGTGTTAAATCTCACACAAAGTTTATGAAATTGATGATTTCTATTTTACTATCTATATTTAAGCCATTTTATTTTGTATACAGATGTGCAATTATTACATATTCCTGTTACACCAAACTTTCATCCTTATGAAATGGCTCTTTACCTCTATTAATGATTTTTGATTTAAAAATCTCCTTTGATATTTATATAGCTACTCACACCTTCTTCAGGTTGGTTGTTGGCATGGTGTAGGTTTTTCCATCTTTTTTACTTTTAGTTTTTATTTGTCTTTATATATGTAAGGAAAATGAAGTTGGATTTTTTCCAGCTTTATTGTGCTATAATTGAAAAATAACACTGTGTAAGTTTAAGGTATACAACATGATGATTTGATACACATATATATTGTGAAATGATTATCACAAAAAAGGTTAGTTAACATTTATCACCCAGCATAATTACAATTTTGGGAGTGGGGGGTGGGTGGTAAGAACATTTAAGATCCACTCTCTTAGCAACCCTTAAGTGTATAATACAGTATTATTAACTATAGTAAACTTGCTGTATCTTAGGTCCCCAGAACTTAATCATCTTATAACTGAAAGTTTGTACCTGTTGACCAACATCTCAACATCCTCACCAACACTTGTTATCTCTTGTCTTTTTGATAATAGCCATTCTAATAGGTGTGAGGTGACATCTCACTGTGGTTTTGATTTGCAATTCCCTGATGATTAGTGATGTTGATTATCTTTTCATGCACCTGTTGGCCATTTGTAGGTTTTCTTTGGAAAAATGTCTATTCAAGTCCTCTCTCCATTTTTTAATTGGATTGGGTTTTTTTTTTCTGTTGAGCTTTATGAGTTGCTTATATATTTTAGATATTACCCCTTATCAGATACATGATTTGCAAATATTTTCTCCCATTCCTAAGGTTGCCTTTTCTTTTCATTTTGTTGATTGTTTCTATTTGCTGTGCAGAAGCCTTTTATTTGATGTAGTTCCACTTATTTTTGCTTTGTGGTTTGTGCATTTGGTGTCAAATCTAAAAATTTGTTGTCAAGACCAATGTTTTTTGGTTTTATGGTTTTTTGGTTTCAGTTCTTACATTTAAGTGTTTAATCCATTTCAAGTTAGATTTTGTGAGTGGTGCAAGATAGTGGTCCAATTTCATTCTTTTGTCGTGAATATCCAGTTTTCCCAGCATCATTTATTATAAAGACTATCTGTTCCCTATTGAGTATTCTTAGCTCCCTTGTCAAATATTAGTTGAGTGTTTTGGATTTTGTTTTGGTTTGTTAATTTGTTTTAATCAATTCTCATAGTCTTAGCCTCTTCTTTGAAGTATTTATTGTATTTATATTATACTTTTTTTTCTATTTGGGCCACATTCCTTGAATATATGGAGATTTTTAAAATTTATGCTTAATATATTTCATCCATTGTGGAAAATCTTTGTTCATTATCTTTTCAAATATTACTTCTATCCAATTCTTTCCTCTCTTTCTGAGACCCCCAATAAACATATGTATAAACATTTTTAAGTTAAATCACTCATGTCTTTACATTCTTTTCACATTTTTCCAGTTTGGTCCTCTCTGTGGGTTGGTTTATATGTGATCTATTGATCTATTTTTTAGTTCATTAATAGTGCATTGTACTCTGTTTGTTTTTAAATCCAGTTTTTGAACTTTATATAAAATATTGTATTTTGTACTATAAAGTACTTGATATTTTGTTTAGAAATAATTTTCTGATGAAATTAATATTTTTCCATATTTTCCCTCTGTATTCTTCTGTTTTCTTCAAAATCCTGTCTGCTGACTGTAATATGTGGCTTACATGTATGTAGTTTCTGTCAGTTTTTCTCTTGGTTTTCCACCATATGGTACTGTCTTTTGAAATGCCTAGTAATGCATGATTCAATACTAGAAATAATTATTTACTGGTAATGTTATTTTTCTCTAGTGAGTATTTACTCTCTTCTTTTTTGAGGCTGATAGAGGAAAAGCTTATCAGGTTAATTCAATCAGGTATGGATCTGAGATAAGACTTGGGTTCAATTTGGTAAGAACTACTCTACCACTAAATTCCCCCGTTGCTTATGGTATAGAACATCAGGGCATTCAAGTGATATCATGGTATGTTCACCAGGGTGCCACTCCCTTACATAGGACCTAAACTCAAATCTTTGCCTACTGGAAAACTCTAATCTTCAGAGGTTTGAGGTTAGCTCTTTGACCTTCTGTGCTCTGCAGCTTTAGAATTTGGTAAATGTCTTGAGGTGTAAACTGATGGTGTGTTTGAAGCCTATCATTTTATCATACCAATTTTGTCACTCCAGCTCTACAGGACCATTAAATGTTCCCCTGGTTCTGCTGGTTCCCAGCTGTGACCCTCTTTCCAGATGAAGATAGATTCTCATACATTTGCCCTCACCAGAACTAGAAATGCTTCCAAGGAAAAAGAAATTATTGAACTGTGGTTCTCACTCACCAGGAATTTTAGTCTTTTTTATCCTTCAGTGCTTCAAAAATCTTTGATGCCTTTAAACAGACACTTTAAAAGCAAATATATCTTGGCCTTTTCTAGTGTGCTTGCTGAATACTGCCATTCAATCAGGAAATAGAAATCTGTTGGTACTATTTTTAATGAATATATACCATCATTTGGAACCACTGGCAGGGCCTGTGGCCCAGCTCTGATCTAGATCTTACATCCAATATTTTCCGATCCTCCTTTTCATTTCCCTTTGCATGAAATTTTTAAAAATTAAATCTATTCATGTCACTCTTTTTTATAGTTATACAGTTTTAAAAATTCATGTTTCAAAAATATTATTTAACAATGATGACTCTTTTCTAGGCATTGACTTCAGTACCTAGAAAAGGTGCAAATATGAGCGAGACATAGTCCCTGTATTCTATGTACATAAACATCACGTATGGCTATTCTCACCATGATCAACGTTACTTTCACCATGACTACTCCTCATTCCTCAACATACTGTGATCTAAAATTATATATTTGTTTTTGAAGGGTACTAAGGTTATTTTGCCCTTACTTCTTTTTATATATGGAACATCTTTCCCCACTTATATATAACACTTAATCTTCTTAAAGATTCTGCACAGTTGCCAACTCAATGAACACATCTCTAAACCACATCTCTTCCTTCCTCTCATCCTTCTGTATGCTGATTAGGGAAAATGCCTTCTTTCAAAATATATTTGACTTCTCACAAAAATTTAAGACTGATTAGTCTGAAAATCCTAAATAATTATTTTATACCATATATATATAAAATTATTCTCTAACATATATATATATATATATATATATATAACAATTTGTAATTTACATCAAATTCCATATAATAACTAGATTAGATTCTCTGAAGGAGTAAATGGGGATCATATTTTTAACAAGTATTATTAAACCCTTTATGTCTTTGGTATAAAGTAGTTCAAGTCACACTTAGTAAGGCATGAAAAATTGCCATACATATTAAAAATTATGTTTTCTTTTCTTAACATATTAATGTAAAATATTTATTGGTAACCATATACCATATACTTAAATAGATGCTTCTATTGAGATGCCAGTTGTACTTAATAGTAGCTTCTCAGGCAAAAACAACTCATCTTTAATTAACATATGGATTATTACTTTGTTACTCTGAAATTTATTTGCAAACGTTTTTACCTATTAATTTAAGGACCAGATCATTTACTACCAGGGTAATAACATTCCTTGTTTTAAGTATCATATGTGTCTATAAAATCAAATATTATTTACAATACAAATGTCTCTGTCCTTAATAAAGTGAGTTCTGTGGATTAAGATTCTGAGAAATGAAATTTTTCAGCTAAAATGAAGCTAATTTCAGAATATATAGTAGAAAATTTATGTCCTTAATACTTTATTATGTCAAATAATTTAGGGGGTTACATCAGAAGCATCTTTTCAATATTTCTGTGCCATACACAAAGGAGCAACTGGAGCCATGTGTTGCAAAGGTGAATTAGGGTTTACTGGAGGAGATTTAAAACACTAAAAGAGCAGAATACACATTATTTCCTATTAAGTATACAGAGAGGTATACTTGAACCAGGCATTACTGAACTGGACACACCATGGAGAAGACTCCAGAAGAAGGAATGAATCCACATAAAATTCTGCATATTTATAGGAACATCAGGGAAGGAAATATCTGGGAGACTGGGAACTTCTTAGTTGAGAAAGTCGACTTATTAGAGAAGGGAATTTTGTACCAACCCGTCTTTTACTGACGTAACTCAGGTTCCTGAACCAGTTCCTTGCTAACGTACTGAGAGGGGAAAGCCATAAGACTTTAGAGCCTCTGAGTTCATGTCTCCTCATTCTAATCTTGATTTAACTCTGGATTTCATCAAAAATATTCCAAAATGCAGTTTTTAATAACTTCACAGCATGGAGTTGCATCAAGTTAATAAGCACATGTATAAATACCTGTGTTCAAAATCTACACTTCTTTAGGTGTTTAGATTTAAAGTGTTTGTGTTATTTATTCTTTCAGTTCATGGAGGGTTAACCCATTAATGAAGATAAATAATTTCCATTGTGACTGTATAAAAAGAAAAAAGGAAGCAATGTGATTAGAATTCACTTTGGAGATATTTTCAATAAGGACGAATTCATCATTTAAGTATGGAATATAAATAGCAAATTAGACCCATTTTGAAAAGTGTAGAAGGTTTCCTTGAGATCGTTTTAATGCACGGTCAGTCCAGTTTCAATGAGTTTCAATGAAACATATGACAATCCTGCTGCTTATGGAATGAAAACCACATTCACAGAAAGATAGACAAAATGAAAAGACAGAGGGCTATGATGAAGGAACAAAATAAAACCCCAGGAAAACAACTAAATGAAGGTGGAGATAGGCAACCTTTCAGAAAAAGAATTCAGAATAATGATAATGAAGATGATCCAGGACCTCAGAAAAAGAATGGAGGCAAAGATCGAGAAGATACAAGAAATGTTTAACAAAGACCTAGAAGAATTAAAGAACAAACAAACAGAGATTGACAATACAGTAACTGAAATAAAAAATACACTAGAAGGAATCAATAGCAGAATAAGTGAAGCAGAAGAATGGATAAGTGACCTGGAAGACAGAATGGTGGAATTCACTGTCATAGAACAGAATAAAGAAAAAAGAATGAAAAGAAATGAAGACAGCCTAACAGACCTCTGGGACAACATTAAATGAACCAACATTCACATTATAGGGGTCCCAGAAGGAGAAGAGAGAGAGAAAGGACCCAGGAAAATATTTGAAGAGATTATAGACGAAAACTTCCCTAACATGCGAAAGGAAATAGGTACCTAAGTCCAGGAAGAGCAGAGAGTCTCAGACAGGATAAACCCAAGGAGAAACATGCTGAGACACATAGTAATCAAGTTGACAAAAATTAAAGAGAAAGAAAAATTATTAAAAGCAACAAGAGAGAAAAGACAAACAGCATACAAGGGAACTCCCATAAGGTTAACAGCTGATTTCTCAGCAGAAACTCTACAAGCCAGAAGGGAGTGACACAATATATTTAAAGTGATGAAAGGGAAACTTACAATCAAGTTTACTCTAGCCAGCAAGGATCTCATTCAGATTCAATGGAGAAATCAAAAGTTTACAGACAAGCAAAAGCTAAGACAACTTAGTATCACCAAACCACCTCTACAAGAAATGCTGAAGGAACTTCTCTAAGTGGGAAACACAGGAGAAGAAAAGAATGTACAGAAAGAAATCCAAAACAGTTAAGAAAATGGTAATAGAAACATACATATCGATAATTACCTTAAATGTGAATGGATTAAAAGCTCCAACCAAAAGACACAGGCTCACTGAATGGATACAAAAACAAGACCCGTATATATGCTGTCTACAAGAGACCCACTTCAGACCTAAGGACACATACAGACTGAAAGTGAGGGGATGGAAAAAGATATTCCATGCAAATGGAAATCAAAAGAAAGCTGGAGTAGCAATACTCATATCAGATAAAATAGACTTTAAAATAAAGAATGTTACAAGAAACAAGGAAGGGCACTACATAATGATCAAGGGATCATCCAACAAGAACACATAACAATTATAAATATATATGCACCCAACATAGGAGCACCTCATTACATAAGGCAAATCCTAACAGCTATAAAAGAAGAGATCGACAGTAACAGAATAATAGTGGGGGACTTTAAAACCTCACTTTCACCAATGGACAGATCATCCAAACAGAATATTGATAAAGAAACACAAGCTTTAAATGACACAACAGACCAGATAGATTTAATTGATATTTATAGGACATTCCATCCAAAAACAGCAGATTACACTTTCTTCTCAACTGCACATGGAACATTCTCCAGGATAGAGCACATCTTGGGTCACAAATCAAGCCTTGATAAATTTAAGAAAATTGAAATCATATCAAGCATCTTTTCTGACCACAATGCTATGAGATTAGAGATCAATTACAGGGGAAAAAATGTAAAAAACACAAACACATGGAGGCAAAACAATACGTTACTACATAACCAAGAGGTCACTGAAGAAATCAAAAAGGAAATCAAAATATACCTAGAGACAAATGACAACAAAAACATGATGATCCAAAACCTATGGGATGCAGCAAAAGCAGTTCTAAGAGGGAAGTTTATAGCAATAAAATCCTACCTCAGGAAACAAAAAAAAAACTCAAATAAACAATCTAACCTTACACCTAAAGGAACTTGAGAAGAAGAACAAACAATACCCAAAGTTAGTAGAAGGAAAGAAATCATAAAGATCAGAGCAGAAATAAATGAAATAGAAACAAAGAAAAGAATAGCAAAGATCAATATAACTAAGAGCTGGTTCTTTCAGAAGGTAACTAAAATTGATAAAACTTTAGCCAGACCAATCAAGAAAAAGAGGGAGAGGAATCAAATCAATAAAATTAGAAATGAAAAAGCGTAAGCTACAACAGACATCGCAGAAATACAAAGCATCATAAGAGACTACTACAAGCAACTCTATGCCAATAAAATGTACAACCTGGAAGAAATGGACAATTTCTTAGAAAGGTTCAGTCCAAGACTGAACCAGGAAGAAATAGAAAATATGAACAGACCAATCACAAGCACTGAAATTGAAACTGTGATTAAAAATCTTCCAACATGCAAAAGTCAAGGACCAGATGGCTTCACAGGTGAATTCTATCAAACATTTAGAGAAAAGCTAACACCCATTCTTCTCAAACTCTTCCAAAGAATTGCAGAGGAAGGAACACTCTCAAACTCATTCTACGAGGCCACCATCACCCTGATACCAAAACCAGACAAAGATACTACAAAAAAAGAAAATTACAGGCCAATATCACTGATTAATATAGATGAAAAAATCCTCAACAAAACACTAGCAAAAAGGATCCAACAACACACTAAAAGGATCATACACCATGACCAAGTGGGATTTACCCCAGGGGAGCAAGAATTCTTCAGTATACCCAAATCAATCAATGTGATACACCATATTAACAAATCAAAGAATAAAAACCATATGATCATCTCAGTAGATGCAGAAAAAGCTTTTGACAAAATTCAACACCTATTTATGATAAAAACTGTCCAGAAAGTGGGCATAGAGGTTACCCACCTCAACATAATAAAGGCCATATATGACAAACCCACTGCCAACATCATTCACAATGGTGAAAAATTGAAACCATTTCCTCTAAGATCAGGAACAAGACAAGGATGTCCACTCTGCCACTCTTATTCAACATAGTTTTGAAAGTCCTAGCCACGGCAATCAGAGAAGAAAAAGAAATAAAAGGAATATAAATTGGAAAAGAAGAAGTAAAACTGTCATTGTTTGCAGATGACTTGATACTATACATAGAAAATCCTAAAGATGCCACCAGAAAACTACTAGAGCTAATCAATGAATTTGGTAAAGTTGCAGGATACAAAATTAATGCACAGAAGTCTCTTGCATTCCTATACACTAACAATGAAAGGTAAGAAAGAGAAATTAAAGAAACAATCCCATTCACCATTGCAAAAAAAAGAATAAAATACCTAGGAATAAACCTGCCTAAGGAGGTCAAACACCTGTACTCAGAAAACTATAAGACACTGATGAAAGAAATCAAAGATGACACAAACAGATGGAGAGATATACCATGTTCCTGGATTGGAAGAATCAACATTGTCAAAATGATATACTACCTAAAGCAATCTACAGATTCAATGCAATCCCTATCAAATTATCAATGGCATTTTTAACAGAACTAGAACAAAAAATCTTAAAATTTGTATGGAGACACAAAAGACCCCACATAGCCAAAGCAATCTTGAGGGAAAAAAACGGAGCTAGAGGAATCAGACTACCTGATTTCAGACTATACTACAAAGCTACAGTAATCAAGACAGTATGGTACTGGCACAAAAATAGTAATATAGATCAATGGAACAGGATAGAAACCCAGAGATAAACCCACACACCTATGGTCAACTAATCTATGACAAAGGAAGCAAGGGTATACAATGGAGAAAAGACAGTCTCTTCAATAAGTAGTGCTGGGAAAACTGGGCAGCTACATGTAAAAGAATGAAATTAGAACACTGCATAACACCATACACAAAAAATAAACTCAAAATGGATTAAAGACCTAAATGTAAGACCTGAAACTATAAAACTCTTAGGGGAAAACATAGGCAGAACACTCTTTGACATAAATCACAGCAAGATCTTTTTTGAACCACCTACTAGAGTAATGGAAATAAAAACAAAAATAAACAAATGGGACTTAATGAAACTTCAAAGCTTTTGCACAGCAAAGGAAACCATAAACAAGACAAAAAAGACAACCCTCAGAATGGGAGAAAATATTTGCAAACGAATCAATGGACAAAGGATTAATCTCCAACATATATAAACAGGTCATGCGGCTCAATATTAAAAAAAACAAACAACCCAATCAAAAAATGGGCAGAAGATCTGAATAGACATTTCTCCAAAGAAGACATACAGATGACTAAGAAGCACGTGAAAAGCTGCTCAATATCACTAATTATTAGAGAAATGCAAATCAATACTACAATGTGGTATCACCTCACACCAGTTAGAATGGGCATCATCAGAAAATCTGCAAACAACAAATGCTGGAGAGGGTGTGGAGAAAAGGGAATCCTCTTGCACTGTTCGTGGGAATGTAAATTGATACAGCCACTATGGAGAACAGTATGGAGGTTCCTTAAAATACTAAAAATAGAACTACCATATGACTCAGCAATCCCACTACTGGGCATATACCCAGAGAAAACCGTATTCAAAAAGACACATGCACCCCAGTGTTCATTGCAGCACTATTTATAATAGCCAGGTCATGGAAGCAACCTAAATATCCATCAACAGATGAATAGATAAAGAAGATGTGGAATATTACTCAGCCATATAAAGGAACGAAATTGGGTCATTTGTAGAGAAATGGATGGACCTAGATACTGTCATACAGAGTGAAGTAACTCAAAAAGAGGAAAACAAATATCATATATTAATCATATATGTGGAACCTAGAAAAATGGTACAGATGAACCAGTTTGCAAGGCAGAAATAGAGACACAGATGTGGAGAGCAAACAGATGCACACCAAGAAGTGGGTGGTGGTGGTGGGATGAATTGGGAGATTGGGATTGACATATACACACTAATATGTATAAAATAGATAACTAATTAAAAAAAGAAAGAAACATATACTTTAAGAAGCCTTAACCATAATGGGTATGATTTTATTTATTAGAGAATGTTGTATTGCTTAATTTGCAGATTAAATTCTAGGAACCTAGATCATTTTTCAGTTCTTCCTTTTCTTCTAGATATAATGAGACCATCACAGTGCTATTGTTCTTTATTTTCTCTTTGTCTCCTATCAAGTTATTATTTAACTGCTTTCGCATTCTTGGGAACATAGTGTTTAATGATAGTGATTGTGTTTTCTTATCTATAGACAGACACACAGATTAGAAAGTTCCCTTAAATTGATATATACCTCCCTACTCAATTCTCAATTCTGGTAAAGCTTATTATCCAATCTCAGCATCTGTGAAGAGAACTCTAGGTTCCAAAGGCAACCTGTATTAAAGTGATCTTTGCTGGTGTTAAGATACTGAGAATTGTGTATTGCAGGTATTTCAAGAGCTGAGAACTTTTAGAATGTGTGTTAGTCCTGAATTGTCAGTGCCTTTCACATATTGGTATGCAGAACTTGGAAGTACTTAAAGCACTCTGAGGCTGCTGAGATGACACTGCAGGATGTTCTTAAAAGATTACATAAACTGGTTGCCCTTTCGTGCCATTCTCTAGGAATCTGCATGGCTACCAAGTAATATCATTTCAGCTCCAGGATTTTTCCTGACATAGAATGGATGCTTTTTTTTTTTTTTTTTTTTTTTTTTTTATAAATTTATTTATTTATTTATTTATGGCTGTGTTGGGTCTTTGTTTCTGCGCGAGGGCTCTCTCTAGTTGTGGCAAGCGGGGGCCACTCTTCATCGCGGTGCGCGGGCCTCTCACTGTCGCGGCCTCTCCCATTGCGGAGCACAGGCTCCAGACACGCAGGCTCAGTAGTCGTGGCTCACGGGCCTAGCCGCTCTGCGGCATGTGGCATCTTCCCAGACCAGGGCTCGAACCCGTGTCCCCTGCATTGGCAGGCAGATTCTCAACCACTGCGCCACCAGGGAAGCCCCGAATGGATGCTTTTATTATTAATTTTTTTTGTCCCACCTGAAAGACAGAGAGTAGAGATTTTGTTTTTCTTTTAATATCTGTTAAAGATATCTGTTCTTCCAAGGAAAAATATGGGCCAAGGAATGACTATAATGTGCCTTTTATTTGTTACATGTGGGAACAAGTAATAGTTTTGGCAGAAGAAGGTGATGCATTGAATTGATATTCTTTTTTTCTTTAAAAAATATTTTTGGATCAATTTTGGAACAAAAATATTTTCCACCTGGTAAACTTTAACTACTATAAATGTGTATCCAAAATCACCACAGTTTTCTTATCCATTAAGTTACCACAGGGATTAAAAAAAAATACCATAGTGGTTGTAAGGCCAGTAATTTGGAAAGTGTTCTGCCATACTGTATATGCAGATCATGGATATAAAACTACTCATGACAGAAAATTAACAGACCGCTTTAATGACCCTCTGATTTTCCCTGTTTTTCAAGCAGCTGACTCAATCCCCAACAGCTATCGTTAAACAGAGCAATCTGTCAAGGAAGATAGCTGCTCTTATTAATTCTGTAAACCACCATGTTGGCCTTTCCTATTGTGCTCCGTGGCTGACACACAATCTTGAAAGCTTTTTGCCAAAGCAAACTGCCAGGGGATAAAACTCTAAACAAGCAGCTTGTGGAATGAAGCTGAAGATGCTTGTGCACTATAGCATCATGTCACCATTTTCAGTTTGGAAACAGGCTGTCCTGGAGCAAATACAATAGAGAAATACTATCGTGTTTGTAAGTAAAAACAAACAAACAAAAAACCCCCAAGGATTCTGGCATTACATTCGGTAACTGAATTTCATAATAGATCAGTTGGAATTTACTCTTTTATAATTCTGGGGATAAATGCTTCAAGCAGTTTGTTTTCTTTAAACCCATTATCAGACAAGTCAAATTCTCTTGTTAAATGAACATCTATTCTTATGTGCCCTCGCAGCTTCCTGCCATAATAGATTATACCCCTCACCTATAGACCATTTTGAAGGCAGTTCCTCTGTGTTTAAAGAGAACCAATTTATATGCAATATAGAAATAGCTGAACCCAGTAATGGGACTAATTTTATATGCATTTTTCTTTAAATCTAGCAAAATATTTTTCATTATAGTTACTATGTAATGTTTGTGTCTGGTTTGAGGTAGGTAAATAACAGTGGAAATCAGGAAGAAGCTAAATCTCTAATTAGGATAACTTCTAAGAATTCACACATTGTATAAAAATAAATTGCTGAGTTTATTTTGCCATCAGTAATTTTATGATATCCCTACTTTTCTGATCGAGGAAGTGTAAAGCCCATCTTTCTCTGAGTACACAAGGTTTTAAAAATACAAAATTATTATTATTAACTTATGTGGATTGAGAGTTAATCTCCATTCTCATTTTCCCTCTTGTCCTTCCTTCTCTGTGACATTTAAGCTTCCATATGATGATAAGTGGAATGTCATTTAGTCTTTCTCTTTTCTTCTTCTACCATAGTTTTCCATCTAGCTATTAGTTAATTTATGACTATCTACACTTTTGACTATCTTTAAAATCAAGAGAAATAAGGCAATTATTGGGCATTGGAATATAGTCCACATCTCTTGAAAGATTAGAACTCACAAGCTGAAAGTCCAAACATTTCTCTCCATCTGTACAAAAGGTTTTTGGCTGATATCTGTGAAAAATTAGAATTCCTTAGCCTTGTCCCATTTTAGAGACATTCTCTTATTAAAAAACTTATTATTAAGGACATTCTAAGAGAAGAAAACTGACCCTCTAAATGAAATATATGTATTTCATACATTTTTCACTGGCAATGAAACTTGAAAGAAAAATCAATTTTAATGAACATTTTCTGGGCATTTCTGGGTCATTTTGATTGCACTTTGGTTGTAAGAGCTGGAAATGGTGACACGTAAATTCATTTTTCATAAAAAATTTTAGAAATACTGCATAAACTTTCATCTTTAGTAAGATAAATCTCCCATAAAGCAGTTTTATACTACCTGATATCCTGACTGCCCAAGCAATAGATTTGTATGAGTAGTGAGTGGCTTATTAGTCATGTCAGTGTACACTTTAATGTTTCTCAGGTATTCTGTATGAAAAGAAATGTTTTAGATAAGTTTTCCCAGAGAAAAAATTTATGTGGAAAACACTTGACAAGTGTTTATACTCTATTAAAACCCCAAGTCTCTCTGTGACTTTCAAATGGGACACCAAAAGTGAGGACACTGCAGCATTCAAAACAATTATTGGCCCAAATGGTTCAGTTGCTTTTCTATGTCTCCAAATAGGTTTTGGTTTGCTTTCATCACTTTTAGAAAATCTACTCTTTTCGTTGCTCCAGTTTATGGTTATTGTTATGTTAATCCCTTAAAACTACTCTTTTCACCTCATGGTGTCCTTGGGAACTTCCAGGGTGTAATCTGAAGCCAGCTTCCACACTAATGGAGGGCAGGAGAGACAAAAGAAAGAGGCAGATTACTCCAGATTGATAGGTCTCAAGATTAGTATGTTTCTGCACCTGCCCAGAAAATCTTAAACGTTTATATAGAAGAGTTTACTGGGTTCAGTCATGTATACCATCCAGGTGGTCTCAGCAACATATCCTTGGGGCAGCTTCTGGGAATGGGAGAGGCAAGGGAAATGCACATTTCAAGGACAGGGAAGAGAGTGGGGAGCCTCCAACTGCCTGGGTCCAGCTCTGTGGTCAACAGGCAGTCATTATCTTCTCAATGATCTCCCCCAACACATGGTAACCACAAAGCAAAAACTTACAGTAGATATACAGAAGATAAAGAGAAGGGAATCAAATAAAACCACTATGAAAAATCAGTAATTCACAAAGGAGGGCAGCAAGAGAGGAAGGGAAAAAAAAACAACAACTATAAAACAGCCAGAAAACAATAAGATGGCATTAGTAAGCCCTTACCTATCAATAATTACTCTAAATGTAAATGGTTAAATTCTCCAATCAAATGATATAGAATGGCTGAATAGATTAAAAAAACAAGATCCAACTATATGCTCCCTACAGGAGGTTCACTTCAGCTTCAAGGACACACAGAGGCTCAAAGTGAAGGGATGGAAATAGATATTCCATGCAAGTGGAACCAGAAGAGAGCAGGTTAACTATACTTATAGCAGACAAAATAGGCTTTAACTCAAAAGCTGTAACAAGAGATAAAGAAAGCCATTATATAATGATAAAGGAGTCAATTCATCATGAGGACATAAAAATCATAAGTACATATGCACCTAAACATTGGAGCACCGGAATATATTGTTAGATATGACACCAAATGCACAAGTCACAAGAGCAAAAATAAATAAGTGGAACTACATTAATAAGAAGCTTCTACACAGCAAAAGAAACAATCAACAGGATAAAATGGCAACCTAAGGGATGGGGGAAAATATTTGCAAACCATGTATCTGATAAGGGGTATTATCCAAAATGTATAAGGAACTCATACAACTCAATACCAAAAAATCAAACAATCTAATTAAAGAATGGGCAGAAGACTTGAATAGACATTTTTTTCCAAAGAGGGCATACAATGGCCAACAGGTGCATGAAAAGATAATCAACATCACTAATCATCAGGGAAATGCAAATCAAAACCACAATGAGACCACCTCACACCTATTAGAATGGCTGTCGTCTAAAAGTCAGGAGATGAGTGTTGATGAGGATGTGGGGAAAAGGGAACTCTTGTACACTGCTAGTGGGAATGTAAATTATTCAGCCACTATGGAAAGCAGTATGGAGTTTCCTCAAAAAATTAAAAATAACTACCATAAAAAAAATAAATAAATAAATGGAAAAACTACCATATGATCCAACAATCCCACTTCTGATTATATATCCAAAAGAAATGAAATCTGGGTCTTGAAGTGATATCTGCACTCCCATGTTCATTGTAGCATAATTCACAATAGCCATGATGTGGAAACAAGTGTCCATACATGGATGAATGTATAAAGAAGAGGTGGTATACCTGTAGAATGGATTATTAACCAGCCACAAGAAAGAAGGAAATCATACTGTTTGCAACAACATGGATGGATCTTGAGGGCATTATGCTAAGTGAAATAAATTAGACAGAGAAAGACAAATACAGTATGATTTCACCAAATTCATAGAAATATAGAGTAGAATGGTGGTGGGGGAAATGGGAAGATGTTGGTCAAATTGTACACATTTCCAGTTATAAGATGAATAAATTCTGAGGATCCAATGTACAGCATGGTGGCTACAGTTAATACTGTATTAAATGTTTGAAAGTAAATCTTAAATGTTCTCACACACATGCACGCACACACACACACAAATTACAATTATGTGAGGTGACAGAAATATTGTGATAATCATTTTGCAATAGATACACATATCAAATCATCATATTGTATACCTTAAACACACTGTATTATATATTGATAATATCTCAATAAAGCTGAAAGAAAAAAAATTAAATTAAAAAATAAAAATAAAATTCCCAGCTAAAGTAATCTTTGATATGTTCACATAAAAAAGAAAAAAAAACCCTACTCTTTTAAAACTTAAGTTATTGGGTTGAGACTTCAAGGGATGGAAAAAAAAGACTATGGTACCAACTGTGGAAGACTTGTCAGTTAGGAACACAGGTGTCCTGAGGAATTTAGGCAACTGTTAATTTTCCAAATCAACTTTTCTAATTTTGTTCTACTTAGCTCCATAAAGGGAGTACTAGAAAAACTGTGTCTGTTTTGTTAGTTTATGTCATGTGCTTACCCCTGGTCTCCAGATGGGAAGGCATCTCAACTATGGAGCTACCAGACTCCCAGAAAATAAAATTAGGAAAGAGGTGTGATGTAAGAAAGTGGGAGTGAATGATATATGACCAAAATATCAATAGCAGCATCCATCAACAAATATTCACTATATTCTCTTTTTGAGGTGTTGAGCTTAGAAGTGTCAGATTAATATTTGAAAAAGAGACTTTTTGTTTGTAAGGTGAAATATCTAAATTTTATATTAATTTCTCCATTAGTAGAGAATTAAACAGAGAAGACAAATGTCCCTTCACATCACTCTCAACAAAAGTCAGTAAAATACTCTCCAAAATACCTTGATTGTATGTAGAGTGTTTTACTGTATATAAAACATTTTAACATCTATTATCTTATTTAAGGCTCAATACAGCCATATGTTTAGCAGTAAAGGCAATATTTTTCTTATTTTATAGATGAAGAAGACTTGATAATCAGCAAAATATGTAAAGTGTAGAAAGGGCAATCTTAAGAAGTAGAAAAAAATACAGTCTCTTTTTCACAGCACTAGGGAAAAAATAGCATAGCAGTTGGTGCTGTGTCACTAGGGACTCTATGAGTATTTAACATACTATGTGTTTACATTTACTGAAATGTTTCAGGTGGTTTAGCAAAAAACAGGCCTTTAAATGAAGAAAATTTATGTTTACCCATAATCACCTGGATACATGGCACTATGATTCTCTTTTTTTAAATCCATGAAGTCCTTCTTGGCCAGGGTTGATTTACCTAACCCTCTTGCATACTTGATATATTCTGTAGTCTTTCAGCACTTTTATACGTTGTATACTATTCAATCACAGTATTTGGTTGGCCAAAAATTTCATTCCGGCTTTTCCTTAACGTCTTACGGAAAAACCTGAATGAACTTTTTGGCCAACCCAATATGTTTCTGGATAGTATTTTCCATTTGAGAAGACATGACTCAATTTGATCATGCTGTTGGTAAAAATATAAATAATTCCAGATATCAATCCCAAATTCAGATGCAATTACCCTTCACTAATTAGTAAATCAGCAATTTTCCAATCTTCCTATAAAGTAGAACTAATGTCAGAACATTTACCAATGTTCATAGAAAACTGGATTTTTTCATTGATCCTGCATAATGTAGAACCAAATACATATTTAACTTTCAAGTAGGTGTGTAACTGATTTTGTGTAGGGAAACTACCTTTGTCATCATAAAGTTTCATTTTTTAAAGTTTCCTAATCTCAATACTAAGTAGACACAAAATGTCATTTATAAAATTTGTGTAATTTATAAAGAATAATGAACAGAGATATACTTACCACCCAGTTTAATTTGAAATACTATTATAATCATCTTCAAAGACCTTTTATGCACTATTCCAATCCACTTCCTTTCTTCTTCAGAGGTACCCATTATCCTAAATTTTGCATTAAATTTTGCAATTCCTTAGAATATTATCATGTATATTAGTGCCCCTGAACACTTTTTTCATTTTACAGACTTTTAACTTTATAAAATGCAAATCATTATGCATTCTTCAACATACTTTTGTTTTTTTCATGAACATTTGTTCTGAGATTTTTGCATGATGGTACTTAAAGCTAAAATCCATTCATTTTTACTGCTGGGGAGTTTTCCATTGTATGAAGTTACTAATTTATTATCCTTTCTCCTGTTTCCAGTTATTTGCTAATACAAAAGGGAGTACTATTAACACTTTTGTAGATGTCTCCTGGTGCACATATGCAATAGATCTTCTAAGGTAAATACCTAGGGGTGGAATTGCTATTTCATCAATATGCACATCTTCAAATTTACTTGAAAAAGTCTGTCATAGCTTGTGTTCCTGAGAAGTAGACCCTGAGATGAGGAGTCAATTATGAGTAACTTATCTGGGAAGTGATCCCAGAAGGAAGTGAGATAAGGAAGGGAAGGCAGCCAATAAAGTGTGAATTTTCAAGCAAATTACCATTGTGGGCAACTGGCGCTTAATTTTACTAAGAAACTATGATAACCAGTGTAGAATGTGGTTGAAACTCAGAGATATTCAACCTTAAGTGTGAGGGAACTAGAGTATTTATACATTAACTCACCTGTTATTGGTTGAAGGCTGTTCCTAGAGCCATTAATTCTCTAGGACTTCTGGCCTGCCCTGCATGCATGCCTGGGGTGAGTGTGAGCAGAGAAAAGAGTCTCAGGTTAAAAATATGCAGATGACTTGTGGCTAAAAGCCAGTCTTACTTATACTATAATGGTAAGGCCAAGGAAGATAGTACAACATCTGCTAAATATTTTCTCTTTCTCCAAAGCATTGTATGGATTTACATAGCTACTAACATGTTAAAAATACTCAGGTTATAACACAGTGTCACCAACACTTGATATTACTAGACTATTTTTTCTATGTTCAATCTGTAGAAATGAAATGGTTTCTAACTCTTTAATTGCCATCATTGCATAAAGTTCTATTGGTCAGCACTGGTAAATTAATATTTTTAAGAAGGTTTTCTGTGAAAAGAAGGAAAGCAGTGGGGCAGTCAGGAGAAAAAGATGTAAAGATTTTAATTTAAAATATGTCTGTGTGCTTTTAAGGATGATCTAGTAAAATAGGAGAACTTATGATGTAGGTAAAATAGAGGAATCTTGGTGGAAAGATTTCCTTGATATATTAACAAAGATGGGATCTAGTGCAGCAACAGAGGTTTTGTTCCTGCTAGGAGCACAGGCAATTCACCTTCAACAATAGAAGTAAATTCCTCAGTCAGGCTATCTGGGCCTTGATTTTTCTTTTGGGGAAAGTTTTTAACTGCAAGTTCAATTTTAATTAATTTAGAGTTATTTAAGATATCTATTTCTTCTTGAGTGAACTTTGCTGGCTTGTCTCTTTTAAAGAATTGGTCCACTAATACAGGCATTTAGTACTATGAGTTTCCCTCTAGATACTACTACAGCTGAATCTTGAAAATTTTGCTACATTGTTTACATTTTCATTCAGTAAGAATATTTTTTAATATTAATTTAAATGTCTTTTTGACCCATGTCTATCTAGAATTGTGTTATTTGTCTCTAAATATTTGAGTATTTCCAGAGATCTTTCAGTTACTGATTTTACTACTAGTTACATTTTGCTTAAAGAATTATTTTGTATGATTTGAATCCTTTGGAATTATTGAGTCTTTCCCAGGAGCCTAAAAGAATGCATTTCTGTTTTAGGGAGAAGTATATATAAAGGTCAATTAAGTCAGGTTCATGAAAAGTGTGGTTCAAGTCTTTTATATTCTTATTGAGTTTCTGTTTTTTATTTTTTTAATCAGTTATTGAGAGATAGTGTTGAAATCTTTTACTGTAATTGTAAGTTCATTTATGTTTCCCTGTGGTTCTATCAGTTTTTGCTTTGTGCATTTTGAAGATGTTCTATTATGTGTTTAAATGTTTAGGATGATTATGTCCTCTAGACAAAACGATCCCTTTGTCATTATGAAATGACTCTGTATTCTTGATAATATTCTTTGCTATGAAATTATCTTGTATAATACTAAAATAGCCACTCTAGCTATCTTTGGATCACTGATTAGTGTTAACTTTGTATATCCTTTTCCATTATTTTACTTTTAGCTGTGGAAAAATCAAATTTTCCTTGTATTTCTCAGTGTTCCTAGAAAATTCTGACTTTCTGAGCTATGGAAATTGATATACTATAATAAAGCATGTTTTCTTTCATTTTCCCAGTAACTTTTGCTCTTCACAGGGCATTTATATTAAACCTGAAGCCACTTGCTTTCTTCACGATAGAGGCATTTGCTTCTTTTTGGAAGATTAAAAAACCAAGAAACCCGCCCACCCCCAAAACACACAGACACACAGACACACATGCACACACACACTTCCCCTTAACTCCCCTGTAGCCAAATGCTTACATTCCAGAGTACTGGGTTAAGGGACAAATTTTGAAAGTAAATTCCATAGGGATGTAGGGACATGTCTCCCTATGTGTTTATATTTCAAAGGGGGATAAAACTCTGGGTTGTAAGCTTAGAGGATGATTTAGAGACATTTATCTATATTACAAAGGGTAAGAACCCAGGATCTTCCCCTTTCTCTTCCAGAAGAGAATTTTTGTTTACATTAGGGAGCAAAGGCTTCTTTTCTTTTATCAGGAGGGGACTGGGAAACAATTACTCTTCTGTTATATAAACTCCCAGATTAATATTTGCATTGTCTACTTCCTGTAGTTTGATCCCACCATTCAAATAGGATTATTCATCTGGCTCTCACCATGTCACGTGCCTAGTACTAGGAATGAGGGATCAACTTGATAAAGCTCTGGTCTCTGACTCAGATACCTACAGTTTCTGCTAGTATCTATCTATCTTTCTGTCTGTCTGTCTGTTTAGCTATATCTATCTATCTATCTATCCATCCATCCATCCAACTAGTATATAATCTTGTAAGTAGTAACATCTCAGTTCCTTCACAACTTCTGATTTTACACTAATCTATTTGTTTCTCTATTTAATCTGGCTTTCTTTTATGCAGCATATAGTTGGGTCTTGCTTTCTCATCTAATCTGATAATTATTGTTTATGTCATTGTCATGGTATCATTTTTTTTCCATCTAAAGCGCTTCCATTAACTTTTTTTTATAGTGCAATTTTGATGGTGTTGAATTTCTTCAGCATTTGTATGTGTGAAAAGTATTTATCTCATCTTCATTTTTGAAAAATATTTCCTCATGTTGTAAAATTATAAATTGACAGATTTCTTTCCATTATTTAAAGATGTTGTTTTAATATCTTCTATCTAGCACTTTTTCCTGCCAAAACACTGCTGTCACCCTTATCTGTATTCTCTGTATATATCCTTTTTTCTTGAACTACTATTAAGATATTACTTTTCTTCCTCTGGTTTTAAACATTTTGCTTGTGATATACCTTAGTGTAGTTTCCTTCTTGTTTCTTTTCATTGGTTTTGTTTAGTGTCTTCATCTGTGGCTTTACAGTTTTTATCAAATTTGGGGGGAAATCTCCCATAATTTCTTCATTTTTTTTTTATTTTTCATCATTGCACCTTTTTTGCCTCACCCGACTCCAATTACATATACATTAGATTGCCTGATATTGTCACACAGTTCCTCTGTTCACTTTTTTTTTTTTTGGTCATTCTTTTTTTTCTCTGTTTTATTTTGGATAGTATCTTTTCATATGTGTTGAGGGTCACTAATCTTTGTTCTTTTTTTTTTTTTTCTGCAGTATCTTATATACTGTCAACACATCTAAAGAACTTTTTTTCTCTCAGATATTGTAGTTTTCATCACTGGAAGTTGGATTTGGGTTCTCTTTTGTATCTTCCTTTTCTCTATTTCATGTGTTAATCTTTCCTCTAGCTTCTTAAAGATTTAGTATACACTTATAATGACTCTTGTACAGCCATGTCTACTAATTACATCATTTGTGTCATTTCTGGGTCTGTTTCAATTAACTGATTATTCTTCTCACTATGGGTTGCATTTTCTTATTTGCATTCTGGATAATTTCTGAATCCTGGACAATATGAAGTTATTGGCTGCTGGATTTTTTTTTTTTTTACTCTAATAAATATTCTTAGGCTTCATTCTAGCATGCAGTTAAGTTACTTGGAAACAGTTTGATCCTTTCAGGTCTTGTTTTTAAGCATTGTGAGATAAGAGCAACATGCAGTTAATGACTAATTTTCCTTATAGTTAAGGCACTACCCTTCTGAGTACTCTACCCAATGCCCTGTAAGTCTTTCCAATCTGACTGGTAGGAACTGGTATTATTTCTGGCTCTGTGTGAGTTCTGGACATTTTTCTCTTTAATGATTTTGAGTGGTTCTTTCTTTGGGCAATATTTTCCCCAAATGTATATAAATACTCAGCTTAAGACTCCAGGGGGCTACTCTGCAGATTCTCAGAGTCCTCTATCTATGCGGCTCACTCTTTGGTACTCTACACTGTGAACTCTAGACTTTTTGGGTTCTCAGGACCCTCAGCTTCAGTTCCTCAACTCTTATCTCTTCCTGGGTCTCCTATCTTTGCCCCAGCTGGAAACTTTCTTTAGACAGGAAACTAGGCAATCATAGAGCTTACCTCATTTGCTTCCTGTCTCTCAGGGATCACTATCCTTAATTCCCTGATGTCCATAGGCTTAAAAGCTATACTCTTCTTTTATGTATTTTGTCTATTTTTTCAGTTGTTTCAAGTAGGAGTGTAAAGTCAGTCTCTGTTACTCTAGCTTGCCTGGGAGTTAAAAATCAATGCCCAATTTTTAATAAATATTTTCATGTAAGTTAAGTTCATGTAATGTATATGACATATGGAATATGATATAGAGGTCTCTGTTAATATACATTTCCCTTAAAAGTAGCAGAACATGACTTTAGATGATCAAGTCCTTCTGTTCCCTTTCAGTGGTAACTCTCTGATTGGTTATTTTGAGCCATCACTATGTTTTAATATGAGACCAAAGACTATTTAGGCAGAATGAATTGATGATGACTAAAAGGTCATTTTGTTTTTTGAAGACTCTTCTCTTCTGGCTTAATAACCAATTGCATTTTTGCAATACTGTGGAATATTTTTAGTACACAATAAAGAAAGCTAAAACTGTGATAAGAATTTTCAGACCTGGTACTGTAAAATTATATTCCAAATGAAAGTAAAGTTTGGCATTAAACAGAAATATCATATTCCTTATGTTGCTTTATAACACATGCAGTATAATTTTTTTAAATATGTTGGCCCAAGTATAATCATATATAACTGACCCTTCTACCAGGCACTGCTGCAAATTATCTTTGAAGAAAAGAACTGAATAATAGAAGATATGCTAAGGTGATATGTTTTCTTTTTAGAAAAGAGAGCATAAACAAATTTACTCTGAAGTTTAAAAATAAAAGTTAAATAATTATTTATTTGGTTATACTTTTCTCATAGATCAAGTAATAGGGCTCTATCTTCTCTCTTAATGTATAATCAAATCAATGATGTAAGGTTAGTTTGGATGATAAATCTAATTTAAGGAAATGACTGATTTACAAAACGTATTTTAAAAATACTTTTAAAATTTTGCCTTAAGGAACTTCCTTTGAAAAGCAGTCCTTCAGTAACACACCCAATATTTATTTTAAAAGTCTTATAAATTAGGGTAGTACATTACATGGTTTAAGCATTTATATGAAACTTTTATATTCAGGGGGAAAAAAACCCTTCAAGCAAACATTAAATTCTAAATTAGAGAGATGTAGTTCATTTGAGGTTTAACGGCAGATAATTGAGCCTTGAGCCACTGCTAATTTTATTAATTTGGAAAAATACTTATCCAGCCTTAAGTGAATTAGTTATAAATATCCAGGACAAACAGTTTGACAGACCACTTTAATAAATTAATATGAAAAAATTCTACCTGATAAATAATTTTACACATCATCCATTAGTATTATGCTTATTAAAAGGAAAAATTAAATCACAATATTCAAGAGTACATTTTTTGAAACAAGAAATCAAGAAAAAACAAACTCACATCAGAGCCATATCCCTAGGAATCATTGCATATCCCACAATCCAGGGTTTCTTATCTGCAGAAACACAGGGCAATGAATCTGTTATTCTCTGGAGGCAAAAAATATTTGATAAATGTTCGCATCAATTGATTCCACAAATTAACTACTAATCCAGAGCTTTTGATTATTATTACTACTAATCAATTTATTTGATAGCAAGCTTTCACCAGATTGTAAATTAAAAATTGCTTACATTTTTCTGGGTTGGCTTAATTAACAGATTTATCCTAGTTGTGAGAAAACAAGATCTTCACTTTTAATTTCCTCTTGACCCACTTTCTTTCTCCAAGGGGCCTCCTTCAGAGGTTCTTCAGAAAGAGAAAATTAAAATGCTGTCAACAGATTAGAACACTAGTTAGCCCAAAGGAATTTTTTCCAGAGTCTCCATGCTATGTGGAGCCATTTTAGGACTGCTTTCATGGGGAAAATCTTCCAGATCGCCAGGTTGTGCTTCAAGCTAACACATGCAGATGAACATTGTCTTTTGCTCCAGGTCAAAACACTGACATCTTTGTTGCTGACTGCATTATCTGCTGGAGAACCAGAGGCTCTGACAAACAAGCTGACTCTGTGGTTGTTTGTTCTTGTGGCTACCCACCTTTATTTTCATGGAAGGCAGACAAAAAACAAAATGTTATCAGCCTAAAAAGTTGTATTAAATTGTCAAAGTCACCTGTCTTCAGGAGGACTGAGATTTTAGTGACCAATAACTGTGGATCTGTTTCTATCATTTATAACCATCACAGAGCTATTTTTGCCTTATTCTGTCATTTGAATCAGCAGAGCCTAAGGATTTGTTTGATGAGTACAAATGACATTTAGAAATTATAACTCGTCAACATATATTCATAGTTTTATGTGCAATATAGTGAATGCATATTCACTTTCATCATAAATATTAATTTTCCACATAATTTTAGACAGATGATACTTGGGACCCTTGAACTAAACATTTGGAAACCTTGCCATAGGCTTATCTCTGAAATCTGAAACATAAATATGAAAGGAATTACCATTAGAACTAAGAAATTTTAAAAAATACACCTTTCTAGACTTTTCCACAGTGCTCCTGTGTATGACCCAGTGTTCACTAATTAGACAAGAAGCTCCTTCACAAATATTTCCTAGATTAGCTCATCTCTATTTTTGCCTTTTGCTGAGATAACTGAGGGATAATGTCCTTAAGTTTCTGAGATGCTCTTCGGTTTAACTGAAGGGATCTGTGTGTCACATCCTTAATATCTTCAAAGAACACTTTATGAAAATAAATACTCTGATGATACAAATTGTCATCCTACAATTCTGTAGGTCGGAAGTCTGACAGAGGTCTATTGGGACAAAATTCAAGGCGATGGATGGACTGTGTTCCTTTATGGAGGTTCTAAGGGAGAATCCATGTCTTTGCCTTTTTCAGCTTTTACTGTCCGCAACTTTCCTTGGCATATGGCTCCTTCCTTCATCTTACAGTCAATATTGGATATAGTTCAGGATGCAGTGACTTCCACTATGATTGGAGAACCAATACATCCAGAAAGAGATTTTTAGTTAACAATACAAATAAGACTTGGGCTAAGGAAATGAAGTTACAAAAAATTTCAGGAAGAGGCAATTATTATGACACTTTGGATCAGGAACCTATAGGACTTAGTGATTGATTTAATATAGTGTGAAGGAGAGGAATGAGTAAGACCAGAATTTAGCACACTTATGTTGCCATTAACAATAAACAAGGTCATAAAGGATAACAGATTTAGAATGAGATGAGTGCATTTTTTCATTTTAAAGTGACAGCAAACCACCAGCAGGCATTTGGATAAATAGTACATTTTAACATTCAAAAGGAATACAACAAAAAATGAGAATCCCCACATTTTTAATACCATGATGACACAAAAGTAATCTATTTGACTGTATTAACCCACAGTAGAATGTTAAAATATTTTTGAATTGTAAACTGCAAGGCAACTTTGCAGGAGCTAGTCATATTTCTTCAGAATGAATCATATTATACACGTTGAATCTTGAATCCCTAAAGGATTACTGTCGTGGATGAAAGCATCAGTAAGTTCCCAAACTTAAATTTAAATTAAGTTTTAAATTAAATCCCAAATTTAAATTAAATATGATAAACACATATCAAAAATATTTAGAATTAGGCCTCAACAAATCTATTCTTGATATAAAGGGTTAAATTTTATTAATTTAGAAATATAAACACCTAAAGAATTTTTCCTGAATGTTTAATATGAGTATACCTATTAAAACAAGATCATTCTGTTACTTAATTTTACCCAAATATTAATATCAAAGTATTATCATGTTAAAAAATGTATAAGCCCCTGAATCTAGCCATGTTACATGGCACAAAGTTAGATTCCTACTTTATAAAATAATGATGAAGCATATTGCTTAAAAAAAAAAAAAGTCTTATTTACCATTGTACTGTATTAAATTGTGCTTATCCCTTTAGCATAAGATAGGGAAAGTGGGGAAAATCTTATGAATACCTTTATTTGTACATCCAATCTCCTGGAAGGAATCCTCAGAAATACTACAAATATAGTAAAAAAACCAAAAAAAACCAAAACAAAAAAAAAACAAGAGTTTATTTGTTTTTGAAAAAAATCCTCAAAATATTCATGAAGACAGGTTACTTTTTCAATATTTTTCTTAAATACTTTTTATCTGCTCTCATCAAATTTATAATAGATAATTTTCCATTTGCCAAAGGATCATAATCTGAAGCTACAAAATAGGACAGAGAGTACAGAAAAACATTTATATTCTCATTTTTTTATGGTGTGGGTGAGGTGGTAGGGAATGAAGGATGTGTAAGGGAAACAGTGAAGAAAATAGAATGATTAGTTCTGAATTACAGTTTGGTAGGCCACTTCATCTTAGTTATATTTTTCAAATCATGTTTTATATGTGACAGTATAATTGTATTTCCTACTTAAAACATTCCTTTCTGAAATTCATTACCTCTAAGGGGTATGAATATCAACCTGAAATTAGTATTGAATTATGTATTTTTAATTTAATAAAGGTATCTTTTTCAAATGCTAATACCCACTTTTGAATTGAAAATGATTTCATGGAAAAAAGTTTTCATTTTTATTCCCAATTTTCATTAACTAGAGATAAAATTTACTTGAATTGAATGTAAGAATATTGATCAGCTTCTTTTAGTTTTTGCTTATATGGAATAGATGAGCTAAATCTTTTTTCATTTTACCACTTAGTCACTAATAAGTCAAGAACAAGAGGATTAGTGTAATTGCATTAAGATACATAGCACAATGAAAGGTTTGTAGCATATTTCCACTTGCATGTGGAATTAGCAGAGCAATGAGAGTGATACATAGATGCCTATTGGTAGAAATGAAACACCTTATGAATGTCAGCAATAATTTCATTATTTATTTATTTATTTATTTACATTTATTTTTAAATTTTTTAAAATTTTATAACGGAGTATAGTTGATTAACAATGTTGTGTTAGTTTCTGGTATACAGCAAAGTGATTCAGTTATACATATACATGTATCCTTTTTCAAATTATTTTCCCATTTAGGTGATTACAGAATACTGAATAGAGTTCCCTGTGCTATACAGTAGGTGCTTGTTGGTTATCTGTTTAAAATATAGCAATGTGTACATGTCAATCCCAAACTCTCAATCTTTCCCTCCCCCATCTCTTCCCCCCAGTAACAATAAATTCATTCTCTAAGTCTGTGATTCTGTTTCTATTTTGTAAATAATTTCATTTGCATCATTTTTTTTTTTAGATTATGCATATAAGCGATATATATTTGTCTTTCTCTGTCTGACTTACTTCACTTAGTTTGATAATCTTCAGGTCCATCCATGTTGCTGCAAATGGCATTTTTTCATTATTTTAATGGCTGAGTAGTATTCCATTGTATATATGTACCATATCTTCTTTATCCATTCATCTGTCCATGGACATTTAGGTTGCTTCCATGTCTTGGCTATTGTAAACAGTGCTGCAATGAACAATGCGGTGCATGTATACTTTCGAACCAAGTTTTACTCCGGATATATGCCCAGGAGTGGGATTACTGTATCATATGATAGCTATATTTTTTAGTTTTTTAAGGAACCTCCATACTGTTCTCCATAGTGGCTATACCAATTTACATTCCCACTAACAGTGTAGGAGAGTTCCCTTTTCTCCACACCCTCTCCAGCATTTATTGTTTGTAGATTATTTGATGATCGCCATTCTGACCGGTGTGAGGTGATACCTCATTGTAGTTTTGGTTTGCATTTCTCTAATGATTAGTGATGTTGAGCAGCTTTTCATGTGCCTCTTGGCCATCCAAATGTCTTCTTTGGAGAAATATCTATTTAGGTCTTCTGCCTATTTTTTGATTGGGTTGTTTGTTTTTATGGTATTGAGCTGCATGAGCTGTTCATAAATTTTGGAGACTAATCCCCTGTCGGTCGTTTCATTTGCAAATATTTTCTCACATCCTGTGGGTTGTTTTTTCGTTTTGTTTATGGTTTCCTTTCCTGTGCAAAAGCTTTTGAATTTATTTAGGTCCCATTTGTTTATTTTTGTTTTTATTTCCATTACTCTGGGAGATGGATCAAAAAAGATATTGCTGCGTTTTATGTCAGAGAGTGTTCTGCCTATGTTTTCCTCTAAGAGTTTTATAGTATCCAACCTTACATTTAGGTCTTTAATTCATTTTGAGTTTATTTTTCTGTGTGGTGTTAAAGAATGTTCTAATTTCGTTCTTTTACATGTAGCTGTCCAGTTTTCCCAGCACCATTTATTGAAGAGACTGTCTTTCCTCCATTGTATAGTCTTGCCTCCTTTGCTGTAGATTAATTGACCATAGATATGTGTGTTCATTTCTGGGCTTTCTATCCTGTTCCATCGATCTATGTTTCTTTTTTTGTGCCAATACTGTCTTGATGACTGCAGCTTTGTGGTATAGCTTGAAGTCAGAGAGCCTGGTTCCTCCAGCTCCATTTTTCTTCCTCAAGATTCCAGCAATAATTTTAGATGTACATTAAGGAAAAACATGTTGACTGTAAGAATAACAAAATTATGGGTGTAAAAAGCCTCGAATGAGTGTTATTAAAAAATTTCCTCCAGATTGGGATTGACATATACACACTACTGTATATAAAATAGATAACTAATAAGAGCCTACTGTACAGCACAGGGAACTCTACTCAATACTCTGTAATGGCCTGTAAGGAAAAAGATTCTAAAAAAGAGTGGATATATGTATATGTATAACTGATTCACTTTGCTGTATACCTGAAACTAATACAGCATTTTAAATCAACTATATCCCAATTAAAAAAAAAATTTCCCCTAGACATGTTAGTCTAGATGGCAAATTCAAAGAACTGTAAAATCACTGTAAAGAGGTAATTAGCTAGGAAGACAGGAGGTTGTAGTTAGAGAGAATTTTTCTTAAAATTGAGATTATGCAGTCAATGATATGTTCAAGGGAGTGAGCAGATGAGAAATGCTAAAGTGTAAGATCATTAGAATAGATGGTTCCCTCTTCTTCAATCCTCCTCATCCCTTCTCTTTATAATTTCTACTTATCCTGACACAAATACCTCATCATTTCTCACCTGGATTGAGCAATAATATCCACATTAATTTGTCCGGGTTCAGTCTCAAAACTCTTATGCATCATCCATATTTCTTCCATAGAGATATATACTTCAAGGAATGGTTCAATTTTCTCTACATTTTCATATTTGTAGGGATAGAGTTGTTCGTAGTATTTTTTTAAAACATCTTTATTGGAGTATAATTGCTTTACAATGTTGTGTTAGTTTCTGCTTTATAACGAGGTGAATTAGCTATACATATACATATATACCCATATCTCTCCCCTCTTGCGTTTCCCTCCCTCCCTCCGTATCCCACCCCTCTAGGTGGTCAAAAAGCACCGAGCTGAGCTCCCTGTGCTATGGGGCTACTTCCCACTAGCTATCGGTTTTATATTTCGTAGTGTATATATGTACATGCCACTCTCTCACTTTGTCCCAGCTTACCCTGCCCCCTCCCCGTGTCCTCAGGTCCATTCTCCAGTAGGTCTGCATCTTTATTCCCATCCTGCCCCTACTTTTTTTTTTTTTAGATACCATATATAGGTCTTAGCATACGGTATTTGTTCTTCTCTTTCTGACTTACTTCACTCTGTATGACAGACTCTAGGTCCATCCACCTCACTACAAATAACTCAATTTCGTTTCTTTTTATGGCTGAGTAATATTCCATTGTATATATGTGCCATATCTTCTTTATCCATTCATCTGTCCATGGACACTTAGGTTGCTTCCACGTCCTGGCTATGTAAATAGAGCTGAAATGAACATTGTGGTACATGACTCTTTTTGCATTATGGTTTTCTCAGGGTATATGCCCAGTAGTGGGATTGCTGGGTCGTATGGTAGTTCTATTTTTAGTTTTTTAAGGAACTTCCATACTGTTCTCCATAGTGGCTGTATCACTTTACATTCCCACCAACAGTGCAAGAGGGTTCCCTTTTGTCCACTCCCTCTCCAGGATTAATTGTAAGTAGATTATCTGATGATTGCCATTCTGATTGGTGTGAGGTAGTTTTGATTTGCATTTCTCTAATGATTAATGATGTTGAGCATTCTTTCATGTGTTTGTTGGCAATCTGTATATCTTCTTTGGAGAAATGTCTATTTAGGTCTTCTACCCATTTTTGGATTGAGTTGTTTGTTTTATTTGAAATTGAGCTGCATGAGCTGCTTGTAAATTTTGGAGATTAATCCTTTGTCAGTTGCTTCATTTGCAAATATTTTCACTCATCCTGAGGGTTGTCTTTTAGTCTTGTTTATGGTTTCCTTTGCTGTGCAAAAGCTTTTAAGTTTCATTAGGTCCCATTTGTTTATTTTTATTTCCATTTCTCTAGGAGGTGGGTCAAAAAGGATCTTGCTGTGATTTATGTCATAGAGTGTTCTGCCTATGTTTTCCTCTAAGAGTCTGATAGTATCTGGCCTTACATTTATGTCTTTAATCCATTTTAAGTTTATTTTTGTGTATGGTGTTAGGGAGTGTTCTAATTTCATTCTTTTACATGTAGCTGTCCAGTTTTCCCAGCACCACTATTGAAGAGGCTGTCTTTTCTCCACTGTATATGCTTGCCTCCTTTATCAAAAATAAGGTGACCATATGTGCGTGGGTTTATCTCTGGGTTTTCTATCCTGTTCCATTGATCTATATTTCTGTTTTTGTGCCAGTAGCATACTGTCTTGATTACTGTAGTTTTGTAGTATAGTCTGAAGTCCAGGAGCCTGATTCCTCCAGCTCCATGTTTCGTTCTCAAGATTGCTTTGGCTATTCGGGGTCTTTTGTGTTTCCATACAAATTGTGAAAGTTTTTGTTCTAGTTCTGTGAAAAATGCCATTGGTAGTTTGATAGGGATTGCATTTTATCTGTAGATTTCATTGGGTAGTATAGTCGTTTCACAATGTTGATTTTTCCAATCCAAGAACATGGTCTATGTCTCCATCTGTTTGTATCCTCTTTAATTTCTTTCATCAGTGTCTTATAGTTTTCTGCATACAGGTCTTTTGTCTCCTTTGGTAGGTTTATTCCTAGTTATTTTATTCTTTTTGTTGCAATGGTAAATGGAAGTGTTTCCTTAATTTCACTTTCAGATTTTTCATCACTAGTGTACAGGAATGCAAGAGATTTCTGTGCAATGATTTTGTATCCTGCTACTTTACCAAATTCATTGATTAGCTCTAGTAGTTTTCTGGTAGCTTATTTAGGATTCTCTATGTATAGTATCATGTCATCTGCAAAGAGTGAAAGCTTTACCTCTTCTTTTCCGATTTGGATTCCTTTTATTTCTTTTTCTTCTTTAATTGCTGTGGGTAAAACTTCCAAAACAGTGTTGAATAACAGTGGTGAGAGTGGGCAACCTTGTCTTTTTCCTGATCTTTGTGGAAATAGTTTCAGTTTTTCACCATTGAGAATGATGTTTGCTGTGGGTTTGTCATATATGCGCTTTATTATGTTGAGGAAAGTTGCCTCTATGCCTACTTTCTGGAGGGTTTATATGATAAATGGATGTTGAATTTTATCGAAAGCTTTTTCTGCATCTATTGAGATGATCATATGGGTTTTATACTTCAATATGTTAATATCGTGTATCACATTGATTGATTTGCATATATTGAAGAATCCTTGCATTCCTGGGATAGACCCCACTTGATCATGGTGTATGATACTTTTAATGTGCTGTTGGACTCTGTTTGCTAGTATTTTGTTGAGGATTTTTGCATCTATGTTCATCAGTGATATTGGCCTGTCGTTTTCTTTCTTTGTGAGATCTTTGTCTGGTTTTGGTATCAGGGTGATGGTGGCCTGATAGAATGAGTTTGGGAGTGTTCCTCCCTCTGCTACATTTTGGAAGAGTTTGAGAAGGATAGGTGTTAGCTCTTCTCTAAATGTTTGATAGAATTTGCTTGTAAAGACATCTGGTCCTGAGCTTTTGTTTGTTGGAAGGCTTTTAATCACAATTTCAATCAGTGCTTGTGATTGGTCTGTTTATATTTTCTATTTCTTCCTGGTTCAGTCTTGGAAGGTTGTGCTTTTCTAAGAATTTGACCATTTCTTCCATGGTGTCCACTTTATTGGCATATAGTTGCTTGTAGTAATCTCTCATGAACCTTTGTATTTCTGCAGTGTCATTTGTTACTTCTCCTTTTTCATTTCTAAATTCTATTGATTTGAGTCTTCTCCCTTTTTTTCTTGATGAGTCTGGCTAATGGTTTATCAATTTTGTCTATCCTCTCAAAGAACCAGCTTTTAGTTTGATTGATCTTTGTTATTGTTTCCTTCATTTCTTTTTCATTTATTTCTTATCTGATCATTATGATTTCTTTCCTTCTGCTAACTTTGGGGTTTCTTCTTCTTCTTTCTCTAATTGCTTTAGGTGTAAGGTTAGGTTGTTTATTTGAGATGATTCTTGTTTCTTAAGGTAGGATTGTATTGCTATAAACTTCCCTCTTAGAACTGCTTTTGCTGCATCCCATAGGTTTTGGCTCATCGTGTTTAATTTGTCATTTGTTTCTAGGTATTTTTTGATTTCCTCTTTGATTTCTTCAGTGATCTCTTGGTTATTAAGTAGTGTATTATTTAGCCTCCATGTATTTATATTTTTTACACATTTTTTCCTGTAATTGATATCTAGTCTCATAGCATTGTGGTCAGAAGTTATACTTGATACAATTTCAATTTTCTTAAATTTACCAAGGCTTGATCTGTGACCCAAGATATGATCTATCATGTAGAATGTTCCATGAGCACTTGAGATGAAAGTGTATGCTGCTGTTTGTGAATGGAATGTCCTATAAATAACAATTATGTCCATCTTGTTTAATGTATCATTTAAAGCATGTGTTTCCTCATTTATTTTTATTTTGGATGATCTGTCCATTGGTGAAAGTGGGGTGTTAAAGTCCCCTACTGTGATTGTGTTACTGTTGATTTCCCCTTTTATGGCTGTTAGCATTTGCCTTATGTATTGAGGTGTTCCTATGTTGTGTGCATAAATATTTACAATTGTTATATCATCTTCTTGGATTGATCCCTTGATCATTATGTAGTGTCTTTCTTTGTCTCATGTAATAGTCTTTGCTTTAAAGTCTATTTTGTCTGATATGAGAATTGTTACTCCAGCTTTCTTTTGGTTTCCATTTGTATGGAATATCTTTTTACATCCCCTCACTTTGTTTGTATGTGTCCTTAGTTCTGAAGTGTGTCTCTCGTAGACAGCATATATACGGGTCTTGTTTTTGTATCCATTCAGCCAGTCTATGTCTTTTGTTTGGAGTACTTAATCCATTTCCATTTAAGGTAATTATCGATATGTATGTTCCTATTACCATTTTCTTAATTGTTTTTGGTTTGTTATTGTAGGTCTTTTCCTTCTCTTGTGTTTCCTGCCTAGAGAAGTTCCTTTAGCGTTTGTTGTAAGGGTAGTTTGGTGGTGCTGAATTCTCTTAGCTTTTGCTTTTCTGTAAACGTTTTAATTTCTCTGTGGACTCTGAATGAGATCCTTGCTGTGTAGAGTAATCTTGGTTGTAGATTTTTCCTTTTCATCACTTTAAATATTTCCTGCCACTCCCTTCTGGCTTGCAGCATTACTGCTGAAAGATCAGCTGTTAACCTTATGGGGATTCCCTTGTATGTTATTGTTGTCTTTCCTCTACTGCTTTTAATAGTTTTTCTTTGTATTTAATTTTTTATAGTTTGATTAATATGTGTCTTGGTGTGTTTCTCCTTGGATTTATCCTGTATGGGGCTCTCTGTTTCCTGGACTTGGTTGATTATTTCCTTTCCCATGTTAGTGAAGTTTTGAACTATAATCTCTTCAAATATTTTCTCAGTCCCTTTCTTTTTCTCTTCTTCTTCTGGGACTCCTATAATTCAAATGTTTGTGTGTTTAATGTTTTCCCAGTGGTCTCTGAGACTGTCCTCAATTATTTTCATTCTTTTTTCTTTATTCTGCTCTGTGGTAGTTATTTCCACCTTTCTGTCTTCCAGGTCACTTATCCGTTCTTCTGCCTCAGTTATTCTGCTATTGATTCCTTCTAGAGAATTTCTAATTTCATTTATTTTGTTGTTCATCACTGTTTGTTTGCTCTTTAGTTCTTCTAGGTCTTTGTTAAATGTTTCTTGTATTTTTTCCATTCTGTTTCCAAGATTTTGGATCATCTTTACTATCATTACTCTGAATTCTTTTTCAGGTAGGCTGCCTATTTCTTCTTCATTTGTTTGTTTTGGTGGGTTTTTACCTTGCTCCTTCATCTGCTGTGTGTTTCTCTTTCTTCTCATTTTGCTTAACTTACTGTGTTTGGGGTCTCCTTTTCACAGGCTGCAGGTTCGTAGTTCCGTTGTTTTTGGTATCTACCCCCAGTGGCTAAGGTTGATTCAATGGGTTGTGTAGGCTTCCTGGTGGAGGGTATTAGTGCCTGTGTTCTGGTGGATGAGGCGGGATCTTGTCTTTCTGGTGCACAAGTCTGCATCTGGTGGTGTGTTTTGGGGTGTCTGTGATCTTATTATGATTTTCGGCAGCCTCTCTTCTAATGGGTGGGGTTGTGTTCCTGTCTTGCTAGTTGTTTGGCATAGGGTGTCCATCAGTGTAGCTTGCTGGTCATTTAGTGAAGCTGGGTCTTGGCATTGAGATGGAGATCTCTGGGAGATTTTCGCCATTTGATAATATGTGGAGCTGGGAAGTCTCTGTTGGACCAATGTCCTGAACTCAGCTCTCCCACCTCAGAGGCACAGGCCTGATTCCCGGCTGTAGCACCAAGACCCGGTCATCCACATGGCTCAGAATAAAAGGGAAAAAAAGAAAGAAAGAAAAGAAAAGAAAGTTATTAAAATAAAAAATAGTTTTTAAAAGTAAAAAAATTTAAAAGTAATTTGAAAAAAAAAGAAAGAAAGAAGAGAGCAACCAAAGCAAAAAACACATCCACCAATGATAAGAAGTGTTAAAAACTATAGAAAAAAAAAACAAAAAACAAAAAAAAAACGGACAGACAGAACCATAGGACAAATGGTAAAAGCAAAACTATACAGACAAAATCACACCCAGAAACATACACATATACCATCACAAAAAGAGAAAAAGGAAAAAAATATATATATCATTGCTCCCAAAGTCCACCACCTCAATTTGTTATGATTCATTGTCTATTCAGGTATTCCACAGATGCAGGGTACATCAAGTTGATTGTGGAGATTTAATCCACTGCTCCTGAGGCTGCATGGGGAAATTTCCCTTTCTCCTCTTTGTTTGCACAGCTCCTGGTTTCAGCAATGGATTTGGCCCTGCCTCTGCATGTGGGTCACCTGAGAGGTTCTGTTCCCACTCAGAGAGGATGGGTTTAAAGTAGCAGGTGATTCGGGGGCTCTGGCTCACTCAGGCCATGAGGGGAGGGAGGGGTACAGATGCGGGGCGAGCCTGCAGCGGCAGAGGCCAGTGTGATGTTGCACCAGCCTGAGGCTCACTATGCGTTCTCCCGGGGAAGTTGCCCCTGCATCACGGGACCCTGGCAGTGGCGGGCTGCAAAGGCTTCTGGGATGGGAGGTGTGGATAGTGACCTGTGCTTGCACACAGGCTTCTTGGTGGCTGCAGTAGCAGCCTTAGCGTCTCATGACCATCTCTGGGGTCCACGCTGATGGCCGCGGCTCACGCCCTTCTCTGGAGCTCCTTTAAGCGGCACTATTTTTTTTTTTTTTTAAGCAGCGCTCTTAGTCCCCTCTCCTTGCGCACCGTGAAACAAAGAGGCAAGAAAAAGTCTCTTGCTCTTCGGCAGTTCCAGACCTTTTCCCAGACACACTCCCGGCTAGCTGTAGCGCACTAGCCCCCTTCAGGCTGTGTTCACGCTGGCAACCCCAGTCCTCTCCCCGGGATCCAGCCTCTGAAGCCCGAGCCTCAGCTCCCAGCCCCTGCCCGCCCCGGCGGGTGAGCAGACAAGCCTCTCGGGCTGGTGAGTGCTGGTCGGCACTGAGCCTCTGTGCGGGAGTCTCTCCACTTTGCCCTCTGCAACCCTGTTGCTGCGCTCTCCTCTGCGGCTCCGAAGCTTCCCGCCTCCACCACCCGCAGTCTCTGCCTGTGAAGGGGCTTCCTAGTGTGTGGAAACCTTTCCTCCCTCACAGCTCCCTCCCCGAGGTGCAAGTCCCATCCCTATTCTTTTGTCTCTGTTTTTTCTTTTGCCTTACCCAGGTACGTGGGGAATTTCTTGCCTTTTGGGAGGTCTGAGGTCTTCTGCCAGTGTTCAGTACATGTTCTGTAGGAGTTCTTCCACATGTAGATGTATTTCTGATGTATTTTTGGGGAGGAAGGTGATCTCCACTTCTTACTCTTCCACCATCTTGAAGCTCCTCTCTGACAAGACCCACTGTATTTAAAAAAAATATTCTCCTAATGTCCATGGGATCAGTAGTAATGATGATTCTTTCATTTTTTTATGTTGGCAATTTGTGTCTTCTCTCTTTCTTTCTGTGTTAGCCTCTATTTTGGGTTCTGCATTCAAATTCCAATGTGTGTATAAGGTGGGAGGTGCTTTCCCACACCAACAAGCAACATTTTTGACACCAGCTGGGTGTCTAACAATTCAGCTCAATTCTCATACTATCCACTCAGAGATGGAATTAGATTCACAGGTTGAGGGCTCAGTCCTGCAACACTGCTTCCACCACCACTCCCAACCCTCTCCCCTCTCCTCTCTCCTCCAACACACCCTTCAGATGCCAGTTGCGAGCACAGATTATCATCTGTGTTTCTGACCGACTGGCTATAGACTGTAGACCCCAACAACCCCCTCCTTTGCTTTCTGATGCCAGTAGCAAGTCTGTGTGCTTCTGACAAGCTGGCTATAAATAAGAGGTTCCCATGACCTCATCCTTGGGTTCGATTAATTTGCTAGAGCTAAGAGAACTTAGAACATTTTACTTACTAGATTACTGACTTATTATAAAAAGATGTAACTCAGGAAGAGCCAGATGGAAGTGATGCATAGGGCAAAGTATGGGTAGAGGGTGCCAGGATTCCATGCTCCCTCCTAGCACCACTCTCCCCAATCTCCACACGTTCACCAACCGGGAAGCTCTCCAAACCGCATCCTTTTGGGGTTTCATGGAGGCTTTATAACACAGGAATAATTGATTAAATCATTGGCCACTGGCAATCCTTTCAATCTCCAGCCTCTCCCCTCCCCAGAAGTTGAAGGGTGGGACTGAAAGGGGTTAGTTGCTAGGAGAACTAACCAACCCTGTCCTCAGGTGCTGTCCAACAGTCACCTCATTAACAAAACATACCTTTTTTATTTTCAACAGTTTTGGGAGCTGTGTGCCAGAAACAGGGATGAAGACCAAATGTATATTTCTTACTACTAATCACAATACCACAGTCTGGCTAGAGATTTATCAATTTTACTGATTTTTCAAAGAACCAGTTTTTTATTTAATTGATTTTCACTATCGTTTTGTGTTTTGAATTCCACTGCTTTCTGCAAAAAAATGTATTATTTCTTTTCTTCTGCTTCTTTTAGGCTTAATTTGCTTTTCTTTTTTCAGTTCCTGCATTAGAAACTTGGGTTATTGATTTTATAACTTTCTTCTTTTCTAATATAAACATTTATAAGTGTCTCTAAGCACTACTTTCACTGCATCCCAGAAATTATGGTTAAGTATATTTTCATTTTTATTTAGATCAAAATATTCTTAAAATTATTGTGAGGCTTTTTCTTTAACACATGTGTTAAAGTGTGTTGTTTGATCTACAAATATTTGGGGATATATAAACTACCTTTCTGTGACAGATTCCTAGGTTCACTTAATTGTGGTCTGAGAACATACTTTTTATGATTTCTATTCTTTTAAATATTGTTTTTTATGTCCCAGAATGTGGTCTATCTTGATGAATGTTCTATGTAAACATGAGAAGAATGTTTATTCTGCTGTTGTTGTGTGGAGCAACCTATAAATATTAGATGAAGTTGATTGAACTATTCAGGTCAAATGTATTTTGTAGAAGACCCCATTATTCGAATTTATCTGATATTTTTCTTATGATAAGAGTAGACTTAACAAGTCATTGGAAGGGAGATCACAGAGGTAAAGTATCATTTTCATCACATCATATCAAGGGTATATTCTATCAACAGAAATTCTGATAGTTAATCTTGACCTTTTTCAACTGGTTGAGGTGGTGTTTGTCCACTTTCTCCACTGTAAGTTATGCTCCACTCCAGTACTTTCTATATTGTACTCTTTGGAGGGAAATCACATGTGCAGCCATGCCTATAGGAGTCAGGAGTTATCTTCTTCCTTGAGGGTAGAATACCTACACAAATTATTTGGAATTCTTCTGAATGGGAGATTTTTCTCTTGTCCTTACTAACACACTTGGTCATTTATTCATATCACTATAAATTATTGATATTTATAGTATACTTTTGGTTTGAAATACTTTATTTTGTCACTCAGATAGTATCAGCTTTGGCTCTTGGTAGCTCTTTTAGCTGGTTATTGTTATTCTTTGACATACGCCGTTCCCCATCAGTGTAGGGTTTGTTTTTCGTTGTTGTTGTTGTTTTTGAGTACTTCCTATAAGATGCTTCTGGCTCATCTTGCATATTTCCTGCCCCAGTACTAGAATTAGCCTTTGCTCCAAGAAGCCCTGGCTCCTTTTCCTGGTGAATGATATGAGAAACCAATATCTGAGAGCTGCATGTGTTAATTGCTAAGGAGGTGTTTTCTTTTTAAGCCCTTTCAGCTGATGATATGTATTTATACTAACCTGTGTATATACTATTTCTAGAAATATTTCTATGTGTAACCATCTGTGTTTACTTCAAGCTAAGCATAAATTTATACTGATGTTTCCAACTCAAACACATAGATCACTCTAGCCACCTTATCCTGGTTGACTATAATTTTCCATTTCGACTGTGAGAAACTTGGCTCCTACCACCCACCAACCATCTAAATAATTGTTCAGTTCCAGCATACATGTACAGTATATCATATATGTTGTCCTGAAACCTTGTGGGAAACAACATTGTTAACTGGATTACAGTGCTTTATGTGCAATACTTCTCTCTGGCCTACCCCCTTCAGTGAAGTTATTTTATGTTTAAAATAGTGTTAGATTGTTTTGTCACATTGGACAGTACTTCCAGGTATTCCCCCAACCTCGTGAATGATTTTGTGAAAATTTCATATATTAAGGTTCATTCTTTGTGCTCTAAATTTCTATGGATTTTGACAAAAGCAATATGCCTTGCATCCACTATTACAGTAACATATAGTGATGTTTTACTGCCCTTTCAATACTATGTTCTTTACCTATTCACCCCTCCAACCTTCCCCTCAAACTCCTGTCAAACAATGATCATTCTACTTTCTCTGTAGTTTTCCCATTACTAGAATGTCATATAATTGGAATGACACAGTATGCAGCCTTTTCAGACTGGCTTCTTTCACTTGGAAATATACATTTACATTCTTCCATACCTCTTTGTGGACTGATAGCTCTTTTTTATTGCTGAATATTCCAATATTTTTGGGGTGTACCACAGTTTGTTATCCATTTACCTATTGAAGGATATCTTTGTTGCTCCCAGTTTTTGGTGATTTATAATAAAGCTGTTACATTTATTTGCCAATTTTTACATGGACATATATTTTCAAATAAATAGGATAAATACCTAGAAGTACAATTACTGGATTATATGATAAGATTATGGTTCACTTCACAAAAATCTGCCAAACTGTCTTCCAAAATGGTCATAACGTTTTGCATACCCACCTGTAATGAATGAGCGTTCCTGTTGCTTCATATCCTTGACAACATCTGGTATTGTTGTTTTTATTGTTTGCTTGTTTGTTTTTGGATTTTAGCCATTCTATTAGGTATGTAGTATTATCTCATTGTTGTTTTTCAATTCTCTGATTACAAATGATATTACGCATCTTTTCATATGGCTGTTTGCCATCTGTTTTTTTTTGGTGAGGTGTCTGTTCTGCTTAATTCTTAATTGAGTAGTTGGTTTTCTTACTGTTGAGGTTAAAAGATCTTTGTATATTTTGACTACACGTCAATTATCAGACAAACAATTTGCAAATATATTCTCCCAGTCTATAGCTTAGCTTTGATTCTCTTAACAGTGGTTTTTGTGAAACAGTTTCTAATTGTAATAAAGTCTAATCCATCAAAAATTTCTATCATGGACAGTGCTTTTGGCATTGTATATGAAAACTCATTACCAAACCCAAGGTCACTTAGATTTTCTCTTGTGTTATCTTCTAGAAGTTTTATACATTTGTGTTTCTTATTTAGGTCTATGATCTATTTTTAAAATACTTACAGTATTGAGTATAATATTATATCTGTTTAATCTAATAAAAAACATTGTATTTTTTTATTTTTATTTATTTTTTCTTATAATTAACTTTTATTGTATTTTTACAAAAGTATCAATTTGCAAGATTAGGAAAAAATAGGAGGTTTCCCCGCAGGTGGTTTGAGAATCACTGGGCTCAAGACCTGTATGAGAGCAGGATAAGATCCACAGTGGAAGGGAAATCCCAGAGATTCTGACCTGGGATTTTGCAGAAAGTTTGTAGGAAACTTCATGAAGATTGTAGACAATGGAAAACCTGGCTGGGGGCAGGAAAGTATGGTTCTCTCAGCAAGGATGAGGGTGAGTCTCCCTATAGTTGGGAATAAGTCCTCACCTGGGCGCAGCCCTCATAAGTACCAGTACACTTTTCTACAGCCAGACATTACTGTAGTTAAAACAAAACTTCTTATTTAAGTTTTTGATACTATTAATTCGATTTAGAGTTTCATATGGCATGTAAAGTCAAGGACAATGAGTTCCAAACTAGGAAATCAGGCAAAGAATGGACATGCAGCGCAACTCTCATCTGCAGTAATTATGGACTAAACTGTTTGGACCAACCTTCTCAATGAAAACAACTAAAAATGCTGGACAAAATAGTTTTTTTAAAAAACCTTAGAAGTATTGAATAGCTGACCAGATAGAAAGGAATTGCCAGGTCAAAATTGTAGGGAGTATAGGAATCTGGAAAGGTAAGAGAAGCAAAAAATTTTTGCCAATCAGGGCAATTTCAACTTGGTTTTCATGGCTTTCTAGTCTTTACAACTGTTATTTTCTTTCTCTCTCTCTTTCTCTCTCTCTGTCTCTTGAATTCTTTGGCTTCATTTGAGCATCTTATATAATTTCATTTCTCTCCTCTCTTGGCATATTGGTTATGCTTTTAAAAACTTTGCTATTGGTTGCCATAGATTTTGATATATCTATGAGATATCTATATTTTTTGATATATGTTTTTAAATTGAGATTAATTGCATACATATATATTTGAATTGTGTGCGTGCATATATTTATATATTTGAAGTGGTATACTGTTAACTGGAAATGCATTCTTTTAGATCAAGTAGTAATAAGAAAAATACTGTAACCTAACTTTATTAATTTCTTCTCTGATAATCTTTCTTTATGTAGATCCAAATTTCTGAATCCTATTATTTTCCATCATTGTTCCAAAGAAGATAAAAAAATATTTTTTTCATGACAGATTTGCTGGTGATAAATTATCTCTCTCAGTTTTTGTTTGAGAAAGTTTTTATTTCTCTTTCTCTTTTGAGGAATAATTTCACTGGACATAGACTTCTAGTTTGATGATTATTTTTTCCTTTCAACACTAAATATTTCACTGCTCTCTTTTTGCTAATGTAGTTCTGACAAGAAGTCCACTGTAATTGTTATCCTTGTACCTCGTAGGTAAGGTGTTTTTGTTTTTGTTTTGCCTTCTGACTACCATCAAGATTTTCTTTTTGTGTTTTGTTTACTGCAGTTTAAATGTGATATTCCTGGATGTAGATTTTTGGGTGTTCATCCCATTTAGTGTTCTCTGATCTTTCTAGAACTGGAATTTGGGATCTGCAACGAATTTTGGAATACTCTCACTGTTGTTTCTTCAAATATTTCTTCTCTTCCATTTACTTTTTCTTTTCCTTCTGGTATTCCAATTATGCATATGTTCCACCTATTGATATTGTCCCACAGTTCTTGGATATTCTGAGAGTTTTTCCATTATTTTTATGTTTTTCTCTTTGCACATCAATTTAGGAAGTTTCTATTGACTTTTCTTTAATATCATTGATTCTTTTCTCCACTATGTCGAGTCTATTGATGTGCCCACCAAAGGATTCTTTTCTTTTACAGAGTTTTTTCAATTTATAGTGTTACCTTTTGAATATTTCTTAGTTTCTATCTCTTATGTTACATTATTAATGTTTTTGAACATTGTCTGCTTTCCCCATTACAGTCCTTAACATATTAATCATAGTTATTTCAAATTTTCTGTCTAATAATTCTAAAATATCTGTCATATCTGAGTTTGATTTTGAGGCTTTGTTTCTTTAAACTATTTTTTCTTTTCTTTTAACAAGTTTTGTGATTTTTTTTTTGCTGAAACTCAGACATGACACACTGAGTAACAGAAACTGAAGGGAAAGGACTTTAGCATGAAGTTTTATATTAATCTGGTTAGAGCTGAGATGCATTTAATTTTTGCAGTAGCTGCAGGTGTCAGTGGCTTCAGTTTCCTCTAGTGTTCTTTTTTTGTCTCCCCTCTTGTCTTTTTCCTAAGAACTCCTTAGAGTCAGCTTTGCAGCTCATTCATTTGTAACCCATTTATTGTACTGGATCATTGTTGATGTGGTGGTAATATGTGGGGGAGTGGGAGCATTCTATAATCTTCTGATTAAATTACAGTCTTTTAGTGGTCGTATGTTCCTGAGCTATAACTTCTCAAGTGTCTCAAGGCTCTCCCACCCTTTTAAGTGAGACAGAAAGACCAGATATTGTTGGAGTTGGAAAATTTCCCCCCTACAGAGAAGGAATACAGTTGACCCTTGAACAATATGAGTTTGCACTGTGCCATTCCACTTAATATGAATTTTTTTCAATGAATATATTGGAAAATTATTTTGAGATTTGTGACAATTTGTAAAAACTCTTAGATGAACCACATAGCCTAGAAATATCAAAAAATTAAGAAAAATATATGTCATGAATGCATAAAGTATTTGTAGTTGCTAGTTTATTTTATCATTTAATACCATAAAATATACCCAAATCTATTATAAAAAGTTAAAATGTATCAAAATTTACACACAAACACTTACAGACCACACTTGGCACCATCTTCAGTTGAGAGAAATGTAAACAAATGTAAAGATGCAGTATTAAACCATACCTGCCTAAAATTAACTGTAGTATGTACTGTACTACTGTAATAATTTTGTAGCCATCTCCTGCTGCTGTTGCTGTGAACTCAAGTGTTGCAAGTATCCACCTAAAGTACCATGTGACACAAATCATCTCCATATGAGGAACTTATCTCTCCAGTAAATTATATATAGTAGCAAAGAATGTTCTCTCACAGTTCCTGAATACTTTACATTGTATTTAGTGCAATACCACAAACCTTAAATAACAACATGGAACCCATACAAAATGCCACTAGTGGTGCTGGAGGTGCTCCCAAGAAGCAGAGAAAAGTCATGACATTACACATATAAGAAAAATTTGAATTGCTTAATATATGTACTATTGATTGAAGTCTGCAGCTGTGGTTGCCCACCATTTCAAGATAAATGAATCCAGCATAAAACCATTGTAAAAAAGCATAAAAACCATTGTAAAAAGGCAAAAGAAAAATTCATGAAGCCATCACTACAGCTATGTCAGCAGACATGAAAACTTTGTACTTTTTTTTTTGAAAACCTTGTACTTTTTAAGAATTACCTTGTTCTTTTAAAGAATTACCTTTTTATCTTGTATTGCAAATGCAGTTTTTATGTGGGTGTAGGATTGCTATTCAGAAAGGCATAACTATAGACTCTAACATGATTCAGGAAAAAGTGAAGTCATTATGTATGATGACTTAAAGCAAAAGTAAAGTGAAGGATCTAAAGCTGGACAATTTAATGCCAGAAAAGGATGGTTTGATAATTTTAAAAAGAGCTTTGGCTTCAAAAAAAATGTCAGGACAACAAAAGCAGCTTCTGCTGACCAAGAGGCAGCAGACAAATTTGCAGACACCATTAAAAAAATCTTTAAGGAGAAAGAATATCTGTATGAACAGGTTTTTTTTTTTTTTTTTTTTTCCACACACACACACTGTATTTTATTTTTACAAGAGATAGATAGACTGACACCAAGCATTGTACATGGATGACCACAACAAAAGCAACAATGATTGCAATTACCAAACATGAAACACACTTATACTATGTCATAACATTGACATTCAGTCCAGTAATCCTCCACTGTAACAGCTCCTTTACTTTGCAGTGAAAATTGATTTGTATATTCTTTTCCTCTAAGTCCTTGTGGGATTTTTTTTTTTTTTTAATTCAGACAGAAAGTCACAAAAATTATACTCATCCTCATCAGTTCACTCAGTCCCATGTAATTAATTTCTTTTTTTTCATCTTGATCTTTTGTTAGCACTTTTGTGAGTTCATCAGTTTTTCATTAGAGTTCTGAAAATGCTTATTAATTCAGTTCAGCAGTACAGTCAGTTACCAGAAACCTGTACTTGCCAGAGTCTTTTCCATGAATTTCTTGAAGATGAAACTCTTTTATAGGAACATATTTGCAAAATCATCAGAGTACACCCAGAACTGTCTGTAAATGACAAAAGACTTAAAAATGACCATGGTTAAAGATTTGATGAAAGTTCATAATAATGCAGTTGACAAGAAAATTAGTTATTTCTGAGATATACATTTTAAAGTAATAACTAGGATTATTACTTATACCATTATACCAGAACATATAAGATTTTTAGACGTTTCCTGTAATGTCTGAAACATTTATATTAACATATTTCCATACATATTTCCATACAAATACAAATATAAGATTTTTAGAAATTTCATGTAATGTCTGAAACATTTATATTAACATATTTCCATACATATTTCCATACAAATACAAATATAAGATTTTTAGAAATTTCATGTAATGTCTGAAACATTTATATTAACATATTTCCATACATATTTCCATACAAATACAAATATAAGATTTTTAGAAATTTCATGTACTGTCTGAAACATTTATATTAACATATTTCCATACATATTTCCATACAAATACAAATATAAGATTTTTAGAAATTTCATGTAATGTCTGAAACATTTATATTAACATATTTCCATACAAATAACCCAATGAAAGTTTAGTATTAGTTGTTTTGTTTGTTTTTTTTATACTGCAGGTTCTTATTAGGCATCAGTTTTATACACATCAGTGTATACATGTCAATCCCAATCGCCCAATTCAGCATATCACCATCCCCACCTCATCGCAGTTTTCCCCCCTTGGTGTCCATATGTCCATTCTCTACATCTGTGTCTCAACTTCTGCCCTGCAAACTGGCTCATCTGTACCATTTTTCTACGTTCCACATACATGCATTAACATACGATATTTGTTTTTCTCTTTCTGACTTACTTCACTCTGTATGACAGTCTCTAGATCCATCCACTTCTCAACAAATGACTCAATTTCGTTCCTTTTTATGGCTGAATAATATTCCATCGTATATATGTACCACAACTTCTTTATCCATTCGTCTGTTGATGGGCATTTAGGTTGCTTCCATGACCTGGCTATTGTAAATAGTGCTGCAATGAACATTCGGGTGCACGTGTCTTTTTGAATTACGGTTTTCTCTGGGTATATGCCCAGTAGTGGGATTGCTGGGTCATATGGTAATTCTATTTTTAGTTTTTTAAGGAACCTCCATATTGTTCTCCATAGTGGCTGTATCAATTTACATTCCCACCAACAGTGCAAGAGGGTTCCCTTTTCTCCACACCCTCTCCAGCATTTGTTGTTTGTAGATTTTCTGATGATGCCCATTCTAACAGGAGTGAGGTGATACCTCATTGTAGTTTTGATTTGCATTTCTCTAATAATTAGTGATGTTGAGCATCTTTTCATGTGCTTCGTGGCCGTCTGTATGTCTTCTTTGGAGAAATGTCTATTTAGGTCTTCTGCCCATTTTTGGATTGGGGTGTTTGTTTCTTTGATATTGAGCTGAATGAGCTGTTTATATATTTTGGAGATTAATCCTTTGTCCGTTGATTCATTTGCAAATATTTTCTCCCATTCTGAGGGTTGTCTTTTCGTCTTGTTTATGGTTTCCTTTGCTGTGCAAAAGCTTTGAAGTTTCATTAGGTCCCACTTGTTTATTTTTGTTTTTATTTCCATTACTCTAGGAGGTGGATCGAAAAAGATCTTGCTGTGATTTATGTCAAAGAGTGTTCTTCCTATGTTTTCCTCTAAGAGTTTTATAGTGTCCAGTCTTATATTTAGGTCTCTAATCCATTTTGAGTTTATTTTTGTGTATGGTGTTAGGGAGTATTCTAATTTCATTCTTTTACATGTGGCTGTCCAGTTTTCCCAGCACCACTTATTGAAGAGACTGTCTTTTCTCCATTGTATATCTTTGCCTCCTTTGTCATAGATTAGTTGACCATAGGTGCGTGGGTTAATCTCTGGGCTTTCTATCTTGTTCCATTGATCTATGTTTCTGTTTTTGTGCCAGTACCATATTGTCTTGATTACTGTAGCTTTGTAGTATAGTCTGAAGTCAGGGAGTCTGATTCCTCCAGCTCCATTTTTTTGCCTCAAGACTGCTTTGGCTATTCGGGGTCTTTTGTGTCTCCATACAAATTTTAAGATGATTTGTTCTAGCTCCGTAAAAAATGCCATTGGTAATTTGATAGGGATTGCATTGAATCTGTAGATTGCTTTGGGTAGTATACTCATTTTCACAATGTTGATTCTTCCAATCCAAGAACATGGTATATCTCTCCATCTGTTGGTATCATCTTTAATTTCTTTCATCAGTGTCTTATAGTTTTCTGCATACAGGTCTTTTGTCTCCCTAGGTAGGTTTATTCCTAGGTATTTTATTCTTTTTGTTGCAATGGTAAATGGGAGTGTTTCCATAATTTCTCTTTCAGATTTTTCATCATTAGTGTATAGGAATGCAAGAGATTTCTGTGCATTAATTTTGTAACCTGCAACTTTACCATATTCATTAATTAGCTCTAGCAGTTTTCTGGTGGCAGTTTTAGGATTCTCTATGTATAGTATCATGTCATCCGCAAACAGTGACAGTTTTACTTCTTCTTTTCCAATTTGTATTCCTTTTATTTCTTTTTCTTCTCTGATTGCCGTGGCTAGGACTTCCAGAACTATGTTGAATAATAGTGGTGAGAGTGGACATCCTTGTCTCGTTCCTGATCTTAGAGGAAATGCTTTCAGTTTTTCACCATTGAGAATGATGTTTGCTGTGGGTTTGTCATATATGGCCTTTATTATGTTGAGGTAGGTTCCCTCTATGCCCACTTTCTGGAGAGTTTTTATCAGAAATGGGTGTTGAATTTTGTCAAAAGCTTTTTCTGCATCTATTGAGATGATCATATGGTTTTTATTCTTCAATTTGTTAATATGGTGTATCACATTGATTGATTTGCGTATATTGAAGAATCCTTGCATCCCTGGGATAAATCCCACTTGATCGTGGTGTATGATCCTTTTAATGTGTTGTTGGATTCTGTTTGCTAGTATTTTGTTGAGGATTTTTGCATCTATATTCATCAGTGATATTGGTCTGTAATTTTCTTTTTTTGTAGTGTCTTTGTCTGGTTTTGGTATCAGGGTGATGGTGGCCTCATAGAATGAGTTTGGGAGAGTTCCTTCCTCTGCAATTTTTTGGAAGAGTTTGAGAAGGATGGGTGTTAGCTCTTCTCTAAATGTTTGATAGAATTCACCTGTGAAGCCATCTGGTCCTGGACTTTTGTTTGTTGGAAGATTTTTAATCACAGTTTCAATTTCATTACTTGTGATTGGTCTGTTGATATTTTCTGTTTCTTCCTGGTTCAGTCTTGGAAGTTTATACCTTTCTAAGAATTTGTCCATTTCTTCCAGGTTGTCCATTTTATTGGCATAGAGTTGCTTGTAGTAGTCTCTTAGGATGTTTTGTATTTCTGCGGTGTCTGTTGTAACTTCTCCTTTTTCATTTCTGATTTTATTGATTTGAGTCCTCTCCCTCTTTTTCTTGATGAGTCTGGCTAATGGCTTATCAATTTTGTTTATCTTCTCAAAGAACCAACTTTTAGTTTTATTGATCTTTGCTATTGTTTTCTTTGTTTCTATTTCATTTATTTCTGCTCTGATCTTTATGATTTCTTTCCTTCTGCTAACTTTGGGTTTTGTTTGTTCTTCTTTCTCTAGTCTCTTTAGGTGTAAAGTTAGATTGTTTACTTGAGATTTTTCTTGTTTCTTTAGGTAGGCTTGTATAGCTATAAACTTCCCTCTTAGAACCGCTTTTGCTGCATCCCATAGGTTTTTTTTTTTTTTTTTTTTTTTTATTTTATTTTTGGCTGTGTTGGGTCTTCGGTTCGTGCGAGGGCTTTCTCCAGTTGCGGCAAGCGGGGGCCACTCTTCATCGCGGTGCGGGGACCGCTCTTCATCGCGGTGCGCGGGCCTTTCTCTATCGCGGCCCCTCCCGTCGCGGGGCACAGGCTCCAGACGCGCAGGCTCAGCAATTGTGGCTCACGGGCCCAGCTGCTCCGTGGCATGTGGGATCTTCCCAGACCAGGGCTCGAACCCGTGTCCCCTGCATTAGCAGGCAGATTCTCAACCACTGCGCCACCAGGGAAGCCCCATCCCATAGGTTTTGGGTCGTCGTGTTTTCATTGTCATTTGTCTCTAGGTATTTTTTTATTTCCTGTTTGATTTCTTCAGTGATCTCTTGGTTATTTAGTAACGTATTGTTTAGCCTCCATGTGTTTGTCTTTTTTACGTTTTTTTCCCTGTAATTCATTTCTAATCTCATAGCGTTGTGGTCAGAAAAGATGCTTGATATGATTTCAATTTTCTTAAATTTACTGAGGCTTGATTTGTGACCCAAGATGTGATCTATCCTGGAGAATGTTCCGTGTGCACTTGAGAAGAACGTGTAATCTGCCGTTTTTGGATGGAATGTCCTATATATATCAATTAAATCTATCTGGTCTATTGTGTCATTTAAAGCTTCTGTTTCCTTATTTATTTTCATTTTGGATGATCTGTCCATTGGTGTAAGTGAGGTGTTAAAGTCCCCCACTATTATTGTGTTACTGTCGATTTCCTCTTTTATAGCTGTTAGCAGTTGCCTTATGTATTGAGGTGCTCCTATGTTGGGTGCATATATATTTATAATTGTTATATCTTCTTCTTGGATTGATCCCTGGATCATTATGTAGTGTCCTTCCTTGTCTCTTGTAACATTCTTTATTTTAAAGTCTATTTTATCTGATATGAGTATAGCTACTCCAGCTTTCTTTTGATTTCCATTTGCATGGAATATCTTTTTCCATCCCCTCACTTTCAGTCTGTATGTGTCCCTAGGTCTGAAGTGGGTCTCTTGTAGACAGCATATATATGGGTCTTGTTTTTGTATCCATTCAGCCAGTCTATGTCTTTTGGTTGGGGCATTTAATCCATTCACGTTTAAGGTAATTATCGATATGTATGTTCCTATGACCATTTTCTTAATTGTTTTGGGTTTGTTTTTGTAGGTCCTTTTCTTCTCTTGTGTTTCCCACTTAGAGAAGTTCCTTTAGCATTTGTTGTAGAGCTGGTTTGGTGGTGCTGAATTCTCTTAGCTTTTGCTTGTCTGTAAAGCTTTTGATTTCTCCATCAAATCTAAATGAGATCCTTGCTGGGTAGAGTAATCTTGGTTGTAGGTTCTTCCCTTTCATCACTTTAAGTATTTCATGCCACTCCCTTCTGGCTTGCAGCGTTTCTGCTGAGAAATCAGCTGTTAACCTTATGGGGGTTCCCTTGTATGTTATTTGTCGTTTTTCCCTTGCTGCTTTCAATAATTTTTCTTTGTCTTTAATTTTTGCCACTTTGATTACTATGTGTCTCGGCGTGTTTCTCCTTGGGTTTATTCTGTATGGGACTCTCTGCGCTTCCTGGACTTGGGTGGCTATTTCCTTTCCCATGTTAGGGAAGTTTTCGATTATAATCTCTTCAAATATTTTCTCTGGTCCTTTCTCTCTCTCTTCTCCTTCTGGGACCCCTATAATGCGAATGTTGTTGCGTTTAATGTTGTCCCAGAGGTCTCTTAGGCTGTCTTCATTTCTTTTTATTCTTTTCTCTTTAGTCTGTTCCACAGCAGTGAATTCCACCATTCTGTCTTCCAGGTCACTTATCCGTTCTTCTGCCTCAGTTATTCTGCTATTGATTCCTTCTAGTGTAGTTTTCATTTCAGTTATTGTATTGGTCATCTCTGTTTGTTTGTTCTTTAATTCTTCTAGGTCTTTGTTAATCATTTCTTGCATCTTCTCAATCTTTGCCTCCATTCTTATTCCGAGGTCCTGGATCATCTTCACTATCATTATTCTGAATTCTTTTTCTGGAAGGTTGCCTATCTCCACTTCATTTAGTTGTTTTTCTGGGGTTTTTTCTTGTTCCTTCATCTGGTACATAGCCCTCTGCCTTTTCATCTTCTCTGTCTTTCTGTAACTGTGGTTTTTGGTCCACAGGCTGCAGGATTGTAGTTTTTCTTGCTTCTGTTGTCTGCCCTCTGGTGGTTGAGGCTATCTAAGAGGCTTGATGGGAGGCTCTGGTGGTGGGTAGAGCTGACTGTTGCTGTGGCGGTCAGAGCTCAGTAAAACCTTAATCCACTTGACTGTTGATGGGTGGGGCTGGGTTCCCTCCCTGTTGCTGTGGCGATCAGAGCCCAGTAAAACCTTAATCCACTTGACTGTTGATGGGTGGGGCTGGGTTCCCTCCCTGTTGGTTGTTTTGCCTGAGGCAACCCAACACTGGAGCCTACCCGTGCTCTTTGGTGGGGTTAATGGCAGACTCTGGGAGGGCTCACGCCAAGGAGAACTTCCCAGGACCTCTGCTGCCAGTGTCCTTATCCCCACGGTGAAACAGAGCCACCACTCGCCTCTGCAGGAGACCCCCCAACACCAGCAGGTACGTCTGGTTCAGTCTCCCCCAGGGTCACTGCTCCTTCCCCTGGGTCCCGATGCACACATTACTTTGTGTGTGCCCTCCAAGAGTGGGGTCTCTGTTTCCCCCAGTCCTGTCACAGTCCTGCAATCAATTCCCACTAGACTTCAAAGTCTGATTCTCTAGGAATTCCTCCTCCCTTTGCCGGACCCCCAGGTTGGGAAGCCTGAGGTGGGGCTCAGAACCTTCACTCCAGTGGGTGGACTTCTGTGGTATAAGTGTTCGCCAGTCTGTGAGTCACCCACCCAGCAGTTATGGGATTTGATTTTACTCTGATTGCGCCCCTCCTACCGTCTCACTGTGGCTTCTCCTCTGTCCTTGGACGTGGGGTGTCCTCCTTGGTGAAGTCCAGGGTCTTCCTGTCAATGATTGTCCAGCAGCCAGTTGTGATTCTGGTGCTCTCGCAAGAGGGAGTGAGAGCACGTCCTTCTACTCCGCCATCTTGGTTAATCCTCCTGAACAGGTTTTTAATGCAGACAAAAGTGCCCTATTCTGGAAAAAAAAATCACAAAGGACATATATTAGTAAGGAAGAGAAGAAAGCACCAGGATTTCAGGCAGGAAGGAATAAGCTCACTCTACTATTTTGTGCAAATGCAGTGGGTTTATGATCAGGTCTGCCCTACCTATAAAACTGCTAACTCCCAAGACTTGAAGGGAAAAGATAAACACCAGTTTCCAGTCTTTTTGTTGTTCATCAAGAAGGCCTGGACAACGAGAAACCCTTTTCCTGGATTGGTTCCGCTAATGTCCCTGAAGTCAGGCAGTACCTTGCCAGTAAGAGACTGCCTTTTAAAGTTCTTTTGATATTAGACAATGCCCTGGCCACCAAGAACCCCATGAATGACATTGGAGTGGTCTACTTGTCCCCAAACACAATGTCTATAATTCAGCCTCTAGATCAGGGGATCATAAGGATCCTTAAGGCTCATTACACAGGCATGCTATGGAAAAGATTGTCAATGCTATGGAAGAGAATCCTGATAGAGAAAACACCATGAAAGTCTGGCAGGATTACACCGTTGAAATTGCCATCATTGTTTTAGAAAAACCCTGAAAGCCACCAAGCCCAAAACAATGAATTCCAGCTGGAGAAAACTGTCTAGATGTCATGCATGACTTTACAGGGTTTACAACAGAGCCGATCAAGGAAATCATGAAAGAGATTGTGGATATGGCAAAAAAAAAAAAGGTGGGAGGTGAAGGGTTTCAAGAGATGAATCTTAGAAATATTCAAGATCTAATAGACACCATAGCAGATGAATTAATGGAAGATGACTTGATGGACGTGAATTCTTCCAAGCCAGTGCCAGATGATGAGGAAGAATATGTAGAAGTAGTGCCAGAAAACAAACTAACATCATACAGTCTGGCAGAAGGATTCTGATTGTTCAAGATTGCTTTTGACTTCTTTTATGACATAGACACTTCTGTAATTGGAGCACTAAACTAAAGCAAATGGTAGAAAGATTCATTTTTAGAGAAAGGAAAATGCAAAAAAAGCGAGACAGAAATTAGGATGTATTTCCATAAAGTTACACTGATTGTGCCTGCCTCTCCTGCCTCTCCTTCCACTTCCTCCACATCTTCTGCCTCTGGCACCCCTGAAACAGCAAGAGCAACCCCTTCTCTTTCCTCTCCTCCTCACCCTACTCAACATGAAGATGATGAGGATGAAGGCCTTTATGATAATCCACTTGCACTTAATGAATAGTACGTAATCATCATGCCATACAGTTAATAAACTTATCCTTTGTGTATTTTGTATGAGTGTCTTCATGTGAAAATCTAGTAACTGTACAGCAAGAGCTATATAAGATGCTTTTGTATCATCATCATCATCACCTAAGTATCCATTGGGTAGAACATTGTTTGCCAGAGTCGTATTGAAGTGGATAGCCTATCCTTACATAGTCATAAGGTGAGTGATATTTAATATAAAATTAATAATGTATTGTTTTTATTATTGTTTTATAACTTTGCTTTCAATAAATTACATTACCATGCAGTGTGCCTCTCTATCTCCTAGAGAAACTGTATATCTGCGTATCATCATAGATAAGTGTTTTTTTAAAAAAAATACATAACAAATGTTTCTAACACTGTTTTGAAAATGATTGTAATACTGTATGCCATAAAATTTTTATAATGATTCATTCATTTAGTGTATAGGCTAGGATACCTTGAATCAGTGGTATCGATTACACTAGGTTCATTTGCCCAATAGGAAGCAAGCTAAAACACTGAGACACTGAGGTTTGCAGCAGAGAAGGAGTTCAATCACAAGGTAGCCAAGCAAGGAGACTGAAGAACAAATCTCAAATCTGCCTCCCCAAAGGCAAGGAATACAGGATATTTATGGGATAGAGTTGAGGCATGGGGAGCCTGGGGAAAGGTGATTGGAGATAAGAAAAATGTGAGGTAATCATCATTCTGTGAAGGTGTAACTAAGCTACATGCTTTCCATGGAACACGTGTTCAGAAAATGGCAGTATTAGCATGTTCTGAGGGTCGAGTTTTGGTACTCTGACATCAAAAGGTCACCAATCAGACACTCATTCATGCCTTGTTGGAGGATTGGTAGTCCCAACCAGTCTTAACCACCTTGAGCTCGAACTGGACACAGCTGACTCCAAGTTCCTAAAAAACAACTCGGGAAAACATTTTATTGTTTAGGCTATGGGATGCTTGGAGGTCATGCAAGTTTTCATAAAAACAATTAAAATGAACTTGATCAATGAAGACAGGTTACATTTCATTATTTATTAAACAAGTTACAGTTTAATGGATCTAACTGATGACTACCCTTGGTTTCAATAATGCTGCTTATTCGTTATCAATGCATTAATCGTTATACCTGTAAATAAATATACATTTTTTTACATTATCCCTTCATTTTTGATACCTAGTATTAGTAATATAACATATTACATATAACATTTATTGAATAATATAATGTATTACAGATAACATATATTACATATAACATTTACAGTATTTTGTATCATACAAGACAATGTTGATGTAGCTGACAAATGATTTATCTTGTAAACAGACTATGTAAAACTTCTGTATCAATAAATACAGTGCAGTACTATAAATGTATTTTTCTCTTCCTTATGATTTTCTTAATAACATTTTCTTTTCCCTAGTGTACTTTATTGTAAAAATACAGTATATAATACATATAACATATAAAATAGGTGTTAATTGACTGTTTATGTTATTGGTAAGGCTTCCAGTCTATAGTAAGCTATTAGTAGTTAAGTTTGGGGGGAGTCAAAAGTTATACGCAAATTTTTGATTGTGTGGGGCTGGGCTGTACAGATCTGATAGTCTTTTCTCCTAAAGAGTAGGCTCTATCATTGAGAAAGCTCTTGCCTATGTCAAAATCATTCCTTTGCCTTCCCGTTTCCTACAATGATGAGAGCATTTTTCTTGGCAGATCTTTGTGAAATCGTGGTGGAGCTCTGGGAGGTAAAACCCATATAAGTTTTGAGGCTCCCTAAGACTGTGGCACCTAGAAGGTTCTCAAATTTGCAATAGTACGATTTAGCTTCCAGAAATTCAAAATTGCTATGTCCGTTTTTGGACAGTTTATAGCCCCAGTGGCTTTTGTTTCTGGTAAGGATATCTCGATTGTATGTTTTGTATTCTCCTATCACTCCAGTTTTTAGGGTGCCACTTTGCTCTGCAATCTAAATTATCTGATAAGTACAAGAAAGTCATTGATTTTCAGTTTGTTCAGCTTAGTTTTTGTTGTTTTAAGGATGGAAGTGAAGACTTCCAAGCTTTTCATATGTCAGAGTCAAAACTAGAATTGGCTGTGATAAATATGTCTAAATACAAATTCCATGACTTTAATGTATCCATTTAAAATTCTTCAGTGACTCTCCATTGTGTACAATGTACACATGAAACTCCTTAATATAGTATATAGACCTTTTTAAGATTTGAGCCTTGATTACCTCTCCAGCTAATATTTTCACCCCTTAAGAGGTCGTCAAACTCTAACCTAATGTACAATTTACAATTCCTTGAATTGAATGGGCCATACTATCTCATGCCTATATAACAGAATTATATACTGTTTGTTTTTCTTCATACACTTCCACAATCTTCCCATTTGCCTACTTTTTATGCATCTTTCAACTCCAACAATATATTTCAGAGCCTCTAAACTTCCTTGACCTTCAAAGTTTTTTTCTATTATTTATTCCCATAGCATTGTATATATATTTCTATTAGAGCATTTATTTTGCTACTTGATTAGTTATTTTTTTCTTTTCTCCATGTCAAAGAATAAGGATCTTGAGGAGAGGCACTCTTAACTTTTAATCTCTGTATGAGAGCCGTTCCTGAATTACAGCAAATATATTCAAGAATATATTTTGAATGAACCAACTGAAGAAGAGATACATTTAATTTAGTTATGGGATTGGAGGGGATAAATAAGTAAAGAACAGGGATTTTGTCTTTTATTCCAAAGTCTAGAAAAATGTAAAGTACACAATTGGTCCTATATTCAAAAACATGTATTGACATGTATAAAAATATTTTTTGATTCTGTTTGCGAAGGGATGTTTCAACTTGAAAAATGAGTGAAAATTGAAGATCTCAATCTCGACACATTAAACTTACTGAAGATACTTATGTAATTATTTTCAAATCATGGTTTGGCATGATTTGCAAAAAAGGTCTGAAAACTCAAAGAAACTTCTTTATATTTTTCTCAATCTTTTTCCTAATTATTCTGGTAATTTTAGCAGTTTCTACATTGATTTTTAAAGTCATTTCAGAAAAAAATTATTAATAATTTGCAGTGTGCATATTTGTATTATAATGATTGCACATAGACTCCTATAATCCATGTTTTTTATTCAGTGGTATTTAACTTAAAGTCCTTCAGGGAGTATAGTGAACGACCAAGCCTTTCCTGAGTTGGGGATTTTGTATTTGAATTACTGAGTCAGCTGGAAATTTTGTTGAATGAAATTGAACACGATTACTTCCATTGACTATATATCAACACATACTTCTATAGGCCATTTATTCTAGCAAGGACTGCAATAAATTATGTATGGAAGAAATGTTCCTCATACATTTATTTGAGATGTTTTGGATACTAGTCATGGAATAGTTTAGCTATTGTATTGGAATGATGCCAGCAGTGTAACAATGATCTCATTGTCATTGCTGTAAAGAATGCCCCCTTTTTAGGATGCTGTTTATACTTTTACTTCACAGATGGTTTAAATTCACTTATAACCCAGGAGTAAGTTGAAAAGTGTATTTGTATAGGTGATAACATTGCTAGACTTGTTATCCTATCTAGTTAGTAGGTAGTAGTCTTTTAATTTTTATAAAATCACCACCAATAAGTAAGTATATTGTTTCCTATGAATATATGTCCACCACTACACCCAGAATTAATCCCAAACCAAATTTCTGTTTGACACCTCATATATCTATTTCCACCTTGCCTCCTTGCCAAGCCTCTGTTTTATTATCCTTCCTTCTTTTAACCCTTTCATGTCTTTACATAAAATGACACCTGTTGGATCATGCTCCCATGTTGCTCCCTCAGTACCCAGGTCCTTTGATAGAGTACTTGCCAAAACGGGGAAACTACACAAAAAGACTTGTTTGTTTGATTTTCATCAGTACACTTATTTACACTTACATGTCCCTTTTTTCCCCTTCCTCTTAAAGACCTTCTAAGGGAGTATTTCAAAAATTATTTTGTGAGTTGCTAAACTGATCTATGCACTTAATCTATAAGAGTGGTTCTCAACATTGGGTAAATATTAAAATTAACTAGAGAGATTTAAAAATATGTTTTAGTCCTACTTTATAAATAGGTTTTAATTAGTCTAAGGTGTTCTCCAGGCATCCAGTTTTTAAAAATATACCTGATGTTCTGCAAACAGAATATTTGTGCCCTTCCCCCCCACCAAATTCATATGTTGAAATCTAATCCTCATTGTGATGGTATTTGGAGGTGGGAACATTTGGGATGTACTTAGATCATGAGGGCAGAGCCTCATGAATGGAACTTGTGCCCTTATAGAGAGATTCCCAGAAAATTCCCTTGCCCTTTCCACCATTTGAGGACAGAGCGAGAAGACAGCCACCTATGAACCAGGAGGCAGGCAATCACTAGACACTGAATCTGCTGGCTCCTTGATCTTGGACTTCCCAGCCTCCAAAACTGTGAGAAATAAATTTCTGTTGTTTATCAGCCAAGCCAAGCACTCTACAGTACCATGCTATAGCATCCAGAATGAGCTAAGACAAGGTGATGCTAATGTACAGTTAAAGCTGAGAATCACTTAAATAATATGAACTGTAAGACAAAGGCATCCAGGTTGGTCCTTTTCTTTTTAAATTAATAAAATAATTAAATAAGATTTTTTAGGTGGAAAACTATCCATATATATGAATGATATATATGTCTATGTATGCATGTATATATTTATACAGATAGAGAGAGAGAGAGAGGTAGATAGAAAATTATGTGGCCTTTCTAATTATGTAAATTAGGTAAATTATGTACCTTTAGGTAAATTATGTAATTTCCCTTCTTAAATTATTTTAGCTTCTTTATCTGTAAAAGTAGGTGGAATGTTAGTTGAGAATTGGGTTATCATGAGGATTCAAAGAGGTAAACACTGAGTACAGTGCCTGACATGGAAGTCACTTGGTAATTGTAGGCTATTTGTAAATAGTACTATACACACACACACACACACACACAGAGGTAATTGATTAATAACTACAATGATCAAGAATAAAAAGCACAAGGGCTTCCCTGGTGGCGCAGTGGTTGAGAATCTGCCTGCTAATGCAGGGGACACGGGTTCGAGCCCTGGCCTGGGAAGATCCCACATGCCGCAGAGCGGCTGGGCCCGTGAGCCACAACTGCTGAGCCTGCGCGTCTGGAGCCTGTGCTCCGCAACGAGAGAGGCCCGCGCATCGCGATGAAGAGTGGCCCCCGCTTGCCACAACTGGAGAAAGCCCTCGCACAGAAACGAAGACCCAACACAGCCAAAATCAATCAATCAATCAATCAATCAAACATACGCATCTGATTCAAGATCCTCATTAAAAAAAAAAAAAAAAAAAAAAAAAAAATGGTCCACATCAAAAAAAAAAATCTTTAAAAAAAAAGAATAAAAAGCACAAACAAAACAAAATATAGTTTAGTACAAACTATAAATTCTACCTCAAATTTTTCAGTTTATCTGAATATCTGTATATATACTGCTGCTATGAAACTCTGTTTCAAGTTGAACCTTTTTCTTTTCCTGAATTTTCACGATGGAGAGCCCCTGTGACCTCTGTGGTGCCTGAATGGAAGAGTGCTTTTGCAACTCAGGGCTGCTGGGGGTCCTGCCCCTACTAGGTGAAACTGCAGCCCTGGAGTAGGAGCTGAGAAAAGTGGGAGCCCCTGTCTTGTTGAAGTAGAACAGCTAGGAGTAGTTTCAGTAACAAGCAACTGGGACATAGAGGGGCGTGGGGTCGGGGGTGGGAGGAGGCTGTGGCTCACATGTCACAGATTTGCTGTTCTTACCCAGATTTAATAGCTTTTCTTGAATAAATATTTCTGGAATGGTATGCACAAAGGACAATTTCCAGAGACTTTAAACGGTTATTATAATTATTAAATAATTTTCACCAGGTAAATGGTTGTTTTACGGGGAGAGCTCCTCACATTGCCATTCCAGAAGTCCAAGGCAATTTTTTAATCAATCTTCAGAGATTTCAAAGTTCCTTAATTAGTCTTGTTCATATAATATTAGAGAATAGTTGCAAGAATGATTCTAACTAGTTGTCACATGTATAATCTAGAACAGTGTATCTCAGTCCACATGGTTTGTTATCACTGCAAGGGAAGTTTTTAACACATACTGATAAACAGGACTTGCCCCCAAGATATTCTGATTAAATTGTTCTAGATTGGACCTAGCATTAGTAATTTTTTTTTTTTTAATTCCTGGCATGATCCTAATTGGAGCCAGATTTGAGAACCACAGAATTAGATATTTTAGAGGGGATTCCTGTGTTGAATTCATAGTTGAAATTAATCACTTTTACATTTTCTACAAAATTTAAAATTGAGATTACAAACTTTCTGAGGGTATTTGTGTGGTAGATAATTATCCCTTCTTTACACAGTTATAAATAAATACATAACGAAAATAACGTAGAACATAAAGTTTTAATTGCTTTTGTTTGATGAAGATAGGACTTGCACAAAACACACATTTTCTTCCTTATCCTTTTTGGTATAAATATTATATAATCATCTATACAGACATGTTATTATTTATAAACCTATTAAGGGATTACGGTTATTATAGCAAGTGAAATGTGTTAGTAGAAATTAGTAAATTTCATTTCTGTACAATATGGCAATCACATATCTTTTGGTTGCTTCATGACAAGTATTGCCAAAAAGAGATCTGGAAGCATATAAAAGGTTTAAGAGAAAGAATATGGGGAAGCCATACTACAATCCAGGTAGGATTATTCTCCTGACTTTACGTAGGAACCCCTATTGTCACCTACGTGGATAGTAGCAAAGTGGATTTGAGTAACAAGCTTCCAAAGATTATGGTCTTTTATGTTCCCAAAATAAAAGGAAAATTAAAATGAATATTTTTGGAAACCTTATGCTAATCATTATACCATCCCTCCCTAGAGGATGGACATTTCATGTTACAATTGCAGCAATTGTTATTTTCTCCATTGTGATTTTTACCTAATTATATAAGAGGACTGTGTTTTGTACAAGATTATTGTCATTAGTGTGACAAATTTCTTCCCAAGTTTCAGTTTATGAAGAATTAACTATTAAAATCTATTATATTTTATTTTATTTTCCATCTTTTTAAAAGTGTTAATCAGCACTGTGACAAGACTCTACATAGAGATTACCAATTTTTTTAACATTTGGAAAATTACCAGAAATAATTTAATTCAAGTTTAACAAGAAACCAACATATTTGGATCTACATTATAATAAATTATTATTGTTTACATAACAACAGATATTTGAGACCTCTTGTGGACAAAGGTATTATGCTCTGTGCTATACAACTGAATAAGCAGTTCATTTCTTTTTCAGGTTTCTGCATATTTAGGGCCCATTCATTTAATGTTGGAATGGGATCACAGAAGTCACGGCTAACTATGAAGTATATAGTAAAGATTATTAGAATAATTGCGAACTTGATGAGTTTTAAAATTTTTTGTGTGACTTTTCCTCTCATTTATAAAGATTAAATTCCTGGAAATACCTATTTTAATGTGTATAAAATTAATGAAAATTTGGGAGGATATATAAATAATTTTAAATCAATGTTTTCAATAAAATTGCATAAATATAAAATATTAATTTAATAGATATAACCATTTATAACAAGATAATACATGAAGGTAAATTATCATCTGTTACCTATATTATAATACCTTTCTATTTCTCAAGATAATTTAAGTTGATTTTATTGAGATAATAAACATTTATTGATAAAATGAGTGGCCCATCATACATAGTGGCATAAAATTTTAAACTCTTTAAAAGTTGTTATTGCTCTAAATCTTCACAATGACATTTGAATGTCATTGTCATTTCATTAACATTGCACATTATTCTATACTTCAGTCAGGAAACTGCAGATCTTAATGAGCTTTTAGTAGTAACAATATGCACTGTCATAAAATTTGTGAGCTCTCATGGTGAAATTAAGCTCCAATGCTTATATTGAGTTGTAAACTTCCTGAGACAGGTCAGGTAAATGGGGACTGGTGCCCATGGCTGACTAAAGGCAAAATTTATCTGATGCATTTTTATGTGCTTTCTGGATTCTCAGCTCCTTTCTGCACAATCCATTCTCAAAACAGTACTTGAGCCACAGGGCACTTGATGTCCAGGTATTTCCTTTCAGGCTTAGAAGGAGTGGCAATTTCTAAATAATTTAATCTATTCCCTTTATTTTATGTAAAAAGACACTGAAGCCCAGAGAAGCACTGATTAATGACATACAGCTAAGGTGTTGCAGAAATAGGCAGGGAAATGGGCCTTTCTGATTCGCATTGCCTGTGTATTTTTGTTGTTTCAAATAAGATGTAAGCAACTTATTTGTAAGTTGTAAGCAATATGTAGCCATATTCTGGAAATTCACTGGCCAGAGCTCAAATGAACGAAAGTTTAAGATGATCAATCCAATGCCATTTTATAAGGGAGCAAACGAAATATTTATGAAACCATATCAGCAGTGATTGTAGTATGCCAGAAGGAGAGAAAGTGGATGATATGTGGTGGAACAGATGTGTGTGTTTGTGTGTGTGTGTGCTCGGGAGGGGGTGTCACATGCTTTGTCAAGCTTACCAATGCCTCCATAATATTCTATCAATATTAAATATTCATTAAATACCTCATATTACTTGACTCATCTGTAACAATTAACAAAATTGATCTCTCCCACCATTAGTTTCCAGGACATTACTAATTTTCCTCTTACCTAAATGGTTACTTCTTAATCTCCATTGGTCCCTCCTCTACCCCCAATCTCTGGATGTTGGTGTGCCCAGGGCTCAATCCTTGGGCTTCTTTTCTCTGTTTACACATTCTCTTGGTGATCATATTTTGTATAGAACTCCTGATTTCTTTTAACACCCCAAATCTGTTCCACCCATTGAACTCAGTTAAATGAAATACTGTCCTTCTAGCTGTTTCAACCAAAATCCTTGGCATGATGCTCAACTTTTTATCTTATAAATTACATCTAATTTTTTGGCAAAATCATATCCAGACGCTGAGCACCACATTACTATCTCTGCAGCTAATACCCTGGTCCAAGCCACCAATATCTCTTCCCTTCATTCACAGCTTGTCTCCCTGCCTCCACAGTTACTCTCCTATAGGCTATTCTACACAACACATCTAAGTTATTATGACATACCTCTGGTTAAAGTTCTCCATTCATTTATTTCTTCAACAAATATTGATTCATTCTCCATTCATTCATTGATTTATTCATCAAATATTTTCATGTGGTAGACACTCTTTTAGATGCTTGGTATCTATCACTGAACAAAGCAAAAGTGATTCCTGCCTTCATAAGCTTACAGTCAAGCAAGGAAGAAACACAACAAAAAATATGACTTAAAACATTAATTATATTCTCTATTAGGAATTCTACAAAGAATAGTAAAAGTAGATCAGGGTAAGAGGGATCAGAATGCCAGGGTGTTAATAATGGTGGAGAGATGAACAGTCAGGCTGCAATCTTAAATTGGGTGATTAAAAGTACCCTCACTGAGAAAGGAAGACTTGCACATATATTTGAGGGAGATAAAAACTTAGCCAAGTGTATACCTGGAGGAAGAATGTTCTGGTTAGAGGGAACAGTAGGCACAAATGTCAAAAGCCAGGAGACTGCCTGGCATGCCCTAATCATTTTGCTCCAGTAATACTATGCCATGTTACTTGAGTTTTCTACCCATGTTCTTGCCTCAAGATCTCCATTCTTGCTGTTCCTTCTTCCTTGAATACATTCTTCGGGGTATTTGCAAGGCTCATTATGAAACTTTTCTGTGTCTTTGCTCAAATTTAACATCAGAGTGGCCTTCCTTGATCACATTATTTAAAATTGCATCTCTTTTCCCCAGCACCTTCCATCTCCCTCCCCTGCTTTAATTTTGCCAAGACTACTCAACATAATCCATTATATATTATGTTTAATCCATTATACTATATTATTTATTTGTCATATCTATTGTCTGTCTTCCACTCTAAAGGGTTATGTCCATGAGTGCAGGGATTTTGTCTATTGTGTTTATTGTGCTATTTCCAGCACCTAGAACAGTGCCTGGCACTACATCTTTGAGCTACTCTCTATTTTAATCTAGTAAATGGGATTATCAAAGCATTGAATAATTAGTCATTTAATGAAAGAATGGATGATTATTTTAGAAGCTCTAAATTCTCTACTAATATTTGCCTATCAAAATAAAACTCTCAGATAAATGGTCATGATTATGTAAGATATTAACTTTAGAGAAAGTTAGGTTAAGAGTAAACCAGAACACTATCTTTGCAACTCTTCTAAAAATCTAAAATTATTTCAAAATAAAAAGTAAAGAAAAAAATAGAACCAGCTTTACATAGGTCCTGATGCTCAAAGGGGGCTTAATCTCAATTGTATAATTTCTTCTAACACACAAGCAAAATAAAAATATCTCGCTACTATTGGCTCAGTTCATCTTACCTAAATGAACTAGTAAATAAATTATGATCCTTATATCCTGAGACCTGTGGAGACCAGGAAGCCCTCTTGTGCAAGATCCACGGCAGTCCTTGAGTGAGACTAGGCCCTGTACTTCTTGTAGAGAAAGTCCTCCAAGTTCATTTCAGAGACCACAGCGGCAAAAACAGAGACATGTGAAAAGTTGACAGACTCACCGAGATAGTTGGGTCAAGTCAAGTGAGGATGCAGAATTGAGATACCAGTGTAGAGGAGGGACAACTGAACAATTCCAGAGTCAACAAAATGCCACAGTTATAAAAGGTAAACAAGACAAGGGCCTGACTACGTTAGTTAATAAATTGTTATAAAATTAGTGATTATTGGTCTAAAAACATATACATTTGATGATGATTTAGTAGAAGATAACATAGTTTAAAGTGTTTAAATATATATAGTATAGAAGGACATTTAGTTCAACAAGAGTTACTATAATACATTTCTTAAATCCTATCTATACTCTGAATGACTATGACACTTACTAGTTCTTTACTAGGACATCAGGCATGTAGTGAAATATAATCCTATACTTTATTCATTAGTCTTTAAACTTTTATAGAAGAAAACTATTTTTCAAAAGATTATTATTGAGAAACCACATACTTAAAAATACATAAAAACAAATTGAGTTGACAAGTAACTAAAACTTTACACTCATATATATATATATATATATATACACACACACATATATGTATATATATATATACATATATATGTGTATATATATATATGTATATATATATATATATATATATATAAATGCCCTGTTAGCAGTGTTATCTAGGTTACTTTAAATGATAAAAATGTTATTGTAGTAAAGACATTATTTCAATATATTGTATCAAAAGTATTCCATATTATTTTGGTAGTAAAAATGAATTTTGAAAAATTCATTATAACACAGTGTGATAAGTATTATCAAATGGGCAAAGATACAAGGTATCATGAAAAAGCAAAAGCAAGAGCATCCACTCCAGTCTTGAAGGTTTTCCAGAAGTGACATATATATTGTGGCCTGAAGAATAAGAAATAATTTGTCAGGTGTATTTTTTGTTGAGGGAAAAGCTATGCTTTCTCTCGGTGGTCAATGATCATTTCTGTAGATGCAGCCTTTTAACATCACTTCTCTGGGAAACTCTCTATTCTGTTTCTCCCAAGGAATTGGAATTGGAGTTGGCTGCCACATAGAGGGGGTGTGAGTGCCGACAGCCTCCTTAATATGTTCCAGAGCTGCACCCACCTCAGCTCCAATCCCCTCTACCTTCACTCTACTCAGTGATATTCTGGAGTTGTTCTGGAGATAACCTCACATATTCAGGAAATTATAAGTAATTCACTCTAGAACAGAGAGAATGAAGAGACAGCTATCACGATATATGGCTTGGTGGCTAAGAGGGGACCTGAACAGGAAAGGGTCTATAAGTCATATTAAGGTTTTGAACATTTCCTGAGATGAAAGGGTAAGATTTTGAATAATTCAAGCAGGGAAATGGCATGATCATATTTGTGTCCTACAAAGATACTCAGAATGTAGTAAAGCCCTTTAAGAGATTGTGGCAATGAGTTTTGCTATGGGAGAACAAAGGTTCATTTCAAGAATTGTAAATCAGGTGAAAGCATAGATATGAATAAAAAGGAGTACAAAGGGCCAGCCAGTTTCCTATAGAAACCAAGAGTAAGGTAATTTAGCCTCTAGGCACATAGTCTGGTCTGGGAGATTATAAATATTAGTTGTCTGGAATTACATAAACCATTAATAATAAAGTAAATACAATTATCCCTTTCAAGAGTTTTAAAACAATTTTATATTTTTTGCAGATTTGATATTAACCCCACACTTTAAATACTTATCAATCTGTTGGAGGTTTTAGAGATTTCTGATTTTTATTCTAATAAATTATTGCTTTAGTCAATGAACTGTCATTTCTCAAGGACTACATTAAATTCCAATCAAAAGTCCTGGGGAATAGACTTAACTACCAGTACAGTGTTTTAAATGATAGCCATAGATATTAGCTTCATAAGCAGTGAGTACAGTTACAGGATTTTGTAATTTAAAAATGTAAGGATAATGATAAATTTAAGATTTGCCATATGATTTCCAAGAAAGAAACATGAATATTGAAATATTGCTTTTACCAATAATTCTGATTCTTTCTTTGGTTACAAATAAATCAAAAGGATATAAAATAAAGTTAATACTTTATTTTTAATTTAACATTCTAGACATTATTTAAAATGTATCTTTAAACACCTCTTTGCATGCCACTGTGAGCTGTGTGCTATTGTGAACTATAATAGTTTGCCAAGATAGACATTTTAGAAAAACCTTTAGTCATATATGAAGTGAGCTCTTCGGTTTCATGGAAATCATTGTTAAACAGCAATTCTGGCATTCATTTTTACATTTCTGAATAACTCCTTTTCATCAACAGATGACTATGTATAGATACAGTTATGGATAGACATAGATAAAACAGTGATGTGGACATAAATTGTTATCAGTTAGGGTTTAGTCATATTCAAAGTGTTAGAGAAAACAATTCTATTTCCAAATACCTTAAGTATTCTAACAGAAAAGGATTATAACACAGAAAATCAGGTGTGCTTAGAAAACTATCAGAAGGGCTTGGAGAGCAAGGGTCAGGGAAATATGTCATTGCAGAGATTAGGAGGCTACAGAAATTATACAAGGCTGGTTCTAATGAGCTCCCCTTTCTGTAACACCAAGGTGAATGATTCACTCACATATGTGATTGGAAGTTTATATGAATCTTTTGTGTCTGCCTACCGCTGCCAAAGGATGTTAATTGTTTCCCCTTCTCTTTAGTCTTCCAAATCTTAAGTGAATGCTTTTCATTGAATCTAACCCAGAATCCTGATGACAAGAGATTCTGGGAAGTACATTTCCAGTGTTTCTCCCATGCAGTGTAGGGGAGAAACATGCTGATTTGATAAGTCCTAATATGGCACAAAGATACAGAAAGATTTAGTATGGTTATAGATGCAGATGTAGAAATGTTAAATTACAAAGATTTATGTATTTGTAGTTGAGAGATATTATAGCCAAAAATGGGACTTATTTATTCTACCAAACAACAAGGAATCCCTCAATCCACAAATATTTATTTAAAAAATACTAGGTGTTAATCTTAGGAAAGCTGCCAAAAGAATGGGCAATTAAGGAATTTAAAATCATGAGAAAGAATAAGGTTGGGGAGAGAACCAAGATTTTTTTTTCTGTTTACTATTGATGAAAAAATTAATAGTCAATCTAAGAAGGAAATGGAAATTTTTATTCAAGGCAACCTGAGGATTATAACCCAGGAGACAGTCTCTCAGAGAGCTTTGAGAACTGTTCTGAAAGGTAACGGGAGAGGTCCTTACACATGTGATTTTGAAGAAGGGATGTGTGCAATCAAAGACCTATCTTGGTAGGTTACTGCTTTCATGAGGAAGAGATATCTTACTTAATGGTTTTAGTGCTTTTCTAAGTACAGGAAGATCTAAGAAACTGGGTTCATAAATTTTCTACTGAAAATATCTAACTATCTGAGGGACAGTTCTGCCAGTTTTCTCAGAGCACAGAGTACCTCCTGATCTTTGCCCCATTTTTCTTTCAAGCTGTTTTGTAGGTCAGCAACTGCAGTGGCTATTGACTTGATTCTTAGAGAATTGAATGGTAGGTGGCATTTTTTATTTTACAATGTCCTCACTTTTGGTTTCATTTTTGACCAAGATTTGGGAGGCATTTTGTGACCAATTTGTGACCAATTTGTCCCAAGGTTCTAAGAACATTCTTTCCCAGGTCAGGCAAGGATTTTGTTGATAGGTCACTTAATGTGCTATTGTTGGACTAGGCCCTGTTAACAGTAACCAAAAGCCTCCGGATTGCCTGTCTTACTAGTCTGTTATGGTCTAGGAAATGCTTCCCTCTTGTCACGTCTTCCCATACCTGGAGTTGTTACGCTATTACAATCATTTATCTTATAGAACTATGTATTTGGTCAATTGTTTCAAGGTGCCTGGTCATCATTATTTTTATTGGAGGTTCAGTCACACATTTAGTAATGCAAAAATAACGTTCTTATAAAATAGGCATAAAACAAGTAATATAGATAGTAACACTAATGAGGTCATAAATAAGTATTTAAGCTAAGAACTGCCATTAGGTATGGCCAAGTATCTCCACAGGTCATCTGACCCAGTCTATTCTGCACCAATCACTATCTTTGAGGGAAATGATATATTGGCATTGTACATAAAGTTCACCAAAGATAACTTTTTTCTTTTTAGATTCCATATATATGGAATGTGTTAGCATACGGTATTTGTTTTTCTCATTCTGACTTACTTCACTCTGTATGACAGATTCTAGGTCCATCCACCTCAGTATAAATAACTCAATTTCATTTCTTTTTATGGCTGAGTAATATTCCATTGTATATATGTGCCATATCTTCTTTATCCATTCATCTGTCCATGGACACTTAGGTTGCTTCCATGTCCTGGCTATTGTAAATAGTGCTGCAATGAACATGGTGATACATGACTCTTTTTGAATTATGGTTTTCTCAGGGTATATGCCCAGTAGTGGGATTGCTGGGTCGTATGGTAGTTCTATTTTTAGTTTTTTAAGGAACCTTCATACTGTTCTCCATAGTGGCTGTGTCAACTGACATTCCCACCAACAGTGCAAGACAGTTCTCTTTTCTCCACACCCTATGGAGCATTTATTGTTTGTAGATTTTTTGATAATGGCCATTCTGACTCATGTCAGGAGATACCTCATTGGAGTTTTGATTTGCATTTCTCTAATAATTAGTGATGTTGAGCATCCTTCCATGTGTTTGTTGGCAATCTGTATATCTTCTTGGAGAAATGTCTATTTAGGTCTTCTGCCCATTTTTGGATTGGGTTGTTTGTTTTTTTGATATTGAGGTGCATGAGCTGCTTGAAATTTTGGAGGTTAATCCTCTGTCAGTTGCTTCATTTGCAAATATTTTCTCCCATTCTGAGGATTGTCTTTTCATCTTGTTTATAGTTTCCTTTGCTGTGCTAAAGCTTTTAAGTTTCATTAGGTCCCATTTGTTTATTTTTGTTTTTATTTCCATTTCTCTAGGAGGTGGGTCAAAAGGATCTTGCTGTGATTTATGTCATAGAGTGTTCTGCCTATGTTTTCCTCTAAGAGTTTGATAGTATCCATTCTTACATTTAGGTCTTTAATCCATTTTGAGTTTATTTTTGTGTATGGTGTCAGGGAGTGTTCTAATTTCATTCTTTTACATGTAGCTGTCCAGTTTTCCCAGCACCACTTATTGAAGAGGCTGTCTTTTCTCCAGTGTGTATTCTTGCCTCCTTTATCAAAAATAAGGTGACCATATGTGTGTGGGTTTACCTCTGGGCTTTCTATCCTGTTCCATTGATCTATATTTCTGTTTTTGTGCCAGTACCATACTGTCTTGATTACTGTAGCTTTGTAGTATAGTCTGAAGTCTGGGAGCCTGACTCCTCCAGCTCCATTTTTCTTTCTCAAGATTGCTTTGGCTATTCGGGGTCTTTTGTGTTTCCATACAAATTGTGAAATTTTTTATTCTAGTTCTGTGAAAAATGCCATTGGTAGTTTTATAGGGATTTGCATTGAATCTGTAGATTGCTTTGGGTAGTATAGTTATTTTCACAATGTTGATTCTTCCAATCCACAAACATGGTCTATCTCTCCATCTGTTTGTATCATCTTCAATTTCTTTCATCAGTGTCTTATAGTTTTCTGCATACAGGGCTTTTGTCTCCTTAGGTAGGTTTATGACTAGGTATTTTATTCTTTTTGTTGCAGTGGTAAATGGGAGTGTTTCCTTAGTTTCTCTTTCAGATTTTTCATCATTAGTGTGTAGGAATGCAAGAGATTTCTGTGCATTAATTTTGTATCCTGCTACTTTACCAAATTCATTGATTAGCTCTAGTAGTTTTCTGGTAGAGTCTTTAGGATTCTTTATGTATAGTATCATGTCATCTGCAAACAGTGACAGCTTTACTTCTTCTTTTCCAGTATATATTTATTTCCATTTTATTGTATTAGAATTCAGGAAGAGAACTATAAACCTCACCTTGAGCTACTCAAATATGGGAGGATGAATAAGCACCTTGAAAAGTTAAAAATGAATATTGCGTTAGATAGAGTGGAGTTGAATGCAATAAATTAAAGTAGAGAAAGCTTGTATGTCGCTCCCCCAGAATCAGATTGAAGTGCTTCTAGGAAAACTCTGATGTGCCATGCTGCCAACCTTTAAGAGACTTGTTCAGGGTTACAACAGAAATAAATCAATAAAAATAATTTGCATTGATATCTGTGAGTGTCAATGGCTCTGCCATTCAGATATGAAGGCTGAGATACAAAATATGACTACTTTCACCTTGAAAGTTAACCTGTACTGTCTCCCTTTGCTCTCTTCTGCTACCGGAATGCACTACATTTTAAACCTACTTCTCCAATAACCTTATAAACATTAAACTTCTACCAAAGAAAATAAAGAGCCTTCCTCTTAACTATAAAAATTGCAATCTTTTTCCTTCTGAGTTATTAGCTATGACTTCTCTCTGCTACTTTTCAAAGATAACTTAAAATTTGCACGCTCATTGCTTGAAAAGGCTGACAATCCTAACACACTTATTTTAATAGTAAACCATCCTCCCCTCCAAAGCCTGTATCCTCCCCTCCAAAGCCTGTATTTCATTTCATTCCATTTCATTTCTTCTTACAGATAAGGAGCAGTTTAAACTTTAATGCCATCACTTTCTGTGGCTGCATGGTCTTGAATGGTATCAATCTCTCACAGCCACATAGCAGACCTTGGAGGCTCTTCTGTTTCTTTTAAGGAAATCTCAAGGATTTGGGCATTCCTGGGGCAATTTTTAAAATTCAAACAAGTTGCTGAGCCATTTTTAAATGTTTAGATATTGAGGTGCAGAAATTATAGCAAGCATCAGTGAGAACCCAGAGAGCCCAACAGGTAATTTCCAAAACTGAAGAAACAGAAGGAAAGGAGTTGAAGGGTGTAAAAATGGTTAGACACAAAAAGACCATAGAAAAAGTGAAGTACATATGATGACAGTTTATCTCAGGAACAAAGTCTGTGACTACACTCAGTTTTCTATAGCCTCATTCTTTTGCACAGCATGACTGCCATCACTAATAATTCTGCATAATATTCAGAAAGGAACAAGGCACGCTTTTCTTAATATGTAAAAAGGAAAACAATATTTTAAGTATTGTCCTTATATAATATTTTTAAGTAAAACAGTTGGTTGTTCATCTAAATCAACCAGAGGATACTCGCTAATAGAGTAATATATACCTCTCCTTGCTTATTCTCTGGAATATGCTATTGGAATTTAATTTATTGACCACCAGGCCTCATCTGATTACCTTTATCCAAAAGCAACTACTTCAATTCCAGACTTATTTTTATCTTGTCTGCCACAAACTTCTTTTTAAGCCATAGTACTGTATTCTATCAATTTTCCTGGGAAAGTATGAAGTTTAATTAGGTGGAAAAAAGAATATTTTGACAACCAATTTATGTAAATCTGAGCAATTATCATGGGAAAATAAGGAATGGAAAAAGACAGGGAGGGATATAAGATCTATAAAAAGCCAAATACTTGCTATTAATTTTCATGTGTTATCATGTTGATTTTCCTGGAGAGAAAATCAAAGAGAAAGTAAGAAATATCAAACTCTTTCTAACATTTTTTAATCTAGTACTTATTAGGTGATTTCCTTCTTTTTATGAAATATTGTAAAACTTATAACCTCACATTTATAACGAGCAAAATTACAAATATATTTAAAGGTAGACATTTGTAGTCTGGGTATTCACACACTTAAATACACTATTACCTGGGGAGTGGCAGAGATTAAAAGAGAAAAGTTTTAAAATAATTTTATGTATTTTAGATTATATTTCTACTTTCTGATGTTCTCCTTGACAGAATAAATATTGAATTGGTTTCAATAATAATCTATTGTCAGATTATTATTTATTATAATTCCATAGTGTAATTGGAGTAAAAGACTGTCCAGTGTTTACACAGGTTACATGTGTCTTTAAAAAAATAAATCCAATCTCTAAATAAACTTAATTAGAATCAGTCTGAGAATTGGATCCTTATTGGGTGGAGGCTGATACTATTCTGTTTAGTAGATCATAAATTCAACAGATTCTTGAGAAATTATATTTACTGAAGTCAAAAGCAAATCCAGCCAAGTCCTTTATGTATAGATAATTGAGAATTATATAAGTCATTAAATCTCAGACAAATCTAATATTGAGAAAGTTTAGGTAGAATCATAATTATAAAATAATTTAAAACTTCTTTCAAAAGATGAGTATTCCTATTATTGTCAGATTATCCAGGAACTATGTGTTGGGAGGTAATTCTCCAAGAGTCCCTCACACTTCTGCACATCTTCCAGAGGCATTAAGACCTTTTGTTCTGCACCATCTTTTCATAGATGTTTGTATAGCACACAGCATTGGAAGACAGAGATAGTGCTTCCTCTGGGGAAGAGTTCAAGATTATTTGCTGTCCAAGATAATAAAGATAATGTCTTCCTCTGAGGCAAAGGCTGAGCAGATTTGTTAGCAGCTCCTTTTAAAATATTGGGGCTTCCTAAACTCAGGGCTCCTCAGCGCTAATGCAAATCCCCTGTATGTGCAGCACCCACCCGAGCCTGCCTCTATATCACCTTCATGGGATTTGGGGGCAAGGAGAACCAAATACACATGATGCTCAAATCGCTTGCTGTGCCATGAGTAATAAAGTCCTTTATTTCTGACGCAAGAATCTTGTGACACCTGCCGATATCCGTGAGATCATGGCAGGCCAACTTGTAGCATGCAAGCAGGGTAAAATTTCAGACCCTTCACAGTTATTGACAATGGGCAAAAACCAACTCTGAGTGTGGAGATGGACTTCTGACCTTACGATATTATATTTTTGAGACTTTGCTCCCTGATACTTATTTCCACATTTCCTGTGTACACACCCATAAGTTTATGAGTTCAGTGTAAAAATTCGATAATAACCAATCTTCTCAGCTAGTTGGCAATTGCTTCCAGCTGATCTGCCCTCACACAGTACCTACCGGATGACCACATCTTCACCTGGTACCTTGCATGCAACATGTGCTCAATCTGTGAATAAATAAAGTCACCTAATAAGTCTCCTCACTTTAAGTTCTCATAATGTTTCTGCAAACATGCTGTTTTTATAATATGTATGTTTCTGTAAACATGCATCTGTATGCATTTCAGTGAGTTTCTAGGAATCATTTAAACATATACTAAATTTCTGTTCAATATTGTAAAAAATTTCTGATTGGCACAATTATTTCCATTATTTAGAGCAGTTTCAGTTTAGTCCTAAACAATGTATATGTGTAATAATAATTTTTTGCTCTCTTTTCAGTAGGAATGAAAACTATCAAAAATCTTACGAAAAGCTGATGTCAGTCTATTAGTTGGGCTTCACAACATCAAAGCATGTCAACCTGAGACTGATTTCTGCAGCAGCAGGTTAGAAATAAATAATTTTGTGTTTTCCCATCTATTTCAGGATTATTTTAGTCCTAAAGAGTAGTTTGGAATCTTATCAGGATATAATCAAGCAATCTTTAAATCTGGTTATGGATGCTTTCTGTGATGGAGATAATTCTATGCTAGGCAATAGTGACTTCTGTAGAAAAGTTCACCTATCGATTTGCAGAATTATATATTTTCCTCATATTCCTCTTCTTTTTCATGATAAAATAATCTTAGAAGGAAAAATTAATCTGTGTTTATATAACAAAAGATAATTCAGAAAAATATAGCAATTATTTAACTTTTAAATTATTTTGTATTGAGATATAATTGAAATATAACATTAGTTTCAGGTGTACAACATAATGATTCAATATACATATACGTATTAAAAATGTACAGAATGGTGACTATAGTCAATAATACTGTATTGTATATTTGAAAGTTGATAAGAGAGAAACTTTTAATTCTTGATTGATATTAGCCATTTTTTAAAAGCTGGATACATTCATGTTTATATTAAAAATCTGTTTAGGAATGACTAAAACATATAAATTGGTGAAAATAAATATTTTTGTAAAATCTTCAATTTTAAAAACTAAATTGTCTATTGATACTTCAACATATTAAAAAAATTCATGTATTTTTAACAATAAACATTAAAATCTTACTTCCAGCTTCCCACTATTAATAGTTTCTTATATATCCTACATTCCAAAAAGAAATCAACTATTTTTATCTGCCTTTACTGTAATAATTGCAGCAGCCTGGAATAGAAACACTTACTCTTGCAGAGAGTGTGCATGCCTAGCTTACCAAGTGATCCTCAAAACTGCTTACTCAGATCCTGAAAGGATTCTAACATTTTATAGGGCTGTTACAAATAGCAATATATAATACAAACTATTCCACATCTTGTTTTCCCCCTCTTTTAATAATATATCTTGGATGTATTTATTGACTGCATGATAATTTTTTGTATAAATGTAATATAACCTATCTACCCAGCTTGACTATGTTGCCAATGTCAGTTTTTTCCTGTCCATTGCTTTAAAAAATAATGCTACATTGATTTTTCTACTATACCACTAAGAAGGTACATTTACATATAAATTATTTTCTCTCTCTTTATGTGCACACGGACATGCAAACATACAATTATCTTTCTGATAATTTTTGATAAAGCATACAATCTCTAATTATGAGACATGGGGCTTTAGAATACATAACGAAAGCAAGATTTTACATTACATATCTATGTAAAAATATTTGGCAATCATGAAATAATTGGTTAGTGTGCACTTTGTTTTGTTTTGTGTACTCTGCACTAAAGTTCACCCTAGTCTAAGTTTACTTCCCTAAATCACTATCTTCTCTTAATAGTATCATTCACGTTACTAATAAAACAGCTTACTATGCTTTTTTTTTTAATTAGAAAAGCTAAACTTTGGCTTTGTTGTTCTTTGGAAATGTTCTTAATTAAAGTGCAATACGGTGCCAAAAGTAAACAAAATTAGCTACGTGGTACAGCAAGTAATAATGTACATTTTATAGTAGTATGGTAAACCACAGTTATTTTAAAAATAAAAGGTAAAAGATTTAAATAAGATGTCTCACAAATAAATTACTATACCTTGTCTTAAATATGACAACCACCATCTTCTCATGTATTTCTTTAAAAATGATATATGCCATGACATTTTTAACTCAATGTAAATGATTATATCTAATTTACTGAGCTAGTGTGAATAGAATGAAAATAAATTTATTCTGAAATACATCATATAAAAAATTACTGAGAGTTAAAATATGTTTCAAATTCACCATAGGAGCTGTTTCAAGAAATCTAATCTTGTTTTGTTTTGAAAGCAAATATAGTTTTATGCATGATAATAAGTCATTGAGCACTTACTATATGCCTGATAATCCACATTATTTCACTTAATAAGACCATTATTTTTAAAATTGCGTTTTAACATATCCTCTTATAGGTGAGGAAAAATGGCAAATTGTCCAGTGTCACACAGCTAAAAGTGTCAAAGCTGATATGTTAATGTATGTTTTTAATTAGAAAGTTAAATTTCTAATTTAAAGAATTTAAATTAAATACTCTGAAGAAGATATGCTAATGAAATAAGCTTCATATCTTGTCTTTTTTGTGTCATTAATCTTGTATTTCTTTTTTTGGTCCTTACCCAACAAGGTACTTTACAAACCAAATATATTATTAATATCTTATAATCTTTTGTGAATCAATAATAGTCCTTATTAGAATTTTCTAGCTTTAATTTAAATGTTAGTGTCCTTAACTATACAACTCTTCAGGTAGTGTTAGGACTGATATATTTATTCTAGCGAGCAAGAATTCACTCTTTTCTGTATTTTTGAAGTCAAAGCAAACTTAAGCTTGATTGGTAACACAATGGATCCCAGAAAACATGACTACAATTTTCAGGTGAGTAGAGAAAAAAAAAATGGCAGAGAACAAAATGTATCCAATCTCTCACTCTTGTTACTGAGGACTGGAGGAATCTACTGATTGATACTTAGAAATAGTTTGTCAGTATATTTCCAAATACATAGATACAGCATTAAAAAGTACAAAAAATAGCTGTTTTGAACAAAAAAAATCAATTGTACCACTTTTCTTTTATAGGAGGATTACTAGTTCATTCCATTATATAGCAAATAAGAAAGTAAGGTACATACCAGGTACATAACCATTGTCTAATGGTTATTAATATCTAATTTCACTCTGACACTAGTTATAGGTTTTTCCTGAACACCCTCTGCTTTTGCAATAATGGAGATATCTTTCTCCAGCATTCTAGATTCTCCAAACAAGTTAACTTTAAAATTGGTGTACTCTTATTGGCTTGAGGAGAGATACATATTGCCATCATCTATGAATAGTCATGGTGGATTGGAAAGTGCTAATATATATGTATATAATTTCTGAGACAGTGTGAACGCTAGAAACAAACCATCAGCCCTTCCTTAGTACTATTTCTCCCCACTCCAAGTGACATGACTTGGTTTGATCATATATAGAGAACAAATCAGAATGGAGCTCTTCGGAGCTGACTATTCACTCATTTAGGAAACAATGAAGCAGCTGTAAAAGAATTCCTTTTTTTCCCTCACTTTTATTTGGAATCAAAATTGTTTCTAGACACAATCAGTAACAATGATCAATATTTTCTTGTGAGCATGAATTTGACACACTTTTTGTCTGTTGACTATATTATTCTTCTCTTTGAAATAAAGTTTATTTGCATTTATAACTAAAATTGGTAGACTGAGCCTAAGCATTTAATGTTTCTCCCCTCCCCCCAAGATAATGCTTTTTGAATTGATAAAATAAAAATAATAAAAATATATACCATTTTTATAAAAAAGAAACAACTATATCACCTCCGTGTCAAAACCTCAGCAAAATCCGCAAGTAGCAGGACACATTAAACCTATTGGGGAAAAGATTCCCCTATCTGACTTACCACATGTGAAAAAAATAGCAAAGCTAAAATACAATTAGAAGACATGAGAGCAGAAGGCCACGGAAACCTCCGAACTCAGAACAGCAAATGATGGAAAAGAGGCATGATTATGTGTCAGTATTTCCCAAACTCAGTCTGTATTCTCTTGATGATGCTCTTATTATTTATTATTTTAATGCTATTACTAATAATGATGTTAATCAAAATAGTGCTAACATTTATTAACATTATGACTAAATTCCAGATATTTTTCTAAAATTTTACATGCAGTGTGTCACTTGATATGTACAGAAATCCAAAGAGATGTGTAATGAATTTAGTATCTTCTGGAGATGAGAAAACTGGGATATAGAAAATATTGATAATGTGCCAAAAATCATAGAACTAGTAAGAGATGGAACTGCAATTTGAGTTGAGCAGTCTGAGTCCAGACCAGTGCCCTGGTCCTCCAGTACCTCTATGTACTAGATGACACAAAACCTGCATATTTTAGTATGGGGCTAGAGAATATAAAGGTCAATAATGTCTTGGAGCATATAGGAAAAAAACTAAGAAAAGAGAAAATAAAAGGTAGAAGCAGAGAAGTAAAAAAGGAGAAGCAGAAAAAGAAGGAGGAGGAGGATGAAGAGAAGAGGATGCAGGGAAAGAGAAGAGGAAGAGAGAAACAAAGAGATGAGGAGGTGATAAAAGAAGAAACAGGACTTTACGATAGACTCTCATAAGACCATACATCAAGTAGATCCATAACGTAATAAAAGTGGGTTAAACTATTTTGAGATATTCATTAAACAAATGAAATGAAGGACTAGCAATAAAGGACAGATAAAATATATAATGGCAAAAAGTAAACAAAAAGAAAGCAGTGATGCTTATACTGTTATCATATTAAAAAAATTGAGAGTCGAAAGCATTAAATGGGAAAATGAGTTATTTTATATAGTTAATGGTGAATCTACAAAGAAAAGAGAACATTCATGAACTTTTACGTACCAAATAATAAGGGATTGAAATACATTAAAAATATCCAGGAGCAACATATAGATAACTGATAAAAATATAAATCACAGTTTTAGATTTAATATAACATTTTTCCTTCCAGCTTTTATTAAGATGTAATTGACATACAGCACTGTATAAGTTTAAGGTATACAGCATAATGATTTGACTTACATACACCATGAAATTATTACCACAATAAGTTTAGTGAGCATCCATCATCTCGTACATACACAAAATAATGAAAAAGAAAAAAAATTCTTTTTCTTTGTGGTGAGAACTCAGAATTTACTCTATTAACCACTTGCATATATAACATATGTCAGTTTTGGTTATATTTATCATGTTGTATATTACGTTCCTAGTACTGTTTATCTAATAACTGGAAGTTTGTACTTTTGGACCACCTTCATCCAATTCCCCTCGCCCTACCCCCTGCTGCTGGTAACCAGAAATCTGATCCTTTTTCTGTTTGTTTTTGAAGTATGATTGACGTACAATACTATGTTAGTTCCTGGTATACAACTTAGTGATTTGATATTTCTACATATTATAAAATGATCACCATGATAAGTCTAGTTACCATCTGTCACTATACAAAGATATTATGTTATTATTGACAATAGTCTCCACACTGTACATTTCATCTGTGACTGTGACTCATGTATTTTTTAACTGGAAGTTTGTACCTCTTTATCTCCCTCACTTATTTCTCTCATCTACTCATCCCACTCCCTACTGGCCACCACCTGCTTGTTCTCTGTATCTATGACTCTTTTTTTTATGTTTGTTCATTCGTTTTGTATTTTAGATTTAGTATATAAGTGAAATCGTAGGGTATTTGTCTTTCTCTGACTTATTTCACCATAATCCCCTCTAGATTCATCCATGTTACTGCAATTGGCAAGGTTTCATTCTTTTCTGTGGCTGAGTAATATTCTGTTGTATGTATGTGTGTATATGTGTATGTGTGTATATATATGATACCTTCTTTATCCATTCATGTACTGATGGGCCACATATGTTGCTTTCATATCTTGGCTATTATAAATAATGCTATAATGAACATGGGTAGATATATCTTTTTGATTTGGTGTTTTTTATTTACTTCAGATAAATACCCAGGAGTGGAATTGCTGGATTGTATGATAGTTCTATTTTTAATTTTTTGGGGGAAACTCCATTCTGCTTTCCATAGTGGCTGCACCAATTTACATTACCACAAATAGCGCACGAGGGTTCCCTTTTCTCCACATTCTCCCCAGCACTTGCTATTTGTTCTTTTCTGAAACAGCCATTCTGACAGGTGTGAGGTGACATCTCATTGTGGTTTTGATTTACATTTCCCTGATGATTAGCAACGTTGAGCATCTTTTCATGTGTCCGTTGGCCATCTGTATGTTTCTTTGGAAAAATGTCTATTCAGGTTCTCTGCCCATTTTTTAAATCGGGTTGTTTGTTTTTGATTTTTGGTTTGTTTTTTTGTTTTTTTGTCTTTTTTTTTTTTTTTTTTTTGATGTAGAGTTGCTTGAGTTCTTTGTATATTTTGGATATTAACCCCTTATCAGATTTATCGTTTGCAACTATCTTCTCTGATTCAGTAGGAAGCCTTCTCCTTTTGTTGATAGTTTCTTTTTCCGGGCAAAAGCTCTCTAGTTTGATGTAGTCCTATTTGTTTATTTTTGCTTTTGTTTCCCTTGCCTGAGGAGACAGATAAAAAAAATTATTGCTAAGACCTGTGTCGACGAGCATACTGCCTATGTTTACTTCTAGGAGTTTTATGGTTTCAAGTCTTACATTTAAGCCTATAATCCATTTCGAATTTACTTCTGTGTATGGTGTGAGAAAGTAGTCCAGTTTGATTCTTTTGCATGTAGCTGTTCAGTTTTCCCAGCACCATTTACTGAAGAGACTGTTTTTTCCCCATTGTATATTCTTGCCTCCACTGTCATAGATTAATTGGCCATACAAGTGTGGGTTCATTTCTGTGCTCTCTATTCTATTCCATTGATCTATGTGGCTGTTAAAGATTTTAATATAACATTTTAAGCAAAATAATGAAAAAAGTGAATTGAGGATTTAAACTATAGCATTGTTATTCATGGTTCAAAATATGTACAGCAAAATTTATCCTCAAAAATTATTTTAAGCTTCTATAGGGACATTGTTTATAATAGCATATATTAGGGGAAAAAAACCTTGAAATCCAATAATAAAGGAAAATTTGTAGACATTACAGAGTAACATGCTGGAATAATAGCTTCCTGGAGACCTAATAACATGGAAACAATTCTCATTTTATTTTAAGAAGGAATATCAGGTTACTGTTTGATATCTTATTCTGTATTAATGGCATGTTAATATTTTGTAAATGATTGAATTCTACAGGTAACTCTAGAATTATTTTTTCTTTATACTTCATTATAGTTTTCAAATGACCTACAATACACTACTTTGCTAATCAGATACAGGCCAAAAATGCAATAAAGTTTATTTAAAATAAACTTTATTTTTCTACTAAAATGTCTATTGCAGAATTTGACGAATGATTTAGGGAGTGTTTTATAAGAGGCATCTCAGAGTCTTTTGTTGAAATTTTAATTACATAGGAGTGAGACACAAAGAATTTAACAAAGTTGTACTGTATGCGTCTTGGTCAATGATCTCTAGCAAATGAGAAATTCATTCAAGTAAAACATCACTCCCATGCCCACCCCTCCCCTCCACACACACATACACACACCACTGTGCATTTCACATTTGGGTATGGTATTTTTGCTTTGAGCTCCATATTCAAAATATTTTTTTTCTTGTTCCATTGGTTAGTTTGAAAGAACCCTTAAAATGGATATTTCCAAACACTGTTTGGCTTCTGAGAATGGGACTCCCACTGCTGCCAGTTTGAGTTGCTATGAAGATCAAGGATGAGAGGTAAAATTACAGCTCTTAAATATTTTTAGAAAAGAAGGTGCCAACTTTCTGACATTAGGCATTGCAATCAATCCTTCTCATCTTTCCATTCTCAGGAATAAGTGTGGGAAAAGACCATTTCAAAGCTAAATTGATTCTACACTATCAGACAGTAATTTAAAAGCTCTTTGCAGACCAGATTTTTGTTTCTTTTCATGTATCTTGGACATTGAAAGAAGAGTTAATATAAAATTGTTTAATGTTTTTATAGATGGATTTAGTCTCCTCTCTTATGTTTTAGAATGCCTTTACTAAAAATTCTTGTTGTCTCCTTTTATCATTTCAACACCCCTACAATGAAGTAACCATTTCTGTCTTATATGTCCATATTAATAATTGGTCTCCCAGAGAATCATACATTAGTACCACAGTGATATGGTACTAAATATTCATAACAACAAAAATAGGACACTTTTTTTTGCTAGATTAAAGGGGATATTTTTCATATCAAGATATTTAGTCATCACCATAGATAAAATATTTTAAAAATAATGTGTATATACACTGTAGTGAGTTACAATAGCACAAATTAAATCCATGAAGACTTATAGTGCTAACCTAGATATACTTTTGACTGACTCAGTAAACAAGGTAACCAATGTGAAAAATCAAATGGTAACAGCAAGAAAGATTTTAATATCGTCAAAATATATACTTACAGTTGAGTTTCTAGAATGATTAAGCATTGTTGTTACCATGCAGGTGGATGAAGACCTGCATGAGATGCAGGTTTATGAGATGGCCAATTTGTGCTTGATGGTAAAATATGTAGTAAAGACATTTTGAGAAATATACGTGAGTATTTTTATGAAGCACTGCATCTCCTGGAAAAAATGTACAGATGTAATAGAATTAAATGGGTAGCAGACAAAATTGAGGGAAATAGCAGTCTGTATCAAAGTAATTGTGCACATTGAATCAGCCATGGAGCAAACTTTAACATTTTGCATCTTATTTTCTATATATATATTCAGTGGGTGGTAAGAAAAAATTGCATCAAAAATGGGTTAGCAGTGCTTCAGATATTCTTTTTTAAAGTAAATTATTAATGAAGAGTGGAAAGTGCTTTTAAAGGTTGGCTTACCAGTACAGAAGTTGTCAGGGAAATATTGGCCAGAGATTTATTTTTCTTCATGGAGGAAAAAAAAAACATTATTACAAAGAGAAAAACCTGGATAAAGTGAAAGACTCCTCTTTAATGATAGTTAGTCATAAATTGGGCATAATTAACAGATTTTTTTCAAAGCTGGGAAGTTTAAATCAACAGGAACACATCAAATATTTATTGAATGTTTTTAGTGTACATGTCAAAATTACTTCAATTAAAATGAAATTTGAAAGATAGATTGAGTCAACTCGGTGTAGGAGGACTTGAAACTACTTCTATTTACTTTTGTGTGATAATGATTATTGTTAAATTAGTGGTAACATTAAAAAATTATTGATATATCATCTTTCATCTCTTGTAAATTATTTCCCTGTTTGGTTAAGGGGACTGATCAAGAGCTCCTACAAAACAGTAATAAATATTACAACAAATTGATAAGCACTGAAGTACATGCCTAGGCAATTCACAGAAAAATAATTAGGAAAGTTCAATTAAGGGAAAATATTAAATGAAAGAAATGCAAGGTAGAACATAATGAATGGGACATCAATCTCAGTTAATTAAGTGGGATTTTAAAAAATTATTTAAAAAAACAAACATATCCTCTATAACTTTCCTTATCCAAAAAACACATTCTACTTTCCTTAACTACTTTTCATACATAATTGTTTATTTTCACCCCTATTATTTCTAAGTAGTTTTAATTGATTAGAATTTTAACCCTTAAAATTCTTAACTACTAGTGAAAACTAAAAAGTAAGCAATTGTGGAATGTCTTTGACAGTAGCTTTCTGTGGATTGACACATTTATAAATACATTTTATAGTTTCTCGAAGTATATATTCTTCCTTATAGTAAATTTTCAATATGGCACAAAACATATTTACTAATAAGCCCAAATATCTTTAGTTCCTCTGTAAAATGAAGCCAAAAGTGTTTTTTGGTTTTTTTTTTTTTTTCTTTCCTGGCTGTGCCACTCGGCTTATGGGATCTTAGTGGAAGTACAGTGGAAGTACAGAGTCCTAACCACTGGACTGCCAGGGAATTCCCTCATTGTGTGTTTTTTATTTTTTGGCAAAAGTGGTTAAAAACTATGATCAATAATGAACGTTTCAGGGACTTTTCTGGCGGTCTAGTGGTTAAGATTGTGTGCTTCCACTGTAGAGGGCATGGGTTCGATCCCTGGTGGGGGCTAAGATCCTCCACGGCGCAGGGCGTGGCTGAAAAAAAAATTAATAAAAATAATGAATGTTTCAGGATTTTATCTTATTTGCAAATGATCAAGATATTCAATGGATATCTATCATTTAACCTATCTCAGTATAACTGAAACTGAGCTCCCCTGCCAAGTTTAACCTCTCTATCCAAAATGTTCTTCCCTTTCTTGTCTAAACCTTGTTCCCCGCAAGATTAACGAGAATCAAAGAAAAGAGGGGATTGAAACCGAGTAGTGTTACGGAACCAAACTTGGGTCCACTAGCCCATGCAGTGAAGCCAATCTACTGACACTGGTTTGTGGTGAAGAAAAGTGCAACGTTTATTGTAAGGCATCAGACACGGAGTTCTAGGCAGTTAGTGCTCAAAAAGCCCCGAACTCCCGGATGGGTTTCAGCAAAGCATTTTCAAAGACCAGGTGAGGGAGGGGGAGGTCACAGGGCATATGATGATCTCGTGCACGATTCTCTGATTGGTTGGTGTTGAGCTAACAGGGTGGTTCACATGATCGATCCTTAGGTGCCAGAAGGTCTGGGGGCTAAGTGCACATGATCAAGTAGTTAATTCCTTCCATCTGGTGGTGGTTTTAGCCTCTGAATATCTCAGGAAATATGCATGAGATACTATTATCTAGGTACTTCAGAGAGGAGCTCAGCAGAGGATGTAGAGGTGGGGTCTGTGCCAGGTAGGCCCATAACCTACTGCTCAGTTACTGTGGGGATCTCCCGAGTAGAGTACAAATGCCTTACCATGTCCCCTGTTATTTGTAGGAAAAAAGCTTCAGCCTCCTAGACCTTCCCAGAGTGCCAAAGGGCAGATTCAAACAGTTACTAATCAGGGAAGTGAGGGAATGCAGAAACAAAGGCAAAGCAATCAAACAATAGAGTGGCATGAAGCAGAGTCCTGGTTCCTCCAGAAGGAATATACCAAACAATATCTTTGAGTACTTGTGCAGAACTAAGGCTCCCACCCAGTTGGAGGATGAAAACTTTAGGCTGAACACAGGGTTCTTGGAACACTGCCCAAGTCTGCATTATTGTTTCTATTTTTTCTTGACCGCTTCTCCCTTGTCTCTGCATCCTCGAATGCAAGTTCCTCAAGAAGAACTTTCCTAAATTCAGGGTTTTTACAATACCTATGAGCATTTTGAGATGATTAGGAGAGGTTTGGGGTTTGGTAAAAAGGATAAGTGGGCTTTTTCTGTTTCTGTAAAGGCTTAATTAGTAAGAAAAATTTTACAAGCTGTCCTCAATTTGTAGGAGAGTTGTTTTTAATTCGTCAAAGAATTGGGTTGTAACCTGAATGCTATCAAGGGTCTGAGATAACCATATTTATCTTTAATTTGCTTGTTTATATCAGGGAGAAAATCTTCAACTAGAAATCAAAAGATTCCTATGTTCTCTGTGGAATATTTTTCTTGCCCTCTGGGTACATAGTTTCACTTAGCTAAGGAGGGAAGCCCTGAAAAAAATTCCTATCACCCTCTGAATATCAGCTTCCAGTTTGGTTAACTTCTTACCATAGAGCTACTTAATTTAAAAACAACAACAACAGCAACAAAACAACCAACCAAACCAAAAAAAAAAAAACCTTTCAGATATCATGTCAGCTTTCAGCCAGGACAAAGAGACGAAGTATTTCTGGCAGTACTGAATGACCCCTTTAGACACAAGAGGTGTCTCCCCAGAGGGTACGGATGATACTACCCTCTCAAGATCCAGAGCTACTCTCAAAAATTAGCCAAAGAAAGAAAGACAATTTCCCTGAGAGCTGGAAACAGTCAATAGTACCTGACAGAGTTACTTTGTATATCAGGACCCACAAAATGGAGGCCACCCCAGCAGACAAGCCCACATCACATATCTAAACTTGTCAGCCTGCAATTAGGGGAAACACCTGTCAAGGAATCCTAGCTTAATACCCATCACACTTCTCTAACTCAGCTTTACCTAGTTTACCTAGGACGTAGACTAGCCTAAAAGGAAACTCCTGACCTCCTAGCCAATCATGGCCTGTTTCCCTGTTGCCTCGTCTAACTTCTATAAAACTCAGTCTTGCCCCATTCTCATAGGAACAGCATTCCACTGCTTGTGAGGCGCTGCATTCGCCCAAACTAAAAGGATTGTTGTCCTTTGAATAAAGGACGTCAAACTCATTACTAAATTGTTTTAGTTTCATCATTTGACAGACCCTAGCCACAGAGAGACTGCAACCCACGTTTCTGTCCGGCCACATTTGGGGGCCCCCAACCGGACAGTTGAGCTGCCTCCACGTGCAAGAATCAACAACCGAAAGCAAAACCAAGTTCTCAGGACACAAAGAAGACAAACAAGAAGACAATATCTGTCGCTGGGAGAGAAACGGATGGAAAACCAACAAGGAACAATGTGAAACAATTGCTTTCTCAACTGGGCACTGTAGAGATCCTGGAGAGCCGACTCTGGTAAGAATTCTTACCCTTCACTGGCTTCTGCCAGTTTTCTCAGGACGCAAACTGCAGGCTCCAGAGTGAGTGAGGTTTAAAGTATCTACCAGAATTTCACGAGGTTTTCTATTAATTTTAATTTTAGTTTCCTGTGGGCTGTTTAAGGTAATAGCTCATTTGGGAGGTACCCAAATGGTGGCTCTCCTTTGAGGGTAGATGTGGAGGTGTTCAAGTTGATGTGGAAGAATTTGCACCACGTTTAAGGACATTTTTTCCCACTGCCTCAGTTGATTGCCAATGAGACACCAATTTCTGGCCCCATGTTTTGATGTTGGACCCCTAGGACGGTGCAGTGGGGGAGACCCAGAGGTTGTTTTAGGTTTCTGGCCTGGTTGCATTTGTAAGGTCACTAACTTGGTGAACTTTTGTTTATGGTCTTGTAGTCTCTTTAGGGTGAAAAGGCAATTCAGAAAGCGGATTAGTAGACTGTGAATTCTCAGGTAAAAGAAGATAGAGGGGAGTAGTAGGAGTTACATCAGTCTTACAGTCTTACTTTAGGTACCTCTTGTGCCTTTACTTTTTCCTTAGCCTTTTGCAATGAATCTTTCAAGTAAGCTATTTTGTAACCTTGGAGTTTTTTGGAGTATTCTGCATAACAATTAAAATAGGTATCCCATTCTGTTGTTTTGATGTAGGAACCCTTGCTTTTAAATGCACTTCTCAAATGAATAATCTTGTCTAACTACATTGCCCATAAAGACTATGGTAATTCCAGATTGTCTAAGCAAGATTTTTATCATTTTTGTAGGTATCTACCACTTCTGGAACCACAGCTGTAAGACATAAAATAAGCAGGTGTGCCAGAAGTCAGTGCACTCAATTCTTGGGTTTCTTGGAGCTAAATTAATAACTAAGAGGGATGTGAAGTTAGGTTGGGGATTTTGTGTGGTGTTTTACAGTGTACCTCATTGCAAAGAAATTTTCTTGAGGTTAGCCAGGGAGCTACGGTCAATTTAACTTGTTTTATGACCAACTTATCCTAGCACAAGGGTCTTAGAGTTAGGTGGTGAGCACTCTAACAGCTTATAAGTGCTTGACCTATACCTACCGGCTTTGCAGCTTTGGTTTCTGAGATTCTCATTAGTAATAGAGCTATTAATTCCTTTCACAAGAAGATTTCTTTATAGTGATGGATGTCCTGATGGCTTTTAATAGTTTGACTAGTACCCACCTAGATTTTGATGTGCAATTGGTCAAAACGATCCAAATTTATTTCCCCAAGTCCCTCAGTGGTTTATGCTGTGGACATACTTTGAGGCTTTTGAGTCACCTAAAGACTGACATCAATTGCAGACTCCCAATATAACTGTATAACTTTCTGGGAACCTTTACAGGATCCAGAACCTGGGAACTGTAACAAACCCTGGAACATTTCCAGGGCCCCAGAACCTTTCTAGTGTGTGTGTGTGTATATATATGTGTATATATATATATATATATATATATATATATATATATATATATATATAATATATGGTGTGTATATATATAATATATATGGTATATATGTGCATATAATATCTATACACATACATATACCATATCTTTTTTATCTATTCATCTGCTGATGGACACTTAGGTTGCTTCCATACATTGGCTATTGTAAGTAATGCTGCTATGAACATTGGGGTGCATGTATCTTTTCAAATTAGTGTTTTTATTTTCTTTGGACCTATACCTAGGAGTGGAATTGCTATATCATATGATAGTTCTATTTTTAGTTTTTTAAGAAACCTTCATACTGTTTTCTATAGTGGCAGCACCAATTTAAATTCCGTCCAACAGTGTATTAGTGTTATATTTTCTCTACATCCTTGCAATATTTCTTATTTGTAGACTTTTTGATGATAGCCATTCTGACAAGTGTGAGGTGATATCTCATTGTGGGTTTGATTTGTATTCCTCCAATGATTAGCAATGTTGAGCATATATTCATGTGTCTGTTGGCCATCTATATGTTTCTTTGAAAAAATGTCTTTTCAGGTCTTCTACTCATTTTACAATTGGGTTGTTTGTTTTATTCATACTGAGTTGTATGAGCTGTTTATATGTTTTAGATATTAACCCCTTATTGGTCATATCATTTGTAAATATACTCTCCCATTAAGTATGTTCTCTTTTCATTTTGTCCATGGTTTCCTTTTTTTGTGCAAAAGTTTAATTAGGTCCCATTTGTTTATATTTACTTTGCTTCCTTTACCTGAGAGGATAGACACAAAAATATATTGCTAAGATTTATGTCAGAGAGTGTACTGCCTGTGTTTTCTTCTAGGAATTTTATGGTTTCTGAGCTTATATTTAGGTTCTTTAATCCATTTTGAGTTTATTTTTGTATATGGTGTGAGAAAATGTTCTAATTTCATTTTTTTTAATGTAGCACTCCAATTTTCCCAGCACCACTTATTGAAAAGACTGTCTTTTTCCCTTTATATATTGTTGCCTTTGTTGTAGATTAATGGACCATAAGTGTGTGGGTTTATTTCTGAGCTCTCTATTCTGTTCCATTGACCTATATGTCTGTTTTTGTTCCTGTGTCATACTGTTTTGATTCCTATGGCTTTGTAGTATAGTCTGAAGTAAGGAAGCATGATACCGCCAGCTTTGTACTTTTTTCTCAGGATTTCTTTGGCAATTCAGAATATTTTTTGGTTCCATATAATTTTTAGGATTATTCTAGTTCTGTGAAAAATGTCATGAGTATTTGGGTAGGAATTGCATTATATCTATAGGACATTTTAACAATATTAATTCTTCCAATCCAGAATATTAATTCTTCCAATCCAGGAATATGAGATATTTTCCAGTTCTTTGTATCATTTTCAATTTCCTTCATCAGTGTGTTATAGTTTTCAGAGCATAGATCTTTCACCTCCTTGGTTAAGTTTATTTGTAGGTATTTTATTCTTTTTGATGGAATTATAAATGGTATTATTTTCTTGAATTCTCTTAATGATAGTTCATTATTAGTGTGCAGAAATGCAGCAGATTTCTGTGTATTAATCTTGTCTCCTGCAAATTTACTGAATTCGTTTGCTCTAATAGCTTTTTGGTGGACACGTTAGGGTTTTCTATATAAGTATGATGTCATCTACAAATAGTGACAGTTTTACTTTTTCCTTGGATGCATTTTATTTATTTTTCTTGTCTGTTTGCTTTGGCTAGGACTTCCAATACTATGTTAAATAGAAGTGGCTAGAGCGGGTATCCTTCTCTTGTTCCTGATCTTGAGGAAAAGATTTTAGCTTTTCACACTTGAGTATGAAGTTAGCTATGAGTTTGTCATAAATAGCCTTTATTATGTTGAGATATATTCCCTCTGTACCAACTTTGATGAGAGTTTTTATCATGAATGGATGTTGAATTTTGTCACGTGCTTTTTCTGCATCTGTTGAGATGATCAATGTTAATTTTATCCTTCCTTTTGTTAATGTGGTGTATCACATTGATTGATTTGCAGATAGTGAAACATCCTTGCATACCTGGAATAAATCTTACTTGATCATGGTGTGTCATACTTTTTATAAATTGAATTCAGTTTGCTAATATTTTGTTGAGGATTTGTGCATCTACATTCAGCAGAGATATTGGTCTGTAATTTTTCTTTTTTTGTAGTGTCTTTGTCTGGTTTTGGTATCTGGGTAAAGGTGGCCTTTTAGAATGAATTTGAGAGTGTTTCCTCCTCTTCAACTTTTAAAATAGTTTGTAAAGAAGAGGTATTACCTCGTCTTTACAAGGTCAGTAGATACCCTGTGAAGCTATTAGGTACTGGACATTTGTTTGCTGGGAGTTTTTGTTTGTTTGTTTGTTTTAATTACAAATTCAATTTCACTACTAGTGATCACTCTGTACAGATTGTCTGCTTCTTCCTGATTCAGTCTTGGAAGATTGTATGTTTCTAGAAATCTATTAGGTTGTCCAATTTGTTGGTGTATAACTATTCATATATTCTCTTATGATATTTTATATCTCTGGGATATTGGTTGTTATTTCTTGTCTTTCATTTCTTATTTTGTTTATTTGAGTCATCTCTTCTTGATGAGTCTGGCTAAAGTCTTATCAATTTTGTTTATTTTTTCAAAAAAAACCTGGATCTTGGTTTCATCTTTTCTATTCTTATTTTGGTTTCTATTTTATTTATTTCCTCTCTGATCTTTATTATTTCCTTCCTTCACTGACTTTGGGCTTTGGTTGTTCTTTTTTTTTTTTTAAATTCCATAAGATGTTAGGTTAGGTTGCTTATTTAAGATTTTTCATTTTCTTGAGTTAGGCCTGTATTGCTATAAACTTCCATTTTAGAACTGCTTTTGCTGCATCCCATAAATTTTGGAATTTTTTTTTAAATTTGTCTTGAGGTATTTTCTGATTTCTACCTTGATTTCTTCACTGACACATTGATTTTTTAGTAGCATGCTGTTTACTCTCCATATGTTTGTGTTTTTCCCATTTTTCTTCCTGTAATTGATTTCTAGGTTCATACCATTGTAGTCAGAAAAAAAGTTTAATATAATTTCTCTCCTCTTAAATTTGTTGAGACTTGTTTTGTGGCTTAGCATGTGATCTATCCTGGAGAATGTTCATGTGCAATTGAAAGGAATATGTATTCTGCTGTTTTGGGATGAATTGTCTTGTAGATATCTATTAAGTCCAATGGTCTAATGTGTCATTTAAAACTACTGTTTCCTTTTTGATTTTATGTCTGGATAATCTGTCCATTGATGTAAGTGAGGTATTAAAGTCCCCTGCTATTATTGTAATATTGTCAATTTCTCCCTTTTTGTCTATTAATATTTGCTTTATATATTTATGTGATCCTATATTAGGGGCATATATGTTAATGAGTGTAATATCCTCTTCTTGTATTGATTCCTTTATCATTATATAATGCTCTTGTTTGTCTTTTGTTATAGTCTTCGTTTTAAAGTCTACTTTGTCTGATATGTGTGTTGCTACTCCAGCTTTCCTTTCATTTCTACTTGCATGAACTATCTTTTTTCATTACCTCACTTTCAGTCTCTGTGTGTCTTTAGCTCTGAAGTGAGGCTCTTGTAAGCAGCATATAGATAGGCCTTGTTTTTTTTATCCAATCCCTATGTCTTTCCATTGGAGTATTTAGTCCATTGACATTTAAAGTGATTATTTATAGATATGTACTTATTGCTATTTTGTTATTGTACTTGTTTTTATGTTTTGGTTTGTTTTGTTTTTGTAGTTCTTCTCTGTTCTTTTCTTCTTTTACTTTCTTCCCATGTGGTTTGATAATTTTCTTTAGTGGTATGTTGGTGTTCCTTTCTCACTTGTTTTTGTGTATTTATTGTAGGTTTTTGATTTGTGGTTACCATGGGTTCATATATGTTGATCTTTAACTATATCTACTTGTTTAAACTGGTAGTGATTTAAGTTCAAACACATTCTAAAGACCTACAATTTTTTACTCCTCTCCCCTATATTTTGTGTTTTCGGTGTCCTATTTTACACCCTCATGTTTATCCTTTAACTGTCTATTGCAGTTACAGTTGATTTTACAATTTTTTGCCTTTTAATATTTATACTAGCTATTTATGTGGTTGATCCACAGTCTTTACCATATACTTGCCTTTACTCATGGGATTTTTCCTTCCCAATACATTTTTACATCTTGATGTAGCCTTTTCTTTTCCACTTAGAGAAGATCCTTTAACATTTCTTTTAAGGTCAGTTTAGTATTGATGAACTCTTAGTTTTTGCTTATCTGAGAAGTTCTTTATCTCTCCTTCAATTCTGAATGATAATCTTGCTGGGTAGAGTATCTTAGGTTGTAAGTTTTTCCTTTTCATAACTTTACATATGCCACTCCTTTCTGGCCTGCAAATTTTCTGCAGAAAAATAAGCTGACAGACTTATTAAGGTTTCCTTTTATGTGGCCCTTTGATGTTCTCTTGCTTCCTTTAGAATTCTTTTTCTTTAACTTTTGCCGTTTTAATTATGATATGTCTTGGTGTGGGTCTTATCGTATTCAGCTTGTATGGGACTCTCTGTGATTCCTATACCTGGATATATGTTTCCTTCTTCAGGTTCAGAAAGTTTTCAACCAGAATTTAATCAAATATATTTTCAACCCCTTTCTTTCTCTCTTCTCCTTCTGGGACTCCTATCATGTGAATGTTGGTATGCTTGATGTTTGTTGTCTTTTGAGGTTCATTAAACTGTTGTGATTTTTCAAATTTGTTTTTCTTTTTGCTGTTCTGATTGGGGGTTTTATATTATTCTGTCTTCTAGGTCACTGTGTGTTATTTTGTATCACCTAGTCTGCTATTAATTCCTTCTAGTGTGTTTTTCATTTCAGTTATTTATTCTTCAGTTCTGACTGGTTGTTTTTTATATTTTCTAGTTCCTTGTTAAAATTCTCACTGTGTTCATCTATTTTCCTCAGTTTAATTAGCATTCTTATTACTAATGCTTTGAACTGTTCATCTAGTCAGTTATTTGTTTCATTAGGATTTTTTTCCAGGTGTTTTTCTTTTTCTTTCATTTGAAACTAATTCCTCTGTTTTCTTATCTTGCTTAACTTTCTCTGTCTCTATGAAATTAAGTGAAACTTAATTACTTAATTACTTAAAACTTACTTACCCCAGTTTTGAAGTGGTGTTCTTGTGCAGGATCCCCCCTATGCAGTCTGCATGTACCCAGTGGTTTTGGTGGGAGAGCTGGATCTGATGTGAGTACAAGTCACATCTCTCCCCAGGGTGTGCTGGCAGCTATTGCCTTGGTAGGAGGAGGAGATGAAGGGGCTAGAGCCAGAGTTGGAGTGAGCCAGGGCTTCTCCTCTGATCAGTGGCTAATACCACCCTACTGGGGGTAGGTCAAGTCCCATGTTGCTGGAGCAGAAGCCCTGAGGTTTGGGTCCACCCTGGTTCTGTTTCCTCTAAGTGTGTGCTCTCCCCCTCCCCAGCATCAGCACCTTTAACCTAGAGGGGAGCAGTGCTGGAGCAAGAGGGGCTGAAGTGCGTGCCTGGTGTGTGTCAGGGCACACACTGATGTGGTCCCTGCACCAGTCAAGGCTCCAGACCGCTTCTGTTCTGCTGCCCTGGTGAACACCAGTATTGATTGACATGGCCCCATTCAGATGATGTGCTTGGTCAGAGCCAACTCTGTCCCTTTCAGCTGCTCACTCTACTTGACCATGGCAGCTATTACCCTAGTGTGGAGCTGCTCCATGGAGCAAGAGGGGCTGGAGAGATTGTTTGGCTTGGCTGGGATGTGTGCTAGGACAGTCACAGGAAACCAGCCAGGTTTGCTGGCAATTTCAATCCACTTCTTCTGCCTTGTTTCAGAAGTGAGCAAGTAAGTGTATGCTCTTCATGAGTGGAGTCTACATCTCTTATAGCCCTGCTGTCAGTCCCACTGGTTTTCAAACCAGGTAAGGGGACTTGTCCTCTCAGGATCAGACCCCAGGGCTGAGATGCCCAATATATAGTTTTAACTGCTCGCTCCCCAGGAAGGATCTCCACCTATATAATCACGCTCCTCTTCTGTGTTCCCTCCTGGTGGCACAGGTCCTGACCTGATCACTTCTCTTCCTTTCCTACCTGACTCTGTGTGGCTCTTTCTTAGAGTCCTGGCTGTATGAGTCTTTCTGCCAGTCTGCAGTTAGTTTTCAGTGAGAATTGTTCCACATGTAGATGTATTTTTGATGTGTTCATGGGGGGAGGTGAGCTCAGTGCCCTACTCCACTACCTTGATCTCCTCCTCTCTGGATTGCATTTTATATAAATTACAATATCAAAGTTATATTCCTTGGTGTGAAAATGGAATTGAGGTTACGTAGGGGTTGTTCTTGATCTTAGAAGGAAGATGATGAAATATTTAGAAATGAGTACCATTATACCAGTGATTTACTTTTGAATATTTAGTGAAAGAGAAAGAGAAGACAACTGTGCCAAAAATTAACAATTGGTGAATCCTAGTAAGGGGTAAGTAACTTTTACTACAACTTTTCTGTAGACTTGACATTTTTTGAAGTAAAAAAACAGGGCAAATATCTAAAACAACAAATAGAATACAGAATTTTATACATTCCTAGGAGTTGTATCTTCATTAAACCTACCCATTTTGTTACCAAAGCCTTATCTTTTATGAGGACTTTAATACAAGCAAAGACATTTATTGTAATTTAAAAGTTTCACAAGACATTTTAAGAGTCATATGTTCACAACAATCATGAAATAGGAATCAACTCTTACAAGCATCATATCCCCCTCCTCATAATGGCCTTTACAGTTTACCTTTCCCTGACTCATCCTAATATGAAAAGCTTATGGCTTCATGCATAATTCCATTTAAGTTTTAAGCTAAATTTAGGAGTATAGCCACTATTTTTCTAGGTTATGAAACAATTATTCAATAATAAATTAATGTTTTCATAGGAGTTTTGATAATATAAGTCTGAAATTAGATTTTAGCTGAGAATAAAGGATGACAGTTCCCAATCTATATTCAGAATAACACAGTATTTCTTGGAGTAACAGAAAGTAGAAAATGACAAAGAAGAAATGGCTGAAACTTTGAACCATGACAGCTTTGAAAGTGGCATAATAAAGTTAAAAGAGAATGTTAATGTTCAAATGTACAATGAGAAGTCATTACTTATATTATTTTGAAGATAGGAAGAAGAGTGGAAGAGTTTACTTTGTGCTTTTAGAACAGAAAAGCTGTTCAGCACTGTCCTTTTACTTACAGCTGAGAGTAGATAAGACCCTTTTACTTATAATTGAGAGATGACACTGTGAAAATCCCTGAGAGGATTCTGCAGAAGTTTTACATGTTCACTTATTTGGACCATTAACATGGTGAAAATATTATCATCCTTTCCTACAAACTTGAAGCTGCAACTTTTTTTCCTACTCTTTGGAGTGACATAATTCTTTAAAATATTATCACTTTGAAAAAGGTGAGTAATGCACATAAGTTTTAGAAAGTACTCATATCACAGAACTGCAGTCGAAGTCAACAGTTATGTACTGATTGGCACAAAAGGTTGGGTGCTAAACTGATGCTTACTTCTGTTGGAATCTTTTGATCACAGCTGCGTTTTGCTATATTAAGCTTTCAAATTGGTTGGCCATAAATAACAATATCCTTACTGTATCACAAAATTTGTGTTAATCTATTTAGACTACATGTAAGCTCATTTGGTACCTGCTAGAGTAGTACTTTAAAAATTCTGGGTCACAGTCCAATAGCATCAACTTAGTGTCTGAAACTAGCATTAATTTTAATAAAGCAGGGTAGGATAGGACAGACCACAGTACTTCTATATGCATAACAAGTAGTAGGTATAAATATTATTTAGCAAATGAGTATGTGTGTTTATGTGTGCAGTGTTGCAATATAAAATGTCTTATCGTTTCAGTTTAAAAAGTTGAAGGCCATGACTCTTGCCTGCATTTTCATAGGGTAAAATAGAGACTGCTACTTTCAGAAACTGTTAAACATAATAGCAAATTTTAGTGGAAAATTTTTCCAAGCATAGCAAAATTTAAGTTATAAATCTAAATAAAATAAAAATTGTGTTTTTATAGATAACTTTATTAATATTTTCTCATGTGGAAAATAAATGCTTATTATAAAGTTAAAAAGAGTTAGAAAATCTGATCATGAGTCAAATTAAGCATCTTATAGTTGCGAGATATTTGTATTTTACTGTGGACTCTGTATTATTTAAATATTTTTCTATTAGGCGGTTAATCATTTTCTTGTTGAGTGGTTAAAAATTTAGATATTTATCACATATTTTGCAAGTATTTTCTGAATTTGTCTATAGTCTTTTAAATTTGTTTATTCAGACATTTTCAAAATGTATGTAATCATTACATCAGTTGCTTCTGGGTTTGTCCCCCTTTTTTTTTTTTAATTGGGGTATAGTTGCTTTACAATGTTGTGTCAGTTTCTGCTGTAGAGGGAAGTGAATCAGCTATATGTATATATATATCCTCTCCCTCTTGGACCTCCCTCCCCCCACCCATCCCACCCATCTAGGTCACCACAGAGCAACGAGCTGAGCTCCCTGCGCTCTACAGCAGGTTCCCACTAGCTATCTGTTTTACACATGGTAGTGTATATATGTCAATTCCAATCTCCCCATTCATCCTCCCCTGCATCCCCCACCGTGTCCACACGTCCATTCTCTATGTTTGCATCTCTATTCTTTACAGAGGATTTTCTATCTTCAGATGGTATATATTTTACCTTCCTATCTTGTCTACTAACACTCTTACAATTCCTATTCTGTACCTATGTTCTGTCCTTTTCTTAGCAGTATCATACCAGTACAGGCATATTAAATCATGGTAGGTTTATAGAAACTTTTAATAACTCATAGGGCTTGTCTCCATACACATATTTTAAATATATTTCTGCTTAGGTATTTGATTATTTTTGATTTTTGTAGTAATTACAAAATAAAATGTTTGTAGTAGTTTAACATAAGTGGACAAAATTAAAACTTTACAGCTTAAAGAATGATTACAGTCCAAAGAGACTCAAATGATATCTCAGTAAAGCTGAAAAAACAAAAAGACTCACGTAATCAAACCAGGATCAAAGTATAAAGCATTACCAGCACACCTTATCATTATCAGCCCAGGCAGAAATAAGCACTCAGTATATGGTACTGTTTGTCCCGTAGCTAGGATTCATAGGTCTAGGAATCAAGGGGTGGAAATGTGAGTGGCACCACTCACTATTACCCCTAGTGACTTATAGCAAAATTTTCACTTCCTCTTCCCACAACCTTATGCTCTACTGGCCTAGAGACCTTTGTACTAAAGGGTGAATGTTTCCACCAGTTCAGATTCCCTTGAACTGTAAGTTAAGATTGCTACCTGATCACTTTGAACTCCTAATGCCTCTGAATCAACAGGCAAAGAGGGAAATTACTGTACTGTCTCAGTTGATTGTTTCTGACTACCAAGGGGAAACTGGACACTACTACTTCACAGTTGAGAAAAGGAAGAGTATATCTAGGATACAGGAAATCTCTTAGGGAGTCTTTTAGTATTACCATGCTTTGTGATAAAAATCAATGAAAAACTACAACAGTATGCTCCAGTCATGACTACTAATGGCCCAGACTCTCCAAGAATGAAGGTTTAGATGACCCACCAGTTAAAGAATCACACTCAGCTGAGATGCTTACTGAAGGCCAAGGCAATACAGAATGGGTAGTGGAAAACTGTAGTAGATAAATACCAGCTATAACCAAGTAACAAGTTACAGAAACAAAGACTGTAATTGTCATGAGTATTTCCTCCTTATTTTGCTATGAATGTTTGTGTGTGTGCATGTGTGTATCAAATATGTTCATTTTCTTCCCTCTCTTATTCCCTTAGCAGATAACATAAGATGTATTGACTTTATATCATAGTGTTAAGTATTGTTAATATCATGATATTTGTTAAGATGGGCTATCTTCTGGGAAAGGGGTTAGTGTATTTTTGGCTGTATGCAGGATAGAATCATGTTAGTATTATGTTAGGGATGGACTTGTGATGGTTAATTTTATGTGTCAACTTGACTGAGCCATGGGTGCCCAGACATTTGGTCAAGCATTATTCTGTGTTTGTCTTTGAGGGTGTTTCTAGATGAGACTGTTTTCTAGATAATTCTATTTAATTGGTAAGTTGAGGAAGAATGGATTGCCCTCCCTCATGTGGGTGGGTCTCATACAGTCAGTTGGGGCCTTAGTAGTACAAAAAGGCTAACCCTCCCATGACTAGGGGAACTCCTTCTGCATAAACTGCCCTAAACTGGGATATTGGACTTTTGCCCTCAGACTCAGATGGAAATATCAGTTATTTCTGATTGTGAAGGAGAGTGCAAACCTGCTGTCACTCAGACTGGAACTATGCCATTGACTCTCCTGTCTTGGACACTGCAACTAATATTTTTTAGAAACTATAGATGATTTTATGACCCTCTGATAATTATTATTATTATTATTATTTTTTTTTAATGAGGATCTTGAATCAGATGCGTATGTTTGATTGATTGATTGATTTTGGCTGTGTTGGGTCTTCGTTTCTGTGCAAGGGCTTTCTCCAGTTGTGGCAAGCGGGGGCCACTCTTCATCGCGATGCGCGGGCCTCTCACCGTCGCGGCCTCTCTCGTTGCGGAGCACAGGCTCCAGACGCGCAGGCTCAGCAGTTGTGGCTCACGGGCCCAGCCGCTCTGCGGCATGTGGGATCTTCCCAGGCCAGGGCTCGAACCCGTGTCCCCTGCATTAGCAGGCAGATTCTCAACCACTGCGCCACCAGGGAAGCCCTGATAATTATTTTTTAAATTTTATCTTCTAAAAAATATAACTTGGCTAAACTTAAACTATGAAACTCAATTCCCCTTATAGCCATAACAGGGCTATTTGGAGTTTTTCCCATGTATGAGTAGTTCAGAGGTTAGCCAGAGATTTGGGCAGAGATTGCACAAAGAATTTAAGAATCTCCTCTCCCTTTTCCTCTGGGATTTTCTCCCTTTTGTTAAGTGGCTGTAGTTAACCTAAATCCTGTCCCACTGTCCCTCATACCAGTAGGACTGCAGGGTTTTTGTTAAATTGTATCCACATTGAATAGTGAATGCTTGGGACTTCTCTCAGGATGTCATAAATAATTTTCCCCCATGTCATTCCCTTCTTCCATGTGTCAACTACCATGGAATATCTGCTTGCTTCTGTCCCTCTCCAGTGCCTTAAGGAAATTGTTTATGTTTGCCCAGAGTTCATAATTGTTAACTGCAGGAATGTTGGTCCAATGGGAGATTATTTGGCCATGCCAGGCACAGAACTCTATACGGAGTGACAATTTTTAGAAAACTGAAGGTTGCTCAGAACATAAAATAGAATAGACATAATTAGATCAGCAAAAGGAAATCCATCTTATTTCTGTCATTCACATTGTCTAAGTCTACATCTGAGAGAAGTTTTTTCCAACATCTATTCTTTTGAACATATTTTAAAATTTTACTGCCACTTTTACATTTCCTTGCATTAAGATTTGATCTATATTGTGAGAAGAGTTTCAGAGCAGGCCAAAGAGGTCTTTTATGGAACAGGAAAATGCTGTCAAGAATTCAGGTGTTGGTGGAAGCTATAATACACAGTCCGCACAACTTTGAGCTTATCTTAAAAATAGCTTTCCTGGGGCTTCCCTGGTGGCGCAGTGGTTGAGAATCTGCCTGCTAATGCAGGGGACACGGGTTCGAGCCCTGGTCTGGGAAGATCCCACATGCCACGGAGCAGCTGGGCCCGTGAGCCACAATTGCTGAGCCTGCGCGTCTGGAGCCTGTGCCCCGCGACGGGAGGGGCCGCGATAGAGAAAGGCCCGCGCACCGCGATGAAGAGCGGTCCCCGCACCGCGATGAAGAGTGGCCCCCGCTTGCCGCAACTGGAGAAAGCCCTCGCACGAACCGAAGACCCAACACAGCCAAAAAAATAATAAATAAATAAATAAATAAATAAATAAATAAATAAGAAAATCCTTTAAAAAAAAAAATAGCTTTCCTTTTTGCATTACTAATAAAGTCACTTAATTGTAAAATCCCTCTGTTCATTGTAAGTTCACTTTATTGACACCAGTTAGGCAAGAAAGAGATGTACACTATATACACCACAGTTCTACAAGGAATAATGTATCTTAAGCCATATTATTCATATTGCTTCATCTATGTTCTTGACTGGGAGCCAACATTTAATTTGTGATTTTTATCATAATTATAATGACTAACTATAGAAAAAATAGAGTATACTACAGTAATATTTAAAAAAATAATTTTATTAATGATAAATACTGAATAAGTACCAAATATACTCACTATGTTTATTTTACATGCATTATTTTTAACCATCCTAAAACTTTGAAGGTACAGTTATATCAATTTACCAACTTTTCAGACAAAGTCAAGCAAAACAAAAAAGTAACAGTCACAAGAATTAAGTAGCCTGCCCAAACCATGTAGCTACTAATTTGTGAAATCTTGTTCAAACCAAGGCTATGGGATTCCAATAGCAATTTTCCAGATTCCATTCCCAGTACATTTATTTTCCTTTTTATTTTTTCTTTTGGTGGGACAAGGTTGAAGGAGGGGCAAGAATGAAAAGAAAAAAGAGGATGAAATTCAACAATTTACTTCATAAGAATCTGACAGGTTATTTGAGTTCCTAAACTTCACATTTTGAATTGCTAATCTCAAATGAACAAAATGCACATCTATGTAGTCAATCATATTAATTTTAATATTAATTCAGTTGTCTTGAATTTGGAGAGTATATACTTTTATACTTTTAAATTTCCCATCTTTATACAGCATACACAGATTTATGGAGGACAGCCTGAGGACTGAATTTAAAATGAGGAAATTTTAGGATTTCACATATTTAAAAGATGGACAATGTAATCTTTCAGTTTAGTAACTTTTACTACTCATTTTATGGTAAAGTAATATGGTATTGACTCTTTTTAAAGTGAATTATTAAATTCAATATTTTTCAACTTGATCATTTATCAAAGAATGAAGGTTTCATTTTATTAAAGAGGATACTTGTCTTCTGAGGCAGAATTTCCCAAGCAGGTCCTCTGACTATCTGGGTACTGCTGGGGATCATTTTCTTTCTATGGTCATTTATATATCTCATTAGTTTTATAAAAAAGCTTTTTAAATTTACTTAAGCAAAACAAAAAATTTCATAAAAGTACTTTCACATAAATTATGCTCATTTAATGTTGAAGTGATTTGGTCTATTCACTTTATTGAAAAAAAAGATATTGTTACAAAGTTGACGTGAAAGAAACTTTCAATTAGGGGACCTGGGCAGATAAACAGATGTCTTATTGAAAATAAATAAAATATGATAAACTATTAAATTGCCCTGTAGATTTATTATTGTTACTATTTTGCTTATGCCGATACTACAAAGTCCAATGTGCAATGGTTATTTTATTATTAATCCTCTGAACTGCAATTTTCAAAAAAGTGTGTATTGATTCTCTATTATGTGCCTGAGAAAGAAGTAATGATGGAAGGGAGTAGATGAAGGGTTTGAAATAAGGTGAATTTGATCACCACAGGAAGAGAAGAGATCCCAGGTAATTCACATATCAGCATGACATTTCTTCAAAATTTTATTACTTCAATATTTTATTCACATAGAAATTAAGCCACTTTACTATTCTAAAAATAATAGGTATTTGGATAATTTATGTAAGAAAATGATATAAAAAATGTCAGATTTGAATGAAGATAAAACAAATTTTAATTGTTGAGCTTAAAGTTAAATGCTAAGAAAACATATTCAGCATTTTATTACATGGGAACTTTACAGTATAGCATCCCTTCATTATAGAAGCTTATCACTTATCTATAATTCCCATTTTATTAAAATTAACCAGTAAGAAAATCTAAAGCAATTAAAAAATAATAATTGTGAATTGCATATCATTAAAATAAAATGAAAGGTAATTCATAAGATTAGATAAAGAAAACTAATAATATTACTATTGATAACAGTTGTTTCATATTACTAATTTCCAAAGCCTTAGCATATTCCTGCTACTTTTCTGTTGCCTCATTGTCCATTGAACACTAAACTAAGCTCTACACAATCAAACTGCTATTAACAGATTAACAATATCTGTTCAAGCAGAATATTTTATCTAAATTTATTATTAATTTATTTTTCTCTCCTGAGAAATGTTTGAACATTGTGAGTAATTGATCTGATAGTATTCATAATGCTATGCTTTCTTTAATAAGCAATTTTGCTATAGATTGAGATCTTTATTAACAAAATATAAATATACAGATTATATTTAATGCAGATTGTACATGAAGAATGATAGAAAAAAGAAAAAAAAACAAGAGAAAAGCAATCACTTTTTTAAATGTTCTTTTGTTTAGTGTAGAAGAGAGAAAATAAATTGAATATAGTGAAAAAACATAATAATTCTCCTTTCAGGTTAAAGGATACTCTGGAAAAATATTGGAATTCTGTCAGGAAAGAGATTTGTTGTAAATGCCACATCTCGAAGCCTTTCCTCATTCTGAAATAATGTTAGTAAAGAAAAAATTATGTGCTTTGTTTAGAAGAATATCTGGATAGCTAACCTGATTTGCAAAATATTTTTTTATATTTTAGTTGTTGTCTTCAAAGAAAATGTGTTTTTATTATTGTGTGTGTGCGCATGTATGAAAATTAGAGAAGCTAACTGAAAACAAAAACAATGATAATCTAGCTATAAAGCAATCCTTTAGGCTGAAAGAAAATCTGCTCTTAGGGACCGATGTCCTAATTAAGAGCTTTTATTATGCTTCTACTTCATGCTTTTGTTTGTTGAATTTCAGATCTGTCAGTTAAAGAAAATGTTGTCAATTATTTATTATAAAGTTATTTCACAACCAAGACTGAAATAGTGAAAGCAATGTATGTTAGGACATCTTAACATTTATTTGTGAGAAGGCAGCATTCAGATAGCCTAGAGAGAATAAATCCTTTTTATTTCCAGGTTCTCCAGTAATGTCTTGCATGTAATTTAGGATCTCTATACCTCCAGGTACCTCTAAAATCTTTTATTTTAGCTGTTGGCATAAGGAATATAATGCCTCATAAATATTTTCCTGGATTCCTCAAGAGACTACAAGATAGTAAACATTGGGTATTGCTTATTCTGGTGATTAAAGTGCATTCATAGTGATAAAATAATTGAAAACATTAAAATAATTATTAAAAAAAAGATAAATATCTTCTTACTTGTGCCTCAAGACGAAGCCTCTATTGTGTTACTTGTGTTGTAGCTGTTTAAGTACAATAAACTTCAGTCTCTAAATTCTTGCTTCAGGAATTTTTAAAAAGCTAACTAATTAGAGATTATTCTGAAATTTGCAATTTAAAGTCACTGTGTTTACACAAACAACAAATAAAGGCTTTCTTTACATCATAGAGAATATCCCTAGTTGATATAAATATGTTGTTGCATTCTTCAAAGTCACCATCTTTGCATAAGGAATTTTGTCACTATGAATATGACAGGGTCAGATCCAAATCAACTGTGTAGTGATCTAAATAACTGTGTGACAATTAATTACATAGAGGATAAAAAGTGAAAATCACCATGAAATGACTCTTTCCTTTATAATTTATAGACATGGTCAAAAAGTTCTGTTAGTTATTCTCTGTTTTAGTCTATCACCTCACTTTTCTAGAATACTGGCATAACTTATTTGGTAGTAAATAGATATTTTTCTATTAAGTAGAACAATCTGGACTCCTTATTATCTTCTGAAATTCAAACTTACTTAAATTCTTTCTTATGTAACTGAGAGAATATTCAATATGTTCCAAAGAAAAGCCATAGTGAAAACTTAATCAGTTAGTAATAAAATATTTGTGCCAACAACTAACTTTAATCCAGCTCACAAACTTTGGTATGAAGGTGACAATCTTGTAGTTCACTCTTCACACCAGTATCTGTGATCTGAAGAGCCTGCAGTTTAAATATGGTACCTCAGTGAAAATATAATCAGTGATGGGCCATTGGGAAGTGAGGGATACTTCCAGTGCCTCTCTCTTTCCTTTCTAGGATTATCTGAGTGACTCTTGTTGACCCAGACCAGGTCCTCTGGTCTTCAAGCCAATAAGATTGGGGAGTTTCAATTAGAATTTTAGGCACTCTGTGCAGTGCAAACTAGGAGCTACTATTTGATTAATTGCTGCCATTGTATTCCTCACACAACCCCAATTCTCCCTGAAAGTGTGAATGTTTAAAAACATTCTCTTGAGGCATTTGGGCCAGCACTAAGCAAAATGTGATATAGGCAAAACATGTGATCACCACCTGTGATACTTTTCCTGCTCTAGATTCATCTCTTACTCCTAATTTAAGGGGCCTCTCATGCTGCTTGTGTTCAGCTGTGCTGATAAAGATAATAATGTAATAATAAACTTATTACAATAGATACTATAAAGCCCCCCCACCCCAGGAGTTCTTATATTTTAAAACAGAACCACAACAGGGCAATGCTTTATCAAAAGGAATAATATTCTAGTGGAGAAATGATAGATATGACTGAAAGATATTTGGGTGGGTTGGTCACACATCACCCTTGATTGATGACCCATATTCTGATTGCTCTTAATAACTGACCTTGTGAAACTCTCATGGTTTCATTTATTTTTTCTGAATATTTTAGGATAGCTTTGGAAATTATATAACATAGAGTATTTTAAAATTTACACGTCAAAAGTAAAGAAAGTGACAAACCACAAATGAGGGACTGGTCTGTCTTATTTGTATTCTTGTTAAAAATATACCTTGACAGAATTTAGTAAAAATTATATGATGAAAAAGTACCTATTAGTGTAGCAGAAGTATGTGGGTTAGTTTTGTTAGAGTGTCATGTCATAACCTTTTTCTGGGATATTAGAAATCTTAGTCACAGAAGAAAAGATAAAACATAGAATTAATATACGTTCAAAAAATCTATGTTTTGACCACATAACTTAGACATACTATTTTCCCAGTCTTATATCTGTCTCAGACCAAAGCCTTATGGTATTTTCATTGATATTATTCCTTTATGCTACTGGGAAAAGCTGTGACCAAATTTGCAGATAATGAGGATTGATAGAGCCAAATTCCCTACTCCTATTATTTTTAACGCCCACCTTTTTATTAGCATTGGTGTATTAATGTTCAAAGCCTTTAAACTTAGATGTAGGTTATGTCAGATTCTTAATAAAAATCAGTTTATAGAAACACAAATTCATTCTTAACATTTTCTTTTCTTTTTCCTCTTATTCTTGTTTATTTCCACAATGCCAGCGTGTTAGTGTACTCTTACTACTGAATTGAATTGGAGATCAACAATTGAATAATTATCAACTAATTCCTTGTTTTTAGTTTTATTAATTATTTAAGCCTCATTTGCAGATAAAAGCATATAAATAACCTCAATGTATGAATTGGAAAATATATTCTGATTTTAGTAAGTTCAAATTTTGATATTTATTTACTAAGAGGAAAGAACTAGGAGGCAGTTTTGATTAGCACCAAATTTTAATGGTGATTTCATATGAGAGTAGCAGTACTGTCTGCTGTATTATCTAATTTACTGCCATGCTTTGTTGTTGTTGCAAAGTAGGAAGAGAATCTTTATACAAATAAGTGCTTATATATAGAAGTTAACTCTCTGCATTATATCTGGTGAATACTCTTCTGATAAGCTGATCTGACGTTTCAAAAATGAATGCTATGATATTTATATTATAAGGCTGAATTAGCAACACTAATAAGTGCTTTCATATCTTAATGAGTTCAATATCTGGGAGACAATGATTGGGTTTAATAGATAATATAAGTGTTAAATATTGGACAGAAAATATTTATAAATATGTCATAGTATTTTGAGAAGTTGAAAAATGTTATTAAAATAATCTTAGCTATCTTTTTTCAGATATAAATTCAAAATTTCTAAAAACTATAGTCAAGTTTTCAAGTCATGGCTAAGTTTAAGTTTTAATATATCACTACCTTTTATCTGTATTTTTAGAGAAGTAACAGAATAACTTTGGATTTCTAAATTGAGGTCTGAAATAATCATCAAAAAATATCAAGTTTATACAACCATGACATATTGGAGATCTAATTTATAAAATATTTGTGAAGTGGACTTAGAAAACAAACTTATAGTTACCAAAAGAGAGGGAGGGGAGAGGGATAAATTAGGAGTTTGGGATTAAAATACACACACTACCATATATAAAATAGAGAACCAAAAAGGACCTACTGTATAGCACAGGGAACAATAATCAATATCTTTTAATAACCTATAATGGAAGAGAATGTAAAAAAAAGAATATGTATATCTATACATATGTATAACTGAATCCCTTTACACCTGAAACTAACACAACATTGTAAATCAACTATATTTCAAATAAAAATTAAAATTAAAAAAATATTTATAAAAGCAACCTCAATCCAGCCAACAAACTTTGACATGAAAATGAAAATCCTGGAATTCACTAGCCACATCATTGTGAATTAGTTGATTGAGTCTACAATTTAAAATGTCTTGATAAAAATGACAATCTATGTCGTATTACATATTCAACATTTTAAAATGATGCTGCCATTTTTCATTGTTAATACTTGTCAGTGAGACCTACAGTAATACTAAAAAGCAACAACAGCTTTGATATGAACAGCAAACTCTGTTGTTCCTTTTCCATACCATTGTTTCTCTTTTTAAAAATGTTTTATTTTTATACAGTTTTTAAAGGTTACTTTCCATTTACAATTATTATAAAATGGTGGCTATATTCCCCATGTTGCACAGTATATCCTTGAGCCTATCCCTTCTGCCATCACTGTAGACCTGCTCTGTGTGTATAATAGCCACAAGACACATGTGGCATTTGAGTACTTGAATGTGGCTAGTCTGAATTGAGATATTCTGTAAGTGCTAAAAACACCATTTTTATAACTTAGTATAGAAAAAATAAACTCTCTTACTATTAATTTTTGTAATGATTACATTTTAAAATAAACATTTTAGGTAACTTTAGTTAAAATATTATATTTATATGTTTATTTTAATGGGACTATTAGAAAATTTTAAAGACAGGTAAATATTCTCAAAAAAAGGTGAACAACAGCAGCACATGTGAGGTATATTATTTTAATTTTATAATGTTTGTTGTCAATACGGTTCAAATCAGTTAAAGTATTATTGAAAATACTATTGCTATTTGTCACAACCTTCCACCTTAATCAGTTTTCTTTCTTGCTTGCTGCTTGCAAGATATTTCTTTATCCTTAGTTTTCAGAATTTTAATTATAATAAGTCTTGGCATGAATTTCTTTGGGTTTATCCTGCTTTGAATTTGCTCACTTTCTTCAATCTGTAGATTTCAGTCTTTTGCCAAAATTAAAGAATTTATAGCCATTATTTCTTCTAGTACTTTTTTAGCTCTGCCTTTGTTTTCCTTTCCTTCTGGGTTTCCATAGTCTAGAATATTAGATCTTTATTATAATCTTGAGCATTCTTATTCATTCTACTTTATTTGTTCAGATTAAGTAATTTCTATAGTTCTACCATTAATTTCATGGATTTTTTACTCTGTTCTTTTCATTCTCACATTGAGCCCAACATTTAGTTGTTGTTGGATTTTTTTTTTTTTGATTATTGTATTTTTCAATTCTAAAATTTTATTTTGATTCTTCTCTATATCTTATATTTCTTTGTTGAGACTTGCTATATTTTCATTTGTTTGAAGTGTGTTTGTAATTGCTGGTTGAATACATTTATGATAGCTGCTTGTCAGATAATTTTAACATCTGGAACATTGTCGGTGTTTGTTGATTGTCTTTTCTCATTCAAGTGATATACCCCTAGTTTTTGGTATGATGATTGATTTTTAATCAAAGCTAAGGACATTTTGGGTATTATTATGGAGATTATGGATTTTGTTTACATCTTCTTTTTTAGCAGGCCTCTTCTGACACTGTGCTGGCAATGGAAGTGCAGTCTTACCTCATTACTTCCAGATGGGGGTAAAAGTCCAGGTTCTCCACTAGGCCTCTCCACAGACATTGAGTGGGCGGGAGGCCCTTGTTGCTGCCTGGAGGAGCCCCAGCTCCTCAACTGGCTTCTTCTGATACCACCCTAGCAGGGAGGGGGGCTTGTTACCCCAGGTGGGAGTAAATGTCTAGGCTCCTCACTATGTCTTTCCTAAAGAGGGTGGAGGAGCTGAAGCTTTTTCTGTGGTGTTGGCTGGGCAAGAACCATTATCCATTATTGTCGTGATGTTTTCTGTCTTTCAGACAGCCCTTTTTCTGGTCATTTGGCTAAGGAGAGCAGGCTTTTCTGGAGGCTTTTTTCTTTTCTTTTTTTTTTGGTCTGCTCTTTGTAGACTTTATGAGAGGAAAAAAATGCACAATAAACTCAATTGAAAATGTAAATCCCTCACAACACTGTAAAGCAATTATACTCCGATACAGATGTTTAAAAAAATAAAAGACACATGCAACCCAATGTTCATTGCAGCACTATTTACAATAGCCAGGTCATGGAAGCAACCCAAATGCCCATCGACAGACAAATGGATAAAGAAGATATGGTACATATATACAGTGGAATATTACTCAGCCATAAAAAGGAACGAAATTGAGTCATTTGTAGAGACGTGGATGGATCTAGAGACTGTCATACAGAGTGAAGTAAGTCAGAAAGAGAAAAACAAATATCGTATATTAACATATATATGTGGAACATAGAAAAATGGCACAGATGAACCAGTTTGCAAGGCAGAAATAAGAGACACAGATGTAGAGAACAAACGTATGGACACCAAGGGGGGAAAGTGGCGGCGGGGGTGGGAAAAAAAAGGAAAAGGAAAAAGAAAATGAAAATTTAAATCCCTTATCAAAAACTAGGCTGCCATTGGAGGAGGAGTATTTTCTCTTTTCTCTCAGTCACAATCAATATCTAGTTACAAAATGGTCTCCAAAACCCTCTCTGTTTCTTCTCTGAAATGTTTCTACTGTTACATTGTCCTTTCTTTTTCCCAGACAGCACTTAAGTATAACGTTTGTTTTCTATTCTTTTTTTCTGATTGTTTGAAAAGGACATTTTGAATATATCGTCCATTTGCCAATAGCAGCAGCAAGCATGAATCAACTACTTTTAGTTACAAGCTTTTTCTTACATAAGAATGCCCAGCCTCTGGTTTTCCAAGCCCTTGAGTTTCTTTCTATCCTTAATTTCTCCATAAGAGCCCTTCATTTAGAGGGACCATCTATACACAGCCCTAAATATTTTGGCATTCATACCTCCAGTTGCTCAAGCCATTTAGCCTGCCTACGATGGGCTCTCCACTCCTCTCTGAGTAGTCACTTTCTATCTAATTCTAAAGAGTCATTTCACATGTTCATAAAGTCTTTCTAGCTCACTCTAAAACCACAATGAGTTTCTTTGCTCTGGACTCTTAAGGTGCATTGTCTCTAAATGTAATTTTCAGCTATTTCAGACCCCAAGTCCACTTTCATAAAAAATATTTCATATTCCTTTCACCATATATTATTTATAGAAAATATAATCAAACTATGAACATAATTTAAAAAATTTAATATCCAATGAAATTATATAGGAGAAATAAAAAGAATGTAAATTATTTAAAAAAATCATCTGGACTTAATATGTAAATATTCTGCTTCTTCAATTTCAAAAAAACACTATGAAACAATAAGAGCTTTGTAAACTCACTCTGAATAAGAACAAAAATTGCAGAACAAAATACAGAGAAAAAATACAGATGTTTTCTATTGCTGACTTAAGTAAATTGAGCCATAATTGCAATTGGCTTTGTATTCAATATGAGGTTATCTAATATAGTGGACAGGTCTTGATAAACACTATAGCGAAAATATAATGTGTTCTTTGGCCATTTTTTACAGCAGTGTATTTTTTGAGCGTATTTTAACTCATGCACAAACTGTTTTGTCCTTTCTGTGAACTAGAGATTAGGTTCTGGGCTTGGGTAATTGTAAACAGATTTTCTTTCCCTTGCATCTCTGCTCCTGATCACCAAGCATGTTACCCTCCAGTAACTGACAATCATAGATGGTCCCGCAAATATCTAACACCTATAAAGGGAATCATATTGTAGAATCTATAATCACATATGGACTGACAACAAGTTTTGAATTTTTATCAACCTCTATGTGGCTTTTAATTTTGTATTAATGTCTGAGATCTTATAGATAAGTTTCTGGAAGGCCTTGTAAAATTGTTGTCTTCCATAGCATCTACTATCATACTTTTGTGAGCATAAATTTTTCTATACATAATTGGCAATTTAAAAGTTGCACATATTCATGAATTCACCCACAAAAAGAGGGTGTTTATTTGGAAGCTATTATTTTTTTCAATTGAAGTATAGTTAATGTACAATATTATATTAGTTTCAGGTGTACAGCAAAGTGATTTGGTTATAAATATATGTGTATGTATCTATATTATTTTTTTGCACTCTTTTCCATTATAGTTTATTACAAGGTATGAATATAGTTCCCTGTGCTATACAGTAAAACTTTGTTGTTTATTTTATATATGGTAGTGTGCATTTGTTAATCCCATACTCCCAATTTATCCCTCCCCCACACCTTTCCCCTTTGGTAACCATAAGTTTGTATTCTTTGTCTGAGTCTGTTTCTGTTTTGTCAGTAAGTTCATTTGTACTATTTTTTAGATTCCACGTATAAGTGATATCATATGATATTTGTCTTTCACCGTCTGACTTACTTCACTTAGTATGATAATCTCTAGGTCCATCCATGTTGCCGCTAATGGCATTATTTCATTCTTTTCTATGGCTAAGTGATATTCCATTATACACACATGCACACACACACACACACACACACACCCCACATCTTCTTTATCTATTCATCTGTTGATGGACACATACATGTCTTGGCTATTGCATATAGTCCCACTGTGAACATTAAGGTGTATTTATCTTTTTGAATTAGAGCTTTCATCTTTTCCAGACATATGCCCAGGAGTGGGATTGCTGGATCATGTGGTAGCTCTATTTTTAGTTCCTTAAGGAACCTCCATACCATTTTCCATAGTGGCAGCACCAATTTCAATTCCCATGAACAGTGTAGAAGGGTTCCCCTTTTTCCACACCTTCCCTAGCATTTATTATTTATAGATGTTTTGATGATGGCCATTCTGACTGATGTGAGGTGATACCTTATTGTAGTTTTGATTTACATTTCTCTAATAATTAGTGATGTTGAGCATCTTTTCATGTGCCTGTTGGCCATCTGTATGTCTTCTTTGGAGAAATGTCTATTTAGGTCCTCTGCCCAATTTTTAATTTGGTTGTTTGTTTTTCAATATTGAGCTGTATGAGGTGTTTGTATATTTTGGAATTTAATCCCTTGGTCACACAGTTTACAAATATTTTCACCCAGTCTGTAGGTTGTCTTTTTGTTTTGTTTATGGTTTCCTTTGCTGTGCAAAAGCTTTTAAGTTTGGTTAGGTCCTGCTTGTTTATTTTTGCTTTTATTTCTATTGCCTTGGGAGACTGACCTAAGAAGTATTGTTATGATTTATGTCAGAGAATGTTTTGTCTATGTTCTCTTCTAGGAGTTTTAAGGTGTCATGTCTTATATTTAAGTCTTTAATCTATTTTGAGCTTATTTTTGTGTATGCTATAAGGGAGTGTTCTAACCTCATTGATTTACATGCAGCTGTCTGGCTTTCCCAACACCACTTATGGAAGAGACTGTCTTTTCTCCATTGTATATTCTTGCCTCCTTTGTCCAAGATTAGTTGACCGTAGGTGTGTGGGTTTATTTCTGGACTCTATTCTGTTCCATTGATCTATACATTTGTTTTTGTGCCAATACCACGCTGTTTTGATTACTGTAGCTTTGTAGTATTGTCTGAAGTCTGGGAAGGTTTTGCCTCTGGTTTGTTCTTTTTCCTCAGGATTGCTTGGCAATTCTGGGTCTTCTGTGGTTCCATATACATTTTAGGATTATTTGTTCTAGTTCTGTGAAAAATGTCATAGGTTGTTTGATAGAGCTCACATTAAATCTGTAGATTGCTTTGGGTAGCATGGCCATTTTAACAATATTAATTCTTCTAATTCAAGAGCAAGAGATATCTTTGCATTTCCTTGAATCATTTTTGACTTCCTTTACCAATGTTTTACAGCTCTCAGCACGTACATCTTTAATCTCCTTGGTTAGGTTTAGTCCTAGGTATTTTATTAATTCTTTTGCAATTTTAAAAGTTTTTTTGTTGGTTTGTTTTTTGTTTTTTTTACTTTCTGATATTTCATTGTTAGTGTAAAGAAATGCAACAGATTTCTGTATATTAATCTTGTATCCTGCTACATTGCTGAATTCATTTATCAGTTCTAATAGTTTTTGTATAGAGTCTTTAGGGTTTTCTATAGAGAGTATCATGTCATCTGCATATAATGACAATTTTACCTCATCCCTTCCAATTTGGATACCTTGTATTTCTTTTTCTTGTCTGATTGCTGTGGCTAGGACTTCTAATACTGTGTTGAATAGAAGTGGTGAGAGTGGGCATCCTTGTCGTGTTCCTGAATTTAGTGGGAAGGCTTTCTGCTTTCCATCATTTAGTATTATGTTGACTGTGGATTTGTCATAAATGACTTTTTTTACATTGAAATATGTCCCCTCTTTACACACTTTTGTAAGAATTTAAGGCCACTCCCTTCTGGCCTGCAACATTTCTGTAGAGAAATCAACAGATAGTCTTATGGGGGTTCCCTTGTAATTAACTCTTTGTTTTTCTCTTGCTGTCTTTAGAATCCTCTCTTTAAATTTTGTCATTTTAATTATAATATGTCTTGGTGTAGGTCTGTTTGGGTTCATCTTGTTTGGGACCCTCTGTGCTTCCTGTAGCTGGATATCTATTTTCTTCTCTAGGTTTGGGAAGTTTTCAGACATAATTTCTTCAAATACATTTTCTATCTCCTTTTCTCTTTTTTCTCCTTCTGGAATCCCTATTATGCATGGATTGGCATGGTTTATATTATCCCTTAAGTCTCTTATATTACTTTCATTTCTTTTTCCTTTGGCTTTCTGTCTGCTGTTCTGATTGGGTGATTTCCATTATTCTTTCTTCCAGATCACTTGTTCGTTCTTCTGCATTATTCACTTTGCTATTCATTGCCTTTAGCTCAGCTTTTGTCTTGGCAAATGAGTTTTCTAATTTTTCTTGACTCCTCTTTATAGTTTCTAATTACCTTTTACAGTAACCTGCATTTCTGTCAATAGCCTTTCTTAATTCCTTCAGTATTTTCATTATCTCCTTTTTGAATTTGGTGTTTATTAGACTGAAGAGGTCTGTTTCATTGTTTGTTCTTTCACAGGAATTCTCTTGATCTTTTCATTAGGAGTGGTTCCTCTGCTTCTTCATTTTACTTATATTTCTATTACTCTATAAATTTAGGAGAAACAGTCATCTACTGTGGTCTTGAAAGGCTATTTTTATGTGGTAACACACCTGTGTAGCCTGCTTGAGTCCAATATTTTTGATGTGAGGGCTGTTTATAGTATGGATGCCTGCCACATCTTTCCTCAGGGTGTTCTGGCCCTTGTCCCTTCGGATAGGGGATGTGTTTGGTGTTGTAGTGACCAGAGCCTGCACTGGATTTTGGGTGGGGCCTCCTCTTTGCTCTGTGGTTGTCACAGCCCTGTGGGGGCAGGGTCTGTTCCCCTGTTTTTGGATTAGAAGCCCCCAGATTCAGTTCTAAGCTGTGGTGTGAGGTAGGTGGGACTGGAGCACTCCTGCTGGGAAAGGAGCCACTGTGTTTTCTTTCCTAGGAGTTGTTTACTGGGTTGTGCACTTTTTTGATGATACCTGCTACATGATGTGAGCACCCACAAATTTCACTGTTGCTGGCACTGTCTTCAGTGACTGTCTCTGCTTGGGAGTAATCTGCTCAGAGGTCCCTTAGATGCACATGTGTGCTCACAAGCCACCGGCTTGACAGACCAGCAGAGCCACGTCCTGAGCCCTGCAGATAATAGGCTTATGCCCTCAGGTGTGCATGCATGGTCCTGGTACCAAAATCTGCCAGAGCAAGAACCTGCTGGAGTGGCCTCCCTGCACCCACAGTGGGATTACTGGTAATCGGCTCAGATTTCAGTCCCACCTCTGTGTGTGCTCACCTGCAAACATCACAGAACCCATGAGTCTGGACCCATGCCCCACTGAGAGCAATCTGACAATGGGGCTGCTATGGTGGACCCATGCTCCCTCTTTCCCATGTTGATAATGGGGCTCCTGTGGTGGACCTGTGCTCTGTCCTGCATGTGCCCACAGCTGCTACCTGGGCCACACTCCAGGCCCTTTATGCTGTCTTCATGGAGCCAAACCAAGTCCTCTTTCCCTGGGTCTGTCCAGTGAAGCCTGAGTTTTAGCACCTGGCTGCTGCACACACCAGCAGCCCTGGGTCTCTGTCTGGGAAGTGCAGCAACACGACCAGGACAGTCTGTGCTAGTCTCTCTAACCTGTGTGGCTGCAGGCCAGCTCCCACACTCTTCTCTCCAGCCTTTGAAGTTCCCAGTCTTTCCCCTTGGGCCTCTCACCCCATGAAGGAGGTTTCCAGGGTGAGAGAACATTTCCTCTTTCACAGATCCCTCCCAGAGGCACAGGTCCCCTCCTGATTCCTCTTCTTCTCCTTTTTCCCTTCATTGTGCTTGGTCACCTGGGGATCTTTCTTGAAGCTTTGGTTGTATGAGATCTTCTGCAAGCTTTAAGTGAGTATTCTGGGAGAATTGTTCCACGTGTAGATGTATTTTTTATGTATTTGTGGGAGGAGCTGAGTTCCATGTCCCTCTACTCTGCCATCTTGATATCCTCCTTGAAACTGTTAATTATTGGCAAAAACTATTTAATTTTCTTAAGAATTCATGAGACAAGTAATACTGTGCAATTTAGGGATTATTGAAAAGTTTGGAAAGTATAAGTTCTTACATATTATAGCGGGAACCCTGCATTCAGAGATTCAGAGAAATTAGGTCTAGATCCTTATTTAAATTAGCTTAAAATACAGAGTTTCTCTAAGGTCAATTGTAATTTCTGAATATGATGACATTAGTAACAAAGTATTCCATTAAAATACCCAATTTATACATCCTGAAACATTTTCCTAACATAAATAATAATACTTTTAAATTCAGTGTTAATCAACAAGTAGTCAATAGCCATAGATTTAAAAAACAGTAAACAAGAGCTATCTACTCTGAGAAAATCTGTATCTTTAAAAGTACTGAGCTTTAGCAGAGCAATTTTGATTACTGTGGATGCTTTAACAAATGATGTACAGGCTAGGGTTGATTTGCCTGTGATGATTACTGTTGATCATGAATTGGGTAAAATGATTGGCTCAGTCACATGTTGGACATGAGAGCATCATTATTCCTCAAACAGAGTAGTTCCAGAATAACATTAGTGAACTTTGTAGCAAGCAATGTAGCATATTAAGAAGGAACATAAGACCTTGGGGTTGGAAAATATTGTCTTTGTTTTCAGTCTATACAACTTCCCAGATTTTGACCTTGGGTAATTTATTTAGGTGCTCTCAACCTTTGTTTCATCAGTTATAAAATAAAAACCAAATATATTCTTCATAGTTTTTAAGAGTGTGAAGTTAGTAGGAAGCAACGTACTAACATCATTCACTGTGTGTCTGGAGAAAACATAAGAGATAGAGTGTAGTCAATGACAAAATTATCAGCAGGCTTTACATATTTAATACATATGAGACATCTGTGATAATAATAACCTTTATGTAGTACCTGTTGTGAAAATCTAATGATATCTTACCATTTAGGCTTTGCTGACTTAGTGTAGTCCAGAGGTCTGCAATCTTCTCAAATCTCAGATGGCAAATAAAGGCTACTGTTGTGGTCATTGTAGCAACTATTCCACCTAACTATCATGGCACAAAAATAGCCATAGGCGATATGTAAAATAATGAATGCCACTGTGTTCCAATAAATCACTATTTGTGGACACTGAAGTTTGAATTTTATTTATTTATTGTGCTTTACAAAATAATGTTTTTCTTTTAATTTTTTAAAATGTTTAAAATGTAAAAATCAGTCTTAACTCATGAGCCACACAAATCAGGCAGTGGGCCAAATTTGGCCAGCAGCAGTGTTTGTAACTGGTGTGGTCTGAATCAATCATATTAGGAGAAATACGTATATCTGGCTTTGTAAAAGAAAAAAAAATGTTCTGGAATTTTTAACTTTTTTATTATTAACAAGGAACTAAAATAAGACTCAAAATGTTCAGTTCATTAGTCTCTTCATTTCCAATGAACTTTACACTTATTCTACCCTAAACGTCTTATTCAATGGCCGCATTTTGAATCTAGTGATCATTGAAAACTATTCTGCTTCAGAAATGTGAACTCTAAACATCTTATTCTCTGATCATTATCAGCTGTCTCTCTCATTTCATTATGTTCTCTTACTTCATAGGGTACTTTGATCCCTTCACAGTTTAATTATCAGCAGATTCATGTCTCTGCTTCCTTGTTAAACTAACTTAAATCCCATGCTCTATTATTTGAACTCCTTGCCTCTTACCCATTATCCTTTTTCTGAAATTGTGTAAAAACAAAATCCTTAGCCCTTATTGATAGTGTCTTCCTTCATTTATCCATCAGCTAGGATGCTAAGAGCACTTGGAAATAATAAATTGCAACCATAATAAAAATAAAAACATATGAATAAAACAACCATAATAAAAATTAAAATATAATAAACATGCAATAAATAATAAATACACAATACAATAATAAAATTATATAAAATAAAAATAAAGAACAACCATAAAGAAGAAAGCCACTACTCAACATGCTTTGTAACCACAAGTGGCCTGTTAACATTACCCAACCATCTTCATCAATTCAAAAATTATTTACTGAACACTTAATGTCAGCCAGATCCTCTTCTAAATACCCAGTGTATAGGAATAAACACTTAATTATTAATATTTTAATTGTCACAAAATCAGAATGCCATGTAATGGGAAACATAAAAAGGCAACTAATCTGATATAGGAAATTGTATTAGTGCCAAGACTTTAACAACAAAAAAGATTTAGTTATATGAAGAGGAAGAGAAAGAGTTCCAGGAAAAAATAACAGTAGTTGAAAGCATGGAGAAAAACTGCTATTGGGCAATGAAAAGGAAATCCATGTATTTGTAATAATTAGTTCTGGGGAGAGAGGTAAATTATTTGAAGATAGGAAGGAAAACAAAGTTTGAATGTGGGGGGGTTTCATAAGGCTTTTAAGGACTCCGGACATCTTTCCTAAAGATAATAGTCTTCCATTAGGATATTTTAATTGTGGAGGGGACATAATTATATCTCTACATTTAAAAGGTAATTTCTGGCTATAGAGAGAAATGGAGGCAGCAAACCAGGAGGGGCAGTGAGGCCTGCGAGAACATTATTGCTGTTTCTCAGCTGAGAGAGAAAGGTGTCCCAGATTTGGGTGAGGCCACTGGAGATGAATGACACCAGGGTTGGACTTGAGCAATTAGGGAGTTGTGATGTCATTTACTAAAGTGAGGAACTAGAAGAAGAGCAGGTGTTAAGGAAAAATGAAGAGTTTAGTTTGCAGTGGAGGTACATTAAGGAGAGTCAAGGGGAGTTCCCAAGTCACCAGTTGGTTATTCAGGTATGGCACTTAGGAGAGGGGGGCCAGACAGAGATATTTGAGAATTGTCAGAATATTCTTGGTAATTGAAGCTTAGGGAGTGGAAGAGACTTCCCAACATCAATAAATTCAAGATTGCCTGTGAACAAGGGCTGTGCTTGCTTTGTTCATGCCTGTAACCATGCATCCCAGAAGAGCATCTACCACATCTCAGGTACTTACTATAAATTTATGATTTTTCCCACACAATAAATAAGATGCAACAATGCATTGACCATATAGGAATAAAAATAAAAGAAACAAAAAAGCAGGTATTAGAAAGCCCCCAAAGTAAGTCTTGCTTTTCTCCACAAATTCTTTATAGCGATGCCAAAACGATGATTCTAAAACCCAAATCACACCGTGCCCTTCTCCTCCTTACAACATGGCAGTTACTCCTCATCGCTCACTCTGAGATGTGAATGGACCTCGGTGGTTATCTCCCTGCCCACCTCCCTCCTGCAACTGTTTCATTCATCTTCCACTTTAGTTGTGTAGGATTGATACCAGTCTCCAGGATAGACACTTCACAGGAAGACACTACTTGTTTAACCAACCAAGTGCATCCTCACTTCTTTTCAACTTCCTCACTACCAGGTTGTTGAACACATGTCCTAATTGGTCCAGTTGGAATGATTCTCAACATTTTTATTCAATAGGTCTTTTTTTTGTAGCTCACATAAATGTGCACATGTGCCTACTGCAGCTGACTTGTCTCCACACTAGGTGTAAGCTTTAGAATGATGCCAACTCACAGAGAAAGATGAGAACACCAGGAAATAAAAATCATCACCCTCCTTAAGACTTGACTGATGTTTGCCCTCAGCAGCATTTCTAGATTTTTCAGCTAATAGTTACTGAGGCATGGGAATAAGTCCATGGTGTGCTATTTAAGGCAGGCCTCTCATCATCTCTCCTGTTTTACTTCTGGGCTTTAACTCTCCCTTTCCCAGTTCCACTTTTTTTGTGTATCATGTTAAGCATTTTTACCACTACTAACTCCTGAGACATAAGAAGAAAAATAAAACTAAAGACCTAATTGTCAAAATAAAACTTTTTAAATGGAAGAAAAGTAACAAAAAGATTATCTTTAAAAGTTATTTTTCTAAAATAACTCCGGTATAATGAATATACATAAGAAGTTAGTTTTTTCTTTGTTGAGGTAGACAGAAGGAACACACTCAGTGATTTACTTTCAATTCTCTTTCTGTAGAGAGAGACACTGATGAGGGGACATTTGAAAGAATCCTGTCAATTTACAAATTCACCTCTAAAAATGGGCTATTTTACCTTCTATTTTTCTTATTTCAATGGCAAAAGATACAGATGATGTGGCATTGCTCCCAAAGTATAGACATACTTTGCGCTTTGCTACATTAATGGTTGGTAGTAAATAAAATGGTAGTATTGCACTGCTATTAGCTATAGTCAGAGTGGATCACCTCCTAGGTCCTTGATATAGTTGTCTGTTAAGAGAGTGCATATTAGTATCAATATCTCCTAGTTTCTCTTTTTATAAAGATATCAAGAGCCATTTAAATTTTTAAAAATCACCCCATTGGATTCAATTTATTGGGCCTTCATACTCCCATTTTTTTCTGAGATCAGTTCTGAGCTTGCACAGCCTGTTTTATGTGACCATCAGAACCTTTACTCTGTGCTAAAAATGAATCTCAAAGATTTAGCCTAGGGCTATCTTGAATCATGTCAAGGAATAGTTATTATTTCTGAAGCTCTATTACTTAAAAAAAAAATCCCCAAAACATAACTTGCTGAGCAGAAAGATGTTGGTATAAGACCAGCAACCCTGTATCTATGTGCCGTGTAGGACTTTACTCCCTGGAATACGGTAGATTGCTTATTTATAAGAACTTTTTTTTCCCTTCACTTTCAGTGAGAGTTCTGAACTTTTTATTTGAGCCAATTATGAAAAAACACTCTACAAATCTTTGAATAAACAAACTTAATATTTGAATAAACAATGATGAATCTATTTAGTGATCTAAAAGTCTTTAAATGCAGGAACATATGAATTTTAGTGGAATCATTTAGTTAGTACATAGAAAAAAGTTAAAAGGAGAAGTTTAGTGCAGAATATAGGAATGTTCAATTCTGTTTGACTTAACATATTTTGGAAGAGGCCCATAGATTTTGAGATATTATCTTGTCCAGAAGTAATTTGTATCTGTGTGTAGAAGCTGTGTCCTTACTAAAAGGGTGGATACACTAGAAAAGCAGTTCAAGTGACCCAAATGAATTAAACATTAAAACAAACTGGCCAAATCATTACTTGAGGCCCTGCTTTTATTTTATTTTTCTACTTTGCAGTATTTGGACAGATATTTTGTGAACTGGAAATGATTTCAATTTCTGGTTAAAAAATGCCCATAATCATTTTACCCTGAGAAATAGTCTATAGAACAGCAGAAATAACTGTATTTTTTTATTTCTGTTAATTATAATTATATGGCTGTCTTGGAAACTAAAGCAGGAAATGTTCTTTGTTCTCATATTTTAACATATAAATGTTTCAGAATCTAGATATCACAACATCTGATCATGGATTAGAATAAATTCTCTCACTTTGGCTATGTCTATAATTCAAAGTAGAGTGGAAAATGGTATTAATTACTTTGTAAGTAAAGTTTAAAATCTTTGCTCTTGGAATTAACCATCCACAGACAAAATGGCCTTCTGAAGATTTATTTTGATCTGCAGTGATCTGATTCATTTGACTAATTCTTTATTTGAATTAGAAATGTAGATTTAATCACTCTGATATGATCTGTTCTGCTTTTTTTCTTAACATATCCATGTCTGTTAATCACCCAGACCTTGAGTCCAGTTATCAATATTGTTGAAGGGTCTGGTAAACTGACCACTCGTTCACAAAGCTTTCATTACTCATGAACTTCATTTACCTTTCTCTTCTCTAAAAATTTAGTACTTAATTATATGCTGGCTGTGTCTTGTGTGATTTGTGAATAACTACATATGGTAGGCTTTGCTTTTAGTAAAACTGTAGCCTAAGTAAACAGACTACAACTAAACTGAACTACTGTTTCTTAGTTCATCTACATTCCCCACCTCAACAAATGTGGTAGTAAACAAATATCTGTAGAACAATTGATATTTCACTTTATGGAGAGATTTGACTTGTGATTTTGAATAAGTAATTTTTAAAAATTTGTGTTTACTGTTGCTTTTAAAATCCAAGATATGGAAGTGTTACAATTGAGATGGTAAAACTGGAGAAGAGAAAGAGAAATGTATAATTTACACTCTGTGTTGACAGAAAGCCTCCAGATGTTGTTGAGAAATATAATGACTAGTAGGTGTGATCATTTTAATTATAAGATAATTTTTTAAATCATGACTTTGGAAAAAATGTGCTAAATTTGATTTGGAATATTATTGGAATAATTGAAAATTGAAGAGAGAGCAGTTACTTTTGTACAAAGTCCCTGATGCTGCCACATTTTTCCCAAGGGTAGTAGAGATGACTACAGTTTACTCATTACATGATTCCCTCTTTTTCTTGGCCATTTTGGAAGACTAAACTTCTTAGTGCCCCTTGAAAATAGAAGGGTGTCCTAACTAATTTAAGTAAAGTACTGTGAGTGGAGATGTAGTATATCATTTCCAGAACAAGGCAGTAAATCCTTTTTGCTATCTGGCTGCTTTCTTTCCCTGACACTGCAAACTTGGAAGCCATGTGTTGAGATGGCAAGAACAGAAGATAGAGGAAGCTTGGATCCCAGAGTCACCAGATTGAGGAGAACCTGCCCCATTTCCTCCTGCCAGTCCATATTAAACTGTGCATAAGTGCATAACAGACTTCTTTTGTGCAAAGCTACTGAGCATTTAAGATTTATATGTAATGCAACTAGTAACTACTCACCCACTTGGCAAGTTCATAGCAGTAATCCAAATGCCTTTTGACTTTAGGTTTGGGAAAATAAATATTCCATGGTAATTCCTGTCAAATAAAATCTCCCAACATTTAAGATGGTTATATGAAAGAACATTAACATTCATGTTATGTTTTTACTACTTAATGCTCTTTTTTTGAATAGTTATTGAAAAATTCTGAATTTAAGAAAATTTTACTAAGTTGGTTAACCTGAAGCTAAATTCCATTAACTGTAAATAAAGATACTTTTCTACTTTACCACCCATATCATTATTATGAAACTATATATTTAATTGTAAAGAAAAAAATAGTTTCTAATGTTTCATTTTTAATTCTGTCTATTTAAAACACTTTTAAATACTGACTCTTGTAATAAGTACAAGCTTCAAGAAGAATACAGCCTTTTGAGCAGTTCTGCCAGCAAAGTACTAACCTAAAAGATTAAAATAAAGATTTAGCTAACAACAACATAGATTCTCTACATAGAAATAGGCATCATACATGTGTATTATAGATTATATTATACATTATATATTAAATATTCATATATGTTAAATAGTACATTGGAGAATAATCCAGTTTTTTCCTCCTGAAGTTGCTTTTGCCAAGTCATAAGACCTCTTTCTAGTTCCATATGACACTGACATTGTTGATTATATTTTCCTTACTTCCACACAACTAGCTGGAAAGTCACCTCTTGCTCTCTTTTCTGGACAAAACTCTACCCTTTCTTCGAAACCTCACTTAAATGTTAGCTCCTCTGTAAAGGCTCCTTGTTATCCCCATCCTTGCTAGTGGCTCTTTCTTCACTCAGTGTTAATTTAACAAATGGTCATTGAACTCCAACCAAGCACCAGTTAAGATGCTGAGGATGTAGCAGTAAACCAAAAGGCATAGAGCACTTCCTTTTGTGGAGTGATGTGGAGGGGTATAGGAGATACATAGACTACTGAATAAATATTTCAGATGGTGGTTAGTATTATGAAGAAAGAGAAACCAGAGTAAACAGTGGAGCATGCCAGGGTGGAGGGAGCTACTTTTGCAAGATGATGGCAAGGAAAAGCTAAATTCTAGATGAATTTTATCATGGACCTAAATGACATAAGGATACCAGCCATTTGTATATTTGAGAAAAAGAAGTCCAGACAGAGATAAAGATCAAAGGCAAGGTCATGCATGGTGTGTTCAAGAACATCAAAGAGGCTGTTCAATTTTTAATATTAATATTTATTAATGTTATCTGGGTTTCACATGTATGGTTTCTAGAACAGAGTGGATTATTATTTATTATTTTGAGCAAATAATAACAGTGCAGTTTTTCTGTGTCCAAATTTTTACTTTTGGAGTGATGCAAATGTCACCCTACACATATGCTTCTGGATTTAAGTGAAGAATACCAAATTAACAAAAGATCTGGATTATGTTAACAGAGGAGAAAGAAGAAGTACTCTCCACCTCTTTCTTGGGATTTTTTTGAGAATTTCCTTGTAAATGTAATAGGAAAGAAGAACATTCTAAACCTTTGGAATATACATTAATCTCTCCAGGAGAAAGATAAGACTGGTGTACTACCCAGGGGATATCTCCATGGTCCTGGATCTTACTCCCTTGAAATTAAACACATACTTCCAGAGAAGTAAATCTGTCTGTAGTTCTCACTAGGTAATCAGTGGTCATTTAAAAAAAAAGAAAAATAACCTTACTGATACATGTTTCACATATCATAGAAAACACCCATTTTGAAAAGGCACTTCACTGATTTTTAAGTAAATTTACCAAGTTGTTTAACCATCAACATAAATCAGGTTGAGGACATTTTCATTGCCCCAGTAAGACACTTTGTGAGCATTTACTGTTAATTTCCTTCCCCTACTCTCCTACTTCAACCACAATTTACTTTCTGTCTCTATAGATTTGCCTTTTCTAGGCTTCACACAAATGGGATCATACAACCTATGGTCTTTTGTGTTTGGATTATTTCACTGAGAATAATGTTTTTGAGGTTCATCAATGTCATAGCATGTATCTGTAGTTCATTCCTTTTTTGCTAAAAAAATATTCTATTGATATTTTGTTTATCCACTCACCACTTGAACATTTTAAGTTGTTTCCAATTTGGAGCTATTATGAATAATGAAAGTGTGCAAGGCTTTGTGTGGATATATGTTTTCATTTCTTTTGGATAGGCAATTAAAGATAGACTTGCTAGGTCATATGGTAACTCTATGTTTATTTAACCTTTTAAATAACTTCTAGGCTGTTTTCCAAAGTGGCTGAATCATATTACATTTCTATCAGCAATGTTAGAAGTTTCCTTTTACTCCACATTATCAGCAACCATCACTATTTCCATTTGTTATTTTCTGTTATTTTTATTATAGCCATTTTAGTGAGTATAAAATAGTATCTTACTGTGTTTTTCCTTTACATTGTCCTAATGACTAGTGATATTGAGAATCTTTTCATGTGCTTATTAGCCATTGATATATCTTCTATAGTTAAAAGTTTATTCAGATCTTTTGCCCACTTCTTAAATTGGATTGTTTTATCTTCTTATTCTTAAGGTTTAAATACCTTCTTTGTATATTCTAAATATAGCCCTTTGTCAATATTTTGTGAATTTTTGGCTCTGATGCTTGTCTTTTCATTTGCTTCCGGTGCCTTTTGAAGAACAAATGTTTTGAATTTTGATGAGGTTCAATTTTTCAATTTCATTTTTCACAAACCACACTTCCTCTGTCGTATCTACGAAATTTTTGCCTAACCCAAAATGTTTTCTTCAAAACTGTTATTGCCTTAACTCTTAAATTTAAGTCTATGATCAATTTTGAGTTAATTTTTATACATGCTGTGAGGTAAGGGTCTAAGTTCACATCTTCCCACGTGACTATCCAGTGGTTCCACTATCATTTGTTTAAAAGGCTCTACTTTCCCCCAATGAATTGACTTACAACCTTTGTCTATAATCTATGGGCCACAAATATAAGGATTCATTTATGGACTCTCAATTGTTTCATTAATCTGTGTCTATGTTATGCCAGTAACACACTATCTTATAACCATAGATTAATAGTAAGTTTTGAAATTGAGAAGTGAAAATCCTCCAACTTTTGTGATTCCTTTTCAAAACTGATTTAGCTATATGAGGTCTTGTGCATTTCTACATAAATTTTAGGATTAACTTGTCAATTCCTGCTGGAATTTTGATAAGGATTGCATGAATGTGCGAGTCAATTTTGGTAGAAGTGCCATCTTAACAATATTGAATCATCAAATCCATGAAAATGGAACATCTCCCCATTTGTATAGATCTTATTTAATTTGCTCATTACTGTTTTGTAATTTTCAGTATACATATCTTATGCTTCTTTAGTTAAATTTGTTCTTCAGTATTTTGTTCTTTTTGATACTATTGTGAAAGGAATTTTATTCTTTATTTCATTTATGAATCATTCATGTGTCATATGTAGAAAACAATTGATTTTTGTATATGGATCTTATACCAGGCAACCTTATTGTAATTGATTATTTTAATAATTATCTTTTGTGAATTTCTTAGGATCTTCTATATGCTGGATCATATTGTCTACAAAGAAAGACAGTTTTGCCTCTTTCTTTTCAATCTGATGCCTTTTATTTCTTTTCTCTTGCAAGATTGCACTGGCTGTTCTTCAGTACAATGTTGAAAATAATGGCAAGACAGGCAACCTTGCTTTTTTTCTCAGTTTTAGAGGAAAGACCTTCAGTCTTTCATCAAGGGTGATGTTTTCCCAGGGTTTTCCGTAGATGTCTTTGTGACGGTGAAAAGTTTCCATCTATTCCCAGTTTGTTGAGAGTTTTTGAAATCATCAGTGGATATTGGATTTTGTCAAATGCTTTGTTGGTGTCCATTTTGAAAATCATGTGATTGTTTTTCTTTGTTCCAATAAAATGGTTTATTATATTAATTGGTTTTTGAAAATTAAATTAAACTTGCATTCTTGGGATAAATCTCACTTGGCCATGGTATGTAATTCTTTTTATGTGATGTTAGCTTCAGTTTGCAACATTTTGTGGAGGATTTTTTGCATCTGTATTCATGAGGTATATTACTCTGTAGTTTTAGTTGCATGGGTGTGTGATGTCCTTTTCTGGCTGGCTTTAGTATTAGGGTGAAACTGGCCTCATAGAATAGGTATGAAGTTTCTTCCCTTCTCTATTTTGTGGAAGAGTTTGTGAGACATTGACATTATTTAATTTTTAAAGATTTAATGAATGCGTGAATGTATCTGGGCCTGTACTTCACTTCCTAGAAAGATGTTTAATGGATGATTCAATTTCTTTACTTGTTATTGGTATATACTGGTTTAATCAGTTGTATTTTTACTGCCAGGTTGGTCTTTTAACCCAGGTGCCTAAGGTTCAGGCAAATTTGCTCTGAAAGCCCTCAAAGTACAGACATATATTTATAGTCACAGAGATATCATAGTAGCTGCATGGAATTAGTAAATGGAAGACTGTTAAGAGGTGATATCATAAGAGGTTAGCGATAGACCTAGAAGCCATTTTATGGACTTTGGAATTTACTCTGAATAGAATAGAAAAACATTGAAGGGTTTAAAGCAGAGGTAGGATGTGATTAGATTTAGTCCTTACAGTTTATACATAGTTCACACACACATATTTTTAAAAATATATAATCAATTATCTGTTGCTAAAGTATATAAAGAATTCATTTTTCCAACATTGAATTTTTAAACAATAAAAACCAATTTTGTAATGAAACACTTAGACTGCCAAAATATTTACCAAGTGCATTGCTTCCCATCCATATTGGATTCCTATGCTGTCCTTCCAGGTTCTTTTTCCTTCTAGTAGAAGTATACCTTAAGTAGTTTATCTGCTAAAGTCTCTAAGTGATGAAACTCTCAGTCTTTATGATTAAGTCCTAAGCCTGGTTCAAACTCTGTCTGTCCTCCAGATAAGCTAGAGAAGATTAGAATTTCCATGAATGCTGTCAAGGAAATTCATTGGATTTATCATTTAACCTTGCATTAGTGATTAATAAATATGTTTGTCATTATTTCTCTTTAATGAATCAATCACACTACAACTGTCAGTGAATTCTACAACCCTTTTAGTTACCATTTTCCTCCTATTTCTCAATTGCCTAAGATATTACACAAGCTACTATATCCCCTTCCACCACTGTCACATGCCAGCTTACTAGCAGTGGAACTTTTAACAATTACACTGACATGCCATGCAAAAGTTATTCATACTCCAAGTTCTAAGAATGTTGGGTTCCTCATTGACAGGCAGCTGATACATGCTCAATGTCCAAAATCCCATCTAAGAATCTGTTTAAAGCTTCACTCCTGGTGTTAGCTCTCTTAAATTTGGTTATGTGGTAATAGATTCTAGATAAAAAGAATTGTGTGCAGTTTTACTTGTGAATACTTTTAGGATACGACCTGTAAGGAAGTAAGGAAGGCAGGATTAATCAGAGAGGGAAGAGAGACCTGCAGTGCCTAATTTTTTACTAAAAATAAATGAAGTATGAATAATCAGCAGGTCAGCCACCTCAAAAAAAAGTCATGTTCCCATGTTCAGTTTCTGGACATTGACTGTCTTTTGGTCTTAAGCATCCATCCTACAGCACTGATCATATTAGATTCAGAGGGATTAGTATCGTCACCCACTGTCCACAGAGAATTATCTCACCCAAGTTTCTACCTCTTCCCAGGGGCAGCTCAAGGTTAATGAGTGACTGACTAAAGACTGTAAAGACATATCCTCTTTGCCTCAATTTGGGGCAACTCTGTCATCCCAGCTCCAAAGATCGGCATACGACTGGGTAAGGTCCTAGTCCCAGGTCGGTTTTTCTTGCTTCCCACTCTTGCTTCTTTATTTTTTTTTTCACAGTTGTATCTGCAAAGAGCACTCTGCAATAAACTGTCTACAATTCTGCATTTCAGAATCTGTACCAAGTGAACATGATCTAAAATAAGTGGCATACTCCAAAAGAACCCAGGGTGAATCACCCTGAACAACTAAGGGCAAAAGGCAAAACAGCAATAGTCCTCATCTTTTTATTCTGGAAATCTCTAGCATTAAGTTTCTTTCGAACACTGGATACCCTAACCCGTCACTACTTCTGTTTACACTCATCTCTCTCCTTTCTACTCTAACATGCTTAATTTCCTTCTTGCATCAAGGGTCACTCTTCATTTCTTTCTGTTGCTTTAAAATTTTAAAATCCCATTTTTAAATTAGTGCAAACTTCTAGTTACAAAATAAATGAGTCATGAGGATGAATTGTACAGTATGGGGATTATAATCAATAATAATCTAATATATTTGCATGGTGACAAATAGTAACTAGACTTATTGGGATATTTTGTAATGTATAGAAATACTGAATCACTATTTTATACACCAAGAACTAACATAGTGTTATATTTCAACAAACAAACTCATAGAAAAAGAGATTTGTGGTTACCAGAGATGGGGGTGGGGGGAGGAGGAATTAGATGAAGGTGGTCAAAAGGTACAAACTTCCAGTTAAGAGGTAAATAAGTACTAGGGATATAATGTACAACATGATAAATATAATTAACACTGCTGTATTTTATATACGAAAGTGGTTAAGAGAGTATATCCTAAGAGTTCTCATGACAAGAAAAACTTTTTATTTTGTATCTACATGAGGTGATGAATGGTTTACTAAACGTATTGTGGTAATCATTTTATGATGTAAGTCATCATTATGCTGTACACCTTAAACTTATACAGTGCTGCATGTCCATTGTATCTACAAAACTGGAAGAAAAAAAGCTGAAAAAATAAAATAAATTTAGTATATAGCAAAAAAATCAAGGAAAGAAACCTTCAATTTTCTATCATTTTTGGTGTAGCATTGTATACTTTGAGGGTAATTCACTTCAATGCTTTCGATCCTGAATACTGAGCAGAACAATTATGGTTGTAATTGAGATCTGTGTCTGAAAGGTTATGTCATAGTAAGTCTTCCTGAGAACTAGTTATCAAGTAGTGTATGTCATAATGTGTACTTAGAAGCTCTTATGGAGACAATATGAACATGGGCTAGGATATTGTAGAGAAACGTGAATGTTCCTTCTTCTGCCTCTTTTGACAATGATTCCACTTATTAATTATTTTAAGTCCTTTGGTGGTGAGACAGAGGTTGATTAGAAAGGGATTAGAAAATATATTGTAATATTGTCAGGGGAGTAACTGCTGAGAATGTTCGAACCTCTGAGCTAGGCTTGAGGCTTTGCAGCAGGCTCACACAATGCTGCAGGCACCTTGAGGTCAATAAAGTCTTTTAATTTTCTATGCCAAATTGATTGTGGTCTCCTGTAAGTTATCTCAGGACCTGAAGGACGTGGCAGGCAGATGACAGTTATTAAGGTGTGTGGTAGAAGATAGAATGGAGGGGACAAGGAAAGGCCTTACAACCCTGACATGCAGCCTCGGCTGCATTTAACAATTATGGGCTACCCACAAGATGTAATGTGCACATCAGTTCAAAATAAAATAAAAACTGATAACTGTGAGTTCACAAAGCTATTATTTTTGAGTTTTGCAAAGAAATATGCAAGTTTCTTTTCTACGCCACAGGCCTGACTTGTTGATGATGATGATTATGGCGTTTAGTTTTTATAAAGGAAGAAAATCATACAGGTAACCTCAAAGAGTGAAACAAGTTAGATCAATATAATTTTCCACTTGCTTGGCAGGAGTTCTCACCTACCTTAAGAAAGTTAACTATTCAGAAGGTTAATTTCAGGTCTTGAACTATTTTAGAAAGTCATCATAGTAAAGTGGAAAGGTTGATGGAGAATCAGCAGTCCTGTATTTTAGTTTCTACCATGTCACTAACTAGCTGTGTGACCTTGGGCAAATCACTAAGCCTCTAGGGTCTCTGTTTTCTCATGTGTAAAATGAGGAGGTTGAACTACATGATCTCTAACAGTGTTCAACTAAATCTGCAGCTAAATCAAAATATAGAGAACTTGATTGAAATAACTCCTATAGAACTGCAGCACGTAGAAACTAGTGTTGAAGAACAGAAATAGGGAGTTAGAGCAGATCCTTTATATTTATAGGTCTCTCCCAATCCTTAATGTTCACTTCAGGCTGTTCCTAATAATTTCTCCATAGGAGAAGGTTCTGTGAAAATAAAGCTCTATTCCTTTGGTATATTTTTAGTAGAATTAGAGAACATAGCAATAGTCTACAAATATTTCTTTTATGTACATCTGTCTGACAAAGTTAGAGTGTATTTCTCTCATGTTGGCCTTTTATTTATTTCTGATATCTCATTGATAAAGTGTGTATTCTAGTAGAGAAAAGTGAGAACTATCAACACGTGGCTATCAATACCTGACAGCAGGTAACCAAATAACACTGCCTGTCTCCATTAGAACCAAGAGGTGAAATTTCTGTAATTTAATCTACCTCTGGGGACATGTGTTGAAAATCCCCTTTACCCTCACTGTTAATAAGCAGAGAAACTGGGAGAAAGCAAATGGAGGTAAATTTGTTAGCTTTTCTACTCAAGTAAAGCCCACTAAGAGTGGTCAAAATCATCCCAAGTGTGTGATTAAAAATTATATACAACTTCTCCCAGATGCCACAAGAGTGTCTCCTCTGAGAATGATAAAGGACTATTACAAGAACATTCTGAGATTTCAGGACTCTCACATTTGCTGCTTCATATAATAGCTTAATTCAGACACGTGGATCCTCTTGGTCATATAGTTGGTAACAAATTGTTTGCTTGTAGAAAATTTCCTTCCAGTTGAGTTACTTAACAGAGGCTCATATGTCTTATCTTAATCAGCACGACTGCAATTTCTATTCTAACTGTATATTTTTGGCTATTCCACTATATGGAATGGTGTCTATTATACACTCAAATATTTCCTCCATCAGGAATTTGAATTTCTTAAAATATATTCTTCTTCATTATAATGTAAAATGAATTTTCCTCAGTTCTGTCAGGGTTTTATGTTTTTTCTCCCCAAAGCTTAACTTTACCAAGTAAATGGCAAAGCAAATCAATGACAAAATGTTACCCTTGAGCTAAACTGTCAACCTAGTCGTTAGAATGAAGACAGAGAGAAATGAAAAGGAAAAATGACCTATGTCACCTAAAGCTTTAATGCAAGGATTTGTAGAAGAGCAGAATAATTAAAATAAAAACATTCTTCTTAAGAAACACTTATTTGTTTTGCGATAGACGTATTTAAAGTAAATAAATATTAGTTAATAAAAAAGTTTTTACAAATTAAAAAGACCTCCAGTAGAAATATTTAAAAGGACATGCGTGAGCAGTACATAAAAGAAGAAATTTAAACAGCTAACAAATGTATGCAGACATTCTGAAGCTCACTAATAAAGCAAGAAATAAAAATTAAAATGTTAATGAGCCACCACTCTTTTAATGATCAAATCATCAAGAATTTTATAAACGATAACACTCAGTGTTGGCAATGGCAGAAGAAAATGAAAAATGACATATATTGGTGATTGGAAAATAAAGTTGTATAAGCTTTCTGTAGCACAGTTTGACAATAAACAGCAAAAGCTTTGAAATGGCTCCACGCATCAGTTCTCCTGGAAATTAACCTAATGGATTATATTGAAGTAAGCAAAGATTTAGTTTCAAGGATGTTTATTATAAACAAAACGCAGTGTAGGAAACAAGCTTTATGTGCAAAAATGAGGGTGACTGCTCTATAAATACGTTTTTACATTTCGTATGTTACATATACGCTCATATTGCAGATGTGTATATTCATGTTTCACAAAAAACTATTAAAACCATAGTGATGTAGATATAAACATGGAAGGATATATATAATGTAGTCAGTGAAATGAGTACAAGATTTTGCAGAATTCTGATCTGATTTTTTTATATTTCAGTATCTGGCAGAGTGCTTTTCGCAAAGTATACAACATGTGTTTGTTGAATTAATGGGTGAAGGTAATTTTGTAACTTCTAAATGGATTCTCAGCCGTTTATGTAGTATGCTACTCATACAGCACTAGAGATCATGATATGCAAGTTTCTTTTGCTAGTTATACTTCTGTTAACTGTTTTGGGACTATGTCTGGAACCTGTATAGAGAGTGTTATTTTCAAAGTGGCTTTAAATCTAATTTACTAGTATAGTCCCTCTACTTGTATTCATGGAATATTGTATGGCTATATCTCCATGTGTTATTCTTCATACTTTAAAAAAAATATATTCTATGTTTAAGTTGAACATTATTGTAGTAATCAACATAGAAATGATTAAATTGTTAAAATTTAAAGGGACAATTTTTTAATATTGCTCTGAGTTCACCTTTAGCCATCATAAAATAAAGATTTAAATTTAAAGTAGCTCTAGAAAATGGCAAAGGCCTCTTTATCTTAAGAAAATCCAATACCTCTCATTTCCTCATTAACAGCTTCTCTGCTTGGCTAGCCTCAGAAAACCAAAATGACGATAGGCAATAATTCCCTAGGCCAAGAGATCTCAATCTGGCAATTCCAGACCTCTGCAGTGTGACTTGGTCACTAACTCCTGGGGCTGTAATTAGCTGCTGCTCTTACTGTTTCATACAACTGTCTCGTGTGTGTGTGTAATGATCCTGCATAGGATCCAGTTGATTTTTGTAGAACTGTATCTATCTGAATCTTTAATGATGCCCCCTCAGTTCTCTTGACAAAATGGGTAGGTGAGAGGGACTGAAATAAAATCTATAATGAGTAAATCAGTGAGCCAAGCTTTCTCTGTTCTAGGAATGCAGACTTTCAGTTTTCCTCGACTCAGTGCAATGTCAGCCTTTTGTGTGGCACAAGAGAAGGAGGATGGAGGAGGGAACAGGCCTGTGAGGGTGAGTCACTGGCTGTGGACAGCTAAGGGTATGAGGAGAGGAAAGTGTGTACATCAAGCCCTCAAAGAATGTGCACAGAACTGTAGAGTAATATCACGGAATAATCAGTTTATCTTGTTTATCTCATTTGTCTTTTTTTTTTTTGGTCTTATGTATTTTCCTCTCTGGCCTGTGGTTTGTGATTTATGGTTAGCCTGGTCATCTGATCACCTAGTTGGTCTGTCTGATGCCTAGAAAACTGTCACCCCTTTGTGACCTGCCGTTCTCCTTTTCAGCCCTTGTCATGCTCATGTTAGAGTTCTTTTTGAATGATTTTAAGCTGTTGAGCATTGCCGGTGAGTGTCACAACAGAGTGGCGTGTAGGTTATCTGAAAACTGTGTCATCCAATCTCTAATGGGACTTTTCATTAATGAATTCTTTGACAACTCTATCCCACTCATTATATTATTCATTCATCCAAGCAGTACATCTGACATTCATAGTGTGTGCCTGTATACCAGGCCTAAACTGCCCATTTACAAAGAAAAAGATTCATGTAAATTGGCATATTAATTATCATATATTTCTTCTCCTTTACTCTATCATTCCACTTTCTTCACTGTCAGAAATTTCCCTCCTCTCTCCCTTTGTTCTCTCTTCTGCTTCTTCATTCTTTATGCACTGTGGTTTTTCAGGCTTCTCTGGCCCCTGCTCCTGTCCTCCTACCTCTGTTATTGTTCTGCCTAATTGGTTGGCTCCTTTACCTTCTTTCACAACATCAGTGTGGACATTCTACATGGTTGGATCTTTACTTTCTTTTTCTTTTTTTCTCTAGACTCCTTCCCTCAGGGACATTACTCACTCTCATCATTCAGTTATTACTTTTACATGGATTACTATAAAATTTTATCTTAATCTATACTTCTTTCCATATATTCTATCCCATATTTCCACCTGGACTTTCACTGGTATCTAAACTCTGTGTAAATGTGATCATCTGTCTTCTCCACCCTTACAAATGACATGTCCAGTGTACTGTTCTATACTTCAGCAACTCCTAAAATAATTAAGCTCTGTTAAGTGTTTTCAAGAACTCCTTACTATAGGTGAATAATTGAGGTGGGTACTGGGACACAGAAACATAATACTGGTTTCTTCTCACTCTCAACTTTAATACTACAATATTTGTTAAAGAACCAAATCTTTATTGTCACGTGTTGTGTTTTATGATTTAAGATCAAGAAGAAAGCTTATCTACCTTCCTAAAATGCAACTGATTAATGTTGATATTTCTCTAATTTTATAATCATGAATTAAAAGTACAAATATACAAATTTCCTTGAAGATAAACTGTCTGAATAGATTCAAGTCAAATTAAATAGGGTAATGTCAAATATCAGACCAAGTTACTATGCAGGAGCTACTGAGTACTTTGAAGGGTGGAAGATGCCAATGGACACAAAAGGTGACACTGAGGGAGGCTGATACCCTGATATTTAAACTTCATATCTCAACTGTTCCAATTGCTGGTCCTTAATACTTTCATGTGTATGGATAGAGAGAAACTGTTTGCAGAGTTATTTAACATTCTCTGTGGCCACTATAGGCATGTACTTTAGCAGAAACTCTGGTGAAATCCCCCAGACACACATATATTAGGCCTGAAATTTTTTTTTTTTTTTTTTTGGCTGCGTTGGGTCTTCGTTGCTGTGTGCAGGCTTTCTCTAGTTGCGTAGAGCGGGGGCTACTCTTCGTTGCGGTGCGCGGGCTTCTCGTTGCAGTGGCTTCTCTTGTTGCGGAACACAAGGTGTGCGGGTTCTAGGTGTTGCAGGCTCTAGGTGTGCAGGCTTCAGTAGTTGTGGCACGTGGGCTCAGTGGTTGTGGCTCGCAGGCTTAGTTGCTCTGTGGCATATGGGATCTTCCCGGACTAGGGCTCGAACCCATGTCCCCTGCATTGGTAGTCAGATTCTTAACCACTGTGCCACCAGGCAAGTCCCAGGCCTGAAAAAACTCCTGCATGATCAGGTGGCATAGGGTCTTTATGAAAGCCTTATTGGGTATTGAGGTCAATTTAGGTCATTGTAATTATGAAAGATTTTGTCTAAATTGGAGGCACTCAGAATAGCAGTGAATATTATCAAAAGTGATGGAAAGTAGTTGTTCTATTTTTCATGAAAGTCACATACTTCCACAGTTTTATTTCTCCTGTGGGGTCTCCCACATACCCCAGACTCTTTATTCAGCCTCAATCTACAGCCTATCCTAATTCAGTCTCAACTCATGTCTTAGGTATGTCTCATTCCAGGTGACAAACCACCTGTTTAAACCATGTTGCAGCTCACACACTGTGATGATATTATGTTGATTTTTCTTGTTTTTGTATATTTGAGGAACTAGATAACTATGTACTTTTCATTCATGATGAGAACATTGCACCATCAATGATGCTAGTACGTATTATCATCTCCATAATCACAGTTTCCTTCTCATTTTCTTAGTTTTCATAATTTCAGCCATAGCACTGGTACAAGAAAACAATGGAGAAATAAATCTTAAATTCTGAGGGAGGCTCTGAGAGAAGATGGCGGAAGAGTAAGACGCGGAGATCACATTCCTTCCCACAGATACAGTAGAAATACTCCTACACGTGGAACTGCTCCTACAGAACACCCACTGAACGCTGGCAGAAAACGTCCGACCTCCAAAAAGGCAAGAAACTCCCCCCGTACTTGGGTAGGGCAAAAGAAAAAAGAAATAACAGAGACAAAAGAATAGGGACGGCACCTGCACCAGTGGGAGGGAGCCGTGAAGGAGGAAAGGTTTCCACGCACTAGGAGCCCCTTCGCGGGCGGAGACTGCGGGGGGCGGAGGGGGGAAGCTTCAGAGCCTCGGAGGAGAGCGCAGCCACAGAGGTGCGGAGGGCAAAGCGGAGAGATTCCCGCACAGAGGCTCGGCGCCTAGCAGCACTCACCAGCCCGAGAGGCTTGTCTGCTTAGCCGCCGGGGCGGGCGGGGCTGGGAGCTGAGGCTCGGGCTTCGGTCGGATCGCAGGGAGAGGACTGGGGCTGGCAGCGTGAACACAGCCTGAAGGGGTTGGCGCACCACAGCTAGCCGGGAGGGAGTCCGGGGAAAAAGTCTGCAGCTGCCGAAGAGGCAAGAGACTTTCTCTTGCCTCTTTGTTTCGCGGCGGGCAAGGAGAGGGGATTCAGAGCGCCGCCTAAACGAACTCCAGAGAAGGGCGCGAGCCGCGGCTATCAGCGCGGATCCCACAGCAACAGGGGCGCAGAGGGAAAATCGGAGAGACTCCCGCACAGAGGCTCGGCGCCGAGCGGCGCTCACCAGCCCGAGAGGCTTGTGTGCTCCCCGGCCGGGACGGGCAGGGCTGGGAGCTGAGGCTCGGGCTGCGGTCGGATCGCAGGGAGAGGACTGGGGCTGGCGGCGTGAACACAGCCTGAAGGGGTTGGCGCACCACAGCTAGCCGGGAGGGAGACCGGGAAAAGGTCTGCAGCTGCCGAAGAGGCAAGAGACTTTTTCTTGCCTCTTTGTTTCGCTGCGCGCAAGGAGAGGGGATTCAGAGCGCCACCTAAACGAACTCAAGAGAAGGGCGCGAGCCACGGCGATCAGCGCGGACCCCAGAGACGGGCGTGAGTCGCTGGGGCTGCTGCTGCGCCTCCAAAAAGCCTGTGTGTGAGCACAGGTCACTCTCCACACCGCCCCTCCCGGGAGCCTGTGCAGCCCGCCACTGCCAGGGTCCCGGGATCCGGGGACAACATCCCCGGGAGAACGCACTGCGCGCCTCAGGCTGGTGCAACGTCACGCCGGCCTCGGCCGCCGCAGGCTCGCCCCGCCTCCTCCGTACCGCTCCCTCCCCGCGGCCTGGGTGAGCCAGAGCCCCCGAAGCAGCTGCTCCTTTAACCCCGTCCTGTCTGGGCGGGGAACAGACGCCCTCAGGCGACCTACACGCAGAGGCGGGTCCAAATCCAAAGCTGAACCCCAGGAGCTGTGCGAACAGGGAAGAGAAGGGGAAATCTCTCCCAGCAGCCTCAGAAGCAGCGGATTAAAGCTCCACAAACAACGTGATGTGCCTGCATCTGCTGAATACCTGAACAGACAACGAATCAGCCCAGATTCAGGAGGGGGACTCTGGGAGCAGGAGATATTAATTTTTCCCCTTTTCCTTTTTTTTGTGAGTGTATATGTATATGCTTCTGGGTGAGATTTTGTCTGTATAGCTTTGCTTTACAATAGCTTTATTTTACTTCACTATATTATAGCCTCTTTCTTTCTTTCTTTCTATTTTTTCTCCCTTTTACTCTGAGCCGTGTGGACGAAAGGCTCTTGGTGCTCCAGCCAGGCATCAGGGCCGTGCCTCTGAGGTGGGAGAGCCAACTTCAGAACACTGGTCCACAAGAGACCTCCCAGCTCCACGTAATACCAAACGGCAAATCTCCCAGAGATCTCCATCTCAACATCAAGACCCAGCTTCACTCGACGACCAGCAAGCTACAGTGCTGGACATCCTATGCCAAACAACTAGCTAGACAGGAACACAACCCCATCCATTGGCAGAGAGGCTGCCTAAAATCATAATAAGGCCACAGACACCACAAAATACACCACCAGACGTGGATGTGCCCACCAGAAAGACAAGATCCAGCCTCATCCACCAGAACTCAGGCACTAGTTCCCTCCACCAGGAAGCCTACACAACCCACTGAACCAACCTTAGCCACTGGGGACAGATACCAAAAACAACGGGAACTACGAACCTGCAGCCTGTGAAAAGGAGACCCCAAACACAGTAAGATAGGCAAAATGAGACGACAGAAAAACACACAGCAGATGAAGGAGCAGGCTCAAAACACACTGGACTTAACAAATGAAGAGGAAATAGGTAGTCTACCTGAAAAAGAATTCAGAATAATGATAGTAAGGATGATCCAAAATCTTGGAAACAGAATAGACAAAATGCAAGAAACATTTAACAAGGATGTAGAAGAACTAAAGAGGAACCAAGCAATGATGAAAAACACAATAAATGAAATTAAAAATACTCTAGATGGGATCAATAGTAGAATAACTGAGGCAGAAGAAAGGATAAGTGACCTGGAAGATAAAATGGTGGAAATAACTACTACAGAGCAGGATAAAGAAAAAAGAATGAAAAGAACTGAGGACAGTCTCAGGGACCTCTGGGACAACACTAAACGTGCCAACATTCGAATTATAGGGGTACCAGAAGAAGAAGAGAAAAAGAAAGGGACTGAGAAAATTTTTGAAGAGATTATAGTTGAAAACTTCCCTAATATGGGAAAGGAAATAGTTAATCAAGTCCTGGAAGCACAGAGAGTCCCATACAGGATAAACCCAAGGAGGAACACGCCAAGACACATATTAATCAAACTGTCAAAAATTAAATATAAGGAAAACATATTAAAGGCAGCAAGGGAAAAAAAACAAATAACACACAAGGGAATCCCCATAAGGTTAACATCTGATCTCTCAGCAGAAACTCTGCAAGCCAGAAGGGAGTGGCAGGATATACTTAAAGTGATGAAGGACAAAAACCTACAACCAAGATTACTCTACCCAGCAAGGATCTCATTCAGATTCGATGGAGAAATTAAAACCTTTACAGACAAGCAAAAGCTGAGAGAGTTCAGCACCACCAAACCAGCTTTACAACAAATGCTAAAGGAACTTCTCTAGGCAAGAAACACAAGAGAAGGAAAACACCTACAATAACAAACCCAATACATTTAAGAAAATGGGAATAGGAACATACATATCGATAATTACCATGAATGTAAATGGATTAAATGCTCCCACCAAAAGACACAGGCTGGCTGAATGGATACAAAAACAAGACCCATACATATGCTGTCTACAAGAGACCCACTTCAGACCTAGGGACACATACAGACTGAAAGTGAGGGGATGGAAAAAGATATTCCATGCAAATGGAAATCAAAAGAAAGCTGGAGTAGCAATTCTCATATCAGACAAAATAGACTTTAAAATAAAGACTATTACAAGAGACAAAGAAGGACACTATATAATGATCAAGGGATCGATCCAAGAGGAAGGTATAACAATTGTAAATATTTATGCACCCAACATAGGAGCACCTCAATACATAAGGCAAATACTAACAGCCATAAAAGGGGAAATTGACAGCAACACAATCATAGTAGGGGACTTTAACACCCCACTTTCACCAATGGACAGATCATCCAAAATGAAAATAAATAAGGAAACACAAGCTTTAAATGATACATTAAACATTATGGACTTAATTGATATTTATAGGACATTCCACCCAAAAACAACAGAATACACATTTTTCTCAAGTGCTCATGGAACATTCTCCAGGATAGATCATATCTTGGGTCACAAATCAAGCCTTGGTAAATTTAAGAAAATTGAAATCGTATCAAGTATCTTTTCTGACCACAACGCTATGAGACTAGATATCAATTACAGGAAAAGATCTGTAAAAAATACAAACACATGGAGACTACACAATACATTACTTAATAACGAAGTGATTACTGAAGAAATCAAAGGGGAAATCAAAAAATACCTAGAAACAAATGACGATGGAGACACGACGACCCAAAACCTATGGGACGCAGCAAAAGCAGTGCTAAGAGGGAAGTTTATAGCAATACAAGCCTACCTCAAGAAACAGGCAACATCTCGAATAAACAACCTAACCTTGCACCTAAAGCAATTAGAGAAAGAAGAACAAAAAACCCCAAAGCCAGCAGAAGGAAAGAAATTATAAAGATCAGGTCAGAAATAAATGAAAAAGAAATGAAGGAAACAATAGCAAAAATCAATGAAACTAAAAGCTGGTTCTTTGAGAAGATAAACAAAATTGATAAACCATTAGCCAGACTCATCAAGAGAAAAAGGGAGAAGACTCAGATCAATAGAATTAGAAATGAAAAAGGAGAAGTAACCACTGACACTGCAGAAATACAAAAGATCATGAGAGATTACTACAAGCAACTCTATGCCAATAAAATGGACAACCTGGAAGAAATGGACAGATTCTTAGAAATGCACAAACTGCCGAGACTGAACCAGGAAGAAATAGAAAATATGAACAGACCAATCACAAGCACTGAAATTGAAACTGTGATTAAAAACCTTCCAACAGACAAAAGCCCAGGACCAGATGGCTTCACAGGCGAATTCTATCAAACATTTAGAGAAGAGCTAACACCTATCCTTCTCAAACTCTTCCAAAATATTGCAGAGGGAGGAACACTCCCAAACTCATTCTACGAGGCCACCATCACCCTGATACCAAAACCAGACAAAGATGTCACAAAGAAAGAAAACTACAGGCCAATATCACTGATGAACATAGATGCAAAAATCCTCAACAAAATACTAGCAAACAGAATCCAACAGCACATTAAAAGGATCATACACCATGATCAAGTGGGGTTTATCCCAGGAATGCAAGGATTCTTCAATATACGCAAATCAATCAATGTGATACACCATATTAACAAATTGAAGGAGAAAAACCATATGATCATCTCAATAGATGCAGAGAAAGCTTTTGACAAAATTCAACACCCATTTATGATAAAAGCCCTGCAGAAAGTAGGCATAGAGGGAACTTTCCTCAACATAATAAAGGCCATATATGACAAACCCACAGCCAACATTGTCCTCAATGGTGAAAAACTGAAACCATTTCCACTAAGATCAGGAACAAGACAAGGTTGCCCACTCTCACCACTATTATTCAACATAGTTCTGGAAGTCCTAGCCACAGCAATCAGGGACGACAAAGAAATAAAAGGAATCCAAATCAGAAAAGAAGAAGTAAAGCTGTCACTATTTGCAGATGACATGATACTATACATAGAGAATCCTAAAGATGCTACCAGAAAACTCCTAGAGCTAATCAATGAATTTGGTAAAGTAGCAGGATACAAAATTAATGCACAGAAATCTCTTGCATTTCTATACACTAATGACGAAAAATCTGAAAGTGAAATTAAGAAAACACTCCCATTTACCATTGCAACAAAAAGAATAAAATATCTAGGAATAAACCTACCTAAGGAGACAAAAGACCTGTATGCAGAAAATTATAAGACACTGATGAAAGAAATTAAAGATGATACAAATAGATGGAGAGATATACCATGTTCCTGGATTGGAAGAATCAACATTGTGAAAATGTCTCTACTACCCAAAGCAATCTACAGATTCAATGCAATCCCTATCAAACTACCACTGGCATTTTTCACAGAACTAGAACAAAAAATTTCACAATTTGTATGGAAACACAAAAGACCCCGAATAGCCAAAGCAATCTTGAGAACGAAAAATGGAGCTGGGGGAATCAGGCTCCCTGACTTCAGACTATATTACAAAGCTTCAGTAATCAAGACAGTTTGGTATTGGCACAAAAACAGAAATATAGATCAATGGAACAGGATAGAAAGCCCAGAGATAAACCCACACACATATGGTCAACTTATCTTTGATAAAGGAGGCAAGCATATACAGTGGAGAAAAGACAGCCTCTTCAATAAGTGGTGCTGGGAAAATTGGACAGGAACATGTAAAAGTATGAAATTAGAACACTCCCTGACACCATGCACAAAAATAAACTCAAAATGGATTAAAGACCTAAGTGTAAGGGCAGACACTATCAAAGTCTTAGAGGAAAACATAGGCAGAACACTCTATGACATACATCACAGCAAGATTCTTTTTGACCCAGCTCCCAGAGAAATGGAAATAAGAACACAAATAAACAAATGGGACCTAATGAAACTGAAAAGCTTTTGCACAGCAAAGGAAACCATAAACAAGACCAAAAGACAACCCTCAGAATGGGAGAAAATATTTGCAAATGAAGCAACTGACAAAGGATTAATCTCCAAGATTTACAAGCAGCTCATGCAGCTCAATAACAAAAAAACGAACAACCCAATCCAAAAATGGGCAGAAGATCTAAATAGACATTTCTCCAAAGAAGATATACAGATGGCCTACAGACACATGAAAGAATGCTCAACATCATTAATCATTAGAGAAATGCAAATCAAAACTACAATGAGATATCATCTCACACCGGTCAGAATGGCCATCATCAAAAAATCTAGAAACAATAAATGCTGGAGAGGGTGTGGAGGAAAGGGAACACTCTTGCACTGTTGGTGGGAATGTAAATTGATACAGCCACTATGGAGAACAGTATGGAGGTTCCTTAAAAAACTACAAATAGAACTACCATACGACCCAGCAATCCCACTACTGGGCATATACCCTGAGAAAACCATAGGTCAAAAAGAGTCATGTACCAAAATGTTCATTGCAGCTCTATTTACAATAGCCAGGACATGGAAGCAACCTAGGTGTCCATCGACAGATGAATGGATAAAGCAGATGTGGCACATATATACAATGGAATATTACTCAGCCATAAAAAGAAATGAAATGGAGGTATTTGTAATGAGGTGGATGGAGTTAGAGTCTGTCATACAGAGTGAAGTAAGTCAGAAAGAGAAAAACAAATACAGTATGCTAACACATATATATGGAATCTAAGGGAAAAAAAAAAAAAAGGCCATGAAGAACCTAGTGGCAAGACGGGAATAAAGACACAGACCTACTAGAGAATGGACTTGAGGATATGGGGAGGGGGTGGGGTGAGATGTGACAGGGTAAGAGAGTGTCATGGACATATATACACTACCAAATATAAAATAGATAGCTAGTGGGAAGCAGCCGCATAGCACAGGGAGATCAGCTCGGTGCTTTGTGACCACCTAGAGGGGTGGGATGGGGAGGGTGGGAGGGAGGGAGATGCAAGAGGGAAGAGAAATGGGAACATATTGTATATGTATAACAGATTCACTTTGTTATAAAGCAGATGCTAACACACTATTGTAAGGCAATTATACTTCAATAAAGATGTTTGAAAAAAAAAAAAAATTCTGAGGGAAAAGAATTTCAAACCTAGAGTTCTACACTTATCCAAACTATCATAAAAGTGAAGGCATATAAAACCTGCTTGAGATTAACCACAATCTTTAGTGTGTAGCTCCTATACTTGGTCTTCACCAATATGGGTAAACAATCAATGTCATTTTCATACGTGAACTCTGAAAAATTGCAGTTCTGAGCTCTTGCCTGCCCCAAATAATAAATAGTTAGTATTTTCTTGCCTTCTGCCCCATTTCTTAATACTTGATTCTTTCAAGACACCCAGCAGATGTTTGGCGTCAGTTCTGGTCTTCTGCCCCATGAGCTAATGGAGCAAATCTCATTTCTGCCCACAGAAGGCAGAGAATCCTTTGCCATTGACCAAATGATTGATATAAGGAGAGGGTCCATACTGGGCACTAGTAGAGAGATAGATAAATCACATGTCCTTTTATGTCATATTTGCTTGATATGCAGTAAGGAGTTTTCAGGGATGGGGTTAGGCACTAAGGAGTGCAAGGTGATGAAGGTAGCAAACTGAGTTTCCAAATTAATTTTCTTAGAGTGAGCCTCTGATGTGTGTCATCCCTGTGGTGAAATAGTCCTTGCTCGCAACGCTATTCCTAACCAGGTCCCCAAATCCTGATACACAATGCGTATAACATTTTGTTATATTTACTCATGGTGAAAGTATTGTTGCTTCAGCTATCAAAACCAGAGTCTCAGAATCAACCCTAATGGACAGCCCAACAGTTTGTATAGGTGTGACACCAACTCTGCTATTTTTCCCATTGGGCCCTGCTAACTATTGTCAGGAAGTATTTCTTCGAAGTGCCAGGGAAAATGCTCCTTACTTCCTCTGCTTCATCACCTGAGATCCTCCTTGCTAGGAATGGCTTGCAGCTGCAGTGTAGGGTGATGACTTTTGGACTTGCTCACAGAGCCTCTCCTTTGGGAACTGGTGTGCATGAAGGATGGCTAGGGGTAGGCAGGTGCAGACTGGCATCAGTGCTCCTTTAAGACCTTATTTCAGAGTCCAGTCCTGGCACCATTTTCTACCACCTTGTTGTAAATTATTTTTCAGGGGCCCAATTGCCCTTTCAGTAATCTGCTTTTGGCTGGGTTCCCTGAGTCCCCTTCTGTGGTTATGATTGTTTCCCAAATCTGTCCCTGTTCCTGGCTTTGCTGTAGAACCACGCAGCTGGTATTAGAGCCTGCCACAGTAAGGCTTTTTCTTGATTTTAACTAACTGTTTGATTTTTCCCCCCTAAATATTCTCTGCATTCTTCGAACCCACGTATAACTTTAGTCAGTACTCATAAGTAAAAAAGAAGAGGACAAAAGTGAATTTTCCACCTTTTCCTTGTTAACTTCTTTACCGGGAAAGGAAATTGGCCAGAAGCTGGTAATATGGACTTCTTTGCATTTAACTCCCTTTACATCTTCTAACATTAATGAATGCCAACTTTTAAATTCTAATCAAATGGCAGGAGGTCATAACTGACTCTTCTGCCTTCTAAAGCTATCAGTCTAGTTTTCTGATTTTTTACAAATTCACATAAAAGACAGAATTTTCATTGTAAAAGGAATCTTAGAAACCATTTGGTAGAGTCAACTTAGTTTACAAATGAGAAGAGGAAGGGCACGTCCAGTAATAAATTGCTGAAGTTCATGTTAGCTTATGAAATTGGGACTAGAATACAGGTTGCTGTATTCTGTGGCAAAACATTTCTCCTTTTTTATTAACTTGAGCAATATTTAAGCATATTTTAAAATTATTCTTAATATATGTCACATTATCATGTGGACTATTTCTGTTGTGACCAAGAATCCTGTTGATTTTTAGGCCATTTCAATGGAAATTCAGAAATTTTTGCCATAATGGTTGACATGAAAGTTTCCTTTTTTAAGGGGAAGAGTATTATTTCTAAATCTGAATGGAGGCACTAAGATATATGTGTTTTTTAATTTTTAAAATTAGTGGAAAAGTCCTTATAAGTGCTTTTAGCATTCAGAGGGAAAACAGCAAACAATGGAATGAGCAGAGTAGGAAGCTGCCAACATATTATGATTTAAACAGAATACAAAGGCTTCTAGCCTGAACACAGACATCTCATATATTGACCAGCCGTATGTCATTAGTCACAACTTAAGGTGCTGCTCTCAGAAAACCCTTGTTAAATACAATATTATTATCTGGAAAGTATGCAATATGTTCCATTATTCAATTCTTATTACCACCCAACATCTCATTAGCAGCAAGATGTCACCAAGAGATGGGGACATAAAATGTCTATTTTATCATAGGAACATAAAAGTTGCAAAACACTGTCAATGTGGGATACCTACAAGCAAGAGAGACCAATTAGAATGCTGCCTTGAGGAGCCTAAACACAGAAAGAAAAGCTGAGGTTGACAGAAAGGGACTCTCAAATCCAACTGCTACACAGATTGGCCGAGGGCAAACCCGTTGAAAACAACAGAACAATAACTTGAAAATAATTGGTGGAAAGGCAGCTATTTAACAATCACAAAATTATGCAGAACATTCTTAAAGAAAATGTGAGTGACAACAATCATTAAAACTTGTCTTTGGCTTCCCTGGTGGCGCAGTGGTTGAGAGTCTGCCTGCTAATGCAGGGAACACGGGTTTGAGCCCTGGTCTGGGAAGATCCCACATGCCGTGGAGCAGCTGGGCCCGTGAGCCGCAATTGCTGAGCCTGCGCGTCTGGAGCCTGTGCTCCGCAACAAGAGAGGCCGCAATAGTGAGAGGCCCGCGCACCGCGATGAAGAGTGGCCCCCACTTGCCACAACTAGAGAAAGCCCTCGCACAGAAATGAAGACCTAACACAGCCATAAATAAAAATAAATTAATTAATTTAAAAAACAAAAACAAAAACAAAAAAAAACTTGTCTTTAATGTGAGAGTGAAGCGTTCTCTATCAGAATCTTGAGCTCCACAATGATTGTTAACAAAACACAAAAACAGATGTTTCACAAAGCTACTCTGATTCTTAAGTGCTAGCAATTATGTGGTAGTCAGACTTCTTAGTAGAATACCAGATATCAGTCAAATGTGGACCTTGCAGGGGAGAGTGAAAAGTACAAATGGGGAGAGGGATATATTTTCTTTGAGGAGCACCACACTAGACTGAACACTGGGGTGCATGTGTCTTTTTGAATTATGGTTTTCTCTGGGTATATGCCCAGGAGTGGGATTGCTCCTGGGTGGGTCATATGGTAGTTCTATTTTTGTTTTTTAAGGAACCTCCATACTGTTCTCCATAGTGGCTGTATCAATTTACATTCCTACCAACAGTGCAAGAGGGTTCCGTTTTCTCCACACCCACTCCAGCATTTATTGTTTATAGATTTTCTGATGATGGCCATTCTGACTGGTGTGAGGTGGTACCTCACTGTAGTTGTGATTTGCATTTCTCTAATAATTAGTGATGTTGAGCATCTTTTCGTGTGTTTGTTGGCCATCTGTATGCAAGCAACCTAAATGTCCATCAACGGAGGAATGGATAAAGAAGATGTGGTAAATATATACAATAGAATATTACTCAGCCATAAAAAGGAACGAAATTGGGTCATTTGTGAAGATGTTGATGGACCTAGAGAGTGTCATACAGAGTGAAGTAAGTCAGAAAGAGAAAAACAAATATATATTAATGCATATATGTGGAATCTATAAAAATGGTATAGATGACCTTATTTGCAAAGCAGAAATAGAGATACAGACGTAGAGAACAAACGTATGGATACCAAGGGGGAAAGGGGTGGGGTGAGAGGAATTGGGAGATTGGTATTGACACATATGCACTATTGATACTATGGATAAAATAGACAACTGAGGTGAACATACTGTACAGCACAGGGAACTCTACTTAATGCACTGTGTGCCCTAAATGGGAGGGAAATCCCAAAGGGAGGGGATATATGTATATGTATGTCTGATTCATTTTTCTGTGTAGTAGAAGCTAACACAACATTGTAAAGCAACTATATCCAATAAAATTAATTTAAAAAATAGATAAAATAAAAGCCCTAATAAAATGATCCCATTATTTCTCAAAAATCAGAAATAGCATGATTATCCAAGGAGTTTTGGAAAAAGTGACTATTAATATAAACATATTTCAAGATCAGTGACTTCACTGCTGATCAGAGAAAAGTATGCCTTATAATTAATATAGTAATCAGACATATGTTTATGTAATTCCAAAAATGACATAATAAAAATTGTGGTTGCTCACTTATTGTCTAACAAACAATGCTACTGAACTTCACATTTTTCTAACAAGCAAATGTGTTCCTGTGAGACTTTATTCCCTGAAGATTATGCAGTGGAGTGATATTTTTGCTTTTACTGATGAGGAAGATCTCTGATACTCTGTATTAGGATGCCAGTTTATATGTAACACATTAAAAATGCATTTAGTCCTAGAAGTAAGAAGAGAAGTGGAGACAGGGGAGAAAGTATATCAAGTCTCCTCTTTAGATCAAACATTATGCTTTTTCTTATGTTTAGCCTAGCTGAGCTCACCTTGGGCTAATGGCTCCAAAGGAGGATATGTCCTTGGACAGAGCAGGGACACTCAGAAGCAAGTTCACAACCTTGCAAGTCTAGTAACTGTTCTCTCTTCCAACAAAGGTCAAAATACAGCTGCTTACCAGGTAAAAGGTAAAACTCCCTTTATGCCAGAGAAATAAACAAACTCCCAAAATGTCAGCTTACTATCTATTGTTTCTTTACTTAACTTTTCCCAAGGAAAAGTTTATAACTCAGAGAAAACCTCAACTGAGTGATTTCTCCAAAGGTGATATTTTCTCATTCCTATGTATCCTTTAAGAAGAGCAAACCAGCTTTGCTATTCTCCAAAGTAATATATTTTATATACTGTAAATTATTCATTTATTTTAATATAGACATTTTTTCTAAAATTTAAGACATCTTAAACTGCAAATTCTTTTCATTTTTTTCACTGAAGAGGTCAGTTATTTATTGAGATATTCCAATCTCTCCTACTTCTGCAGAGGGATTAGCAGAATTCTGCAGAGTGATGTGTAGTGGCATTATCAAATCAAATTGATCTTAACCTAAGAATAGAGAAAGAATTTTATGTAGGATGCAATTTGGAGCATACAGTCAAATAGCAGTCACATCAGGATGGTCTTCCTGGAGTCATTGTGCTGATCAGCCACAATGGAAAATCCTATCTGAGTGGTATTCAAAGGATTAGCATATTCCAATATTAGCACACTTCGACTCTTCCTCAGTTCATTACCACAGTTCAAGGGCATTGGCACTTTTCTATTTCATTATATATTTTTTCCTAAACTCTCTCTTCAATCAAGTTAATACTGAAGTTTCAAGCTTTCACTGATGATAATTGCCATCAGAAATATAGTTGTAAAAACTTACTAAAATAATGCCAAGTGTATTAAGCCATGAAAGAGAATTACATTGCATTAGTCAATTTTTTGAATATACATAATATTCACTGCTTTTTTAACCTCTAGATCTTCTTATAATGTGTTTTCTTGACCACCATAAGTAATCAGTTGCAAATGGAACTCAAATTACAAGGTTACTATAGACATCAGATTTATTTATTTCTTATATACTATCACAAATGTGCAGAAATGGAGTTTAATTCGTTTGTATTCCTCAATTTGAAGTATGTAAATGTAATTACATTGATACGAATGAGAGTATATCATCTCATAATACATTTTTCTGTATTTTTAACATACAAAATATTTTTAATTAGGAAAGGTCAGAGGATTTTTAAAAATAAAAGAACTACCACATCTTGACTGAAAATAATTGGAAAATCAGTATCATTGCACAAGGCATGAGGAAAATGAAATGATAAATAACTCAATTAATGCATCCCAATACACAGTAATCACTGGGCAGAGGAAGGAAGGAAGAAAGTAGGAATGAAGAAGAAAGGAAGAAAGGAAGGAAGGGAAGAAGGAAAAAAGGAAACAAGGAAAATGGAAAGAGGATGAGGCTAGAGAGGGAAATGTAACTAGGCATTAATATGCTAATTGGGGGGAGGATATCTAAACCTCAAAAGGAGTTGATCAAGATACTCAATGAGAAACTGAGAAGGAAAATATGTAGGGTTAATTATTAATTGACTATAATAATTTTAAATTTCTAGAGATGAAGTTCTGTGTCCACTTTATCTTTAAATCCTTAGGGTCTGGTTCATATGTGAAGTAAACATGTTAGAATGAAAAAATTACATAGTAATATGAACTCTGCTTTAGGAGATTTTTAACTAATGCATTTATGTGGGGAAGGCCTAAAACCAATGGCTATTAATACTGATAAACGGATTTTAGCTCAATTTAAAGAAGAATTTTCCTTCTTATCCAAAGGTAAAAGAATCTACCTTAGGAGTAATGTTTCTCATTCTAAGTTGAGCGATAGGTATGAATAATACAGTGGGTGAGTAATGAATATCCAGATTTATTCAAACTTTGAGATTATAATTCTGTAATTAAAAGTTAAACAGAAGCATATAATAAGATAAATTTTACAAATAATATAGCAATAAAATTATATCTGGAGTTTTAAATGCAATGCCATAAAACGTGAGTTTAAATATTTCCCTAGAATAAGGTTTCTTAATTAGTTTTACAAATTCAAATAATGAGTTTAGCATCATCAAAGCATTTTTTTATGGTTCAAGTCCATGTAATACATTTTACCTTTATTTAACAAATCACAGAAATATATTTTAAGGAGAAATAATATATATATAAGTATATATAAATTCAGAGTTAGAAATATTAACGGCTGTATTGTTGAAATGAACTTTAAACATCATTAGCTTCTGCTAATTAGTTTCTATAATTTGGGCAACACTAATTTCCTCAAAGTAGAAATTCTTTCTTCAGCACGGCACCAGTGCATACAGGATTACACTGTACACACTTTGGATCCTTGTATCACAAACAGTGAAAATAAGTTTTCTTGTATCTAGTAGAATAGAAAATTCCATTTGTTACCCAAAGCATCATATTTTCAGAAATATATTTTTTTCATTACTAGACTTCATAAAGGTCATCCTCAGGCTAAGCTGCAATTTGGGGACTTAATGTCCTCTGCCATTATAGGTTTTATAAAATTTCCATAATATGAATTCTCAGAGCATCTTCCAATACTTCTTGGGTTATATCTCTAACTAAAATTTAAAGTAAGATAAATAATTTGTTCATCTGCACCCAATTAATTTTGTAACTGCAAAAATATGTGAAGTAGAAGAATTCATTCGAAGATAATTGATTTTCATTCGTGAGTCCAAGAGGTCAGGTAATCTACTCACTTAAAACCACTGCAGAAAACAAATATGGAAAAAAAAGAATCAAACACATTAGGCTTCACCTAAGAATAATAAGCATAAACATAAGAGATGTTTTGAAAAATCAAAGACACATACATAGAGTGACAAAAATGTTAAGGCAACTCATTGCCTCTAAAAAATCAGTATATACGTCGTCTTTCACAATTTCTTGATTGTTCCAATTTGATGTTCAAAAGTGCTTTGTACTCATGCTGTTGCCTTCAGTTTCTGATGTTCAATGTTCAAACCAAAATAATTGCTCCAGTATTTCAACAAAAGTACTTAAATGTTACAAAAGAAAGTTTCAATGTTCTGTCCCTGAATTCTTCATTGCATCCCTATTGCTTCCATTAGAAGTTGCTATGATGGAAGCCTTTGCTATTAAACAAATTTATCTATGCGGAATTGTGCCCAAAAAGCAAATTAGGAATCTTTACGGTTTATTTAATTAGGAGGGGGAAGAAAAGGATTTTAAAAGACTCAGATCTTTACTTCCCAAAGAAACCATAAAAACAACTAGTAACGTCTTATTAGAATAAGGTAAGGCCATTGTTACTTTATAAATCAAATCCTTTCTGGCAATACTTTATAGACAAAATTTCCAGATGGGCTTCTTATTTTAACTGTTCTTGATAATATATACATTGAGCTAGCAGTCTTCAGTGGAAGGAAAGCTGTAGATGTGTGTTTCATACTCTGAAGGACGGATGTTTTTACATCTGAGCTTCTGCTTGTATAATCGCAAAATACCGATTTACAAAATGAATATTTTCAATATCTTGATATTCAGAACTTTCCAAATATTTTGAAGGCAAACATACAATTTTTTAAAATGTTCATTTCGTAATTGACATATACAATTAGCTTTTCACAGATATGTATTATTTTTAAAAAATTAAATATACCGAGGTGTATATATTTACATTTTAGTCTTTAACTTATTTAACACAACATTGCAATAAAATAAAATTACGATATATATTTTTGTACTTAACTGGATATTTTTAAAATCTCAAATTGTTTTACTCACTATTAATTTGTCAGTCCACTAAAGCAGTACTAAAGCAAAACAGTTCAAAAAGTGTAATGATAGAAATGTTTTATATTTGCTCTTTCTAACATGTGCTACTGAGCATTTGACATGTAGCTAGTGTGACTGAGGAAATGAAATTTATATTTAAGTTTAGTTACTTTACACTTAACCATGACAGCCAGTGGCTACAATATTGGACAACAGAGCTCTAACATATTTTAAAGTACTGGATTGGCCAAAAATTTCCTTCGGATTTTCCCGTAGGATTTTACGGAAAACCCAAATGAACATTTTGGCCAACCCACTAATTCCAGAACTATTACTTCTCTTTATTGTTAATCTTCCATTTTGAATTTCACTTACCATTGTTACAAGTTTCTTTGCAATAACTCTACACCAAGGATATTTAGTGACATTTTGTCTTGCTTTATCAGTGAATGTCAACCCAAGGTATATCCATCCATCCATTCTTTTAAAAGCTGTGCTTTCTGAGAACCATAAGAATCACAACTATTAGCTATACAATTACAATGGCAGAATGTCTTATGACTCCAACAGCAGTTCCTTCTTTCCTTAGAATTTACCTTGCTTTACATGATTTTTCACCATAAGAATTCAATAAATCTTAAAGACTTACCCCACTTATCCCACTATAATAATGTAAGAGCACAAATAAGCAATAAAATTTCTGCACTCACTTCCTCTTCAGAGGCCTCATTTCAGAATTACCTCATTTACATGAAAGATGAAGTTCAGATTTCTAAGCTTAAGTCAAAATTTCTGAATCTTATTGCCTTTCGTCTACTCTTTAATTAAGCCACAGAAATCTCACTGCTCCTCATGGAGCCTTCACTCATTTTCCTCTTTGTGTTTTTCTCATCCTATTTTGTTTGTTTGGAATTGAAATCTAACTATTTTACAATACAAAACCCCATGCAACTGTCATCTCCATTATAAATCCTTCCCAAATATCTCAATTAATGGGAAGAGCTCCTTTCTCACAATTCTGAAGGTATGTATTTTTTAAAAATTTATTCCACTTATCACATTCTACCTTGTAGCATTACACTTTGCATGTATACCATATTTCCTCCCCTAGAAAATAAGTTCTTCGAGAATATTATCCAGCAACACATATGTTTTGTGTATTTTGTGTCAGGTTAATATGGATTGACTTGGCTGAAGGTCTAAGACAATATCCTCAAGCCAAGGATAGAAAGGGAACTGCAGTAGAATGAGCTAATATGTACTCATAACAGGTTTGCCCTCAGGAGGTTATATAGATTCTTTGAATATGGGGGGCAAAGATAGACACTGAAGTATTAACAGGCACGTAGGAGATACCGAGTGCAATTTTCATCAGCTCTTATCATCCACACGAAACTTGCAAAGTTTGTAAAGCCTATTTTGGTTGCCTTTCCCAAATATTATTTTCATATTTCCCATGATTCTGTAATTTCCCTCAACATACTTTGGACATTGTAAAACCCTATAACTCCATTCAATGATTTAACATTTCCCTTTCACAATATTCAGGAAGAGGATATTTATGAAAAAACAGCTACTTAATTTGATAAATAACATGCTGTTTCCTTAATATAATCATGTCAGGTATCATTTAAAAAATTTAGTCTGTTCGTTGTGAAAAAATTTTCACAGAAGTGATTAATCATTATAGTGAGACTGTATGGTAGTTACACTAAGTCTTACCTTTTGGAAGCCTTTGGAAAGGTATTTGATGGCTTCACTTAATTTTTCCTCTCTGGCCACTTTTGACATCTATGCATTCACTGATTTAAGGGAAAAGAAGGATTTGCTACAGGATCGGCTTCCTGAGTTGCGGGTTCTTTAATTTATAGGAAACATGAAACTCGTATGGTGAACAGGACTGAGCAACAGTGGAGGGAGGGCGGCTGTTACAGGATGCATTTTGCCCCCTCGGACCCTGCTATTTCATATGTTGAAATCTTAGCCGCCAGTACCTCTGAATGTGACGGTATTTGAAGGCAGGATCTTTAAAGAGGTAATTAATCTTCAATAAAGTATTGCCGTGGGAGAAAAGGTGAAGTGAAGACTGGCACAGGGAGAAGACAGCCATCTATAAGCCAAAGAGAATTTCTGTTGTTTAAGCCACCTCATCTGCGGTACTTTGCTATGGAAGCCCTAGTAAACTAATCCAGTAGCCTTTTGGAGCTAAATACTGTGGTACAGTTAGAATTACTCTTTTTTAAAAAAGGTAGTTTACAATTCAAATAAACTGCTGCATTTATGCACAATAAGCACACAGCTGGCAAACCTGGTTTGAAATAGAAAATAAAATGACTGGCCAGAAAAGGGAACATTTAGGCAATCAGGTGTCTTTATACATGAAATCTTCTAAATGGGATTCAGTATTTTCCTTCAGCCTCTGCTCTTCCATTTACTAGGCTTTGAAAAAAATGCTAAGCCTCACCAATAAAAGTCTTGGAGAAATATCACTGTCCATGTTGACACCAAGGACACATGAAACCCAAACACTAATGCTATTAAGGATCACTCAGTCTCTTGGTTCACTCCTCATCTCCAATAAATCTGCATTCACTAAATAGTGAGACTTTGCTGCCTGCACAGCAGACAATCAATGAAGCACTATATAGATTTAATCATGTACTAACTAGAAATTGAGTTAGGCCGATAACGACTTGATTTTTGTAGCTCCTTAGATACATGTTATATATCCTCCAAATTTACCAGGAGCTCATTTACTTTTTAGACTCAAACAACAATAACAATGGCAGCAACAAAATAAAAACAGTCTTCTCTCCCAAGGCTTTTGGAGATAATGATTAAAAGTTAAACTGATACAGATATGCTTTGTGATCATGACATCATCTGTATTTATCATCTCAAGTATGTGGTATTGAGAGTGTTATTAATTTTTACTTACCAGGCATCATATAGTCTCCAGTACTACATTAATTTTTTTTTTTTTTTGGTAAGAACTTAATTGTTCAGGAGATCTACCTTCCTAACAAACTTGTAAGTGCACAACATGGTATTGTGAATTATAGATACAGTGTTGTTCAGTAGATCTCTAGAACTTATTCATCTTGCATAACTAAAACTTTATACCTGTTGAACAGCAACTCCTCATTTCCCTTTCCCCCAGCCTTTGGCAACCACCATTCTACTCTCTGTTTCTATGAGTCTCTTTTATATCTCATGTAAGTGGAATTATGCAGTATCCGTCCTTCTGTGACCGGCATATTTCATTTAGCATAATGTCCTCAAGGTTCATCCGTATTGTTGCATATGGCAGGATCACATTTTCTTTATGCTTTCATCCATTGATGGACAGTGGACATTTAGGTTGTTTCCGTATCCTGGCTGTTGTGACTTAATGAATTCTCAAAAACTAATACTAGTATTTTGTAATGGTTTCAATCAGTTTTGAAAGAGAGCAATAATTTTTGTTTTAAATATTAAAATTACAGTATATTTACATGGCACAGTATACACTGCTTACTTAAGTATACGGACTGCCCTAGAGGCAGGCTGCCTATGTTCAGAGCCTGACTCTGCCACTTACAGTTGGGTAAGATACTGAATCTTTCTATGTCTCAAATGTCTACCTGTAAATGTGGCTGATAATAGTTCTTATCGTAGGAGTGATGGGAGAATTAAGTTATCAAAAAGTATTTAGAAAAGTGATTTATATAAATAATTATATAAATACATAATAATTATATAAATATTATTACTTTATTGATATTATTAGTTTACAGATTCATTTCCTGTTTTCCTAGACTGAAAAATGCATCACTTAAAAAGTAAAGGTACAGGGGCTTCCCTGGTGACGCAGTGGTTGAGAGTCTGCCTGCCAGTGCAGGGGACACGGGTTCGAGCCCTGGTCTGGGAGGATCCCGCATGCCGCAGAGCGGCTGGGCCCATGAGCCACAATTACTGAGCATGCGCGTCTGGAGCCTGTGCTCGGCAACAAGAGAGGCCGCGATAGTGAGAGGCCCGCGCACCGCAATGAAGAGTGGCCCCCACTTGCCACAACTAGAGAAAGACCTCGCACAGAAACGAAGACCCAACACAACCAAAATAAATAAAATAAATAAATTAATATTTAAAAAAAAAAAACAAAAAGTAAAGTTACAAAACCTAAAACCAAAATGCAAATTCATTTTCCACCAATAAGTTTGCAAACTATAAATGCTAATAAAGGACATTACTATAGACATTTTAATAGAGATGATTAAAAGCAGAGTTAAATTCAGATTGACCTGAGTTAAAGGCCCGTTCATACTTCTTATCATCTGTGTGACCTTTAGCAAGTTACAAAAGTTTTCTGAACCTACATTTCCTTATTTACTAAAGATAAAATTATGATGTACATGTCATAGGGTTGCTGGGGAATTAAATAACTTAATGTTTGTATACTTTACTGTTGTATCATGCCTGGAAGATAGTAAGTCCTCAGTACATTTTGGTTTTCAATGTTGCTTTATTACTATTATTTTCTGATTATCTATTACCTAAACACCACAAAACTTGATGGCTCAAAGCAATGATTTATTTTCTATCGCTCATGGTTCTGTGTGTTGACTGAGCTCATTGGAATAGTTCCCACTTGGAGCCCCTCATGTGGTTCCAATCAGTTGGCAGCTGGGCTGGAATTGTTTGAAAGTTACACTGGGATAGACATCTAAGATGATTTCTTCTAGATTCACACATGTATTGTTCCTCATTTACAGTATCAGGAATACTGTATTAGCCAAGCATCTCTCTCTCCATTTGAACTTTCCCCTTGGTAGCTTGAACTTCTTGCAACATGGCAGTCTCAGGATAGATGGGCTTCTCAAGTGGAGGCTGGCTTCCCATGGGATAAGAAACCTGAGGCCAAGGAATAAGCTATAACAATATTTTAAACCAGCTATGGAAGCCACACAATATCATGTGAACCTCATTCTCTTTGATACAAATGAGTTATAGAACCATCCTCGATTCAAGGGGAGGAAACTCTATGAAAGTATGAAAACTAGGAGGTGAGATTCATGAGGGGTGGGTAACCTTGAAAGTAGAACTGCAACATTATTATCTCTATGATCACTATTATTATCATCCACATGGTCCTCACTATCATCATCTATTCTTTTTTTTAATTTTTATTTTTTATACTGCAGGTTCTTATTAGGCGTCAATTTTATACACATCAGTGTATACATGTCAATCCCAATCGCCCAATTCAGCACACCACCATCCCCACCCCACCACAGTTTTCCCCCCTTGGTGTCCATATGTCCATTCTCTACATCTGTGTCTCAACTTCTGCCCTGCAAACCGGCTCATCTGTACCATTTTTCTAGGTTCCACGTACATGCATTAATATATGATATTTGTTTTTCTCTTTCTGACTTACTTCAGTCTGTATGACAGTCTCTAGATCCATCCACTTCTCAACAAATGACTCAGTTTCGTTCCTTTTTATGGCTGAGTAATATTCCATTGTATATATGTGCCACAACTTCTTGATCCATTCGTCTGTTGATGGGCATTTAGGTTGCTTCCATGACCTGGCTATTGTAAATAGTGCTGCAATGAACATTCGGGTGCATGTGTCTTTTTGAATTACGGTTTTCTCTGGGTATATGCTCAGTAGTGGGATTGCTGGGTCATATAGTAATTCTATTTTTAGTTTTTTAAGGAACCTCCATATTGTTCTCCATAGTGGCTGTATCAATTTACATTCCCACCAACAGTGCAAGAGGGTTCCCTTTTCTCCACACCCTCTCCAGAATTTGTTGTTTGTAGATTTTCTGATGATGCCCATTCTAACAGGAGTGAGGTGATACCTCATTGTAGTTTTGATTTGCATTTCTCTAATAATTAGTGATGTTGAGCATCTTTTCATGTGCTTCATGGCCGTCTGTATGTCTTCTTTGGAGAAATGTCTATTTAGGTCTTCTGCGCATTTTTGGATTGGGGTGTTTGTTTCTTTAATATTGAGCTGAATGACCTGTTTATATATTTGGGAGATTAATCCTTTGTCCGTTGATTCGTTTGCAAATATTTTCTCCCATTCTGAGGGTTGTCTTTTCGTCTTGTTTATGGTTTCCTTTGCTGTGCAAAAGCTTTGAAGTTTCATTAGGTCTCATTTGTTTATTTTTGTTTTTCTTTCCATTACTCTAGGAGGTGGATCAAAAAAGATCTTGCTGTGATTTATGTCAAAGAGTGTTCTTCCTATGTTTTCCTCTAAGAGTTTTATAGTGTCCAGTCTTATATTTAGGTCTCTAATCCATTTTGAGTTTATTTTTGTGTATGGTGTTAGGGAGTATTCTAATTTCATTCTTTTACATGTAGCTGTCCAGTTTTCCCAGCACCACTTATTGAAGAGACTGTCTTTTCTCCATTGTATATCTTTGCCTCCTTTGTCATAGATTAGTTGACCATAGGTGTGTGGATTTATCTCTGGGCTTTCTATCTTGTTCCATTGATCTATGTTTCTGTTTTTGTGCCAGTACCATATTGTCTTGATTACTGTAGCTTTGTAGTATAGTCTGAAGTCAGGGAGTCTGATTCCTCCAGCTCCATTTTTTTCCCTCAAGACTGCTTTGGCTATTCGGGGTCTTTTGTGACTCCATACAAATTTTAAGATGATTTGTTCTAGCTCCGTAAAAAATGCCATTGGTAATTTGATAGGGATTGCATTGAATCTGTATATTGCTTTGGGTAGTATACTCATTTTCACAACATTGATTCTTCCAATCCAAGAACATGGTATATCTCTCCATCTGTTGGTATCATCTTTAATTTCTTTCATCAGTGTCTTACAGTTTTCTGCATACAGGACTTTTGTCTCCCTAGGTAGGTTTATTCCTAGGTATTTTATTCTTTTTGTTGCAGTGGTAAATGCGAGTGTTTCCATAATTTCTCTTTCAGATTTTTCATCATTAGTGTATAGGAATGCAAGAGATTTCTGTGCATTAATTTTGTATCCTGCAACTTTACCATATTCATTAATTAGCTCTAGCAGTTTTCTGGTGGCAGTTTTAGGATTCTCTATGTATAGTATCATGTCATCCACAAACAGTGACAATTTTACTTCTTATTTTCCAATTTGTATTCCTTTTATTTCTTTTTCTTCTCTGATTGCCGTGGCTAGGACTTCCAGAACTATGTTGAATAATAGTGGTGAGAGTGGACATCCTTGTCTCATTCCTGATCTTAGAGGAAATGCTTTCAGTTTTACACCATTGAGAATGATGTTTGCTGTGGGTTTGTCATATATGGCCTTTATTATGTTGAGGTAGGTTCCCTCTATGCCCACTTTCTGGAGAGTTTTTATCATAAATGGGTGTTGAATTTTGTCAAAAGCTTTTTCTGCATCTATTGAGATGATCATATGGTTTTTATTCTTCAATTTGTTAATATGGTGTATCACATTGCTTGATTTGTGTATATTGAAGAATCCTTGCATCCCTGGGATAAATCCCACTTGATTGTGGTGTATGATCCTTTTAATGTGTTGTTGGATTCTGTTTGCTAGTATTTTGTTGAGGATTTTTGCATCTATATTCATCAGTGATATTGGTCTGTAATTTTCTTTTTTTGTAGTGTCTTTGTCTGGTTTTGGTATCAGGGTGATGGTGGCCTCATAGAATGAGTTTGGGAGTGTTCCTTCCTCTGCAATTTTTTGGAAGAGTTTGAGAAGGATAGGTGTTAGCTCTTCTCTAAATGTTTGATAGAATTCACCTGTGAAGCCATCTGGTCCTGGACTTTTGTTTGTTGGAAGATTTTTAATCACAGTTTCAATTTCATTACTTGTGATTGGTCTGTTCATATTTTCTATTTCTTCCTGGTTCAGTCTTGGAAGGTTATACCTTTCTAAAAATTTGTCCATTTCTTCCAGGTTGTCCATTTTATTGGCATAAAGTTGCTTGTAGTAGTCTCTTAGGATGCTTTGTATTTCTGCGGTGTCTGTTATAACTTCTCCTTTTTCATTTCTGATTTTATTGATTTGAGTCCTCTCCCTCTTTTTCTTGATGAGTCTGGCTAATGGCTTATCAATTTTGTTTATCTTCTCAAAGAACCAACTTTTAGTTTTATTGATCTTTGCTATTGTTTTCTTTGTTTCTATTTCATTTATTTCTGCTCTGATCTTTATGATTTCTTTCCTTCTGCTAACTTTGGGTTTTGTTTGTTCTTCTTTCTCTAGTTTCTTTAGGTGTAAGATTAGATTGTTTACTTGAGATTTTTCTTGTTTCTTGAGGTAGGCTTGTATAGCTATAAACTTCCCTCTTAGAACTGCTTTTGCTGCATCCCATAGGTTTTGGGTTGTCGTGTTTTCATTGTCATTTGTCTCTAGGTATTTTTTGATTTCCTCTCTGATTTCTTCAGTGATCTCTTGGTTATTTAGTAACGTATTGTTTAGCCTCCATGTGTTTGTCTTTTTTACGTTTTTTTCCCTGTAATTCCTTTCTAATCTCATAGCGTTGTGGTCAGAAAAGATGCTTGATATGATTTCAATTTTCTTAAATTTACTGAGGCTTGATTTGTGACCCAAGATGTGATCTATCCTGGAGAATGTTCCGTGCGCACTTGAGAAGAACGTGTAATCTGCTGTTTTTGGATGGAATGTCCTATATATATCAATTAAATCTATCTGGTCTATTGTGTCATTTAAAGCTTCTGTTTCCTTATTCATTTTCATTTTGGATGATCTGTCCATTGGTGTAAGTGAGGTGTTAAAGTCCCCCACTATTATTGTGTTACTGTCGATTTCCTCTTTTATAGCTGTTAGCATTTGCCTTATGTATTGAGGTGCTCCTATGTTGGGTGCATATATATTTATAATTGTTATATCTTCTTCTTGGATTGATCCCTTGATCATTATGTAGTGTCCTTCCTTGTCTTTTGTAACATTCTTTATTTTAAAGTCTATTTTATCTGATATGAGTACAGCTACTCCAGCTTTCTTTTGATTTCCATTTGCATGGAATATCTTTTTCCATCCCCTCACTTTCAGTCTGTATGTGTCCCTAGGTCTAAAGTGGGTCTCTTGTAGACAGCATATATATGGGTCTTGTTTTTCTATCCATTCAGCCAATCTATGTCTTTTGGTTGGGGCATTTAATCCATTCACGTTTAAGGTAATTATCAATATGTATGTTCCTATGACCATTTTCTTAATTGTTTTGGGTTTGTTTTTGTACGTCCTTTTCTTCTCTTGTGTTTCCCACTTAGAGAAGTTCCTTTAGCATTTGTTGTAGTGCTGGTTTGGTGGTGCTGAATTCTCGTAGCTTTTGCTTGTCTGTAAAGTTTTTGATTTCTCCATCAAATCTAAATGAGATCCTTGCCGGGTAGAGTAATCTTGGTTGTAGGTTCTTCCCTTTCATCACTTTAAGTATATCATGCCACTCCCTTCTGGCTTGTGGAGTTTCTGCTGAGAAATCAGCTGTTAACCTTATGGGAGTTCCCTTGTATGTTATTTGTCATTTTTCCCTTGCTGCTTTCAATAATTTTTCTTTGTCTTTAATTTTTGCCACTTTGATTACTATGTGTCTCGGCGTGTTTCTCCTTGGGTTTATCCTGTATGGGACTCTCTGTGTTTCCTGGACTTGGGTGGCTATTTCCTTTCCCATGTTAGGGAAGTTTTCGACTATAATCTCTTCAAATATTTTCTCTGGTCCTTTCTCTCTCTCTTCTCCTTCTGGGACCCCTATAATGCAAATGTTGTTGTGTTTAATGTTGTCCCAGGGGTCTCTTAGGCTGTCTTCATTTCTTTTCATTCTTTTTTCTTTATTCTGTTCTGCAGCAGTGAATTCCACCATTCTGTCTTCCAGGTCACTTATCCGTTCTTCTGCCTCAGTTATTCTGCTATTGATTCCTTCTAGTGTAGTTTTCATTTCAGTTATTGTATTGTTCATCTCTGTTTGTTTGTTCTTTAATTCTTCTAGGTCTTTGTTAAACATTTCTGGCATCTTCTCGATCTTTGCCTCCATTCTTAGGATGGATCCGAGGATCCATGGAGGATCCAATGGAGGATCCTCCATTCCAGGATCCGAGGTCCTGGATCATCTTCACTATCATTATTCTGAATTCTTTTTCTGGAAGGTTGCGTATCTCCACTTCATTTAGTTGTTTTTCTGGGGTTTTTTCTTGTTCCTTCATCTGGTACATAGCCCTCTGCCTTTTCAGCTTGTCTGTCTTTCTGTGAGTGTGGTTTTTGTTCCACAGGCTGCAGTATTGTAGTTTTTCTTGCTTCTGCTGTCTGCCCTCTGGTGGTTGAGGCTATCTAAGAGGCTTGATGGGAGGCTCTGGTGGTGGGTAGAGCTGACTGTTGCTGTCTCATCATCTATTCTTGATTTAACTATAGCTTGTTTCAATCTTGAGGAAAACACAAGAGAAAATGTTAGTACTTTTAAACCATCAATTACCTTCCACCAAAAAAATTTTACTTCTGAGACCTATTCTAAGGGAATAATCCAAAAGAATGAAAAATAATTTATTTGTAGAGACATTTGTCTTTCAGATAGATAAAGCTGAAAAAAATGAGAATGACTCAATTAAAGGTAATTAAGTAAATTAAGACATTTATTGAAGAAAAATGTTAACCAACCATTAGAAATGATATTTTAAAGGGTATTTAAAATAACATCTGCTTATGTTATCACACTACATACATATATATGTGTGTGTGTGTATGTGCATTATATATACATTTAGAACCAATAAAGAAACATAAATACTGAGGCAGATTGGAAGAAAATAACCGATATAGCAATATTGGTAAATTAGTTAGTGAAATTTTCAACTCCCAGTTCCGTCTCATATTTTGGGGCCAAATTATCTGTCCTTTCATATTTTACTAGACTGCCATTCAGAACTCTTTTCCTACACTATTTCCATCTCATACTCAGTAATTCAGCACTACTAAATTACTTGTAGATTTTTGGATGCACCTTATTAATATCAGTAACAGAGATCTTTGGTGCCACTTCATATCCTTTGGCCCACTTCTAATTTCACCTGTAGATGCCATGGACAGTTTTGTTAGAGTTCATCTGGCACTGTCAGTACATCAATCATAAGTGGCTTATCTTTATGCTTTACTCCAAGATTTTTTCTAGTGCCATGGGTGCCATCTTAACCCACACACAAGCACAGCCAGAGAGTTAGGGGACTAAACATTTCTGAAGCAAGTCTCTGTCACTAGGGTCACAGGGAGGCATTCTATTCTTTTCCTAAGAAGGTCCTGGCAGAATCAAGCTCCTATTTCTCACAGCAGTCATTTAATTACTGCAGTCTAATATCATCTCTCTCATTCCAGTACCTCGTTCCTTCATCTTGGACCATTTTCCAAGTATTAATAATATACCTCCTCAAAATTCCTAATCTCAGTCTGTTTCTCAAGGATCCTAATGTATGACTTGTTCCCATGCTTTTGGTGTCCTATTCTCTCTACTAAGTTTGAAGATTCATCACTGCAATACAACCTTCTCCTTAACTTCTGTGGAATGTTGATTTATCCTTAAGAACCGAGCCCCAAATAAACTTTTCCAGTGAGGCTTTTCTTGATACCAAGGAGGCTCAGTATTCCCCTCCTTTGTGCCAGCACAAAAACACCTCCATTATAAGTTTTATTACATTGCATTATAATTATGTTCTTACATATTTGAATATTTTAGCAGACTAAGTTTTTGAGGAAAGTGACTCTTATTGTACTTATATTTGTATGTTAGCATTTGATAGTTGACATATAATTAAGTACTCAGTAGCACCATTTGAACAGATGACTGAATTGGTAACCAAAGAATAATACCATTGAGAATTAAGTCTACTTTCATGCCAGGTTGATGAGGATGGTTAATAACCACATTACTTTAAACTCAATAACCCATGTCTGTAACTATAGTGTCAGTTATTCTCTCTGTATATCTTCTGATCTTTACATCATAGCATCAGCCATAAAAATTCCTTAAAAATTATCAAAGTTGGGAATTCCAGTGGTTAGGACTCCACGCTTTCACTGCTGAGGGCGCGAGTTCAATCCCTGGTCAGGGAACTAAGATCCTGCATGCTGAGGGGCCCAGCTAACCAATCAATCAATCAATAATAAATTATTAAAAAATTGCATAAGTTTTAAAAAAATTATCAGTCATATGATTTTAAAAGAACTGTACATATATGTGGCAGACACACTCTAAACTGACCCATCAATGAATAACACTCTTTTATAATCTCCTTCCCTTGAATGTTGGCAGGATACTTAAATTATTTCTAACAACAGCAACAAAAAAAGGCAAAGGTGATGTAATGCCACTCCTTCAATTAGGTTATATTATATAGCAAAGGTAATGGGATGTCATGACCTTGGTATATTATATTAGGTAAGACTTCTTAGGAGTTAGAGAATTCTGTTTGAAGAAGCAAAGAGCCATTTTGTGAACCACATATGGAGAAAGCCACATGGCAGGGAATTATGGATGACTTCTAGCATCTGAGGGTGACTTCCAACAAACAGCCAATAAGAACTGGGGGCCCTTAGACATACAGCCGCCATACTGCCAATAATCTGAATGAACTTGGAAATGAGTTCTTTCCCATTGAAGACATCAGGTAAGAATGTGGCCCAGCTGACACCTTGATTGCAGCCTTATGAGACCCTGAGCAGAGGATCATACTAACTTCTCCCAGACACTTGACCCATGGAAACAGTTAGATAATAAAAATATGTTGTTTTCAGTCATTGAGTAATTTGGTAAGCCTCAATAGAATACTAATAAAATACAGTTTCAGAAATTAGAATTTAGAATTAAAACATTACATTAAAAATGTATTACGTTAGCTGTATTTCTGACCCAAATATTGGTTTATCAAAGCATTAAGGATTGAGGATCCCAGACTTAGTGAAGTTACAACTCAACTAGTAGGATTTTGTCAGGTAGAGATGCAAATAAATTCTATCCAGTAGAACAAATAATACCAAAAGTTACAGTTTGTAGTTCTATTTGCCATAATAGTTGAGTTTAATCCAGCTATCTTATCCAACATTTCTTTTTTAAATTGTATATCTGTACCTCTACTTCTATCATTACTTCTTAGCTTGCTTGCTTTCTGTCTATCTGTCTATCTATGTATGACTTGTCAAAAGCTCTTTGGACCAATTTTAATATCTTCTGGTTGCATCATTAATTAACAAGTTAAATAAAATATGTAAAACATTCTCATTTTATATTTACGTAGAAGTCATGTTATTGAAGCTTTTGAAAATAAGAGTTTAGCACTTCTGTAGATCATCCACTGAAATATGCAAGTGGCCCCACCTGATGGGAGCAAGTAAACTGCCTTGTTGGAGACGTGTATTCACTTAAAGGGCTGTTTAAGCTTGAGCACATCTTTTTTTTGGCTTATGGAGTAAAACCTGAGAGCAATAGTACTTTAATTTTGCTGTCTCTGGGAATCTCAAGGTTTGTTTGTTTGTTTTTTAACTGATATTACAGGGGTTTTTTGTTTGTTGCTGATCCATGAAGATGGAAAAGTTATTTTCCACTTGTGGGAACCATGGTTGGAAACTGAGTATTATGGTTGACTCTGTCAGATAATGGAGAACAATCTTCTGTCACATGAAAGATGACAGAGAATCAAGTCTGTATCTATTTTTCTCTGTGTATTCATTTGTCTATTCATGAGTTCAAAGAATTAAGAAGTGTGCCCACTGGCAAGGAGAGCAGTTCTTTGAGGTCATGACTAGGTTTATCTTTAATCTGTGGCTGAAATTGCAGTTCTAAAGCCATAAGCTCTCTCCATGTCTCAGGTCTGTCATTGAGGAAAGCCTTTACTTTTTTTTTTTGGATGAGTGCGAAGTATTTTGCCATATCTAGAGTGTATTAATAAGTTAGATTATTACATCTTTTAAATTAAATGAGCACTATTCATACTGACATATAAAGAGTATTTCCAAAGTTCACAGCAATTAAGGAAACAGAATTTTTAGTACTATAAAATGTTTGACTTAAAACAAAATCCCTCTTACTGAAACTGTTTTCTCAGGAACATTTAATGAGTCCAGATTAACATAATTAAGATGTATCTTTGGCTAAATTGGAATGGTTTAGTAATTTTGGTCTAAGAAGATAAAAAGAAGCAGCATTATGTCTTTTCTCTGTTTTATCATTGTTAAGTATAGTACAAGAATACATTATCATAAGATTTAAGTTCGTTTTATCATGAAGCGTCCTCTTTAGTATGAACTTCCTAAATGTCTTATATAGGTTTACTTATCCAATGAGCTGACATTACTCATTTATATAATATTTAAGAATTTGGAAAGATGAATTAGTGTTCAATGAGTTTGAATAACAATTTTGATAAACATTTTTAAAACCTTTTATAGCAGTAATTTGTTGTGCATCAGTTCAAATATTAGTTCTAAGATTTTAAGTAATCTAAAAATGTGATTAAACATTAAAGTTAATATATTAATATTATTTGAATAGCTGTTTATTTTCATCATAATAGTGAATACTGAAACATTGATTACTGAGCATAGTTTTAAACTTACACATTTTGCTTCTTATTTTTATGTGTTTCAAGAGACTATACCTTTAGGTCATATTAATAATGATGACACCTTAAATTCATTTTGCCACCTTAAAAAGATATAAAAGAAGTGTATGTGGCAGTAGAAAATTGTGTTATATGTCTTGATAAATTTTGATAATGCTAACATGCTTGAACATGATAGACATTTCTCAATGAACCACCACCAGGCATTTTATTTTAAATTGATGTTATTTCTTTTGGATAAAGGTATAATTAATATGAACAAATTATCCTGGGGAAAATAGTGATTGAGAAGCAGAAATGTGTAGATAAAGTAATAAAATTTGTGGGTTTTTTAGTCAACCTATTAAAGAGAGTAGTCTTAAAGTATCTAGTTATTCCATAATTTGAAAGAAAATAGTAAAAAGCAAAACCTGAATGATTATGACAATGTTTGCAATGCATGCAGAAAGGAGGGTTTTACTTGTCTTGATTTATAATAGCTGCAAATACTGGATCTGTAAAGACACAAAGGGTTGTGTAAATATTTTTGCCAAAGTTGGCTCAGTTTGAGGTGTTTATTTTAAAAATGTTAGGAAGCGTTAACTGCCAAATATTAATGCCAAACTGGAATTTGGCTTCCGCACTGTTAAAATGATAAATGATCATCTTTTTACCTTCTGTGCAATCTGCTCAGATAGCAGAGATTCCATGGCCCACCAAAATGATTTTATCTTCTTTGAGATGACTTTATCATGCCCTTCATTATTAAAATAGAGCAAAGTTTCCTCACACGTGAAAGAGCTAAGCTTCCTTAAAATTGTGTTGCCCAGGCACCCATGTTTCTATCTTAATCTAGTGGCCAAATGTCTTGTGATAAATCTTTTGATTTTGCTGTTTCAAGATCTGGCCCTTTATCTATAAAAAATAAAAATTATAAGGAAAATGTTTACACCTGAAACTCTCTTTTATGTTTCCCAGAAAGTCCCTGGAAAGTCATATAGATCTGTTCTTTTACTTTATAAAAAGGGACACTAGAAATAGGTTTGTTTGTTATGCTCCAAATTTTTAAAATTAGCTCAATACAATTGTAAAGCCTGCGCAGGAATTGTCAAATCAGAAAGGATGCTTAGAGTACCCTAAGTCAAGATGGTAGAGCTAAAATATTATTGGGAGAAATATTTCAGGGATGGATACTCTCCATAAATACCTGGGAGATTTGTTGATGACTTCGTATTTCATTGTTTCTTCTTACTCTCATGGGAAACATTGATCAAATCCTTATGCTTTACACTGTATCCCAATAAAGAACTTTACTCTTCTATGTTCTGATATTTTTGGCGACTAAAAAATTGACTACAGTCATTTAGTATTATTATCAAACAGGTTTTTGCTTCCCTCTGATGGTTGCCTGAAGGCTCTGCTACAAGCTGCATCTGATATTTGTGTATTAAACTGTAGAAGTACTACCACAATGCCTCATGAAAAGAACTGTGTCAGGTACTTTAAACTACTGACACTTCGGAGCATAGGACTGTTTTGTATAGGCTTCCAAGCTGACATCACTTAGGCAATTTTCAGACTATACCAGTTGGTGAGTCACTCTACCCAGGTTTCTTTATAGTTTGAAAACAGATGTACTCTGTGAAAGCACCTAATGACCCACAACCCAGCAGAACAATTGATTACCCAGGACAAAACAACTGATGAGTGAAATTTAACTCTGATTATTTGTGTGGAAAATTGTTGATAATATTTTTAAAATTCTATTTTTGTGGATACATGAAGAAGTCACTATCTCTAGCACTAGATTTAGTAGACTATATTTTTTTAACTGAACTGAAACATTTTTAATGGTATCTGGTTGTCACTGACTTCCTTCCTCCTCTTGCCCTTACCCAGAATTCAGAAAAAGACACCTTTTTTGAGCCTCCTTATATTTTAGGGCAGTATAGTAATTTGTATCCATTCAGTAAAACTCCGTCTTCCTATTTACCAGTATGTAATTGGACAAATCGATTGTGTAACCAAGGCCATACCTGAAGCATTGCATCTGAGAATGAGTCTCATTTAATCAGGCATGGCAAGCCCACTATTAAGAGACATGGGTTGACCTGGCATATGGAGCTGGTGCTTTCAGCTCATACTCAACCAAGGATTTTGTGAAACACTTTGCCATGTGGCCTGTAGAAATGTTACCATGTTGGCTCAAACAGTTCTGATTTGATACCTGGTTTGCTGAGTCCCATTTTCACATATGATAAAAGAAGTTATTTCCTGGCAATTATGGGATATTAGCATATTTAGGGGACCTCAAGAAAAGGGGAATTTGCCTAAATTTATGAGTACTGCACATAAAATCTGGCAGAGAAAGTTTCTTGCAATTCGTTTTCTAGTTTTGGAATAGAAGAGCAAACAACAAAGGCTTTTCCAAACCCAATCTGAGATTCAGTATCCAAATTTTCAGGCAGATGTTAATTTTCTGGCATTTGTATGTGCTTAATGTGAATGGCTCTAGATTTACAGAGAAAACTCAAGAAACCCTGTATGGTTAATAAGTACTCTTATAATACCTATGTAAATAATCAGGCCAAATCGAGATCCATAGACCTTCGTGTGAACAAGAATAATCTTTGGAGATTACTTATAATCACAATGTGATAAAAGGTAAAAACAAACACAAAAACAAAACAAAAAAACCCCCTGAAACCTAAATAAAGGGAAAAAAAAGTGTATTTTTCAGTGTTCTACATTGAGAGACAAACTCAGGGATTATCTTGGAGAATGACTTAGTATGACATTGTTTACTACTGATTTACAGTCCCAGGCTTAGTAATGCTACATGCTAACTTACAAAGTGTTCCCCAGTAAAGCTGCAATTAATTTCTGTCAGGTGCAACAGCTAATCCTAATGGTTATAGATTATGGTCTTGTTGGACTTTAACCAGTTTTGTATCTAACGGAGTAATCATATACTAAAAGTTCATTTATTTTTTAAATTGCCTATCTCACATTCGTTCTCATTACTTAATTAGTTAAATAAATTATGAGTCCATTTGTGTGAGAGATATGTTAGTCTTTTGAAAATTATAGCTTAATACAACATTAATACTATACATATATGGAACTAAAAATGAGGGAAAAGAGCATTAAAACACCCCAAATTATGCCAACCTCTAATACTAGCTATCAGTGGAATGTGATTTTAGACATTTATCCAGCTGTATGTCTCTGCCAGATATATAAGGAAGGCACTCAAGGCAAAGATACATACATCAGGAAAATTTCCTATTGAAACATTTTTAGGGAGAATAATTTTTGTGGGAAACAATTTTTCTAGTAAATGTTCTAGTTCATAATTATATGAATTGATACATTTCCAAATGATTTATATTTAATTTAAACTTTTCTCCTTTACGCTTTAGAAGGTTGTTCATGCTCTAGAATTTTAGGTTTCTGGAGATACTTGGGAAAATATTTGAAAGAAAACTAACATACAAATGTAAATTATTATCATTATTATTTTATCTTACTATGTGGGTAACTGAAAGTTTTCCTACAGTAATATGCTCTATTTTTCCATTACCTTGCTGGTATTGATGTTATACACACTTCAGCTACTATAGTTCAGCTACTATAAAGGCCTGTCATTACTTCCAGGTCTATTTCCAGATATCTAAGAAAAAGTTTACAACTAATCCCAAAAGACTTCTATTTTAAGAATGAAGTGAACTCATCCTTTCTTTAGTTCTTGAGCCTTTTGAAGAATTGCTGTAAAAAAATCATTTCCTCTTTTACCAATTTCATTGATTGTCCTTGTCCTTTTCAACATTGTATTAAAAATTTTAACTTTGTCTACAATGATATAATTTTAAATGCCAGAGAAATATGAATATGAAGATAGTCATCTTCATTTTAATAATAAAGTAATAAAGTATTCATACGGACATTGGGCAATGGCAAAAACATTATTTATTATTATTTATTCAACACATTCAATGTTCACTAACTTTATAATTCTATACTTTTTAATAAGAAAAGAAAGTTAAAGGGTATTTTTTAATATCACAAGAAAAGAAGCTAATTTCTCATAACCTATTTAGCATAATCTCCTTTTAGAGTTCATTTTACATTCATAGAGATGAATCCTTTGAATGTCATAATTCCAGGATATTTCTTTTCTACTCTTTGTGAGAAAACAAGATATTTATTTTAACAGTTATTTCAATATAATTATCAAAATTTCAAACTGAGTCTTTCGTCAAATAAAAAAAACAGGGCAGAACTTCTTTTCAATAATGTTGACAATGGCTTTCCCTGAAAAATATAAAACTATACCTATAGGAATATTATTATCACATTAATTTCACCTTATAAATGGCGTTTTATTAGAATGAAAAGTGTTATTAGAAAAAAAGTGGGGGTTTTTGCAAAGTTTTTTGAAATTTCCTCTAATAAATCTATACTGTTTACTGATAATAAGCAAGTTCATCATTACCAGAAGGCAACAGTACTTCCTTTACATTTTACAAAGGAATGTACTTACTATATGAATGAGGGTTACACTTAATTTCAAGGACAATTAAACAAGCTATTTTGAATATTATTTTCATAACAACATAAAGTCTCTCAGCACCATATTTTAATAAAATGTAGTAACTGAACAAATCTGTTGGCTATCATAAAAGACAGGAAACCAGCTGATACACATGATTGCTCTAACTTAAGGGGTTGGCAACCTTTAACACTTATGCCAGATGGTGACACACTAGGACATTTGGACTGGCAACCAGCCTCTGGCAGTAGCTCAAACCCCTCTGTCTTTACTACTTTTTGGAGCTACTTCTACTATTCCTGGCCACTAGCATAGGCACAATCAATACCGGTCTTGGATCCCACAAAGTTATCATGGCCTCCAGGTCACTCCACCCCATCTGTTCTAAAGTCTTTTTAACTGCAAATAAAAGAGAGGAAAAGATGGTATAAATCCCGAGAAGGTTGGTTTTTAAAATATTTTTATTCTTCTGTAGATTATTATAATATATGAGGCATAAGAACTCCAGTGTTTCATTGAGCAGTATCCTCATCAGGTGGCCATCCTGCCTCAGTGGAACAACCACAGTGATGGGGAGCTCACTGGGTTTTGAGGCTGAATTTTTTTCTTTTCCTTTAATAGCTGAAGGCAAGAGCATGTAAAGAATTCAGCGTGGGCTTGAGGATTACACAAGTCTTAACTGTGGTGATGTCTGTGAAAACTTTTGCAGATATAAAAATTTATAAACTTGCTCATTGTAAAAATGAAATAGAATAAAAAGGGAAGAATGACTCCTGCATTATTCCAGGCTCATTTGTAATATTCCTTGCATTCATTAATCTGTAAAAATGGACAAAGAAGATAATAGTAGAAATAGAGACTCACTATTCACCCTTTAATGTCTAGCATGCTATATTCGATTCTTTCCATTACCACTTCTCCAAACTAGTCCAAACCATGATGTCGCTTTGCCTGTGCAGTTGCAATAACCTCTCTGGTTTTTGCCCCATTTCTCTTTCTATTGTAAAAATATCAAAATTTCTCATAAACAAGTTTGAAATGATGAGGGAGAAAAGTCATTTTACACAGAGGAACTATACTTAAAAAAGAAAAGAACAGTCTCCCAAGCAGAAAGAGCCAGTGGAACCAATGGTACCTATACCTCTAGTTATTTCAAGGTAGTCAACAATTCTCACTGAACGCAGTTTGGGTCAGTGTTTTACTTCCAAGGAAAAGATTCCATATTCAATTGCAAAATACATAAACATTCTTATTTTATGCTGGTTTCAAGAAGCATGGCTTTAAGAATGCTTCTTGAAAACTGGTTCCTGTTATTTATGAAGTATTTTAGACTTCTTTGTAATTCAAGAATGCTTTTTGGAAGATTCTGCCACTCTGAGTTTATCTTGAAATGTAACCGTTTTAGAAATCCAAACCTTTTTCTTTTTAGGCGTATGAAACCCATAGGTTGAGAGACATGATGTGTTCAAATGAGTACAGAGCTAGACTGAAGGCAAAAGGTCACATTTGTTTTCTTTTTCGCTCTCTGATCCATTCTCTACCCAAAAGCTAGAATGATATTTATAGAATTCAAGCAGGATCATTATTCTCATTAAAACATAGTAATGATGTCTTTATGCACTGGCCAAGTATTCCTCATCATGTTCTTCAGGGTATTATGTAGAATCTGGCCCTTTTACTTTTCCAACCTTAACTTACAGTGAAAATTGAAACCATCTAGACTAAAGCCACAGAGCTTAAAAGGACAAAAGATGAAGACTGGTTCCATAAACGTGATTTTACTATCCAGGGAATTTTTTCCCAGGAAGAAAAATAACTTTATGTTTCAAAAACTTCTAGAACTGAAAAAACAGTTTACTTAACTTGGCCTCATCAGGGTAAAGGACTCCTTTATCAGAATGATAGTCACTCAACTGGGTTTCTCCATAGCTGTTTATTCTTTGAGGTTCATTTTAAATCCTCAACTCTCTGTTTCTACCAAACCTACATTTTTATATAAGGAACTTTGTCTGTGATAATAAGCTTCCACATTGAAAGTTCTGCCTTAAATCAGACCACAAAACTATCAAAAATATCTTGTCCTTAACATCACCTTTCAGAGGTGCTATAGAGAATCTGTCAGTGTCTCTCTTTATGCAGTAGTTGATCAACAAGGGTCAGCTTAATCAACAGGTAATTTTGGTGATCTTTTAGGAGGTTCCTCTGTAAGCTGCAGTCAGCATTCTTATTCATCTCTGGCTTCTCTCTAGCTCTTCATCTGTCTGAATTATCCCCTCTCTTCAGAAGTCTACTTAAATATTCTTTCTTCAGAGGGGTTAACCTGTCACTCCATCTACTTAGGACCTTCATTTCTCTATCACAGTCCTGTGTCCATTATCTCTATAATTATTCATAATTTGAAGTGATGGAGATTTGATTTCCCAATTGTTCATTGCTTGTTTTTCTCTACTAGATGTAATCATGAGGAGTCATGGACTGCCAGGCTATTCTCAATAAATAGATCTTGAATGAATGTAGAAATAGATAGATAGATAGATAAAACTATTTGTAGTAGACACTGAGGATACAAAATCAAATGAGATACAGGATACAGTCCTTATTCAAAGACTACTTGGGGGGTCAAATAAAGAAAACACAGAATTTAATGTCTGTTTAGTTTAGGTACATAGGTACTTCAAAATAATGTTGACTAGAACAGTAATTGCTGGTATATGAGCAAATAAATTTGACATACCACCTCCAGGTAGGAAAAAAAATGTGCCTTGAGTGATTGAGAAAGGGAGAATATTAGCCAGAAAAAATCAAAGGAGTCTGACTGAACTATCATGCTATCAATGGAAAAAAAATAAAGACTAGTAGTTACTAAAGATTAAATGCTGAGTTGAAAAAGTTTTACTGTCAAGCATGAGACGTGATCCAGCACAGCTCCTGGCTAGGCACTCAGGGATGAGGTTCAAAGGATGAGAAATATGGCCAGACTTCTGAAGCTAGAAGTCTGTGAACTATCTCCATCCCTTGTAGAACATTTGGTCCTGTCCAAAAGGTCCTTGATATTTGGTCCAATACAAAACCATTTGGTATGGACCAAAAATGCTCACAGACATTTTGACTAGAACGTTGAACCAAATTTCAAGGACCTTTTTGCATGGACCAAATGTTTTATGAACCTTTTGGATGAGACCAAATTTCAAGGTCCTTATGCATGGACCAAATGCCTTATGGACCAATTGAACAGGATCAATTGTGTGCTAACCATCTTCATCCTGTAATAAGGACGCAAAGTCTCTAACTGATGTTGATTGGGTGGTGAGTTGGCACTGGGCTGTTGGTTATCAACTAACATAACAAATTATTCCAAAATTTAGTAACTTAAAACAATAAACATTTACTAACTCAAACAATTTCTACAAGTCTGGCTTTAGAGAGTGTTTCAGCTGGGTGATTCTGTCTTCAGGGTCTCTCATGATGTTTTCCAGGACTGCATGAATGTTTGACTTGAACTGGAGAATCCACTTCTAAGATATATGTGTTTATGTATGCATGCAAACATACATATACATATATTTTGACTTGTTGACTTAATTTGTATATGTGTGTATATGTATATATACACATATACATATATGTATATGTGTTAAATATATTTATATGTGTATATATATACACACACACATATATATACATACATACACATATAAAATCAAGTCAAATAGCATTTATTTGATTGGCTGTTTGACAGAAATATCTTAGTTGACATGAATCGCCCATAAATTTTATCAGCTCATAAAGCCTTAGGAGGAGTTAGTTAAGTCTGATAAGTTTTCTGTGAAAATGTATGCTAACCTATCAGTTTGCTAAAATAAATTGCAAGGAAATTTGCCAGAGAGAGCCACAAGGGACACTATTTCTGGTACTCAGGATGTTTAGATCCTAAGAGAAATATTTCTGATAAACCACAGGGTGTCCTGCTGTGAATGTCTTCCTATTCAAGGTACTCACCGATTATGTGTGATCTCAATGTAAACTGGTCTGGTTGCTTAAAGAATAGTAGGAATGTGTGAAGAAAAACATTATGTGCTCTGACTGACTACAGAGGATGAAGATCAAAAGAAATGATCTAGAAAAAAAGTGATAGTGGGGAAACAGGCAATTAAATCAAATATGAAGAGTCTCTAGTGAAAGAACATGCACAGAGAGAAGAAGAAATCTGAGTCCAGGGAGGCTAAAAGTAATGATGCTTTTTCTGAAAATGATATTGTTTACCATATCATAGACAAATAACAACAACAAAAAAAAACCTCACTGTATTTTAAGATATTAGCACATAGGAGAAAAATCTAACCATAGCTCTGGGGTTGCAGGCTGGGGATGGAGGAAAGATTTGGAGTAGTATCTGGTCATGACTCATGTCCTGCTTAGGAAAAGAAAGGATCTGAGGGCCAGATGGCACTACAACTCATTCTTCCAGGTTAATTTTATAATAACAGAGCTACAAAATTTGGTTTCTGGAAAATACTTTACTGTATAATATTAGAAGAATGGGCTTTTTAAAAGGGTTAATGTGCATCTTGTCATCATTTGGAATATTATTAGCTTGCCAGGAAACACATCAGTCTGAGTTAAGAAGGGTTTCAAACTGAAATAAGAGGGTTAAAAAGACAGAAAATAAATATTCAAATAAAACCATAAACTGCCTCCTATACACAATATTTGGTAGCATAGAAAAATGGAGAACACAATAAAAGGGAATGTTCAGTAATTCTTAAGGAAAAGAAAAACAACTGTAGATAGTAATTATCTATATAGTAATAAATAGAGGCTGATGAATAAAAATGGATCTTAAATTTTTAAAATAAGAATATAAATGGGAGTCCAGAGTTTGAGGAACTCCCTATTAGATTATGGCAATATGTTTTTATGACTTATGAAAACAAACACTCACTTTCAATGTGCTGGACCCTAAGCTAGGCACTTCCATTGCATACTGTATTTTTCTCCTATTTGACAATACAGTAAATTCTGTGAGGTTAAATCTTTTACCCAAGGGAACACATCTGAAAAAAGAGAAAACAAAATATGTATTCAAGCCTATTTCTATTCAACCATACAATCACAGACAGCTGCTTAGAGATTCATGAGAGGCATGGGACTAAAAGGGATGCCAAGTACATTAACTGTCAGAATCAGAATCCATATTAATATAAATACATATGTACACACATATACACATATATACATGTACACACATATAACATGTTTGCATGCATAGATACATATGTGGAAAATGTGTAAATATGTGCATATGTGTGTGTAGAGAGATACATATATTTCTCCATCTCCAATTCAAGATAGCAAACTAGGAAGTTCATTTGCTTACCTTACCTCCCATCTAGGGGGAAACAAAGACACTGAAGATACAGTAAAAGAGAAAAAGGAAATATAACTATTAAAATGCTGTGAACAGGAGGAATTCTTCAGTGAGCACATATTTGATTTTCTGGATTACTGAAAGGAAGTAGATCACACTAACAGTTAACATACCAAAAAATCCTTTTTATTGTTGATGTTTTTATTACTGGTACTATTGATATTGTTTACTTTTGGTTCTTCCGTTAGAGTCTTTCTAATGATGTCCTCTCTCTGCTCTTAGACATGTTGTCCTTTTCTACTTAGATCCATTAATATAGTAATAATAGTTATTTTAATTTTCCTCTGTGATTGATCCAACAACTGAATCAGCTCCACTGAATATGTTGATTTACCTCTTAATAATTTTTTTGTTTTAATTTTTGTTTTATAATAATAAATTATATATATATTTATTTATTTATTTAACATCTTTATTGGAGTATAATTGCTTTACAATGGTGTGTTAGTTTCTGCTTTATAACGAAGTGAATCAGTTATACATATACGTATGTTCCCATATCTCTTCCCTCTTGCATCTCCCTCCCTCCCACCCTCCCTATCCCACCTCTCTAGGTGGTCACAAAACACAGAGCTGATCTCCGGTGCTATGCGGTTGCTTCCCACTAGCTATCTATTTTACGTTTGGTAGTGTATATATGTCCATGCCACTCTCTCACTGCCAGACAGTATCTTTTCATAGCACAGCAGAGATTGAGGTAAATAGTATTTATATCTCCTCTCCTGTTAGGCTATTAGTGCAGGAGCTTGTGTCCATCTGGTTAAAAGGTGATCTGGGTTTGGGTCCTGTTGTTGTTATTATTACCTTCAGTTCTTTACAGTTCATGTTCTCATAGTGGTGACATTCTACTACCTTATGCTTAGAGTGGGAGCTGGGTGCCAAAAATTTTTTCTAGTGTTCATACACCATTCTCAACTTCCAGTGGTCTATGTATCTGCAGAGAGAGCTATATTTCCATGCTCTTGCTCCTCGCCAGTAGTAGAATGTTGTTGCATATTACTTGGTGCGAGGCATGTGGTGGAGTCAGGAGAGCTCTCCATTGTTCTGGTCCAGCCTCAGTCTTAGGCATGACCTGTGTATCTGGGTATAATATGTGGGACTTTCTTAATATTTCTTATCCTTTTTCCCATGACAGCTATACTCTGTCCATCTTTAGTTGGATTGGGGCAAGATATTCCCACTTCTCCCCAACAGGAGAACACCTCTCCTTGCTATCAGTATAGATCCCTGATTCCAGGATGTATCCTACCCTCTATCTGGAGCAGAGGTATAGAGGGTCTTTGCTTAGCCCTTGAGATGAAAGGAATTGCTGGCCCTTCCTTGGTAGTTTACTGTTTCTGCTTTTTTAGGATAGAAAATTGAAAAGGAATGTGTGTACCTTCATGCCTTTCTCTCAGTAGGTGCTAATCAACTACAGGCAACTCTAAGAGGTGGCTTTCATCTGAATTCTGCCCTGCCCTCAATCTTTTTCATGACCACCCATTCAAGGGTCATGGAAAAGTATGATATTTTATCTATATCTATATCTATATAATTATAAATATATATTTCAGCATTATAATTTGACATCTGTATACATTACAAAGTGATCACCACCACAAATCTTGTTACCAATCATCATCATACAGTTGACCCCCTTCACCCATTTCTTCTCCTAAATTCTGTGACCATTACTTTAAACTCTTTATCAGGTAAATTGCTCATCTCTGTTTTGTTTAGTTCTTTTTCTGGGGTTTTGTCTTGGTTTTTTGTTAGGAACGTACTTTTCTGTCCCCTCATTTTGCCTAATTCACTGTGTTTGTTTCTAAGTATTAGGTAAATTAACAATCTCTCCCAGACTTGACGGAGTGGCCTTATTTGAGAAATGTCCTGTGGGGCTCAAAGGTACAGTGCCACCTGGCCACTAGAGACAGGAGCTCAAGGAGTGTTCCCTACGTGTACCCTTCTGTTGTGGTGGGGCCACAGCTGCTGCTGCAACATCCTGGTAGGTAGGGGGCTGGCTCCTGAACTGGCTAGGAGGACCACCATGATAGCTGTACACACTAGTGGGGTGGCCCATTGGCACTAACAGTTTATATAGAGAATTTCAAAACAGCGCCTGCCAGCTCTGTCATCAGCAAGATAGCCTGAGATCTTAAAAATGGCCCCTGCCAGTGTCTCAGATCACAGGGAGTATCCCAACTGTGTCCTGCCCCTCTGACAGACGCATCATAATAGATTAGTAAGTGGGTCCTCTTCACCTGTGGTCCATGCACTTTTCAATTTGGTGTTTTTATGCTGGTTTGCACATCAAGTGAATTTGCACATGGGCCCTTTAAAAGTGGGTTTTCTGTTTCCTGCAGTTCTATAGTTTTTTTGGACATATTCCATATTCCTTCTGTGTTTCCAAAGCCAGGAGTTTTGGGAGCTTGTCTTGCCTGTGCAGGATCTAAGGGTTGGGGTGCCTGATGTGGAGCTCAAATCTTTCACTCCTCAGGAAAAGATCTGTAACTTTGTGATCCCTCCTGACCGTGAAACGCTGTGGCTGAGATGTGGTTTTTTCCTTGGCAAGACCATACCTCTGCCTCTCCCACCCATCTCGATACTGTTCTTTTACCCTTTGTGGTAAAGGCTCTGTTCATCCAGTTTTCAGGCCCCTTTCTGAGGGAATTATTCCATATGTGATTGAAGATTTGTTGTGTCCATGGGAGGAGGTGAGTTCAGGGTCTTCCTATGCTGCCATCCCAAACCCTCCCTCCATGAACTACTCTTATCTCTGGGGCCACAACTTCTCCACTTTGAAATATCAGGTCACATTTGGCCTTAAAAATGTGTTAAAATATTAGCTGATTTATTTTTTCCTACTTATCTGATAGCCAGCTTTTCCTCCTGTGATCTGCCATAGGTGAGAAAATTCATGGATTTCATGGTATTGTAGAAGGTGCTATGGGTTGGATATTATCGCCTAAATATATATGTCCTAACTCCTCATAAAACTAAATATGGTACATGTGTCCTTTTGAACTATGGTTTTCTCAGGGTATATGCCCAATAGTCGGATTGCTAGGTCATATGGTAGTTCTATTTTTAGGTTTTTTTGGTTGTTTTTTTAAAATTAATTAATTTATTTTTGACTGCACTGGTTCTTTGTTGCTGTGAATGGGCTTTCTCTGGTTGTGGCGAGTGGTGGCTACTCTTCGTTGGGGTGTGTGGGCTTCTCGTTGTGGTGGCTTCTCTTGTTGTGGAGCATGGGCTCTAGGCGCACAGGCTTCAGTAGTTGTGGCACGCAGGCTTCAGTAGTTGTGGCACGCAGGCTTCAGTAGTTGTGGCTCACGGACTCTAGAGCGCAGGCTCAGTAGTTGTGGTGCATGGGCTTAGTTGCTCTGCAGCATGTGGGATCTTCCCAGCCCAGGACTCGAACCCATGTCCCCTGCATTGGCAGGCGGATTCTTAACAACTGAGCCACCAGGGAAGCCCTATTTTTAATTTTTTAAGGAACCTCCATACTGTTCTCCATAGTGGCTGTATCAATTTGTATTCCCACCAACAGTGCAAAAGGGTTCCCTTTTCTCCACACCCTCTCCAGCATTTATTATTTGTAGATTTTTTGATGATGGCCATTCTGTCCAATGATAGATGAATGGATAAAGAAGATGTGATACATATATACAATGGAATATTACTCAGCCATAAAAAGGAACGAAATTGGGTCATTTGTAGAGTTGTGGATGGACCTAGAGTCTGTCATACAGATCGAAGTAAGCCAGAAAGAGAAAAACAAATATCATATATTACACATATATGTGGAATCTAGAAAAATGGTACAGATGAACCTATTTGTAGGGCAGGAATAGAGACGTAGACATTGAGAACGGACATGTGGACATGGGGTGGGGAAGGGGAGGATGGGACGAATTGGGAGATTAGGTTTGACATAAATACACTACCATGTGTAAAGTAGATAGCTAGTGGAAACCTGCTGCATAGCAGAGGGAGTTCAGCTTGGTGCTCTGTGGTGACCTAGATGGGGGGGTATGGGGGGGTATGGGAGGGAGGGAGATCCAAGAGGGAGGAGGTATAGGTATACATATAGCTGATTAGCTTCATTGTACAGCAGAAACTAACACAACATTGTAAAGCAATTTTACTCCAATTAAAAAAAAAAAAGAGAGAGAGAAAAAAAAAAAAAACCTAAATGTGACCTTATTTGGAAATTGGGTATTTACAGATGTAATCAAGTTAAGGTAATTTCATACTGGAGTAGAGTGGGTCCTTAATCCAATGTAACTGGTATCCTTATAAGAGAGGAGAAGAGACACAGGCACAGAAGGAAGGTGGTCATGTGAAGACAGGCAGTTTTGAGTTATGCTGCCACAAGCCAAGGAATGCCTAGGGCTACCAGAAGCTGGAAGAGGCATAGAAAGATTCTTCCCTAGAGGCTTCAGAGGTAACATGGTCCTTCCAACAACTTGATTTCAGGCTTTTAGACTCCAGAACAATGAGACAATAAATTCCTGCTGTTTTTAAGCCATCTAGTTTTGGTATATTGTTAGGACCATCCTAATAAATTAATACAGATGGTCTTGTCTTTCCTTGGAATTAAAATTATTTGGTTGCTAAGCAACTTCAGGTCTTTGATGGTTACCAAAAAGTTAAGATTTTGAAGTTTATCTGCATTTTTCTCATTATTATGTAGGAATTATATTCTCTGCAATATTATACATTATGAGCAGAAGTGGACAAACTTGCCTTTGTTTTTGAAAATAACTTTCCTGCATATATATTCACATGTGAAAAAGATTTCCTGGTTCATCCTTGACTGTGTCACCCCATTGTGTTTTGGCTTGCATTGTTTCTAACAAGAAGACTAATGCCATTCTTATCTTTTCTTTTTTGTATATATCTTTTTTTCCTTTCCTGCCTTTAAGGTAGAAACCAATTTATCACTGGTTTTTAGCAATTAGAGACCAATATACCTTGGTATGTGTTCCTTGTCATGTCCTTTGGCCTAGAGATGATCTACTGGAAGTGAGCTAGAGAATTCAATGGGTCCACCTTGATAGTTTGCCTTCTGTCATGGATTAATGTCTTGTATTATGAGTGATTCAGTTTTATAAATTTTTAAACTGATTGTTTCATATATATTTTTTCACTTTGTTTAAAGAAGGAGGGTAAACTCAATCTTTTTTATCTTAGCCATCACAAGTTTGCAATATATATGTTTGATTGACAAAATTTTTAAAATTTGAGTTGCTTTAATAGCTATTAAGATGAAAAAGTATTTTATTTTTTGTTGAGAATTGTTTATTGATAGCCTGTATTTATATACTTGTACTTCGTAAATACATTTTGTCACTTTGAAACATTTTGATTTTGACTATGCGAGTTAATGGAGGACTACCTGTAGTCCTTGTAGGCTTTAAATCTGGTAAAAAACCACACCACATATTTTATACATACATAAATAATAAATAAAATAAAACCACATATTTACCACTTGCCTATAGAGGTCTACTAAGGGTATAGTGATCTGTATTATTAAATGCACTGCCAGATATTGAGACATGTGCTATTTTATAACCAACAACTTGTAAAGGGAGAAATAAAAAACAATACAAATTAGCTTACACAGAAAATTTTTCAACAACAAATTTCTCTAGATTGTATAATTATCAATTATCAGGAAAGAGTAAACTATATATACATTTTAAATATTACCATATAGAGTAAGCTATAGAACAAGACAATTAATTGTCATTTTCTGATTTCTAACTTCTTTTATATGATTGAGACTCAGTTGGAATAAAGGAGGAAATTAGGGTTCCCTTCAGGACATTTTTTTATTGAATTATCGTTGATTTATGATATTGTGTTAGTTTCAGGTGTACATCAAAGTGATTGTTTTCTATGTTGTGAGTCTGTTTCTGTATTGTAAATAAGTTAATTTGTATTATTTTTTAGATTCCCCATATAAGTATTATCATATAATATTTGTCTCTCTGTTTGACTTAACTTTACACAGTATGATAATTTTTAGATTCCACAAATAAGTGATATTATATGATATTTGTCTTTCTCTGTCTGATGTCACCTTAGTATGATAATCCCTAGGTCCATCCATGTTAGTGCAAATGGCAATATTTCATTCTTTTTATGACTGAGTAATACTCCATTATATATATATATATATATATACACACACACACACACACACACATATATATGTGTATATACCACATCTTCTTTATCCAATCATCTGTTGATGGACACTTAGATGGATTTCATGTTCTTGGTTATTTTGCATAGTGCTGCTATGAACACTGGGGTGCATGTATCTTTTCAAATTAGTTTTCTCTGGATACATGCCCAGGATTGGGACTGCTGGATATTATGGTGGCTCTACTTTTAGTGTTTTAAGAAACCGCCATACTGTTTTACATAGTGGCTGCACCAATTTACATTACCACCAGCATTGTAGGGAGGGTTCCCTTTTCTCCACACCCTCTCCAGTGTTTATTATTTGTAGACTTTTAATGATGGCCATTCTGACCAGTGTGAGGTGATACCTCACTGTAGTTTTGATTTGCATTTCTCTAATAATTACCAATGTTGAGCATCTTTTCATGTGCCCGTTGGCCATCTGTATGTCTTCTTTGGAGAAATGTTCATTTAGGTCTTCTGCCCATATTTTTATTGGGTTGTTTGTTTTTTTTGGTTATTGAGTTGTATGAGCTGTTTGTATATTTTGGAAATTAAGCCCTTGTCAGTCGCATCATTTACCAATATTTTCTCCTAGTCCATAGGTTGTCTTTTCATTTTGTTTATGGTTTCCTTTACCATGCAAAAGTTTATAAGTTTGATTAGGTCCAATTTGTTTATTTTTGCTTTTATTTCTATTGCCTTGGGAGACTGACCTAAGAAAACATTGGCACAATTTATGTCAGAGAATGTTTAGCCTATGCTCTCTTCTAGGAGTTTTATGGTGTCATGTCTTATATTTAAGTCTTCAACAATTTTGAGTTTATTTTTGTGTATGGTGTGAGGGAGTGTTCTAATTTTATTGATTTACATGTGACTGTTCAGCTTTCCAAACACTACTGGCTGAAGAGATCCTTTAATGCATTTTTTATTCTTATATATGTTATCACAAATAATTCAAAATTACAATACAGTCTTCTCATAGGCTTCAACTTTATTTAATTTTGAAGCCATTAACTGAATTATTTTTGCATGTAAGGAGTTTAGAAGTCATCACTGCACTCTAACAATAAGTACAAAGCTGAACAAATTAAAAATCAACAACTCTTCTTATATCCATTAGAGAATTGAGGTCACAGGGCAAACCACTGAGAATCACAACTTATCAGAGCAGAAACCCATGAGCAGAAGCCTCAGTGGGAACCAGTACCCAGGTAAAAGAAAACCCTAAACTGTAATTGATGAACTGCTAGAGGCTCAATAGGAATAAGTCAGAGAGTTAAAAACTCTAGGAAGGGCCAGTCTTAGGTGCGTCTCCCACAATTTTGTGAGTTTTAACTACAAGAGCCCTACCAGATTCTCAATTTGTTCAAAATAGTAATAGAAACCATGTATCCAGTGATTGTAGCATATATATATTTAAGTGAAATGAGTGACAACAATGGTACAAATGACTGGAGGGAGGAATTAGGAATACTTTGTTATTATAAGGTATTTGCACTACTTGTGAAGTAATACAGTATAGTGTTATTTAACAGTGTGCTTGTATTACTTGCAAATGTGTGTTGCAAATTCTAGGGCAATCACTGAAAATGATAAAATAAAACAAAAGAGTATAACTGATATACTAAGGAAAGGAGAGAAAATTGAGTCATCTAAAATGTTCATTTAAATCCACAAAAGGCAGAGCAGAGTGGAGGACATAAATTAGAAAAAATAAGAAGGGTAACAAATAGAAAACAGTAACTAATTTTGGTAAATATTAATCCAAACACATCAATAATCACTTTAAATGTCAATTATCTAAATATACCTATTGAAAGATGGAGATTGTCATAGTGGATCAAAAAAACATGATCCAATTATATGTTGTATACAAGAAACCCACTTTAAATATAAAGACATATATAGGTTAAAAGTAAATGAATGGAGAAAAGTATAGCATGCTGACACTAATCAAAAGAAAGCTGGAGTAGCTATATTAATTTCAGACAGAACAAACTTCAGAGCAAGGAAATACAATGGGGATAAAGAGAGGTATTACATAATGATAAAGAGGTCAATTCTCCAAGAAGACATAACAATCCTTAACATCTACACACCTAAAAGCAGAATGTGAAATTATGTAAGGGAAAACCTGATAGAACTTCAAGGAGAAGTAGATTAATCCACTGTCATAGTTGGAGACTTCAACACCCTCTGTCATAAATGAACAGATCCAGCAGGCAGAAAGTCAGTAAGGACATAGTTGTATTCAATTAACTGGATAAAATGGACACCTATAGACTACTTCACCCAACAACAGCAGAATACACGTACTTCTTAAGCTCACATGGAACATTCACCAAGATAGATCCATTCTGACCCTAAAACACACCTTAAGAAATTTAAATAATAGAAATCAAATAATGTATGTTCTCAGTAAACAATGGAGTTAAACTATAATTCAATAACAGAAAGATAGCTGGAGAATCCCAAAATACTTGGAGATCAAACAACACACTTGTAAATAACACATGAGTCAAAGAAGAAATCTCAAGAGAAATTTTAGAATATTTTGAACTAAATGAAATGACAATGCAGGTTGTCAAAATTTGGGGGATGTGGTGAAAGCAGTGCTTACGAAAAAATTTATAACATTAAATGCATATATTAGGAAAGAAGAAAGGTCTAAAATCAATAATATTAAGCTTCCACCTTTGGAATCTAGAAAAATAAGAGCAAATTAAGTCCAGAGTAAGCATAAGAAAAGAAACAGTAAAAGAGCAGAAATTGAAAACAGGAAAGCAATACAGAAAATCAACAACAAATGCTGGTTTTTGCAAAATCAATAAACTCTATCTAGCCAGGCTAGCTAAGGAAAAAAGAGAAAAGGCATGATTTACTAATATCAGAAATGAAAGAGAGGACAGCACTACAGATCCCATAGATATTAAAAGTTGTTATTCTCAACAAATTTGTGCCCACAAATTTGATAACTTAGGTGGAATGTATGAATTCCTGAAAAATGTAATTTACCAAAACTCAAGAGATAGACAATCTGAATAGGCCTATATTTTTCTCTTTTTTAAAATTGAAGTATAGTTGATTTACAATGTTGTATTAATTTCTGCTGTTCAGCAAAGTGATTCAGTTATATATATACATGCATTCTTTTTTTAATATTCTTTTCCATTATGGTTTAATCACAGGATATTGAATATAGTTCCCTGTGCTATACAGTAGGACCTTGTTGTTTACCCATTCTATATATAGTAGTTTGCATATGCTAATCCCAACCTCCCAATCCATCCCTCCCCCACCCCCCTCCCCCTTGGCATCCACAAGTCTGTTTTCTATGTCTGTAAGTCTGTTTCTGTTTCATAGGTAAATTCATTTGTGTCATATTTTAGATTCCACATATAAGTGATATCGTATGATATTTTTCTTTCTTTTTCTGACTTACTTCACTTAGTATGATAATCTCTAGTTCCATCTGTGTTGCTGCAAATAGCATTATTTCATTCGTTTTTCATGGCTGAGTAGTATTCCATTGATATATATATATATATATATATACCACATGTTCTTTATCCATTCATCTATCGATGGACATTTAGGTTGCTTCCATGTATTGGGGGGGTATTGTGAATAGTGCTGCAATGAACATAAGGGTGCATGTATCTTTTTTTTTTTTTTTTTTTTTTTAAATTTTATTTATTTATTTATTTATGGCTGTGTTGGGTCTTCGTTTCTGTGTGAGGGCTTTCTCTAGTTGCGGCAAGTGGGGGCCACTCTTCATCGCGGTGCGCGGGCCTCTCACTATCGTGGCCTCTCCCGTTGCGGAGCACAGGCTCCAGACGCGCAGGCTCAGCAATTGTGGCTCACGGGCTTAGTCGCTCCGCGGCATGTGGGATCCTCCCAGACCAGGGCTCGAACCCGTGTCCCCTGCATTGGCAGGCAGATTCTCAACCACTGCGCCACCAGGGAAGCCCCGCATGTATCTTTTTGAATTATAGTTTTGTCCAGATATATGCCCAGGAGTGGGACTGCAGGATCATATGGCAACTCTAGTTTTAGTTTTTTGAGGAATCTCCCTACTGTTTTCCATAGTGTAAATAGGTCTGTATTAATTAATAAAATTGATCAATAATTAGTAACCTTCTGAAACAGAAAGCGCTATGCCCAGATGGGTTCACTGCTGAATTCTACTAAACATATAAAAAAAGAAATTGTACCAATTATCTACAGTTTCTTCCAAAAGACAGAAGCAGAGGGAGTACTTTTTAACTCATTCTATGAGTTCAACATTAATCTAAAACCAAAACCAAAGACATTATAAGAAAACTATAGACTAATATTTCTCATGAACATAGATGCAAAACTTCTCAAGAATATGTTAGCAAATGGAATCAACAATATATTTAAAAAATATATACTCTATGACCAAGTAGGATTTATCCCAGTTATGAAAAACAGCTTTAAATTCTAAGAGCAATTACTGTAATACATCACATCAATAGACTAAAGAAGAAAAATCACATGATTATATCAATAGATGCAGGAAAGCATTTGGCACAATCCAACATTGATTTATGATTTTTAAAAAATCTCAGCAAACTAGAAATAGAGAGGAATGTTCTCAACTTGATAAAGAAGATCTACAAAACACCTACAGGTGACATTTTACTTAATGTTAAGAAACTACAATCTTTTCCACTATGATCAGGACCAAGGCACAGTCGTCCCCTCCTACCACTCCTTTTCAACCTCGTACTGAATGTCTTGGCTAGTGCATTCAGACAAGAAAGGAAATAAAAGGTATACAGTTGGGAAGGAAGAAAACAAACTATCTTTGTTCACAGATGACATAGGCATCTACATGGAAAGTCCGAAAGAACTGACAAAAAAGCTCCTGAAACTAAGTAGTTATAGCAGGTTTGCAGAATACAAGGATAATATAAAAATGTCAGTCACTATCCTATCGACCTGTAATGTTCAAGCAGAAATTAAACATAAAAAAATACTATTTACAATGACACCCTTCAAAATGAAATACTTAGGTGTAACTCTAACAAAATTTATACAAAATCCATTTGAGAGAAATTATAAAACTCTGATGAATAAAGTCAAAGAAGAACTAAATAAATGGAGAGATATAGCATGTTCATGGATTGGAAGACTCAATATTGTCAAGATGTCTCTTCTTCCCAACTTGATCTGTAGACTCAGTGCAATTCCTGTCAAAATCCAGGCAAGTATTTTGTGGCTATCAACAAATATAAAGTTTATATGGAGATGTAAAAATACACCAGAGTTAGTAGAATACTGAAGATAAACAAAGCCCAAGGACTGATACTACCTAACTTCAAGATTCAATATAAAGCTACAGTAATCAAGAGAGTGTGGTATTAGCAAAAGTATAAGCAAATAGATCAATGGAACAGAAGAGTGAGCCCAGGAATAGACTTACACAAATATAATTAATTGATCTTTGACAAAGGAACAAAGGCAATATAATGGAGAAAAGTAGTCTTTTCAACAAATAGTGCTGGAATAACTGCACACCCATGTGTAAAAAATGAATCTAAACACAGACCTTACACACTTCATCAAAATTAACTCAAAGTGGATCATAGATATAAATATAAAATGTAAAACATATAAAGCTCTTAGAAGATAGCAAAATAGAAAATCTAGATGATCTAGGATTTGGTGATGCCATTTTATATATAATACCAAAGGCACAATCCATTCAATAAACAATTGATATGTTGGATTCATTAAAATAAAAACCTTCTACTCTGTGAAAGACACTTTCAAGAAAATGAGAATACAAGCCAGTCTGGCAGAAAATCTTTGCAAAAGACATATCTCACAAAGAATTGTTATCTAAAATATAAAGAACTCTTAAAACTCAACAGTAAGAAAATAAACAGATTTAAAAATAGGCAAAGGATATGAACAGACACCTAAGCCACAGAGATATAGAAATGGCAAATAGCATATGAAGAGATACTCAACACTGTATGTCATCAGAGAATGAGATACCACCTGTTAGAAGGATTAAAATCCAAAATACAAATAACACATATGCTGTCAAGGATATAGACCAGCAGGAATTCTCATCCATGGCTTGTGGAAATGCAAAATGGTAGAGCCACTTTGGAAGACAGTTTGGCAATTTCTTATGAAACTAAACGTATTCTTACCATACAATCCAGTAATTGCACTCCCTGGTATTTACCTAAGTTAGTTGAAAACTTATATCCACACAAAAACATGCACACCAATGTGTGTAGCAGCTTTATTCATAATTGCCAAAACTTGGAAGGAACCAAGGTATCCTTCAGTAGTTGAATGGATAAATAAACTGTGATACATCCAGACAATGACATTTTATTCAGAGCTAGAGAAGAATGAGTTATCAAACCATGAAAAGACATGAAGGAGCCTTGAATATACATTCCTGGAATGAAACTGATCTGAAAAGACTACATTCTGTGTGATTACAAATATATGGCATTCTAGAAAAGACAAAGCTATAAATACATTTAAAAGACTGGTGGTTGCCAGGGGCTGGGGAGAAGGGAGGGGTAAATAGGTGAAGCACAGGTGAATTTGAGGGACTGGACATTCATCTGTATGATACTATAATGGTGGATACGAGTCATTATACATTTGTCCAAACCCATAGAATGTAAAACACCAAGAGTGAACCCTAATGTAAACTCTGAACTTCGCATGATAATATGTCAATGTAAGTTCAACCGTTGTAACAAATGTATCATTTTGATTAGGAATATTGAGAGTGGGGAAGTCTGTGCCTGTGTGAGGCAGGGGGTATATGGAAACTCTCTGTGCTTTCCTCTTAATTTTGCTGTGAACCTAAAACTGTCCTAAAAATATAAATTCCATTTAAAAAATAAAAAATAATAGAAACCTTGTAGTATATCTTTATAATTCCTTCAAATAACTAGAGATTCCTCACACTCAATGTTCTAACACATTGATGTCTCTAACACATTTTCACTGTGTCACAAGTAAGGATTTGTTCACTTAGTTACTAACATATTAACATTTCTGAGTGATTTGATTTCTGTAAATTTGAAGCAAATTAAAGCTTTCTCTGTTTTAATCTAAATCTAATATCCTAAATTTAACATTATGACATATATTTGGTAGAGAAAGATAAGTGTAAAGTTACAGTTAGTGAATAGAATTATATATAACTGAAGTTACATTACTAATCCAGTGATTAAGAATTATTTCTTAATTCTTTCATTCTCCACAAATATGAGAGTTATCATACATACTGTAGATGTTCATCACCAATATCCATGTTGCCTCCCCTTCTGGACAGGTAGAAAACTGCATTTTTTGGCACTTTTGCAGGCAATCTTCAAGAGTAGGATAAATGCAAAGAGATACATTCAGACACATTATTCTAAAAATGTTAAAAAGACAAAGAGAATGAATCCTCATATAATAGGGAACTACTGATTTAAAAGTCAGTTGCACAAAACATTATGCATTCAGTGGTATTGTTGGTCCTATAGCAAATAGAAATGCAGTATATTTCATAACAACAGCATAAGAGGGTGGGTGGGAATAAAGCTGTATCAGAGTAAAGAAATAATACAAGATAGTAACTTGAATCTACAGAATTAAATGAATAAATAAATAAGTGGTAAATAGTAAGGTTAATAAACTCCATAAATGTAAACATGTTCTCCTTTCTTCTCTAAGCTTTTTTAAAGGCATAAAATTATATAAAGTAATAAATATAGCAATGTATCATTGGGTTTGTGATGTTTATAAATGTAATACGTATAATAGTAATAACACAAAAAGGGTAAAGAGGGAATAGAGCTATATAGAAGTAACATTTTAATACCTCACTGGAATTGAGTTAACATAAACTTAATGTGTTTCTGATAACTGAAGATGTATATGTAGATCTAGAGCAACCACTATGAAAATAACTAAAAAATACAGTGAAAAAATAATCAAAAGAATTAAAATGTTACCCTAGAAAATAATCTCTTAATGAAAAATAAAGCAATAAGGGAGGAATAGAGGAGCAAAAATAGATGCAATGCATATATAAAACAAGAAGTAGAGTAGTAGCGGGTATAAATTCCAACTATATCCATTATAATATTAAATGTGAATGGATTAAAATCCAATCAAAATACAAATATTTTCACATAGGATTTAAAAATATTATCTAACTATGAACTGTTTACAGGAGACACACTTTAGATTCAAAGATACAAATAGATTGAAAGCAAAGGATGGAAAATGAAATACAAACAGCAACTGTAAAAAAGGTGGAATGCTTGTACTATTATCAAAAAAAGTAGATTTTAAAACAGAAAATGGTACAAGATATAAAGAGGGATGTTTTTAAACAATAAAAGTGTTAATCCATTATAAAAATATAACAGTTATAAACATATAACACAACAGAGCCCCAAAATGCATGAAGCAAAAGCTGACAGTATTGATTGAGAACTAGATAATTCAACAATAAAAATTAGAAACTTCAATACTGCACTTTCACTACTGTATAGAACTGGGCAAAAAAAAAAAAAAAAAAATCAATTAGGTCCATATCAGCACCATCTTGGTCCAATCTATAGTTTTATTTTCCCTCTTATCTATCCCTGCTAGAATCCTGCCTCACATATATTGTTCAGATTTCTGATAATTAGTTAGCAAAATATAGAAATTCTCCTCAGACTTTGAAATTGTTCCTTAGGGCATTAGAGAACTGGTTCTGATTTAGGGATGGATACAAAAATATGTGGTATGATTGGGCAAGGCATAGTGTGTGTTCTTTTGCAAGGAAAATACCTGAAGTAAAGTAACTGCTATGTCTTCATACAAGATAAGATTAGTCTTAGTAGGGAAAAAGGAGATGCTTCTGTGTTTAAGATGTGTAGACTCATCTGAATTCAACAAGATGCATTAACAATTATCTAGGTCTCAGTCTTTCTAATAAATAATAAAAATGTTACATAGTACACCTGGAAAGGTTGTGAATTCACCTTACATTGTAATTCAGTACTTACATCAGATTTTTATTGACTATTTTTGATTTTGTTGTTTTTCAGTAAAGCTTTCAAATGATGGAAGATCTTGTAGGGTAACCATTAAAAAAAAATGCTAGTCCTCAGAATTTGCCTTGAGCTGAGAAGCTAAAATTTATAACTTGTCATTTTTTCTTTCTTTAATTAATCAAGCTTTACCACAAACAGCCTCTTATTTCAATTCTAGTACAAAATACTGCATCATTCATAGATCGTTGTCAGAGCAAAAATTAAAAACAATTCCGGGTACTTTAAATAGGAAAGAAATTAAAACAGGCTTTTTGGTGTTTACAAAATTAGTGGGAGTTCTGAAAGAGAAAGTTCTAGACTGGATCTTCTAAGAATGACTCACAAAATAACACAGAATTGCTCGATGGAGGCTTCCATTAGAGCTATGTCTAATACCAGAAGCTGCAATCATTCCATATACAACAGCCTTTCCCATCTGGGAAGCTAGAGTGGACACTGGAATGAACACTACTACAGAGTAACTTCAGGTTTCCCCAATATTACTTACCAGACATATCAGCCAGGAGTTGTAGGAAAATGTCTTGGGACTTGACTTCATGTTCCAAATCTCATAGGAAGATATCTACTTGTTGGAAAATAATTAAAAGAGATGCAAGTGAGTCTAAAAATGTAATTTATTTCCAATCTCAGCCAATAGATAAAAACTAGTATGGAGGGCAACTTTATGCCTAATCCAGAATATCCAGGAAATAAATGGAATCTGTATATCATGATAATTTTATTCCCATGTAATTCATTTAAAAATATACATGAATTATAATTTCTTTAATGGTCATTGCTTTTGCTTCTGAGACTCATATTTCCAGGCAATTTCCCCCCACAGAATTTGGTCATATATCATGTATATTTATAATTTAAATTTATACATATATATTTATATTCAAACTTTGTATTGATTATGCATTTATATTTCTCTGCAACAAATTTGTGCATATAGAATGAATTTTAAAATATATGCATTACCATGTTGCTTTTTTTTTTTTTTAACATCTTTATTGAAGTTTAATTGCCTTACAATAGTGTGTTAGCTTCTGCTTTATAACAAAGTGAATCAGTTATACATATACAATATGTTCCCATTTCTCTCCCCTCTTGCATCTCCCTCCCTCCCACCCTCCCCATCCCACCCCTCTAGGTGGTCACAAAGCACCGAGCTGATCTCCCTGTGCTGTGCGGCTGCTTCCCACTAGTTATCTATTTTACATTTGGTAGTGTATATATGTCCATGACACTCTCTTACCCTGTCACATCTCACCCCACCCCCTCCCCATATCCTCAAGTCCATTCTCTAGTAGGTCTGTGTCTTTATTCCTGTCTTGCCACTAGGTTCTTCATGGCCTTTTTTTTTTTCTTCCCTTAGATTCCGTATATATGTGTTAGCATACTGTATTTGTTTTTCTCTTTCTGACTTACTTCACTCTGTATGACAGACTCTAACTCCATCCACCTCATTACAAATACCTCCATTTCATTTCTTTTTATGGCTGAGTAATATTCCATTGTATATATGTGCCACATCTTCTTCATCTGTCGATGGACATTTAGGTTGCTTCCATGTCCTGGCTATTGTAAATAGAGCTGCAATGAACATTTTGGTACATGACTCTTTTTGACCTATGGTTTTCTCAGGGTATATGCCCAGTAGTGGGATTGCTGGGTCATATGGTAGTTCTATTTGTAGTTTTTTAAGGAACCTCCATACTGTTCTCCATAGTGGCTGTATCAATTTACATTCCCACCAACAGTGCAAGAGTGTTCCCTTTCCTCCACACCCTCTCCAGCATTTATTGTTTCTAGATTTTTTGATGATGGCCATTCTGACCGGTGTGAGATGATATCTCATTGTAGTTTTGATTTGCATTTCTCTAATGATTAATGATGTTGAGCATTCTTTCATGTGTCTGTAGGCCATCTGTATATCTTCTTTGGAGAAATGTCTATTTAGATCTTCTGCCCATTTTTGGATTGGGTTGTTCGTTTTTTTGTTATTGAGCTGCATGAGCTGCTTGTAAATCTTGGAGATTAATCCTTTGTCAGTTGCTTCATTTGCAAATATTTTCTCCCATTCTGAGGGTCATCTTTTGGTCTTGTTTATGGTTTCCTTTGCTGTGCAAAAGCTTTTAAGTTTCATTAGGTCCCATTTGTTTATTTGTGTTCTTATTTCCATTTCTCTGGGAGCTGGGTCAAAAAGAATCTTGCTGTGATGTATGTCATAGAGTGTTCTGCCTATGTTTTCCTCTAAGAGTTTGATAGTGTCTGCCCTTACACTTAGGTCTTTAATCCATTTTGAGTTTATTTTTGAGCATGGTGTCAGGGAGTGTTCTAATTTCATACTTTTACATGTTCCTGTCCAATTTTCCCAGCACCACTTATTGAAGAGGCTGTCTTTTCTCCACTGTATATGCTTGCCTCCTTTATCAAAGATAAGTTGACCATATGTGTGTGGGTTTATCTCTGGGCTTTCTATCCTGTTCCATTGATCTATATTTCTGTTTTTGTGCCAGTACCAAACTGTCTTGATTACTGAAGCTTTGTAATATAGTCTGAAGTCAGGGAGCCTGATTCCCCCAGCTCCATTTTTCGTTCTCAAGATGGCTTTGGCTATTCGGGGTCTTTTGTGTTTCCATACAAATTGTGAAATTTTTTGTTCTAGTTCTGTGAAAAATGCCAGTGGTAGTTTGATAGGGATTGCATTGAATCTGTAGATTGCTTTGGGAAGTAGAGTCATTTTCACAATGTTGATTCTTCCAGTCCAGGAACATGGTATATCTCTCCATCTATTTGTATCATCTTTAATTTCTTTCATCAGTGTCTTATAATTTTCTGCATACAGGTCTTTTGTCTCCTTAGGTAGGTTTATTCCTAGATATTTTATTCTTTTTGTTGCAATGGTAAATGGGAGTGTTTTCTTAATTTCACTTTCAGATTTTTCGTCATAAGTGTATAGAAATGCAAGAGATTTCTGTGGATTAATTTTGTATCCTGCTACTTTACCAAATTCATTGATTAGCTCTAGGAGTTTTCTGGTAGCATCTTTAGGATTCTCTATGTATAGTATCATGTCATCTGCAAATAGTGACAGCTTTACTTCTTCTTTTCCGATTTGGATTCCTTTTATTTCTTTGTCTTCTCTGATTGCTGTGGCTAGGACTTCCAGAACTATGTTGAATAATAGTGGTGAGAGTGGGCAACCTTGTCTTGTTCCTGATCTTAGTGGAAATGGTTTCAGTTTTTCACCATTGAGGACAATGTTGGCTGTGGGTTTGTCATATATGGCCTTTATTATGTTGAGGAAAGTTCCCTCTATGCCTACTTTCTGCAGGGCTTTTATCATAAATGGGTGTTGAATTTTGTCGAAAGCTTTCTCTGCATCTATTGAGATGATCATATGGTTTTTCTCCTTCAATTTGTTAATATGGTGTATCACACTGATTGATTTGCGTATATTGAAGAATCCTTGCATTCCTGGGATAAACCCCACTTGATCATGGTGTATGATCCTTTTAATGTGCTGTTGGATTCTGTTTGCTAGTATTTTGTTGAGGATTTTTGCATCTATGTTCATCAGTGATATTGGCCTGTAGTTTTCTTTCTTTGTGACATCTTTGTCTGGTTTTGGTATCAGGGTGATGGTGGCCTCGTAGAATGAGTTGGGGAGTGTTCCTCCCTCTGCAATATTTTGGAAGAGTTTGAGAAGGATAGGTGTTAGCTCTTCTCTAAATGTTTGATAGAATTCACCTGTGAAGCCATCTGGTCCTGGGCTTTTGTTTGTTGGAAGGTTTTTAATCACAGTTTCAATTTCAGTGCTTGTGATTGGTCTGTTCATATTTTCTATTTCTTCCTGGTTCAGTCTCGGCAGTTTGTGCATTTCTAAGAATCTGTCCATTTCTTCCAGGTTGTCCATTTTATTGGCATAGAGTTGCTTGTAGTAATCTCTCATGATCTTTTGTATTCCTGCAGTGTCAGTGGTTACTTCTCCTTTTTCATTTCTAATTCTATTGATCTGGGTCTTCTCCCTTTTTTTCTTGATGAGTCTGGCTAATGGTTTATCAATTTTGTTTATCTTCTCAAAGAACCAGCTTTTAGTTTCATTGATTTTTGCTATTGTTTCCTTCATTTCTTTTTCATTTATTTCTGACCTGATCTTTATAATTTCTTTCCTTCTGCTGGCTTTGGGGTTTTTTTGTTCTTCTTTCTCTAATTGCTTTAGGTGCAAGGTTAGGTTGTTTATTCGAGATGTTTCCTGTTTCTTGAGGTAGGCTTGTATTGCTATAAACTTCCCTCTTAGCACTGCTTTTGCTGCGTCCCATAGGTTTTGGGTCGTCGTGTCTCCGTTGTCATTTGTTTCTAGGTATTTTTTGATTTCCCCTTTGATTTCTTCAGTAATCACTTCGTTATTAAGTAATGTATTGTGTAGCCTCCATGTGTTTTTATTTTTTACAGATCTTTTCCTGTAATTGATATCTAGTCTCATAGCGTTGTGGTCGGAAAAGATACTTGATACGATTTCAATTTTCTTAAATTTACCAAGGCTTGATTTGTGACTCAAGATATGCTCTATCCTGGAGAATGTTCCATGAGCACTTGAGAAAAATGTGTATTCTGTTGTTTTTGGGTGGAATGTCCTATAAATATCAATTAAGTCCATCTTGTTTAATGTATCATTTAAAGCTTGTGTTTCCTTATTTATTTTCATTTTGGATGATCTGTCCATTGGTGAAAGTGGGGTGTTAAAGTCCCCTACTATGATTGTGTTGCTGTCAATTTCCCCTTTTATGGCTGTTAGTATTTGCCTTATGTATTGAGGTGCTCCTATGTTGGGTGCATAAATATTTACAATTGTTACACCTTCCTCTTGGATCGATCCCTTGATCATTATATAGTGTCCTTCTTTGTCTCTTGTAATAGTCTTTATTTTAAAGTCTATTTTGTCTGATATGAGAATTGCTACTCCAGCTTTCTTTTGATTTCCATTTGCATGGAATATCTTTTTCCATCCCCTCACATTCAATCTGTATGTGTCTCTAGGTCTGAAGTGGGTCTCTTGTAGACAGCATATATATGGGTCTTGTTTTTGTATCCATTCAGCCAGCCTGTGTCTTTTGGTGGGAGCATTTAATCCATTTACATTCAAGGTAATTATCGATATGTATGTTCCTATTCCCATTTTCTTAAATGTATTGGGTTTGTTATTGTAGGTGTTTTCCTTCTCTTGTGTTTCTTGCCTAGAGAAGTTCCTTTAGCATTTGTTGTAAAGCTGGTTTGGTGGTGCTGAACTCTCTCAGCTTTTGCTTGTCTGTAAAGGTTTTAATTTCTCCATCGAATCTGAATGAGATCCTTGCTGGGTAGAGTAATCTTGGTTGTAGGTTTTTGTCCTTCATCACTTTAAGTATATCCTGCCACTCCCTTCTGGCTTGCAGAGTTTCTGCTGAGAGATCAGATGTTAACCTTATGGGGATTCCCTTGTGTGTTATTTGTTTTTTTTCCCTTGCTGCCTTTAATATGTTTTCCTTATATTTAATTTTTGACAGTTTGATTAATATGTGTCTTGGCGTGTTCCTCCTTGGGTTTATCCTGTATGGGACTCTCTGTGCTTCCAGGACTTGATTAACTATTTCCTTTCCCATATTAGGGAAGTTTTCAACTATAATCTCTTCAAAAATTTTCTCAGTCCCTTTCTTTTTCTCTTCTTCTTCTGGTACCCCTATAATTCGAATGTTGGAGCGTTTAATGTTGTCCCAGAGGTCCCTGAGACTGTCCTCAGTTCTTTTCATTCTTTTTTCTTTATCCTGCTCTGTAGTAGTTATTTCCACCATTTTATCTTCCAGGTCACTTATCCTTTCTTCTGCCTCAGTTATTCTACTATTGATCCCATCTAGAGTATTTTTAATTTCATTTATTGTGTTCTTCATCATTGCTTGGTTCCTCTTTAGTTCTTCTACATCCTTGTTAAATGTTTCTTGCATTTTGTCTATTCTATTTCCAAGATTTTGGATCATCCTTACTATCATTATTCTGAATTCTTTTTCAGGTAGACTACCTATTTCCTCTTCATTTGTTAAGTCCAGTGTGTTTTGAGCCTGTTCCTTCATCTGCTGTGTGTTTTTCTGTCGTCTCATTTTGCCTATCTTACTGTGTTTGGGGTCTCCTTTTCACAGGCTGCAGGTTCATAGTTCCCGTTGTTTTTGGTATCTGTCCCCAGTGGCTAAGGTTGGTTCAGTGGGTTGTGTAGGCTTCCTGGTGGAGGGAACTAGTGCCTGAGTTCTGGTGGATGAGGCTAGATCTTGTCTTTCTGGTGGGCACGTCCACGTCTGGTGGTGTATTTTGGGGTGTCTGTGGCCTTATTATGATTTTAGGCAGCCTCTCTGCTAATGGATGGGGTTGTGTTCCTGTCTAGCTAGTTGTTTGGCATAGGGTGTCCAGCACTGTAGCTTGCTGGTCGTTGAGTGAAGCTGGGTCTTGATGTTGAGATGGAGATCTCTGGGAGATTTTTGCCGTTTGGTATTACGTGGAGCTGGGAGGTCTCTTGTGGACCAGTGTTCCGAAGTTGGCTCTCCCACCTCAGAGGCACGGCCCTGATGCCTGGCTGGAGCACCAAGAGCCTTTCGTCCACACGGCTCAGAGTAAAAGGGAGAAAAAATAGAAAGAAAGAAAGAAAGAGGCTATAATATAGTGAAGTAAAATAAAGCTATTGTAAAGCAAAGCTATACAGACAAAATCTCACCCAGAAGCATATACATATACACTCACAAAAAAAAGGAAAAGGGGAAAAATTAGTATCTCCTGCTCCCAGAGTCCCCCTCCTGAATTTGGGCTGATTCGTTGTCTATTCAGGTGTTCAGCAGATGCAGGCACATCAAGTTGTTTGTGGAGCTTTAATCCGCTGCCCCTGAGGCTGCTGGGAGAGAGTTCCCCTTCTCTTCCCTGTTCGCACAGCTCCTGGGGTTCAGCTTTGGATTTGGACCCGCCTCTGCGTGTAGGTCGCCTGAGGGCGTCTGTTCCCCGCCCAGACAGGACGGGGTTAAAGGAGCAGCTGCTTCGGGGGCTCTGGCTCACCCAGGCCGCGGGGAGGGAGCGGTACGGAGGAGGCGGGGCGAGCCTGCGGCGGCCGAGGCCGGCGTGACCTTGCACCAGCTCGAGGCGCGCAGTGCGTTCTCCTGGGGATGTTGTCCCTGGATCCCGGGACCCTGGCAGTGGCGGGCTGCACAGGCTCCCGGGAGGGGAGGTGTGGAGAGTGACCTGTGCTCACACACAGGCTTTTTGGAGGCGGCAGCAGCAGCCCCAGCGTCTCACGCCCGTCTCTGGGGTCCGTGCTGATAGCCGCGGCTCGCGCCCTTCTCTGGAGTTCGTTTAGGCGGCGCTCTGAATCCCCTCTCCTTGCGCGCAGCGAAACTAAGAGGCAAGAAAAAGTCTCTTGCCTCTTCGGCAGCTGCAGACCTTTTCCCGGTCTCCCTCCCGGCTAGCTGTGGTGCGCCAACCACTTCAGGCTGTGTTCACGCCGCCAGCCCCAGTCCTCTCCCTGCGATCCGACCGAAGCTGAGCCTCAGCTCCCAGCCCTGCCCGCCCCGGCGGGGGAGCAGAGAAGCCTCTCGGGCTGGTGAGCGCTGCTCGGCGCCGAGCCTCTGTGCGGGAATCTCTCCGTTTTTTCCTCTGCGCCCCTGTTGCTGTGGGGTCTGCGCTGATAGCTGCGGCTCGCGCCAGTCTCTGAAGTTCGTTTAGGCGGTACTCTGAATCCCCTCTCCTCGCGCACCAGGAAACACAGAGGGAAGAAAAAGTCTCTTGCCTCTTCGGCAGCTGCAGACTTTTTCCCCGGACTCCCTCCCGGCTAGCTGTGGCGCACTAGCCCCCTTCAGGCTGTGTTCACGCCGCCAGCCCCAGTCCTCTCCCTGCGATCCGACCGAAGCCGGAGCCTCGGCTCCCAGCCCCGCCCGCCCCGGCGGGGGAGCAGACAAGCCTCTCGGGCTGGTGAGTGCTGCTCGGCGCCGAGCCTCTGTGCGGGAACCTCTCCGCTTTGCCCTCCGCACCCCTGTGGCTGCGCTCTCCTCCGTGGCTTCAAAGCTTCCCCCCTCTGCCACCCGCAGTCTCCGCCCGCGAAGGGGCTTCCTAGTGCGTGGAAACCTTTCCTCCTTCACAGCTCCCTCCCACTGGTGCAGGTGCCGTCCCTATTCTTTTGTCTCTGTTATTTCTTTTTTCTTTTGCTCTACCCAAGTACGGGGGGAGTTTCTTGCCTTTTTGGAGGTCGGACGTTTTCTGCCAGCGTTCAGTGGGTGTTCTGTAGGAGCAGTTCCACGTGTAGATGTATTTCTACTGTATCTGTGGGAAGGAAGGTGATCTCCGCGTCTTACTCTTCCGCCATCTTCTCCTACCATGTTGCTTTATAGTGTCACATTGAATAATTATTCTGAATTAGGTTACCATTATAGTTGCTATTGAGTTCCTATTTAATCCAAGCAACAAAGTACATTTTTATTTTGAAATATAATTATCAAATAAAATGATATTATATAAGGGAAGCAGTTATAATAGAGTAGATAGATCTTTTTAAAGACTATTTTATGTACTGATGATTTGGTAATTTTAAATGTTAGAATAAAAAATTATTCAGTGATTCTTAATAACAAAATGAAAAGAAGGTATGGACACTTTTATGAGTAGGGCTTATGGAAGATGCATTAATGATTGTTGTTAGGTACATTATTTCAGTAAAATCCGCAACAGTGGAACCCCAACATATTCTTATTAAATTAATCTAAATCCAACAAACTCATGATGAGAATGAACAAAAATGAGGAGAAATAGTCCAGGAATGACAAAAACAAGGAGTCTTGTTCCAGAGGGAAATTCATATTTCAATAAACTTGTGGGAAAAATTATGAAAATATGCCTCCTATGACTCAGAAAAAATGTTTAAGAAAATACATTGCCTCTTATTTGAAAATGCAGTTATCATATTTTGGATTTAAATATGGATTTTTTAACCACTTCCTCCTTTAAATATGTAGCACAGATACAGGTGAATAAAAGTGTTCATCAAGCTTTTTCTCACTACTAATAGTGAAAATTCAGAAAGGATATATGTGAGCAGTTTGTTATTTCCCCACATGCCTTTTACGAATTTTGAATATTCAGATACTGACATGGAGAGATACTGTCTTAATCATCATCATGCATTTGCTATCTGATTGACATAATTTGCTGACACCTGCAACTTTATTTGCTTTGTCTCATTGTCTTTGACTTTTGAGTCTTTGACTAAGAGACATGCTTTGTCTCTTAGTCAAAGATTCATTGCTTTGTCTCATAGGAGCAATGCATCATTTTACAAGAGAGGATAGAACAGAGAAGTGCATTAACATAAACAAAGTCTCTTTACCTCTCATGGCCATGGAGAATAGAAGAGTGTTTGCAAAATAAGAAAATGGATTTATGCTGATTTTCACAATAAAGCCCTGTTCATTTTATGGCTTACTGTCATATTGTACCCAGGAAAGCATTTTTAGAAAATAGAGTAGATTGAATTCATGTCAAGAACACTAGATGATACAGACTTCTCAAAGCCAAAGGCTAAAGGAAAGAAAATCTCATTAAGTATGTTTTTCATCAGAGATTAATGGATATCTAGGTTTTTCAATATACTTCTTAATCTCAAGAAAATCACTAGACAAATTTCTATTTTGTTTTAGTGTTAGGATTTGCTGCCAGTTTCTAGACTAGATCAGGAAATTATTATCTCTGAAATACAGTAGTTTTAATATTTTAATTGTTCTGTGAAAGTGAGAACAAAATTTAATTCAGAAATTACAGAAAGAATACTTTCTGTTTTGATCTATCTATAAAATTTCCCTTCTTTTTATAAGTATATTGCTAGTTTTGGCACATGAGCAAATATAGTTCAGTTCTATAGTCTTTTAATCTTGAAAATGGACTTTCAAAACATATAGCTGCTGAAAGCTTCACTGTGTGGCCTCACGCATAATCACCTGATCTATTGAAAGAGACGTAGAAGTGGAATTGAAATAGCATTTTTTAGGATTAATTTGGTTTCTGGTAAATGATGAAAATTATAACTAGGTATTTTTATGGCTATTTTAAGAATACAATTGTATCAGATTGAAAAAAATTCTTCACCCATGTACAATGCAAATAGCTTAGTATCCTAATGAAGGAAATGGTCACATCTTCTTTATTTAGAATAACAAGTATTTTTTTTCCAGATTCATAATGGAATTTGAGTGGTATCTGTACAAATCACACAGTATTATTGCACTCAGGTGCATGTCCAAGAGTCAGAGTGAAGCTATTTCCATCTTTTGCCCTTTTTCCCTTACTTCATTTCTCTGTCTCTCTGTCCCTTTTTGTCACCCTTCATGGTTTTCTTATATGATTTATAACAAAGTATATTTGAAAAATAAGGGATGGCATATAAAAATTCAGAAAATATAAAAAGTATATATGTTTAAAAATGTCTCCCCATCCCAGACCCCAAATTTGAACCTTGGCTCATCTTTTTACTTCCCTCCCCCAGGAAGTAACCACTGATAAACACCTGTCATACAAAGTTCCAAAATATTTATCTGAAAATACCAGTATACCTGTGTGTATTTATTGATATTTTTTAGTATATGTAACTGGCTTATTCCACCCATCTTTCCACTAATTTCTTTAAATGTTTGATATCTGCACACATATATACATTAATATGTATTAAGCTATAAATATATGTATAAGATATGTATTGTCCATAGCCATGATTATTTTAAGACATATGCACAGAGGGTAAAATTGATAGATTAAAGTGTACACATATTTTTACAGATTTATATATTATAAAATATCTCCCCTATAACAGAAATGTGAACAATTTGTTTTCTCACCAATATTTAGAGCAGTACCTCCTATTCCCTACCCACACATCGACAATATTATTATAAGAAATCCTTTGATCTGAATGTAATATATCTTTGGTAATATCTATTTGAAGAAGACATTTTCCTTACTATCTGGCCTGGAAAAATTTGTGTTAGTTTTCTCAGAATCTAAAGAGGTATTTTTCCTTGGTTTTTTGTTTTACTCCTGCAGCTCAGTAGAATGTAACTATTTGGATAAAATGTGTGCACATTCAAATAATTGGACTTTTCTCTTGCAGTACTTCCCAAGGTGGTGAAAATATAGAAATGAACTTTCTTCCTGCTTTACTATCTATCTGTTAGAGACAAAATGACTTTTACAAGCTTTTGAATTGTTAAACATTTTTGTTTAAATACACAAAAGCAATTAGTCATTAATGTATGCCTTTCTGGTCTTAGAGATAACTTTTGTAGCAAGGACAGAATCAAATTTATTTACTCTTGTCATCATTTGCTTTATTTTATCTGGAGATGTACTCTTTCAAACTATTGTTTTAACAACTTGGTACATTTTATTGTAGAATTGGTTTAGAAAAGAGTGAGACAAAAAGAATATAACACTCATAATTTAATAGAAACATTGGTAGATTGATTTAGTGCTATGTTGATATTATCCCTATTTTTTAAAATATTGTTATTTCAAATTCATCAGTAAAAGTAGCAATACAGTAATTCATTTATGCCTCCAACAGGTACGTAAAAATCATTTGACATAAATGTGAGAGACAATTTCATCTGAAGAAAATCATTAATATTTTAAAAAATCGATATTACATTATGATTTATTCCTTAATAGCAAAAGTATTAATAACATGCTTAGTAATGATTATTATTATTCCATTAAGATTGGTATTTTAAAAATTTAAAACTGAGCATCATAGAATTGTGAATATTATGATTCAAGTGAGATAGCACCGTGATAACATAGTACATTTCCATTACTACATTTCCAGATTTCAAATTCAAATTTAATTTTCTGTATAACTTTGAGATTCTAATTTTTATTATTTTGTGTCATAAAGTGCTTTACTTGAATGAGTTTTTTACAAACACTTCATGAACTTAAACCTCCCTTCAGAATTCCAGAGTACAGGTCTTTTTGCCTCCTTAGGTAGGTTTATTCCTAGGTATTTTATTCTTTTTGATGTGATGGTAAATGGATTGTTTCCTTAATTTCTCTTTCTGATCTTTCGTTTTTAGTGTAGAGAAATGCAAGAGATTTCTGTGTATTAATTTTGTATCCTGCAACCTTACCGAATTCATTGATGAGCTCTAGTCGTTTTCTGGTAGCATCTTTAGGATTTTCTATGTATAGTATCGTGCCATCGGCAAACAGTGACAGTTTTAACTTCTTTTCCAATTTGGATTCCTTTTAATACTTTTTCTTTTCTGATTGCCATGGCTAGGACTTCCAAAATTATGTTTAATAAAAGTGGCAAGATTAGACATCCTGGTCTTGTTCCTGATCTTAGAGGAAATGCTTTCAGTTTTTCACCATTGAGAATGATGTTTGCTGTGGGTTTGTCATATGTGGCTTTTGTTATGTTGAGGTAGGTTCCCTCTAGGCCCACTTTCTGTAAAGTTTTTATCATAAATGGGTGTTGAATTTTGTCAAAAGCTTTTTCTGCATCTATTGAGATGATCATATGATTTTTATTCTTCAGTTTGTTAATGTGGTGTACCACACTGATTGATTTGCATATATTGAAGAATCCTTGCACTCCTGGAATAAATCCCACTTGATCATGGTGTATGAATGACCTTTTTAAGGTATTGCTGGATTTGGTTTGCTAGTATCTTGTTGAGGATTTTTGCGTCTATGTTCATCAGTGATATTGGCCTGTAATTTTCTTTTTTTGTGGTATCTCTATCTGGTTTTGGTATTGTGTGATGGTGGCTTCATAGAATGATTTTGGGAGTATTCCTTCCTCTGCAGTTTTTTGCAAGAGTTTCCAAAGGGTAAGTGTTAACCCTTCTCTAAAATGTTTGATAGAATTCGCCTGTGAATGCACCTGGTCCTGGACTTTTGTTTGTTGAAAGATTTTTAATCACAGTTTCAACTTCAGTACTTGGGATTGGCCTGTTCATATTTTCTATTTCTTCCCAGAATTCCAAAAACAATAATTCCAGACTTTCCTGGAGACTTCCTAAAGACGATAGGCATTTATCTACAGAGTGACATTTTGAGAGTTTCCAAGAAGGCTCCCCTGTACCATGCAGTGCTCTAAATGCATTCTAAAAAGAATTTGCTTTGTCATCAGAATTTTTACTTTGTGTAACATCTGAAAAAAATTGCTTTAATTTATGAAATATATCTAAACCCAAAACCTCAGTGAACTCTCTTTCTTGACCATCTTGTGCTTGGCCTTCTTTTGGTGAAGAAGGTAGCTTATTAAATGAATTCAGAAAAAATTCTAATACAAGGATTTGTTTGGGTTTGGCAGAAAAACTGACTGCTTGAGATTTCTTTTTATTTTCCCCCCATTAAAATATATCTAGAATGTGCATTTGTCTTCTCTCGGCATCTTCCTGAGTGTGTTTATTGTTGGTGTGTATATATGCATGCATATATGTGTATGAAGCGGCACTAGCAGTGAAACTAGCCATGCTGTTGAAAGAAATTTAGATTTTCTCACCCATGCTTCTCTGGAAGACCACAATGTTAATATTCACTCTAGACTTTTTGTTGTTTTTCCAGGATGTAAAAATGACTGGTAATATGTTGGCTAATTTATATAATCTTTGTGCATTGTGTGATTCACCCCTACTGAGACCAGTAAATCCATTACAAACAGGGCTAGGCTCACCTCTAAACAGTTATTATACCCCTTTGCCAAATAGCAAGTTAGGGAAACTGGAGAGTGAGGAAGAAAGAAAAAGTTGTTTTACCAATGCAGTTTATTCCTGTGCATGAAAAAATCAGGAAATAGATATCAGGATGAAGAGGACTTTGACATACCACAGTTCGTTAATGATCATAATTTTATGATTCTGAGTCATATGCCTGCCCTGAGTCACTCATGACAAAAAAAAATTAGTAAATGATAAAATAGTGTATAATGTTTATACTTCACTGCACTATCAGTCAAGCATCTAAAATAGATCTGGTCCATCGCTCAGATGTTCTAAAATTGGGTGGAAGGAAATTAATGTTTATTTTATCATTTATTATTTGTGAGTTAAAATGCTAAGTAATAGGGAAGCTGCCACCCTCACATTTTACATAAGACAAACACACATTTTATATGACCTATTTTAAAGACATTACATTCTCACTATATAACTTCCTGATACTTTTTGCAAGTACAACTTTTTAATCAGAGAGACATGATTTTCCCATTTGATATACATGCTGGTTTCAGTGTACAGCCGAGACAAATGAGAAATAAAAGTCATTTTAAGGCCCCTTTGGATAACAAGCATAGATAGTGAAGGAAGTGAATGAAAAGTGCTCCTAGCCCTGAAATAAGTAAAATTTTGGTTAAAGTAAAATCACAGTAATATCACATTCAAGCCTTCAATACCTATATATGTACATGATTAAATCATTTACAAAACACATATTGCAGCCAAATATTTGTTTTAGTCTTATTCTTTTCTTTGGGTGTTGTGTTGAACTGCTCATTTTATAAAAGAAAATTGTCCCTTTGCAGTCTTTTACTTTTCTTTTGTGTTTTGAATTTCAAAACTTTACACTGTTCAAATTGTAAGGCGTCTCTTAATGACATCTGTCTTTGCATTAGTGTGTATGTGTTTCACCTGCTAATTTTTTTTTTTAATGATTCTTCAGATGATATTGAAAGCAATAATGCAGGGCCTGGGAGCAACTATTAGTTTATGTACTGTAAATTAGTTTGATTTTTATAGAGTTTTTTAAATTTTATAGTCTATACTATTTATCACCTAGTTTCTTTTACTTAGAATAATTATTTTGAAATTCATTTATGTTGATGCATATATCAGTAGTTCATTACTGCGTAGTATTCCATACTCCAGGTTGTTTATGCATGTGCCTGCTGATGGACATTAGAATGTTTACCATTGTGGAGTATTAGAAAGGAAGATGCTGTGAATAATCCTGTATAAGTCTTCGTAAGGACACACATTTTCTTTTTTTTTTTTTTATTGTATAGCTACTTTATTTATTTATTTATTTATTTTTGGCTGTGTTGGGTCTTCGGTTCGTGCGAGGGCTTTCTCTAGTTGCGGCAAGTGGGGGCCACTCTTCATCGCGGTGCAGGGACCGCTCTTCATCGCGGTGTGCGGGCCTTTCACTATCACGGCCCCTCCCGTTGCGGGGCACAGGCTCCAGACACGCAGGCTCAGTAGTTGTGGCTCACGGGCCCAGCTGCTCCGTGGCATGTGGGATCTTCCCAGACCAGGGCTCGAACCCGTGTCCCCCGCATTAGCAGGCAGATTCTCAACCACTGCGCCACCAGGGAAGCCCCATCTTTTTCTTGAGTAAATACCTAAGAGATAATGGCAGAAACATAAAAAAAAAAACTGCCATTTCCAGTGCTTTCCATGCATTTGTGTAGATCTATATTTCCTTCTGGTATCATTTTCCTTCTGCCTGATAAGATATTCTTAAACATTTTTTTATAGTGAGGGTATGTTCTTGATTAATTCTTTCCATTTTTGTATGCCTTAAAATATGCATTTCATCTTAATTTTGAAAGATATTACAAAGGGTATAAATTTTACACTGTCAGGGTTTGTCTTTTCTTTCAGTACTTAAAAGATGTTGCTCTACTATTTTCTCACTTCCAGTGTTCATGGCAAAACTCTGCTTATCATCTTTGTCTTTGTCCTATATGAAATATGTCTTTTTTTTCCTCTGGCTGCTTTTAAGGTTTTCTCTTTACAGTGGAAAAGTTTTAATTTGGTGTGCCTTGGTGTGGCTTTTATGTGTTTTTTACATTGAGCAGGGTTTTGTTTCAACCCATGGAAACCTAGTTTCTGCCCCTCTCTACTCCAGTAAAGTTCTTCTTGACAAGATCACAAATGTCCTTTTATTCCTATGTCCAATGCATAGTTCATCACTTTTTATGTATCCTGCCCTCTGAGTAATGCTTGAAAAATGTAGCACTTTGTCCCCTTGATATCCCATGTTCCTGATATGTTTTCCTATTTCTCTGGCTGATCATTACTATTCAATCTCCTTTGTGGATGATTTTTTTTTTTTTATTGAAGTGTAGTTGATTTACAATGTTGTGTTAGCTTCAGATGTACAGTGAAGTGATTCTATTATATTTATATATATATATATATATATATATATACACACACTTTTTCAGATGCTTTTCCCTTATAGATTATTACAAGATATTGTGTATAGTTCCCTGTGCTATACAGTAGGTCCTTATGGGTTATCTATTTTATATATAGTAGTATGTATATGTTAATTTCAAAGTCCTAATTTATCTCTCCCATTTCCCCTTTGGTAACCATAAGTTTGTTTTCTATGTCTGTGGGTCTATTTTTGTTTTGTAAATAAGTTCATTTGTATCATTTCTTTTTAGATTCCACATATAAGCAATATCATATGATATTTTTCTCTGTCTGACTTACTTCCTTTAGTATGCTAATATCCAGGTCCATCCATGTTGCTACAAATGGCATTATTTCATTCTTTTTCATGGATGAGTAATATTCCACTGCATATACATACCACATCTTCTTTATCCATTCCTCTGTTGATGGACATTTAAGTTGCTTCCATACCTTGGCTGTTGTAAATAGTGCTGCTACGCACATTGGGGTGCATGTATCTTTTTGAATTAGAATTTTCTCTGGATATATGCTCAGGGGTGGGATTGCTGGAGCATATGGTAGTTCTATTTTTAGTTTTGTAAGGAACCTCCATACTGTTCTCCATAGTGGCTGTACCAATTTACATTCCCACCAACAGTGTAGAAAGGTTCCCTTTTCCCCACACCCTCTCCAGCATTTATTATTTGTAGACATTTTGATGATGGCCATTCTAACTGGTGTGAGGTGTTACCTCATTGTAGATTTGATTTGCATTTCTCTAATAATTAGCAATGTTGAGCATCTTTTCCTGTGCCTGAGGGCCATCTGCCTGTCTTCTTTGGAGAAATGTGAATGATTCTTCTTCCTCCTTCCCTCCTTACACCGAGTTACTCTTTCCTTTTCACCCTGATCATTCTTTCTGATCTCCATTGTCTCTTCTTGCTTCAATTGTCAGTTAGATACTGATGACCATCTCATACATCTCTGCTGAACTCCAGATTCACATATCCAGTTGTTTATTGTACATTTCCACGTGGGTGTTTTGCATCATCCTCCTCAACCTTCCATCCTCCTAAAATTCTGTCACCTCCTCCTCAAACTCTGCCAATATCACACTGAGCACACTATCATCCTACTAATTTTACTATTTCACCAGTATTTTCTGTTTCTGAGTGCTGAATAAATGTATGTAATTGCCTTTTGCCCTTAATTATCCTTTCTGTGCTTGCCCACTGAACTACTTAATTTAATGTACCTGCAAACCTTTTTATATCTGGCTTATTTACCAGCTCTAGTTTCTGTTGGTTAGCATTGTATGTGGCCATCCATAGTCTGTGAGTGACCATGAATACCTTCTATGTTAACTTGTTAATCTATTATTAATATTGCATAAAGTAAAAAAACAATTTAATATGCTTTTTTTCAAATTTATCATGCTTATCATAGTAAAGGTTTTGTAAAAATTATAATCTCAGTGACAGAAGGCATGATAATAATTCAATAATTATGTCTAGATAGTATAATTTACAGTCACACACAGAGAGTACACATGGCTTAAAGTTTTCAGAATATATATGTTTCAACAAACTAATAAAATATTGCATAGTTTTTCAAAATTCCTCGCATTTATATCATTCATCATTTATTTGCCTTTTAGCTGGACTTTGCTGTTTTATTTTTAAGTAAAGAGTTATTGTTCCATTTAATGTCATTAACCTTACATCAATGTCAATGGCATTGCTTGCTTTTCAAATTGGATTTAATCATATTCAAAATAACAGTTTATGACATTTAAAGAATACTAAATCATTCATAAATTTTCTCTGCATAATCATATTTATATTGCAACAAATAGCTTGGAATGAATAATTGTACTCCAAATTGAGTACTACTGGATTCCAACACTTTTATATTGTTATTCAAACATGTATGCCATATATTTGATGGTCCATGAAAATTTTCTGTCTTTTCTGCAGTTAAATAGTTGTCAAGAATAAGTTAATGTCTTCTTTTTTTGACTGTTACTTTTTACAGACTCTTTTACAAATAAATTAAATTCTACCTCTCAAACACCTAATTAGCTTTGAAAAATGTAATAAGAAATATTTTAGTACAGTGTTAATAGACTATGTTAAGCAATAGAAACATGCTTTAACACCACTTTTTCGAAAGGAAACTCACTGTGAACATTAAGGACTCATTTATTATACATTGATTTGGCTAGTGTATATAAGAATTGGAAGAGTCTTCATGGCAACAAAAGACTGAAACAAAACTAATGTAAGGGCTTCCCTGGTGGCGCAGTGGTTGAGAATCTGCCTGCCAATGCAGGGGACACGGGTTCGAGCCCTGATCTGGGAAGATCCCACATGCCGCGGAGCAACTAGACCCGTGAGCCACAATTGCTGAGCCTGCGCGTCTGGAGCCTGTGCTCCGCAACAAGAGAGGCCGTGATAGTGAGAGGCCCGCGCACCGCGATGAAGAGTGGCCCCCGCTCGCTGCAACTAGAGAAAGCCCTCGCACAGAAACGAAGACCCAACACAGCCAAAAATAAATAAATTAAATAAAATTTAAAAAAAAAAAAAAAACTAATGTAAATACCTTGCCTTCAAATAGCTTAATAATCTAGAAGTCAGGTTGAATGAGAGAGGAAACAAACATTGGTATCTATAATACATGATACATTGTTGTTAACCTGAACTCTTGGATTTGGTATACCATAAGTAAATTAAAATTAAATAATATAAAACAAAAACCTTGCATATGCCGTTAATATAATGTGGCATAAAGAACATACTCTGTGATAAGGGCTATATGAACAGTTAAAGATATAGGTGACACAGAAAAAAAACCCAGAATGAATTATCTCCAATTTAGTCATCATAGAAGAAATCTATGGAGTAACATTTAAGATAAACCTTCATTATGATTTTGTTAAATAGATGTTTGGTAGTAGAGGCAAGAATATATATAAATAGAGATGTGAGCACAGGCAAGTACAATTCAGGAGAGACAGATATTATATGCAGATGTGAGTCACTGAATAAATGGAAGTAAAGCAGGAAGAGCAATTTTGAGGGATACTGGGATGGACAAGTGAAATAATATTTAAAATTTGTTCAAAATTGGATAACCAACCACTTACTATTTCTGAATGTAAACACAATAAAAGTGGCAATTTGGGAGAGTCTAACTGGATAACAGTGCACAAAGTTCACCAAAGCATATGGCAGTGGAAAATAAGAGAATCTGAATAAGATTATCCTAATGGTCTACACATTAATTATACACATGGCCTTTATGATGGATGTCCACCAATAAAAGTATGTTTGAGTGCCACTGAATCAAAAAATCCATGGTATTGAATGAATTTCCTTCTAGGTATCACCTGATATCTGAGCCAATCCCAAATACTCCTCCTTTAGATATATATGAACATGAATTGTCTAATTTTTTATTTGTTGAAAGTGTGAATGATATGTATATTGCCATAAAATAATTCATATTTAGTCATAGTATGTCTTACATTATAGAAAACAAAAAAATCTTTGTTCATTTTTCTCAATAAAATATTAGACTTTTTTTAACTTTTTATTTTATATTGGAGTATAGCCAGTTAACAGTGTTGTGATAGTTTCAGGTGCACAGCAAAGCGACTCAGCCACATCTATACATGTATCCATTCTCCCCCAAACTCCCCTCCTATCCAGGCTGTCACATAACATTGAGCCAGAGTTCCTGTGCTATACAGTAGGTACCTGTTGGTTATATACAGCAGTGTGTATATGTCAGACTCAAACTCCCTAATTATCCCTTCCCCCCACCCTTTCCCCACTGGTAACCAAAAGTTCATTCTCTAAGTCTGTGACTCTGTTTCTGTTTTGTTAATAAGTTCATTTGTATCTTTTCTTTTTAGATTCCGCACCTAAACCTTTTTTTTTTAACTGGTATAAAGACAAGTGAGCTGAGATGTATGCACCCTAATTAGTCAACTCATCCCTTCATCTTTGAAGAGGCTGAGCTTTGATTGCCTTGCCCTTGTCAAGCTGTGGCTACTGCATTTTCCCATTCATGTTATTGCACCTATGGAAGTATCAAAAGACTCCCCAGTGAATTCTCTAAGTTTCAAACATACTTTTCTCTGCCCCTACTATGTACCCACAGCCCCACCTCCTCATAATCATGAGAATCCAATACTCCCACCAGTATTATAACTTCTTTCTTGCCCTGTTGATCTTCAAGAGTTACTCAAAACCTCAGGTTCAAACTTGTGTTCTCTGACGATATTGTTGCTCTGCTGGGAACAGGACCCCTAACAAGCAGAGCTCAGTTTGTAGGGCAGCAGAGTACAATTTCTACAAGTGAGTCACTAAGAGCAATAAAGAAGCCAAACTTAATTCTATCCTTCGGTTCCCAGACCATGCCTTCTATACATACAGGACATAGCCCTATATATTGGATGTAGCCTTAATGAATATATAACAGCCTGGAGGATAGCATCCACAGGGGTGGTCCCCAAGTTGATACCTTATCTGAACGTGAATCTTAGCCCAGATATTTCCCAGTATTTTGATATGTGGTAGAAAGAGTGGATCATTTAGACCATTCCCATTATTGTACATACTTCACTATAAAATGATTACTTTGATCTGAGGCTGAGTTATGTGGGATTCCATGTCAGTGTATTAGTCATACTAAGCCCTTGGATAGTGGTGACTTCAGAAACACTTGGAACAGGTAAGAAAATTCATATTGGGAGTGAGGCATCGGTTCCAACAAGGAAAATTGCTGCCCTTGCCAGAGTGGAAGGGATCTATGTAAACAACTTACTCCCAAATGGCTAGTTGTTCTTATTCAGGGCTCATTGTTGATGAAACATTCAATACAGCAGTAGTTAGATCAGCATTGATGAGAGGAAGCACATGTTGTCGGCTGCATGTATAGTCTCTATCTATACAAACATGGCCACTTCATTCATGAGTCCATTTCACACGCAATGGTATAGCCAGACATAGATACTGACTAGCATCCACTGGGTATGTCGTCTGTCCACCATATTGTCAAGTGCCCTTCTGCGTTGGATCCTTCCTACTAGGTCCATCTACATGCTTCTACTCCCGAATCTCTTTTCTATGATCTTTTTGTTTTGTTTCTCTGGGTCCTGACCAACCAGGCAACTGTACTACCCAGTGGCCCATATATATCTTTATAACAGGCATTATCTCCTCTCTGTGAAGCAGGCCTGATTCTTCCCATGGGGCCATGGGAGCTCCATTACCCCTGCTGCAATTGTCCCTCTTAACTGAATTATCCCATAGCTTAAGTTATGGAAGAGGGATAGTTGCAACATGGGTAATGGAGCTCTAAACCAATTGTTCATGTAATTTTGGGGGCCCTCTGTAAGTGCTTGGGTCTGATTCTGACAGTATGATTTTCATCATACAATGGATTATTGATGCTCTTGCCCAAAATGATGACTCGGTTGATCTGGCAATAACCATTTCATGATGAATAGCCCTGTTCACATGGTCACTTAAAGTCTAATCTTCAGGCTTTCAGTCTCTATTAATGCTCAGTAGCATGCCACAAACTGGTTTTCAAATAGTGAGTAGAAACCATAAGCCCTGGCCATTTTCTAGAACTTAGAATGTCTGTGTTGTGACTATCCAATTGGGTTTTGCCAGAGACCATGCACATATTCCTTGTTAAACATATTTATTCCTTGTAAGATTGAACTTGATCTTTCACCACAGCTTGGACCTAACTGCATAAGCCTTCCTTTATTGGAGTCTCACTCAAAATTGTGAAGTTTTATTTTTTAATTTTTATTGGAATATAGTTGATTTACAATGTTGTGTTAGTTTCAGGTGTACAGCAAAGTGAATCAGTTATACATGTACATATATCCACTCTTTTTTAGATTCTTTTCCCATATATCAATAGATCATTACATAGTATTGCATAGAGTTCCCTGTGCTATACAGTAGGTCCTTATTAGTTATCTACTTTATATATAGTAGTGTGTATATGTCAATCCAAATCTCCCAATTTATCCCTCTGCCCCACCTTTACCCCAGTAACCATAAGTTTGTTTTCTACATCTGTGACTCTGTTTTTCTTTTGTAAATAAGTTCACAATATCATTATTTAAGATTCCACATATAAATATCATACGATATTTGTCTTTTCTCTGTCTGATTTACTTCACTTAGTATGGTAATCTCTAGGTTGCTGAGAAAGACATTATTTCATTCTTTTTTATGGATGAGTAACATTCCATTGTATATAAGTACCACATCTTCTTTATCCATTCATCTGTCAATGGACATTTAGGTTGCTTCCGTGTCTTGGCTGTTGTAAATAGTGCTGGTATGAATATTGGTGTGCATGTATCTTTTCAAATTAGTTTTCTCTGGATACAAATCCAGGGTGGGATTGCTGGAACATATGGTAGCTCTATTTTTAGCTTTTAAGGAAACTCCATACTGTTCTCCATAATGGTTGTAGCAATTTACATTCAAACCAATAGTGTAGAATGGTTCCCTTTTCTCCACACCCTCTCCAGCATTTACTGTTTCTAGACTTTTTGATGATGGCCATTCTGACCAATATGAGGTGTCAAGATTGTGAAGTTTCTAATTCACCTGATAAATTGATGGGAACAATATCCCCAAGTGCAGTATATGCTTTTCAAAATCCATACAGGCTCACATACTGCTATGCCTTTTAGTGGTCAGTAGTGCAAGACACTAATTTGACCTTAACTTTATTTATTTATTTATTAAAAAAACATTTTTTTTAATTTCCATTTTTTTTGAATTTTATTTTTTTTTATACAGCAGGTTCTTATTACTCATCAATTTTATACACATCAGTGTATACATGTCAATCCCAATCGCCCAATTCATCACACCACCCCCCCCCCCCCCGGCCGCTTTCCCACCTTGGTGTCCATACGTTTGTTCTCTACATCTGTGTCTCAATTTCTGCCCTGCAAACCAGTTCATCTGTACCATTTTTCTAGGTTCCACACATATGCGTTAATATATGATATTTCTTTTTCTCTTTCTGACTTACTTCACTCTGTATGACAGTCTCTAGATCCATCCACGTCTCTACAAATGACCCCATTTCGTTCCGTTTTATGACTGAGTAATATTCCATTGTATACATGTACCACATCTTCTTTTATCCATTTGTCTGTCAATGGGCATTTAGGTTACTTCAATGTCCTGGCTATTGTAAATAATGCTACAATGAACATTGAGGTGCATGTGTTTTTTGAATTATGGTTTTCTCTGGGTATATGACCAGTAGTGGGATTGCAGGGTCATATGGTAATTCTATTTTTAGCTTTTTAAGGAACCTCCTACTGTTCTCCATAGTGGCTCTATCAAATTACATGCCCACCAACAGTGCAAGAGGGTTCCCTTTTCTCCACACCCTCTCCAGCATTTGTCATTTGTAGATTTTCTGATGATTCCCATTCTAACTGGTGTGAGGTGATACCTCATTGTAGTTTTGATTTGCATTTCACTAATAATTAGTGATGTGGAGCAGCTTTTCATGTGCTTCTGGCCATCTGTATGTCTTCTTTGGAGAAATGTCTATTTAGGTCTTCTGCCCATTTTTGGATTGGGTTGTTTGTTTTTTAGTATTGAGCTGCATGAGCTGTTTATATATTTTGGAGATTTAATCCTTTGTCCATTGATTCGTTAGCAAATATTTTCTCCCAATTTGAGGGTTGTCTTTTCGTCTTATTTATGGTTTCCTTTACTGTGCGAAAGCTTTGAAGTTTGATTAGGTCCCATTTGTTTATTTTTGTTTTTCTTTCCATTACTCTAGGAGGTGGATCAAAAAAGATCTTGCTGTGATTTATGTCAAAGAGTGTTCTTCCTATGTTTTCCTCTAAGAGTTTTATAGTGTCCGGTCTTACATTTAGGTCTCTAATCCATTTTTAGTTTATTTTTGCGTATGGTGTTAGGGAGTGTTCAAATTTCATTCTTTTACATGTAGCTGTCCAGTTTTCCCAACACCATTTATTGAAGAGACTGTCTTTTCTCCATTGTATATCTTTGCCTCCTTTGTCATAGATTAGTTGACCATAGGTGCGTGGGTTTATCTCTGGGCTTTCTATCTTGTTCCATTGATCTATATTTCTGTTTTTGTGCCAGTACCATATTGTCGTGATTACTGTAGCTTTGTAGTATAGTCTAAAGTCAGGGTGTCTGATTCCTCCAGCTCTGCTTTTCTCCCTCATGACTGCTTTGGCTATTTGGGACCTTTTGTGTCTCCATACAAATTTTAAGATTTTTTGTCTAGTTCTGTAAAAAATGCCATTGGTAATTTGATAGGGATTGCATTGAATCTGTAGATTGCTTTGGGTGGTATAGTCATTTTCACAATATTGATTCTTCCAATCCAAGAACATGGTATATCTCTCCATCTGTTGGTATCCTCTTTAATTTCTTTCCTCAGTGTCTTATAGTTTTCTGCATACAGGTCTTTTGTCTCCCTAGGTAGGTTTATTCCTAGGTATTATTCTTTTTGTTGCAATGGTAAATGGGAGTGTTTCCTAATTTCTCTTTCAGATTTTTCATCATCAGTATATAGGAATGTGAGAGATTTCTGTGCGTTAATTTTGTATCCTGTTACTTTAACAAATTCATTGACTAGCTCTAGTAGTTTTCTGGTAGCCTCTTTAGGATTATCTATGTATAGTATCATGTCATCTGCAAAGAGTGACAGTTTTACTTCTTCTTTTCCAATTTGTATTCCTTTCATTTATTTTTCTTCTCTGATTGCCATGGCTAGGACTTCCAAAACTATGTTGAATAATAGTGGTGAGAGTGGACATCCTGTCTTGTTCCTGATCTTAGAGAAAATGCTTTCAGTTTTTCACCATTGAGAATGATGTTTGCTGTGGATTTGTCATATATGGCCTTTATTATGTTGAGGTAGATTCCCTCTAAGCCCACTTTCTGGAGAGTTTGTTATCATAAATGGGTATTGAATTTTGTCAAAAGCTTTTTCTGCATCTATTGAGGTGATCATATGGTTTTTTTTTTTTTTAATTAATTAATTAATTTATTTTTGTCTGTATTGGGTCTTCGGTTCGTGCGAGGGCTTTCTCCAGTTGCGGCAAGCGGGGGCCATTTTTCATCGCGGTGCAGGGACCGCTCTTCATCGCGGTGCGCGGGCCTTTCTCCATCGCGGCCCCTCCCGTTGCGGGGCACAGGCTCCAGACGCGCAGGCTCAGCAATTGTGGCTCACGGGCCCAGCTGCTCCGTGGCATGTGGGATCTTCCCAGACCAGGGCTCGAACCCGTGTCCCCTGCATTAGCAGGCAGATTCTCAACCACTGCGCCACCAGGGAAGCCCGATCATATGGTTTTTATTCTTCAGTTTGTTAATATGGTGTATCACATTGATTGATTTGCGTGTATTGAAGAATCCTTGCATCCCTGGGATAAATCCCACTTGATCATGGTGTGTGATCCTTTTAATGTGTTTTTGGATTCTGTTTGCTAGTATTTTGTTGAGGATTTTTACATCTATATTCCTCAGTGATATTGGTCTGTAATTTTCTTTTTTTGTAGTATCTTTGTCTGGTTATGCTATCAAGGTGATGGTTGACTCATAGAATGAGTTTGGGAGCTTTCCTTTCTCTGCAATTTTTTGGAAGAGTTTGAGAAGGATGGGTGTTAGCTGTTCTCTAAATGTTTGATAGAATTCACCTGTGAAGCCATCTGGTCCTGGACTTTTGTTTGTTGGAAGATTTTTAATCACAGTTTCAATTTCATTACTTGTGATTGGTCTGTTCATATTTTCTATTTCTTCCTGGTTCAGTCTTGGAAGGTTATACCTTTCTAAGAATTTGTCCATTTCTTCCAGGTTGTCTATTTTATTGGCATAGTGTTGCTTGTAGTAGTCTCTTAAGTTGCTTTTTATTTCTGAGGTGCCTGTTGTAACTTGTCCTTTTTCATTTCTCATTTTATTGATTTGAGTTCTCCCTCTTTTTCTTGATGAGTCTGGCTAAAGGTTTATCAATTTTGTTTATCTTCTCAAAGAACCAGCTTTTAGTCTTATTGATCTTTGCTATTGTTTTTTTGTTTCTATTTCATTTATTTCCGCTCTGATCTTTATGATTTCTTTCCTTCTGCTAACTTTGGGTTTTGTTTGTTCTTCTTTCTCTAGTTCCTTTAGGTGTAAGTTTAGATTGTTTATTTGAGATTTTTCTTGTTTCTTGAGGTAGGCTTGTACAGCTATAAACTTCCCTCTTGCAACTGCTTTTGCTGCATCCCATAGGTTTTGGATCATTGTGTTTTCATTGTCATTTGTCTCTAGGTATTTTTTGATTTCCTCTTTGATTTCTTCAGTGATCTCTTGGTTATTTAGTAACGTATTGTTTAGCCTCCATGTGTTTGTGTTTTTTACGTTTTTTTCCCTGTAATTCATTTCTAATCTCATAGCGTTGTGGTCAGAAAAGATACTTGATATGATTTCATTTTTCTTAAATTTACTGAAGCTTTATTTGTGACCCAAGATGTGACCTATCCTGGAGAATGTTCCCTGTGCACTTGAGAAGAACGTGTAATCTGCTGTTTTCGGATGGAATGTCCTATAAATATCAATTAAATCTATCTGGTCTATTGTGTCATTTAAAGCTTCTGTTTCCTTATTTATTTTCACTTTGGATGATCTGTCCATTGGTGTAAGTGAGGTGTTAAAGTCCCCCACTATTACTGTGTTACTGTCGATTTCCTCTTTTATAGCTGTTAGCAGTTGCCTTATGTATTGAGGTGCTCCTATGTTGGGTGCATATATATTTATAATTGTTACATCTTCTTCTTGGATTGATCCCTTGATCATTATGCAGTGTCCTTCCTTGTCTCTTGTAACATTCTTTGTTTTAAAGTCTATTTTATCTGATATGAGCATTGCTACTCCAGCTTTCTTTTGATTTCCATTTGCATGGAATATGTTTTTCCATCCCCTCACTTTCAGTCTGTATGTGTCCCTAGGTCTAAAGTGGGTCTCTTGTAGACAGCATATATATGGGTCTTGTTTTTCTATCCATTCAGCAAACCTATGTCTTTTGGTTGGAGCATTTAATCCATTCACGTTTAAGGTAATTATCGATATGTATGTTCCTATGATCTTTTTCTTAATTGTTTTGGGTTTGTTTTTGTAGGTCCTTTACTTGTCTTGTGTTTCCCACTTAGAGAATTTCCTTTAGCATTTGTTATAGAGCTGGTTTGGTGGTGCTGAATTCTCTTAGCTTTTGCTTGTCTGTAAAGGTTTAAATTTCTCTATGGAATCTGAATGAGATCCTTGCCTGGTAGAGTAATCTTGGTTGTAGGTTCTTCCCTTTCATCACTTTAAGTATTTCATGCCACTCCCTTCTGGCTTGTAGAGTTTCTGCTGAGAAATCAGCTGTTAACCTTATGGGAGTTCCGTTGTATGTTATTTGTCGTTTTTCCCTTGCTGCTTTCAATAATTTTTCTTTGTCTTTAATTTTTGCCAATTTGATTATGATGTGTCTTGGCATGTTTCTTCTCGGGTTTATCCTGTATGGGACTTGCTGCGCTTCCTGGACTTGGGTGGCTATTTCCTTTCCCAAGTTAGGGAAGTATTCTACTATAATCTCTTCAAATATTTTCTCAGGTCCTTTCTCTCTCTCTTCTCCTTCTGAGACCCCTATAATGCGAATGTTGTTGCATTTAATGTTGTCCCAGAGGTCTCTTAGGCTGTCTTCATTTCTTTTCATTCCTTTTTCTTTATTCTGTTCTGCAGCAGTGAATTCCACCATTCTCTCTTCCAGGTCACTTATCCGTTCTTCTGCCTCAGTTATTCTGCTATTGATTCCTTCTAGTGTAGTTTTCATTTCAGTTATTGTATTGGTCATCTCTGTTTGTTTGTTCTTTAATTCTTCTAGGTCTTTGTTAAACATTTCTGGCATCTTCTCGATCTTTGCCTCCATTCTTATTCCGAGGTCCTGGATCATCTTCACTATCATTATTCTGAATTCTTTTTCTGGAAGGTTGCCTATCTGCACTTCATTTAGTTGTTTTTCTGGGGTTTTATCTTGTTCCTTCATCTGGTACATAGCCCTCTGTCTTTTCATCTTGTCTATCTTTCTGTGAATGTGGTTTTTGTTCCACAGGCTGCAGGATTGTAGTCCTTGCTTCTGCTTTCTGCCCTCTGGTGGATGAGGCTATCTAAGAGGCTTGTGCAAGTTTCCTCGACCTTAACTTTAGTGGAGATATTTTCCCCAAGAACTTACTGTATATTTCAAGTAAGAGGTATTATTGTAGAAAGGATCAAGTGAAGGCTCTGAAAATGCCCTTTGCAGCCAAGATATTAAATCAGATGCTAGATAAATATTGCAAAAACCATTTTCGAAAGAGCCTTCATTTTCTCTGTATTTTAAGGGATCATACCAGAATTATCAGTACCAGGTCCAGGTTCCTTGCTAGGAGATTACATTCTTAAATCCTATGTAAATAATCTTATCAATGTTTAATATTAATCAAAATTCCACTTATGGCATTATATCAGAAAACATGCAAACTAATATAGAAACAAGAAAATAACTTGGCAGAAAGAAACATAAGCAAGCATTTATGCTGTAAATGTATTCATTAATTCATCACAATATTTTATATCACACAGAAATACCCAAATTGGGATTAAAGTTAAAGAAAATATTTCTGTTTTAACATATATAAAATATTAATCATGTAGGGAAATTTAAAAAGAGAACATATAATAACATATATAGACTAATATGAAATATTGAAAATTCATACCTATAATGTCTCAAAGGACAAGTGTCAAAATGTGAATGCAGATATTTTTATGTATTTTAGATTATAATTTCTGTTTATCATTGGCTTTTATCTATTCTGGTCATATAGTATTCAATATTTCTAGAAAAAATAAGATATAAACTGCAAACTCTTACACAAATGTAATGCATTAATGCTTTAAAGAGTCGAGGCTAAAATATTATTATTTTTTTATTATCATAGATAGTAGGCTTTTTAATGGCTTTATATTATTACATCATATAAGTGTACTATCATACATTTAATCTATATACAATCCTGGATATTTTCATACTTGTCAAAATAATACTTATTTTAAAATAAATTTTAACCTGTTTTACATAAATCTTTGCTCAGGTGCCTTTTTTTTTTTTTTCTTTAGTGTATATTTCTTTTTTTTTTTTTAACATCTTTATTGAAGTATAATTGCCTTACAATAGTGTGTTAGCTTCTGCTTTATAACAAAGTGAATCAGTTATACATATACAATATGTTCCCATTTCTCTTCCCTCTTGCATCTCCCTCCCTCCCACCCTCCCCATCCCACCCCTCTAGGTGGTCACAAAGCACCGAGCTGATCTCCCTGTGCTGTGCGGCTGCTTCCCACTAGTTATCTATTTTACATTTGGTAGTGTATATATGTCCATGACACTCTCTTACCCTGTCACATCTCACCCCACCCCCTCCCCATATCCTCAAGTCCATTCTCTAGTAGGTCTGTGTCTTTATTCCCGTCTTGCCACTAGGTTCTTCATGGCCTTTTTTTTTTTCTTTTTCCCTTAGATTCCGTATATATGTGTTAGCATACTGTATTTGTTTTTCTCTTTCTGACTTACTTCACTCTGTATGACAGACTCTAACTCCATCCACCTCATTACAAATACCTCCATTTCATTTCTTTTTATGGCTGAGTAATATTCCATTGTATATATGTGCCACATCTTCTTCATCCATTCATCTGTCGATGGACATTTAGGTTGCTTCCATGTCCTGGCTATTGTAAATAGAGCTGCAATGAACATTTTGGTACATGACTCTTTTTGACCTATGGTTTTCTCAGGGTATATGCCCAGTAGTGGGATTGCTGGGTCGTATGGTAGTTCTATTTGTAGTTTTTTAAGGAAACTCCATACTGTTCTCCATAGTGGCTGTATCAATTTACATTCCCACAAACAGTGCAAGAGTGTTCCCTTTCCTCCACACCCTCTCCAGCATTTATTGTTTCTAGATTTTTTGATGATGGTCATTCTGACCAGTGTGAGATGATATCTCATTGTAGTTTTGATTTGCATTTCTCTAATGATTAATGATGTTGAGCATTCTTTCATGTGTCTGTAGGCCATCGGTATATCTTCTTTGGAGAAATGTCTATTTAGATCTTCTGCCCATTTTTGGATTGGGTTGTTCGTTTTTTTGTTATTGAGCTGCATGAGCTGCTTGTAAATCTTGGAGATTAATCCTTTGTCAGTTGCTTCATTTGCAAATATTTTCTCCCATTCTGAGGGTTGTCTTTTGGTCTTGTTTATGGTTTCCTTTGCTGTGCAAAAGCTTTTCAGTTTCATTAGGTCCCATTTGTTTATTTGTGTTCTTATTTCCATTTCTCTGGGAGCTGGGTCAAAAAGAATCTTGCTGTGATGTATGTCATAGAGTGTTCTGCCTATGTTTTCCTCTAAGAGTTTGATAGTGTCTGCCCTTACACTTAGGTCTTTAATCCATTTTGAGTTTATTTTTGAGCATGGTGTCAGGGAGTGTTCTAATTTCATACTTTTACATGTTCCTGTCCAATTTTCCCAGCACCACTTATTGAAGAGGCTGTCTTTTCTCCACTGTATATGCTTGCCTCCTTTATCAAAGATAAGTTGACCATATGTGTGTGGGTTTATCTCTGGGCTTTCTATCCTGTTCCATTGATCTATATTTCTGTTTTTGTGCCAGTACCAAACTGTCTTGATTACTGAAGCTTTGTAATATAGTCTGAAGTCAGGGAGCCTGATTCCCCCAGCTCCATTTTTCGTTCTCAAGATGGCTTTGGCTATTCGGGGTCTTTTGTGTTTCCATACAAATTGTGAAATTTTTTGTTCTAGTTCTGTGAAAAATGCCAGTGGTAGTTTGATAGGGATTGCATTGAATCTGTAGATTGCTTTGGGAAGTAGAGTCATTTTCACAATGTTGATTCTTCCAGTCCAGGAACATGGTATATCTCTCCATCTATTTGTATCATCTTTAATTTCTTTCATCAGTGTCTTATAATTTTCTGCATACAGGTCTTTTGTCTCCTTAGGTAGGTTTATTCCTAGATATTTTATTCTTTTTGTTGCAATGGTAAATGGGAGTGTTTTCTTAATTTCACTTTCAGATTTTTCGTCATAAGTGTATAGAAATGCAAGAGATTTCTGTGGATTAATTTTGTATCCTGCTACTTTACCAAATTCATTGATTAGCTCTAGGAGTTTTCTGGTAGCATCTTTAGGATTCTCTATGTATAGTATCATGTCATCTGCAAATAGTGACAGCTTTACTTCTTCTTTTCTGATTTGGATTCCTTTTATTTCTTTGTCTTCTCTGATTGCTGTGGCTAGGACTTCCAGAACTATGTTGAATAATAGTGGTGAGAGTGGGCAACCTTGTCTTGTTCCTCATCTTAGTGGAAATGGTTTCAGTTTTTCACCATTGAGGACAATGTTGGCTGTGGGTTTGTCATATATGGCCTTTATTATGTTGAGGAAAGTTCCCTCTATGCCTACTTTCTGCAGGGCTTTTATCATAAATGGGTGTTGAATTTTGTCAAAAGCTTTCTCTGCATCTATTGAGATGATCATATGGTTTTTCTCCTTCAATTTGTTAATATGGTGTATCACATTGATTGATTTGCGTATATTGAAGAATCCTTGCATTCCTGGGATAAACCCCAGTTGATCATGTTGTATGATCCTTTTAATGTGCTGTTGGATTCTGTTTGCTAGTATTTTGTTGAGGATTTTTGCATCTATGTTCATCAGTGATATTGGCCTGTAGTTTTCTTTCTTTGTGACATCTTTGTCTGGTTTTGGTATCAGGGTGATGGTGGCCTCATAGAATGAGTTTGGGAGTGTTCCTCCCTCTGCAATATTTTGGAAGAGTTTGAGAAGGATAGGTGTTAGCTCTTCTCTAAATGTTTGATAGAATTCACCTGTGAAGCCATCTGGTCCTGGGCTTTTGTTTGTTGGAAGGTTTTTAATCACAGTTTCAATTTCAGTGCTTGTGATTGGTCTGTTCATATTTTCTATTTCTTCCTGGTTCAGTCTCGGCAGTTTGTGCATTTCTAAGAATCTGTCCATTTCTTCCAGGTTGTCCATTTTATTGGCATAGAGTTGCTTGTAGTAATCTCTCATGATCTTTTGTATTTCTGCAGTGTCAGTGGTTACTTCTCCTTTTTTATTTCTAATTCTATTGATGTGGGTCTTCTCCCTTTTTTTCTTGATGAGTCTGGCTAATGGTTTATCAATTTTGTTTATCTTCTCAAAGAACCAGCTTTTAGTTTCATTGATTTTTGCTATTGTTTCCTTCATTTCTTTTTCATTTATTTCTGACCTGATCTTTATAATTTCTTTCCTTCTGCTGGCTTTGGGGTTTTTTTGTTCTTCTTTCTCTAATTGCTTTAGGTGCAAGGTTAGGTTGTTTATTCGAGATGTTGCCTGTTTCTTGAGGTAGGCTTGTATTGCTATAAACTTCCCTCTTAGCACTGCTTTTGCTGTGTCCCATAGGTTTTGGGTCGTCGTGTCTCCATTGTCATTTGTTTCTAGGTATTTTTTGATTTCCCCTTTGATTTCTTCAGTAATCACTTCGTTATTAAGTAATGTATTGTGTAGCCTCCATGTGTTTGTATTTTTTACAGATCTTTTCCTGTAATTGATATCTAGTCTCATAGCGTTGTGGTCGGAAAAGATACTTGATACGATTTCAATTTTCTTAAATTTACCAAGGTTTGATTTGTGACCCAAGATATGATCTATCCTGGAGAATGTTCCATGAGCACTTGAGAAAAATGTGTATTCTGTTGTTTTTGGGTGGAATGTCCTATAAATATCAATTAAGTCCATATTGTTTAATGTATCATTTAAAGCTTGTGTTTCCTTATTTATTTTCATTTTGGATGATCTGTCCATTGGTGAAAGTGGGGTGTTAAAGTCCCCTACTATGATTGTGTTGCTGTCAATTTCCCCTTTTATGGCTGTTAGTATTTGCCTTATGTATTGAGGTGCTCCTATGTTGGGTGCATAAATATTTACAATTGTTACACCTTCCTCTTGGATCGATCCCTTGATCATTATATAGTGTCCTTCTTTGTCTCTTGTAATAGTCTTTATTTTAAAGTCTATTTTGTCTGATATGAGAATTGCTACTCCAGCTTTCTTTTGATTTCCATTTGCATGGAATATCTTTTTCCATCCCCTCACATTCAATCTGTATGTGTCTCTAGGTCTGAAGTGGGTCTCTTGTAGACAGCATATATATGGGTCTTGTTTTTGTATCCATTCAGCCAGCCTGTGTCTTTTGGTGGGAGCATTTAATCCATTTACATTCAAGGTAATTATCGATATGTATGTTCCTATTCCCATTTTCTTAAATGTATTGGGTTTGTTATTGTAGGTGTTTTCCTTCTCTTGTGTTTCTTGCCTAGAGAAGTTCCTTTAGCATTTGTTGTAAAGCTGGTTTGGTGGTGCTGAACTCTCTCAGCTTTTGCTTGTCTGTAAAGGTTTTAATTTCTCCATCGAATCTGAATGAGATCCTTGCTGGGTAGAGTAATCTTGGTTGTAGGTTTTTGTCCTTCATCACTTTAAGTATATCCTGCCACTCCCTTCTGGCTTGCAGAGTTTCTGCTGAGAGATCAGATGTTAACCTTATGGGGATTCCCTTGTGTGTTATTTGTTTTTTTTCCCTTGCTGCCTTTAATATGTTTTCCTTATATTTAATTTTTGACAGTTTGATTAATATGTGTCTTGGCGTGTTCCTCCTTGGGTTTATCCTGTATGGGACTCTCTGTGCTTCCAGGACTTGATTAACTATTTCCTTTCCCATATTAGGGAAGTTTTCAACTATAATCTCTTCAAAAATTTTCTCAGTCCCTTTCTTTTTCTCTTCTTCTTCTGGTACCCCTATAATTCGAATGTTGGAGCGTTTAATGTTGTCCCAGAGGTCCCTGAGACTGTCCTCAGTTCTTTTCATTCTTTTTTCTTTATCCTGCTCTGTAGTAGTTATTTCCACCATTTTATCTTCCAGGTCACTTATCCTTTCTTCTGCCTCAGTTATTCTACTATTGATCCCATCTAGAGTATTTTTAATTTCATTTATTGTGTTCTTCATCATTGCTTGGTTCCTCTTTAGTTCTTCTACATCCTTGTTAAATGTTTCTTGCATTTTGTCTATTCTATTTCCAAGATTTTGGATCATCCTTACTATCATTATTCTGAATTCTTTTTCAGGTAGACTACCTATTTCCTCTTCATTTGTTAAGTCCAGTGTGTTTTGAGCCTGTTCCTTCATCTGCTGTGTGTTTTTCTGTCGTCTCATTTTGCCTATCTTACTGTGTTTGGGGTCTCCTTTTCACAGGCTGCAGGTTCATAGTTCCCGTTGTTTTTGGTATCTGTCCCCAGTGGCTAAGGTTGGTTCAGTGGGTTGTGTAGGCTTCCTGGTGGAGGGAACTAGTGCCTGAGTTCTGGTGGATGAGGCTAGATCTTGTCTTTCTGGTGGGCAAGTCCACGTCTGGTGGTGTATTTTAGGGTGTCTGTGGCCTTATTATGATTTTAGGCAGCCTCTCTGCTAATGGATGGGGTTGTGTTCCTGTCTAGCTAGTTGTTTGGCATAGGGTGTCCAGCACTGTAGCTTGCTGGTCGTTGAGTGAAGCTGGGTCTTGATGTTGAGATGGAGATCTCTGGGAGATTTTTGCCGTTTGGTATTACGTGGAGCTGGGAGGTCTCTTGTGGACCAGTGTTCTGAAGTTGGCTCTCCCACCTCAGAGGCACGGCCCTGATGCCTGGCTGGAGCACCAAGAGCCTTTCGTCCACACAGCTCAGAGTAAAAGGGAGAAAAAATAGAAAGAAAGAAAGAAAGAGGCTATAATATAGTGAAGTAAAATAAAGCTATTGTAAAGCAAAGCTATACAGACAAAATCTCACCCAGAAGCATATACATATACACTCACAAAAAAAAGGAAAAGGGGAAAAATTAATATCTCCTGCTCCCAGAGTCCCCCTCCTGAATTTGGGCTGATTTGTTGTCTATTCAGGTATTCAGCAGATGCAGGCACATCAAGTTGTTTGTGGAGCTTTAATCCGCTGCCCCTGAGGCTGCTGGGAGAGATTTCCCCTTCTCTTCCCTGTTCGCACAGCTCCCGGGGTTCAGCTTTGGATTTGGACCCGCCTCTGCGTGTAGGTCGCCTGAGTGCGTCTGTTCCCCGCCCAGACAGGACGGGGTTAAAGGAGCAGCCGCTTCGGGGGCTCTGGCTCACCCAGGCCGCGGGGAGGGAGCGGTACAGAGGAGGCGGGGCGAGCCTGCAGCGTCAGAGGCCGGCGTGACGTTGCACCAGCCTGAAGCGCGCAGTGCGTTCTCCCGGGGATGTTGTCCCCGGATCCCGGGACCCTGGCAGTGGCGGGCTGCACAGGCTCCCGGGAGGGGCGGTGTGGAGAGTGACCTGTGCTCACACACAGGCTTTTTGGAGGCGGCAGCAGCAGCCCCAGCGTCTCACGCCCGTCTCTGGGGTCCGCGCTGATCGCCGCGGCTCGCGCCCTTCTCTGGAGTTCGTTTAGGCGGCGCTCTGAATCCCCTCTCCTTGCCCGCCGCGAAACAAAGAGGCAAGAAAAAGTCTCTTGCCTCTTCGGCAGCTGCAGACTTTTTCCCGGACTCACTTCCGGCTAGCTGTGGTGAGCTAACCCCTTCAGGCTGTGTTCACGCCGCCAGCCCCAGTCCTGTCCCTGAGATCCGACCGAAGCCGAGCCTCAGCTCCCAGCCCCGCCCACCCCGGCGGGTGAGCAGACAAGCCTCTCGGGCTGCTGATACTAGGCGCCGAGCCTCTGTGCGGGAGTCTCTCCGTTTTTCCCTCTGCGCCCCTGTTGCTGTGGGGTCCGCGCTGATAGGTGCGGCTCGCGCCAGTCTCTGAAGTTCGTTTAGGCGGTGCTTTGAATCCCCTCTCCTCGCGCACCAGGAAACACAGAGGGAAGAAAAAGTCTCTTGCCTCTTAGGCAGCTGCAGACTTTTTCCCCGGACTCCCTCCCGGCTAGCTGTGATGCGCTAACCCCTTCAGGCTGTGTTCACGCCGCCAGCCCCAGTCCTGGAGGCTAAAATATTTTTGTTAAAATATGTCATATTCAAAAATTGTCCAAAGTGCATCTTAAATCAGTTTCTGTTTAATAGGATGTATTAGTACATAATTGCATAGAACAGCTCTAAAAACATTTGAAAAAAAACCCCCAAAATTTATTTACTTATCCTAATTATAAAAAGGATTCAACATTTGGTTTTAGTACAACTTGATATATATCCAGTTACCCATTCATTAATTTTCTTTATGCTTACTAACCTCAATATATTCTTTTTTATACTATTTGATAAAAAATTTCACCTAGTATTAGATAGCTTCAGGTGGCTAGCCTGAAGAAATACAACTCAGTCAGAAGAAAATATAGATAGTGCATACTATTTATTAAAAAAAAGTTTAAAAGCTTTCAATAAAAATTCAGTACAGCATCGGTTTATCAGTGATTGAATTAAATGCTCAGAACTTTAAGATAATTGTCTCATTATCTGTAGAAGGGTTCCGCTTAGAATATCATTAGATTATACATCCTGCAAAGAAGACAACCCAACTTCCAGCATTCTTCTAGTAATGTAGAGAAGCAATTATTCCCAAGTGCTAATGAGGGTTAGCCTTTACTACTTTCAGTATGCTTATAGAAGGAGTTCACTCTCTTGACTCTCCTCTCAGTTATATTAGCTATGTGACAGTAATTTGAAAAGACAAAGTGAATATCTTATTAAATTTAACATAGTGCTGTAACTGTTAAGTTGGCTTTATAAAGTGGCCAGATGGCAGGATTTTCTTAAAGTGATAGGCAAGTAACTGAAATGACCATAAAAATAAAAGGAAGTGAAGTTACGTATGGTAAAAGGAGTCAGGTTGGTTATGAAGATTCAAGGTCATGTGTGCTCTTATATGCAAAAGATACAGCTACATTCAATGAAGGCCATACTGAGATGAGTAAAAGTTTAGGTAAAACAACTTAAAAGAGGCTAGATTCAACAGGCTTCAATAGGTTCAGATCAAGATATAGCAATGGTTTCTAGTAAGTTTGCTGAATAGTTGAAGAAAATTTTCCCAGATCACACTGAACACTAAAAGGACTATACAAATAATAAGGAGGAGGTAGAGTCGTGGGGTTAGGGAAATTATCTTCATTTACCCAGAAAATTTCCCCTGAGAGTTAGGAATTGTCAAAGTTGTTTACTCCTGGAAAATGCTAAAGTCTGTTTATATAGGATATGGGACTCTGAGATGATTCTCTCTCCTGAGGTAGTAGAGAAGGCCAAGGCCTAGGCAAAACTTAGGACCTTGGCAGTAATAAAGAAGCAGGAAAGAAATTAAAAATGTTAATTAACCTGAGCAAACTCATAATTTTACTCCAAGAAGAGTACAGAGCTTTCTCTCTGCCCTGCTCTCTTTCTTTTTCCTTACTTTTCTGCCAGAAACCCTTTAAAAATAAGATAGATCTTCATGACTCAGGAATCTGAGCCATCTTAATTATATTCTTTTCCCCATCAATTTACATTGTTTAGAGTTTAGATCAGGGGTCAGCAAACTTTTTCTGTAAAGCATTAGATTGTAAATATTTTCGATTTAACAGGCCAATACGGTTAAAACTACTCAACTCTGCACATGTAACATAAAAGCAACCATGACAGTACGTAAATGAACGGGCATGACTGTCTTCCAATAAAACTTCCTTTACAGAAATAGGTTACAGGATTTACTGTAGGAATCATAGTTTGAAGTCCCTTAGTTTAGAACATGGAGACTGTATCATTAGGTATGGACTAAACTGTCATAATAAAGAGATCCTCCAATACAGTAACTTATTCAAGATACACATTCACTTATCTTCTACATAAATTTCCAGAGTTAAACAGTTTGGAGCTAATCAAGAGCCCATGCCATCTTCAAATCTGAGTCAGTCACAGCCTCCCTCTCCCTCAGATCTGGATTTGGTTCCTCCCAGTCCAGTGATTTATAAATTAATCATTTGGGTGCCTTGCACCTGATATGTGATGATGGAGAAGAAACAGGATATATACCAAAACAAACAGAGAAGCAAAACATAAGTAAAAACAAGAAGCAAAATATAAATAAAAATAAAACAAAAAATCTTCGCCTTTAGAAAACAGAAAGCTTTAAAATAGTTGCCATTGGCTGATAACATACAGAGCAGAACCGTGAGGCCCTTCTGCCATGGACGTGGAGTTAAGTTCCTTTTTGAGATCCGAGTTCCACTCTCTGGGAGGAGTTTTCTTGTTCATTGTCCTTTGTAATCCTAGACTTTCCATCTGGATAAATCTTCCTTTTCTACTATTTTACATATCACATATGAATTGGACATTATGACCTCCTTTGCCATATTACACGTCTCACACTTTTGTGGATTTGGGGCCTGAGGTTATTTTAGAGGTGGAACCATTGGGTTTTACATGCCAAATTTCTGGTATGGTTGGCAATATAATTCTTTTAAAAATTCAGAAACTTTCCAGTCTATTTGTTTTCACTTCATTGTTTGTGAATGTAAACACCATAGCTCAAGACTTATTTGAGCATAGGTTTTAAGCCAACATTTCCACCATCTCTGTCTTCAAGGCAACACTACTAAGCACCCAGTTAAAGACAATATTGTGGGACTACATTTGTCTAAGTAGCTCTGTGTTCAGAATATCTGTGAACTAATATGCGCCAAATGGGGAAATTGCCCTCAGAAGAGCTGAATGTGTTCTGCTCTGGTTCTGTCCTCCTCTTTGAGGGTAGGAGATGGGACTAGGACCTGCCCCCTGGGTTCAGATACAAAAGCTATGCTTAGAGAGTGATCAAACCACCCCAGCTGGGCTGGCATGCTTACTTCCTAATGGTTACATGAGAGAGCAATAAATGGCTCTTTTGTTTAAACCACTAAATTTTTAGTCTATTTTTACAGCCACCTAGCCTCTGCCTTAACAACAGAGACATAGGGTCTATTGTTTTATAATTTCTCAACCAGCCAATTGGTTAATAATCTGTTCATTTAATATAAATAGAACTTCAAACTGTATTAGTAATAATCCAGGGCTAGAGATGCCAAGGGTATAATGTCAGAAATACAGACAAAAAAAGTAGGTTGCTATATTTGCTTATAATGTTTATAGTACAAAAATAATATGCTTCTTTTCCAAATGTCCTTTTTATATGTCGCTCTCTCAATTTTCAACAGAATTCTTCTGAACGCACTGTAATGAGTCAGGAGTTTGTGCAAAATGTAAGTAATCCAATCCTCTTTAAAATAATAGGATGTGTATCCATCTACCTCTAATATTCTCTCAAAATTGATTGAAGCCACAAACTATATATACAGGCACAACATGAAAGAAACCTATGTTCAAGTTGTGTGCATGTGAATATCAATATCTGTTAAAATCATATCTTATTGGTGATGACCATACTAATATTTACAACTAATTTTGTTGAGTATTTTCTATATGCCAGATTCTGTAGTAAATATTTAGAAGATAATTTAGAAAGAAATGAGGCTAAGTTCAAGCTCACACAGCTAGAAAGAGGCAGAGCTGTGATTTAACTTTTTACCATTTGAGATATGAAAAATTTCAGTTGACTCCATCAAGGTAGTGACAACCACAATGCATAGGACAGTTTTCATCTTAAAAGGATTTATCAAGATTAGTTATTTTTTTCATTCAGATCTGATGACTACAAGTTTATTAATGTAACTGATCTAGGATGCAGAATTTTTTTCTCACCAAATTCAGTTTTGAAGTTTGCCTGCATATCTCCAATTTTAGTTAACAAAAAAAGAAAGAAAGAAAGTTTCTACTAAGCTTTTTCTATATTTAAGATAGTATCCTTCTTATTTCTGATTTTCCTCTTATGATCTTTAGAATTAAATGGTGTATATGAGATCCTGTGCTGATTAAAGAAGCAGTCAATGGTGTCACTTCTCTATATCCTAAATCTTGTTTCCCTGTGGAGACCAGTGAGTTACATTATATTTGGCCAAAGAATGTGCTTTAAAAACACGAAGCAATGAGTCTCAGGGTGGTGGTGAGCATGACCTGTAAAGTACACAGGTGTCAGACTGTGTAACATTAGTATGAGAATGAAAGCAAGTCCACTTCTGAAATTTATCAAGTGTAATTGAGAGTAAGTCAGTGGATGAGGTCCCTGATAGGTGAGACTGATATTCCAAGATAGGTCACAGACCAAGTGCCTTCATCTAGTTGCCAGGAAAATTGGAGATGAAAGTTGATGACTAGAAAACTGAAAGGAGGAGTTATTTACCTCTGGTTTTGAGATTTTTTAAAAAGGAAATTTTACCATGCCTCAGTAAATGATATGTGTCTCTTTCATATTCTTTCTCTGTGGAATTTTCAATGTAGAGAAAGAACTTTGGAGCAGGTGTGAGAAATTGGGAAATTGAAAGTATATTCTGTGGCTTAAAGCCAAAGTAGTAGTGAGTTCCTTTCCAAATGTGCTCCCAGCTGACTGAAGGGAAAGGCTGGCTCTTTTCTTGAATTTTGAAGGAGTATTAACTCTTGAGGGTATATATATATATATATATATTTTTTTTTTTTTTCCAAATAACTGTTTCCAACTACATTCTGTTGAATCCTCCTTTCAATCTGGGAAGGTGTCAAGATATCTTGGCTCCATTTCAGAATTTCTGTCACCTTGTGGTAATAGAACAGCCTCATTTCAGTAGTTATTTGGTTATTTTCATAGAAATATTCAGTTATTTTTGTTTTTAAAAGTTTATTCTCAAAACGCAGTTCAAAGTTGTATCTTTGCCCCTACCTGAGGGCAGGCTATTTCCCTATCCATATCTCTCTGAAATAGAAAAGGATCTGTTTGGGTTTGGGACACTTCCTCCCTTTCTCTTTTCTATGCATGGGCTCCAGTGTGGGGCTCAAGGAGCAGGGAGAGGGGCTAGATCAAACCAAGGTCTTCTGTCATGCCAGTAGAGGCCTCACTCTGATTTAATCTGTTCTTATTGATCTCTAACCCTTGGCTTATATGGTGGTCTGCGGTTATGCCTTTGGAATATGCCACCAAGTTGGGCATGCTTTTACTTAGCTCAGTAGCCATCCACAGCTCCTTCCCCTCTGCTAAGCCCACTAACTACTCTTAGCTGTGAAGTCATGGATACAGCTGAAGATTTTGATCACTCAACCTTGAGCCTCAGATACAAGGTGAACAACCCACTATTTTCTCCCCAGGCATACAAAAACCACTTCCCTTTCTAGCACTCTGGCGCAGACTGCTTCAGAATTCACCGCACCACAGGTGGACACTACTCTTTTTTTTTTTTTTTAATTTTATTTATTTATTTATTTATTTATTTTTGGCTGTGCTGGGTCTTCGGTTCGTGCGAGGGCTTTCTCCAGTTGCGGCAAGTGGGGGCCACTCTTCATCGCGGTGCGGGGACCGCTCTTCATCGCGGTGCGCGGGCCTCTCACTATCGCGGCCCCTCCCGTTGCGGGGCACAGGCTCCAGACGCGCAGGCTCAGCAGCTGTGGCTCACGGGCCCAGCTGCTCCGCGGCATGTGGGATCTTCCCAGACCAGGGCTCGAACCCGTGTCTCCTGCATTAGCAGGCAGATTCTCAACCACTGCGCCACCAGGGAAGCCCTGGACACTACTCTTTAATTCAAAAATACACTGTGTTTTTCCCCACGGTAGAGAAGAATTAATAAGTATCAAAACCATAATGCCAACCTCTCAGAATATTCTCAGGAACAATTTCTACACCCTCCACTCTTATCTGAATGCCAGAGGGGTCAGTAGTGTCCGAGTAAGCATCAAGCTGGAGAACAAGATGCCGATGACAATTTTTGCAAGTACACTTAGTCTTTGTAAGTGATTCTGGGGGGTCACTTGGCTTTAAGCCTCTCGTGCATGGACCTTTTACTCCCTAAGAGTCTGATAACTTTCTCAGCCATCTACTTATGCTAGCTTGAGGGCAGAGGCAGAAGCAAGGAGCTGAGTTATTAATCCTCTCAATTAATTTTGAGGAAAATTGGCTGATCTCACCTACTCATGGTGTTTTCACCTTAGACTGTTGGGTACTTAGTAATTTTGTCCTCAGCTTTGGGCTATGGCATCAGTTCTAGGACAACAGGAAAAATCCCATTTGATATTCCTGAAGACCTCATTAGGCACATTGAGACATTATCTTGATATGACTCACTCATTCTACTAGCTATTATAGATGGCCAGAGGAAATACATATTTATTCGCTCCTACTTATGCCACAAAAGGAAAATCCTCTTGTTCTTCTACAGAGAATGCAGAGCTCATTTTAATTAGGAAGGAGTACAGACCTCTGCTCTTCAAATGTAACTAATGGAAGAGGAGGGTAGCAGTACAAATCACTTTAATGAGTACAAAAGGAAAGTGCCATTCTGTTGACAGCTGAGAGAGACTAAATTCTTAAAATCAAGTCATCAAATGTCAACACTGGAAGGTACCTTAGAGATCACATAAGTCAAGTCTGCGTGAAGGGAGGATGTGCTAAAACTTCCTCAGCTATTTTGAAAAACTAAGAACTAGAAGCCATATTTTCTGACAACACATGATTTCCACAGAAATTCTAAATTTGTTTTGTCAAACAGTTGGGACACAGAGAGACAGGGTCATGCACATTTCAGTGGAATAACACACTCATAGCTATGGTAAGAAAAGTACTCATGCATATGCTGGCATCAATATCGAATACCATGCGGTTAGAAGAATTCCTTTTAGTGCCTCTGCCGGTCTGTCTTCTAACTGGCCTTTCAGGTTTACTGATGGAGCGTCATCAAATCATCTGAAAGTATGTATTGTGTATTTCAGATGGAAAACACTATGAGATTTTCATTTCCTAAGTATGCATGCCCATACTACTCATCCTCACTAAGCCCAAAGAGCCAAAGATATTAAAAGACTGTCAGTGGGAGAAAACAGCTGCATAATTGGAAATACTACCCAGCACCAGAAAAGCTTCAAATGACATAGATCAGGGTAGAAGGGAATGTACAGTCTTTGTAAAATGAAGGCATGTGTTAATTTTTCTTAAAGCATGAATTTGAAATCATCCTATTAAAGACTTTGGCATAACTTAGATTTACTTTCTCTTCTTATCCTTCATGTCATTCCCGTAAGGAATAAACCTCACCCAGAATTAGTATCGTATATTTAGGGACTTGGAAATAATAATTTAGTCATATGGCCTGTCAGGAAAAATGGCTAACTTTAAGATGACACCTTTTATATTGGTTGTAGTCTGCTTCAAATAATAAAAACTGTGTGCTTATGAGCTGACATTTCCATCATCCTGAAGAGGTTCTGTAATTAGCCATCTAAAAACAGTGGTGCAGTTATGCAATTGTAGTTATTTTTAATTGCTTTATTCCTAATGAGGAAGCTTTTTGGATTAACTTGCTACATTTGTAGTGGGTGAAAAAAACATCTTGATAAAAATAATGTTCTCAAATATTTGCCTCTATCCCCAAATAAGTAAGGGAACATTTTTTTCTTTCTTTTTATCTTGTTAACCAAAGGTAGTCTGCAACCTTCACTTGGCTACTAAATAAAATTACCTGAAAATAAAAACTGCTCAGTCTTTTTCACAACAAGGGTAAGATCACTGGGAGAGTTTTGTATGACTGAATCATTGGCAGAGAATGGGCAGGAGGCCACACATATTTCGGGTGGAATAGAATAGGCAGTTAGTCAGCCCAATGCAAGAATATTGTGTATAACTCTTATGTCCAAAAATGGTACAGTCAAGTCCCATTTACAGGTAGAAAAAATTACTGAAACTACATATAGATTCAAGTACCTTCCAAGTGACTTCTGGTTATTATTGACAGTCCCTGAATTTATACCTCAGTAACAAATCCACTTAAATTCTTCTGACCAGCCCTCCTCTTCAAACTATCAGATTTCTGATGCTCCCTCCAATGTCCTCTGTGAGAATGCCTACTTGAATGCCAGGGGGGAAGTCTCCCAATTAGCCTAAGACCACCACTACCATGAATGCCAAGGGGGTGGTAAGTTCTGCACAAATGTAGGAGAATAGGCCTCTTCCCAATTTTGTCACCTTAACTATAAATTAATTTACTTTTGTCACATTTACTTTAGGTTCTTTATAAATTAGGTCTAGAAATATCACTACTGTGCAAGGGGTTCTGAATTAGGATTCTTCAGAGAAACAGAACCAATAGGAGATTTCTGTATCTATATCTGTATAAATATATATATATGTTGATTATAAGGAATTTGCTCACACAATTATGGAAGTTTAGAAGTACCAAGATCTGCAGTTCAAGTCCTCAGAACCAGGAAAGAGGATGGTGTCAGTTCCAGGGTGAGTCCAAAGGCAGGAGAGGACCAATGTCCCAGCTTTAAGACCTTCAGGCAGAGAGCACTAATTCTCCCTTGCTCAGCCTTTTTTTCTATTCAGGCCTTCTACGGTTTGGATGAGGCCCACCCACACTGGGGAGGGCAATCTGCTTGACTCAGTTTACAGATTCAAATGTTAATATCATCCAGAAAAATTCTCACAGACCATCCAGAATAATGTTTAACCAAACTTCTGGGCACCGTGTGGCCCAATCAAATTGACCCATAAAATTAACTAATACTCTTTCCTTAAGTTGCTGGCCTGCTTCTTACATCATGTTTGCAACTTCTCGGACCTCAACCTCCCACAACTCTATAAAAATAAGAAACGTCTTTCTTTTTTCTAGACCCAAAGAAATCTTCATGCTTTTATTAGGTGGAAAATTATTTTTCTTTCCTAAAGAAGCTCTTACTAAAAGGACACAATTCTGCTTATAACTAGGTGACCACATCCTACAGAGGCACTTCCGCTCTAGAAGACTTCCCAAACCTAAATCTTTAATCTCTAAAAGACCCAAAGTTGATTTTCCCAGAAGAAAAGGAACTGTACCCAAAGGTATAATAAATGCCTTGTCTCTTTGGAGTGGCTTTGAAATGGCAGTCTTTACTTCTTGGAGACTACATATTCTTAGACCCAGAAGTTGGGTATCAAAACTGAAGAACTTGGGCTTCCCTGGTGGCGCAGTGGTTGAGAGTCTGCCTGCCAATGCAGGGGACACGGGTTCGAGCCCTGGTCTGGGAAGATCCCACATGCCGCGGAGCAACTAAGCCCGTGTGCCACAACTACTGAGCCTGCGTGTCTGGAGCCTGTGCTCCGAAACAAGAGAGGCCACGATAGTGAGAGGCCCGCGCACCGCGATGAAGAGTGGCCCCTGCTTGCCGCAACTAGGGAAAGCCCTCGCACAGAAACGAAGACCCAACACAGCCATAAATAAATAAATAAATAAATTAAAAAAAAAAAAAAAAAAAAACAAAAACTGAAGAACTTCATTTAAATAGAGTTTCTTGAAGAATAAATCCCAACCTCCCCTCCCACACCCATGGAATGTCCTAGGAGTGGAAATTAAGTCCTAAAACAAATGTAGGGGAAAATTTATTTCCCTCCTAAAATATTGATGCAGAGGTTCATGATATTATCCTCCTAAAACACCTTCAGATTATGACTTCCATGTATATGACAATTTTATTTTGAGTTCCATGGTATCCTGAAATACATACATAAATTTTTTAAAAAACAGAATGAAATATTGATAATTAAGAACATGAAACATAATAGGATTTGCTTTCCCCTAGTAGTATCTCCTGTCTTTGCTAATCAAGTCCAGATGCAAAACTAGATTCCAGTCTTTATTTCCAGGCAGTTCATTTTTTAAGTTATTTGTCAATGTCTTGTTGTCTCCTCCATGTTTCAATTTTAAATTAAGGTATCCTTCCCTAGGTGACTATTCTTACAGAATCTTCTTTATATGATCACAGATACTCACAAACCAATCCAATACTGATTAAAACATAATAAATCTGTTCAGAATCCTATTAAAAAAATGATGTTACATTTGCCAAACTATTTTCTTAAACTTTGGAAAAATGTATACAAGAAAAGCACCTAAAGTCATTTACTTTAGGTTCTTCATTTTATAAATTGGGAAACCGTTGTATAGGGAGGCTAAGAGGCATGCCCAAGCAACCCAGTAACTGGAGAACTGTGAATAAACCCCAAGAGTTCCCTTTCCCAGTGCCATAGTTTTTCCCATGAAATATCATGTTTGAGTATCCAGATATTATGAAACATGCTAAGTTAAAAGTGTTATAGTTAAATAAATGTGATGCAGATAGGATTGCAAGAGATGAAAGCACCTCTTTCACTAATTTTTTAAAATATATAGGGAATTCCCTGGTGGTCCAGTGCTTAGGACTCTGTACTTTCACTGTCGAGGGCCCGAGTTCAATCTCTAGTAGGGGAACTAAGATCCCGCAAGCCATGTGGCATGGCCAAAAAATTATTTTTAATATATAAAAAGAATATAAAAAGACTAAGCCCTTCCTCATTTTGAATACAGAAACAATTTAGTTTCAAATATTTCTTAAGCATAACAAATATTTTTAAAACATGATTTTCATCATTGTGACAGCATAACTAGAGAGTAAACTCTAGCAGTTACTATAAATATGCTGATATAAATTCATTCTTATAGAATAACCAATAAATTGGTAAAGCAAAAAGAAAAAGGATTATTCAATGATATATGTTTACATTTCTTTTAAAAACTTCAATCCCTTACATACGTATCGGTTTCATATACTGCAATTAACTGCAAATTCAGGCATATAAAGAAAGGGATGTGCTCTAGGGAATAAGAAATAGAACCCTTGTTTATTTTTAATAGCTGGAAAATTGACAAACGGAACTACTTTCCATTCATAGGATCACTCTGGAACAAAAGTGAATAAACCCAAGACAAAATAAATCTGTTGCACTAATGAACTAAAATTTTCAACAAATCTGTGGAAAACACCAAGTTGATGGGAGCTAGTTAACACACACACAATGAAGGAGAAATGACCCTAGGCTAGATTATGGTAGGAAAAAATTGCGGAGGAAGTGAGGACCAGTTTGCCAGACAGAACTTGAAGGATTTAGCATACACATATGCACACACAACCATGTATACTCAAACACACACACACACACACTTTAGAGAATATCATCTAAGATTGTAACCCAAGTCATTGTTTCTTTATATTTTTATTCTTTGTGCCTAGTCTCTTTTCATTATTAATTCCCAGTATTGGACTTCCTATTTTGATTCTTCTACCTAGAATCTAAAAATATACAAGGAAGCAAATATAATATTCAGAGAAAAAAATCATTCATTTTCTAAATACTTGCATATCTGCAGATGCTTTTTTGTTTGTTCACACATGAACTACATTGTGGCTTCCTTACCAGCCCACACTTTTTAAATACTAGAGGTTATTCCATTTTCTTCCAACGTTTAATGTTATACAATACATCAGTCTTCAATCAGCTTGACTTTTATTCTTTTCTGGGTAAAATATTTTGTTTGGTACCTGTGTATGTTCATTTTTCTTTGCATTAGTGAAAGATTATTGGATTATGTCTTTGTTTTTGAAAGTTAAATACGTGTGTATGCATAGATCTCTTTTTATAAAATTGTAACATTATGTACTGGTTTCAGACATGATTTTTTTTTTAATGTATAAGGAAAGCTTTGTCATATCAAGTCTTAAATCATTTCATTTGTTTGATTCTCTCTTCCTGAGATATCATATATTCTAGGTTTTAAAATATACAATTTGTCCTCATATATTACTTCTTTTCCCGTAAATTCCACCTTTTAAAGTTTTTTTCTCTTTGCTGGGAGTATTTATCAAGTTTGTCCTCTGCTTACATATTTTATTTTCTGCTGTATCAAGTATTTTATCTATTTTTTCATAAGGTAGGCTATATTCATCTTGACGTCTTATACTCATAATATGCTTCCATTTTTTGGTAAAAACACTGTTTTCTTATATCTTATTCAGAAGCAGAAGTTATGGTTTTTCACTAGCATTGTTTCTTAGACCACCTGGTATCAGTACAAAAGAAAGACCAAGCAAAATTTGCTCTTCAAATATCATTGAAAATTATCTGATAAAAAAGGAAACAGACCCATCATTTAAAAGCCCTAATAAAGAGGTAAGAAGTTGGGTATAAGGGGAGAAGGAGGACACAGTAGGAGATGAAAAAGTGGTAGATAGAAAGTTTCTAGCTCTGTAAGCTTCCATATACAGAAATAAAAAGGGAAGTAGATGACAGACTTTTTAATGGGCTCAAAGTCACCCTCCTCCGTTCCTTCCCCAACACACACTTACCTTCTAGGTCACAGAACTTTATCATCTTCAACTTAAAAGACCTAAGCTGTAGTTTAGGGTTTCTCCCAACTCTTTCCTTAATCTTGCAGTTTGCTTTCCCAGCATAGAGAATTCATATAAGTCATGGTAAGAAATTGGGAGATGTCCTAAGTACTTATTCTCATGTTATCATCTGGAATTCGCTTCTTTAAATAAAAATGATGAACGGGTTTATTTATTTATTTATTTTTTGGAGGTGGAGGGGAGTCACAGAAAAAGTGTGCTAGCAGTTCAAATTTAGGTGTCTCAAAATACTGTAGAGCAATTTACATGAGTGCAGCAAAGTTTGTGTTAATCTTTCTTTCTATATGGGCTATTTGTTATCATGACTGTGTGAATACAATGAGTAATCAGCTTCTGTGATGGTGGGCTGCTTATGAGATGACTCATTTGTAAATACTGCAAGCAATTGTTAGAACATTGGCAAAGTCACATCGGCCCTTCTTGCCAGTCAAATCTATAAATATCTCTGGCATTCTGGAGAATGAGTCTCCTGAACATACCGCTGTGGAATGTTGACAGAAAATCCAGATTGCTACCCAAACTGTATGGAATACAAATGAAGGATATTCTATCTGGTCATGTTGCAAAAGAAAAGAGCATGTAGTATAATGAATATCAATGAATCAAAAGACTGCAAACATAAAACAATTTGAATTAGTTTAATGCCGAATCAGATTGTAGCAACACAAAATGCAGTGAGACAAGCATGTTTAATTAGAAAATTAATGTCATGAATTTGAGGCTGGAGGCAACAAACATATTACTTGAGAATTCTTAGATTCCATTGCTGATATGTGGGTGGCCTGGCAGTTCATATTCATATGGGCATATGAATTTATATTCTCAATATTTACTACTGTCACTGCTTATTTCCTATTTAATTTCTGTTAAAAATAAAACAGATTTGGGTGAAATTAGTGCTATTCCATTTGTAAAGATGTACTACAAATATACTCATTCCAATATATAATTTCTTTATGTATAAAAATGCAGTTGTATAGCTTTGAGGGTTTTGCACTGTTCCTGGCTTTGTGAAGGCATCGCTCTATGCAGTGTTCAGGGGTTATGCTTCAATAACTGTATCAGTCAGGGTTCTCTAGAGAAACAGAACCAGTAGGCTATATATAGATATATAGAGATTTATCATGCGGGATTTGTTTACCTGATTGTGGAGGCGCAAAAGTCCCAAGATCTGTTGTCTGCAAGTTGGAGGCCCAGGAAAGCTGGTGGTGTAGTTCCAGGCCAAACCAAAGGCCTGAGAACCAGGGGGCTGATGGTGTTAAGTCCCAGTCTGAGTCCAAAGACCTGAGAATCGGGAGACCATTGTCCAAGAGTAGGAGAAGATGAATGTCCCAGCTAAAGCAGAGAGAGCAAATTCGCCCTTCCTCTGCCTTTTGTTCTATTCAGGACCTCAAAGATTAGATGGTACCCACCCATATTGGTGAGGGTGATCTTTATACAGTCTAATATTTCAAATGCTAATCTCTTCCAAAAAAACCCTCATAAACACACCCAGAAATAATGTTTTACCCGCTATCTGAGCATACCTTAGCCCAGTCAAGTTGATACATAAAATTAACCAGCACAATAACTGAGGAGTTAAGAAAGTGTGTCACTTTGTTACTTACACCAAAAGACATTGTTTCTTCTTTATCCTTATTTTGAAGTGTCTAACTCTCTTATCTAGCAGTGCAGGTAGAAGAAGGAGGGAGAGGAGGAAAAGTAATAGAAATAATACTGGTAATATCTTACATTAATTGACCACTCACCAGGTGTCAGAGCACATGCTGGATCCTATATACTGACTACCTTCTTTAATCTTCAAAAACCTTACTATTTTAGAACACTTGAGTTAAGTTTTAGAGATATCAATTAGCCCTGAATCCAGAGTTTTGTTTTTAGCCACTATGATATCCTAATGGGTAGAAACTCCACACTGAGAAAATCACTTGAACTACATAACCACATTTTTATGTTGTCTAATATTAAATTAGTTTGTCCATTCATATAACATATATTAAATTTCATCCATGTGCTAGAACCAATGGATACAGTGAAGCAGATAACATGATATCTATCTTCATGGCACTTAAAGGCCATTAATTTCAAATTATTCATTCGTTTATCTTCCTTTTGCCATATTTACTAATTTATTCAAGAAATATATTATTGAGCATCTTTCATGTTTCAAGTACTGTGCTGGAGAAATAAAATATAAGACAATGTCCCTTTTGCTCAAGAATTTCAAAGTCCGATGATGCAGATAGACAAATAAACTGACAATTATTTAAAAAAACAAAGCAATGTGTGCCATGGCGGGGGATGCAAAGGCTATTATATTAGAAGGAGTCCTTATAGGGCTCAGAGAAGGCTGCTCAAAAAAAAAAAAAAAAGAAATAAGAGAGTTGAGGCTTGAATGGTGATTAGGAATTAGTCACACAAATCTGGGAGAAGTGAGAACTGCTAGGATGTTTCAGGCAGAATAAATAATATGTGCAGATATATAGAGACAAGGGAGAGAGGTGTCATTAGAATGATACGGCTTGAAGTAGGACTTGTGAGGGAGAGAGGTTCAAGTCTTGAAGAGATTTTTGTACCACAATAAGGAATTTGTCCTTGGAATGACAGGGACCATTGATTTATATTACTAAAGGGACAGATATGATCAGCTCTGCATCATTGAAGTCACTGAGGTGGTTGGATTATATTCAAGGAATGAGGTGTGTGTTGGGGGCAGACTGGAGTTCTAGAGACAGGGAAGGGATCTATTGCAATTAGACTGAGTGAAAGAGGGCAAGATTTTAAAGACACTTCAATTAATTTATTGTTCATGCCATTTCACTAGGCATAGAACAGATATGGATAAACCATCTGACATGGAAATAAATCAAGCAAATGTTTAAACTGCATCTGGCAATGCTGATTACATTTATCCAGTTGAATATGTATGTGTGTAATATTCCCCTATTGTTTTCGGCTTTAAAAAACAAAACCATTAGATCAATCATTTATTTTATTAAGGCATCTTTAATTCAGTAAATGGTACCTTGCTGATTTCTTTTGGAATTGGGGGAAAACAAAACTTTTTTGAAATAATTCTAAAATATGTGAAGGTAAATTTATAATAGCTGAGGCATTGTGTTGAGTTAAACCAACAGGGGACAATTTGTAGACCAGTTTGGAAAATGTTGAAATATCACATCTTATTTGAAAAGATTTATGGCAAAATCACATATTTACCATACCTTTCTGAAATCATTACATTATTCTGATGCAATTAACAATTTTATTTCTATAACTTTCTTTATATAAAAATGAGCAACACTTATTAGGACCTAATTGTTTTGGCAGATATCAGATATGTACATGATCAAATCTCTGCCTCATCATTAATTGGGAATTCACTCTATGGCAGCCCTGTGATAAACAAATAAGCAAAGTCTTTCCCTCATGGAGCTCACATGTAGAGTTGAAATCAGACAATAAACAAATAAACAAGTAAGAAAATATATCTCTGACAAGGACTAGTGCTATTTCGAAAATCAAGCAAGTTTATATTTAGTGAGTAGTCAGGTTTGGGGGAATTTTAGATAAAGCATTCAGGAACCCTTCTTGGAGGAAGTTCTATTGAAGCTAGGAAGTGAATGACAGAGAGGTAATCATGTCTCGATTTAAAGAACATTCCAGGTGGAGAGAATGGTCATTGCCCTTTTTTTTCTTTTTTTTTTAACATCTTTATTGGAGTATAATTGCTTTACAATGGTGTGTTAGTTTCTGCTTTATAACAAAGTGAATCAGTTATACATATACATATGTTCCCATATCTCTTCCCTCTTGCATCTCCCTCCCTCCCACCCTCCCTATCCCACCCCTCTAGGTGGTCACAAAGCGCAGAGCTGATCTCCCTGTGCTATGCAGCTGCTTCCCACTAGCTATCTATTTTACATTTGGTAGTGTATATATGTATATATATATACATATATGTATATACGTCCATGCCACTCTCTCACTTTGTCCCCCTCCCCATATCCTCAAGTCCATTCTCTAGTAGGTCTACATCTTTATTCCCGCCTTGCCCCTAGGTTCTTCATGACCTTTTTTTTTTTTTTTTTGATTCTATATATATGTGTTAGCATACGGTATTTGTTTTTCTCTTTCTGACTTACTTCGCTCTGTATGACAGACTCTAGGTCCATCCACCTCGCTACAAATAACTCAATTTCATTTCTTTTTATGGCTGAGTAATATTCCATTGTATATATGTGCCACATCTTCTTTATCTATTCATCTGTTGATGGGCACTTAGGTTGCTTCTATGTCCTGGCTATTGTAAATAGAGCTGCAATGAAATTAGAACACTCCTTAACACTATACACAAAGATAAACTCAAAATGGATTGAAGACCTAAATGTAAGGCCAGATGCTATTAAACTCTTAGAGGAAAGCATAGGCAGAACACTCCATGACATAAATTACAGCAAGATCCTTTTTGACCCACCTCCTAGAGAAATGGAAATAAAAACAAAAATAAACAAATGGGACCTAATGAAACTTAAAAGCTTTTGCACAGCAAAGGAAACCATAAACAAGACGAAAAGACAACCCTCAGATTGGGAGAAAATATTTACAAATGAAGCAACTGACAAAGGATTAATCTCCAAAATTTACAAGCAGCTCATGAAGCTCAATATCAAATAAACAAACAACCCAATCCAAAAATGGGCAGAAGACCTAAATAGACATTTCTCCAAAGAAGATATACAGATTGCCAACAAACACATGAAAGAATGCTCAACATCATTAATCATTAGAGAAATGCAAATCAAAACTACAATGAGATATCATCTCACACTGGTCAGAGTGGCCATCAACAAAAAATCTACAAACAATAAATGCTGGAGAGGGTGTGGAGAAAAGGGAACCCTCTTTCACTGTTGGTGGGAATGTAAATTGATATAGCCACTATGGAGAACAGTATGGAGGTTCCTTAAAATACTAAGAGTAGAACTACCATATGACCCATCAATCCCCCTACTGGTCATATACCCTGAGAAAACCATAATTCAAAAAGGGTCGTGGCCCTTTTGAAGAAAGAAAAGCCAATGTGGCTGGAGGAGGGAAAGCAAGAGAGAACCTAAGTAGGAAAGTGTGAGGTAGGAGAGAGAGGGGCATGTGGAGACAGGAGAGAAAACAAGACCATGAAAGACCTTTGGGGCTGATTTTATTCTAATTGCAATGGGAAACCTTTAGCAAGGGAAACTTGGTTAAATCTTCCTCATATCTATTTCTCTGGATCTGTATAGTTGTCTTACAATGCCAGCCTTCAGATCTAACTGGTATAAAGTAGTGAACAAATCCCAGGAGAGCTAAATCACTGTCATGCCCCAAGGGTATTTACTGTGATCAGCAGTTTGAGCAGCTCAGAGATTAGACAGATAGGAAGTAAGTTCTGCCAAACTTATTTTGCTCCAAATTACATATAAAATATATAATATATGAGTGTGTGTGTATATATATACACGCATACACACGTGTGTTTGTGTATGTATAAACCTATATGTATTTCCAAATTATTTTTAACTTGGTAAATTTTTTGGATTTGATTTTTTTTTATACAGCAGGTTCTTATTAGTTAACTATTTTATACATATTGATGTACATATGTCAATCCCAATCTCCTAATTCATCCCACCACCACCACCCCCCTCCCCACTTTCCCCCCTTGGAGTCCATACATTTGTTCTCTACATCTGCATCTCTATTTCTGCCTTGCAAACCGGTTTATCTGTACCATTTTTCTAGATTCCACATATATGCGTTAATATACAGTATTTGTTTTTTCTCTTTCTGACTTACTTCACTCTGAATGACAGTCTCTGGGTCCATCCATGTCTGTACAAATGACCCAATTTCATTCCTTTTTATGGTTGAATAATATTGCATTGTATATATATACCACATCTTCTTTGTCCATTCATCTTTTGATGGGCATTTAGGTTACTTCCATGACCTGGATATTGTAAATAGTGCTGCAATGAACATTGGGGTGCATGTTTCTTTTTGAATGATGGTTTTCTCTGGGTATATGCCCAGTAATGGTATTGCTGGGTCATATGGTGATTCTATTTTTAGGTTTTTTGAGGAATCTCCATACTGTTCTCCATAGTGGCTGTATCCGTTTGCATTCCCACCAACATGGCAAGAGGGTTCCTTTTTTTCCACACCCTCTCCAGCATTTATTGTTTGTAGATTTTCTGACGATGCCCATTCTAACTGGTGTGAGGTGATACCTCATTGTAGCTTTGATTTGCATTTCTCTAATAATTAGTGATGTTGAGCAGCTTTTCATGTGACTCTTGGCCATCTGTATGTCTTCTTTGGAGAAATGTCTATCTAGGTCTTCTGCCCATTTTTTGATTGGGTTGTTTGTTTTTTATTAATATTGAGCTGCATGAGCTGTTTATATATTTTGGAGATTAATCCTTTGTCCATTGATTTGTTTGCAAATATTTTCTCCCATTCTGAGGGTTGTCTTTTAGTCTTGTTTATAGTTTCCTTTCTGTGCAAAAGCTTTTAACTTTCATTAGGTCCCATTTGTTTATTTTTGTTTTTATTTCCATTACTCTAGAAGGTGGGTCTAAAAGTATCTTGCTGTGATTTATGTCATAGAGTGTTCTGCCTGTGTTTTCCTCTTAGATTTTTATAGTGTCTGGCCTTACATTTAGGTCTTCAATCCATTTTGAGTTTATTTTTGTGTATGGTGTTAGGGAATGTTCTAATTTCATTCTTTTATATGTAGCTGTCCAGTTTTCCCAGCACCACTTATTGAAGAGACTGTATTTTCTCCACTGTATATCCTTTCCTCCTTTGTCATAGATTAGTTGACCATAGATGCAGGGGTTTATCTCTGGGCTCTCTATCCTGTTCCATTGATCTATATTTCTGTTTTTGTGCCAGTACCATATTGTCTTGATTACTGTAGGTTTGTAGTATAATCTGAAGTCAGGGAGTCTGATTCCTCCAGCTCCATTTTCTTCCCTCAAGATTGCTTTTGCTATTCAGGGTCTTTGTGTCTCCAAACAAATTTTAAGATTTTTTGTTCTAGTTCTGTAAAAATTGCCATTGGTAATTTGATAGGGATTGCATTGAATCTGTAGATTGCTTTTGGTAGTATAGTCATTTTGACAATATTGATTCTTCCAGTCCAGGAAGATGGTATATCTCCTCATCTGTTTGTACCATCTTTAATTTCTTTCATCAGTGTCTTATAGTTTTCTGAGTACAGATCTTTTACCTCCTTAGGTAGGTTATTCCTAGGTATTTTATTCTTTTTTGTTGCAGTGGTAAATGGCATTGCTTTCTTAATTTCTCTTTCTGACCTTTCATTGTTAGTGTATACGAATGCAAGAGATTTCTGTGCATTAATTTTGTATCCTGCCACCTTACCAAATTCATTGATGAGCTCTAGTAGTTTTCTGGTGGCATCTTTAAGATTGTCTATGTATACTATCATGACATCTGCAAACAGTGACTGTTTTACTTCTTCTTTTCCAATTTGTATTCCATTTATTTCTTTTTCTTCTCTGATTGCTGTGGCTAGGACTTCCAAAACTATGTTGAATATAGTGGTGTGACTGGACATCCTTGTCTTGTTCCTGATGTTAGAGGAAATGGTTTCAGTTTTTCACCATTGCAAATGATGTTTGCTGTGGGTTTGTCATATATAGGCTTTATTATGTTGAGGTAGGTTCCCTCTATGCCCACTTTCTGGAGAGTTTTTTTTATCATAAATGGTGTTGAATTTTCTCAAAAGCTTTTTCTGCATTTTGAGATCATCATATGGTTTTTATTCTTCAATTTGTTAATATGGTGTTTCACATTGATTGATTTGCGAATATTGAAGAATCCTTGCATCCTGGGATAAATCCCACTTGATCATGGTGTATGATACCTTTAATGTATTGTTGGATTCTGTTTGCTAGTGTTTTGTTGAGGGTACTTACATCTATATTCCTCAGTGATATTGGTCTGTAATTTTCTGTTTTTGTAGTATATTTGTCTGGTTTTGTTATTAGGATGATGGTGGCTTCATAAAATGAGTTTGGGAGTGTTCCTTCCTCTGAGAATTTATGGAAGAGTTTGAGAAGGATGAGTGTTAGCTCTTCTCTAAGTGTTTGATAGAATTCACCTGTGAAGCCATCTGGTCTGGACTTTTGTTGGAAGATTTTAATCACAGTTTCAATTTCATTACTTGTGATTGGTTTGTTCATATTTTCTGTTTCTTAGTGGTTCAGTCTTGGAAGGTTATATCTTTCTAAGAATTTGTCCATTTCTTCAGTTTGTCCATTTAATTGGCATAGAGTTGCTTGTAATAGTGTCTTATGATCCTTTGTATTTCTGCTGTGTCTGTTGTAACTTCTTTTTCATTTCTAATTTTATTGATTTGAGCCCTCTTCCTCTTTTTCTTGATGAGTCTGGCTAAAGGTTCATCAATTTTGTTTATCTTCTCAGAGAACCAGCTTTAATTTTATTGATCTTTGCTATTGTTTTCTTTGTTCCTGTTTCATTTATTTCTGCTCTGATCTCTATGATTTTTTCCTCCTACTAACTTTGGGTTTTGCTTGTTCTTCTTTCTCTAGTTCCTTTAGGTGTGAGTTTAGATTGTTTATTTGAGATTTTTCTTGTTTCTTGAGGTAGGATTGTACTGCTATAAACTTCCATCTTAGTACTGCTTTTGGTGCATCCCATAGGTTTTGGATTGTCGTGTTTTCATTGTCATTTGTCTCTAGGTATTTTTTGATTTCCTCTTTGATTTTTACAGTGATCTCTTGGTTATTTAGTAATGTATTGTTTAACCTCCACGTGTTTGTGTTTTTTACGTTTTTTTCCCTGTAATTTATTTCTAATCTCATAGTGTTGTGGTTGGAAAAGGTGCTTGATATGATTTCAATTTTCTTAAATTTACTGAGGCTTGATTTGTCACCCAAGATGTTATTTATCCTGGAGAATGTTCTGTGTGCACTTGAGAAGAAACTATAATCTGCTGTTTTCGGATGGAATGTCCTATTAATATATCAATTAAATCTATCTGGTCTATTGTGTCATTTAAAGCTTGTGTTTCCTTATTAATTTTCTAACATTGTGATTTTTATCCTTAATTGTTTTATCACTGAAACAACTCTCAAATTCTTTTACTCATATACATTTTAATTGAGTCTCATCACAAGCTCAGGATGCTACAGAAGATCTCCTTAGGTAGAAAAGGAAAGAAAATTCTTTTTGCTTCCCTTTCACAGTCTTACCTTCTTATCACCTGTCAAAGGACAACATTGTTTCACTTTTTAAATCCAGAGAAGCTCAAATGAGAAGCAGGCCTCTAAATCCCATTCAGATCCTCTCCATGCTGAGGCTGGTTCTTGTTCCTATTTCCAGGACACCCTCCTACACATGCAATTTTAGACTTGACACATATAGTAATACCAGTGCAGTTATGCCTTGGGCAGCAAACCCTTAGAAAGTAGGAAGGACGCCAGAACGTTTTTTTTCTACCATCAAGGGTGCAGCTGGCCACTTATGTTGCTCTTTGTGACATCTACTACTCAGCCCTGACCGTTTTGTCTTGCTATCTGTGATTATAGTTCTCACTGACAGAGGAGCAGCAGCATGGAGAAAGGAGAAGTCAACCTCTTTTTTCTGTTTGCGTTAGTGGTGCTCATTTTCTCAGTTTCCTGATGTACAGTATTTTAGAGTGCATGGTGGCCTGAGTGTATATGGGTCTCACTGTTAAAGACAGATGAATGATGTTGATACCCTTCTGAATGAGGAAAGTTGTTAAATCCTTCCACTACATGCTCAATCAGAAAATGACAGTAGTCATCAACATGTCCTAATTATTTTTGCTATTATAAGGCAACAATTTAACATTTATCTTTGTGACTCTAAGCTGAGTAGTAATTGGTCCATTTTCCATAGTCTTGATTCAGCAACTCAAAAAATGGTGAAGATACTATCTTAAAGAAGGAGCTGTGCAAACATGTTTGACCTATTATTTTTCCCATATTTGCAAATAGTAGAAAATGCAAGTAGCTTATTATCATTATTATTATTGGTATTATTCATATGTTAATGTATGCATAAAGTTCTATTTCATTTAATGATAATTTGAAATATGAAATATCTTTTTATTTTATAAAATATATTCATTCAGCATCTTGCTAATTAGTTTTAATAGAGGTTGATTTTTAGATAGTTCTTATAAATTTAAATATTGAGGGTTTAAAAATTTTTTTTTCTAAGTTAGGTGAACTATATATAGCTATTTCCTTTCTTAGAAATCATAAGAGAGTAGAAATTTGCCAATATGGTAATAAGGAAAGGAAACTGCAAGTGTTATTTTCCACTCCCCAACTTGGAATCCTACATTTTAAAGGTGAATTAGGGAAGGCAGTGAGTTTGAAGATGTGCCTGGTATGGTGTTAGTCTAGGTCAAATAAATCATAACTTATTCTTTCCATGGAAAGAAAGTGATGGGATCTATCGAATGTAAAAGGGAATTTTGCTTTTGTATTGTATTTCATTACTTAATATAAGAATAATACGTTTAAGGAATACATGACAGTATAATTTTGATTTATCAGAATTACAATAATTATTGCATTCTGTCAAAAGTCTTTTTAAGTTTAATGAGATTGAGATTACTTTTACTTCTATACTGAAATAATGAAAATAAAATGTACACATCTAAAAATGTTGGGTTAATATGGTCTTGTCCAAAAGAAAGCCATGAGAGTGCCTTGGTCAAGAAGTTATTCCTAGACATAAGCAACTCAAAAATGTTATTAAAATGTTTCTACAGCTCTTCAGTTGTAAATGGTAGGATGAACCAAGAACATAATGCCTCATCAGTAGCAGCAGCAATGCCTTGACAATCACTACCCTTCACATAGCCACTCTTAGTTATCTGGATGGTGTAGACCTCCCTTCATATCAATGAAATTATAATGAGAAAAATCTTCATATAAGTGAAATAAAGAGTAACCAGAGGTGAAGCAGTAACACATTATCTTGACATCTTGATGTGAGAAAAAGATGTGGGTAGGAGTTTGTGTAGCAAATGGAAGTTGAGATAATAAACAGGTTTTAAGTTATGGATGAAATTGGTAATGATGGAACCTGTTTTTTGTTTTTTGAATCCTACTGCTTTAGTTATTCTTAGTGTCAATAAATCAATTATTCTAAATCTTCTCTTCTTTATCTCCCCTATTGTCAGTATGTCCCTTAGAGGGATCTTCAAATGGGAAAAGATAGAACTGGTGGTGTGTATGGCTGGGCTGGAAATTCTAGTAATTATAGTAGCTTGCACTTTAAAAGTAGCTTCCTACCTCTTACTATGGTCAGAGGAGGCTGGGCCCATCCAGTGGGAACAGATCCAGTGATCACTAGGTTGAACTTCAGAGTTACTATCCTAAGAAAGCTAAGAACATACTGGCATTCACTATTAAAAGTTGTTGAAGAATGAAGAACATTTACAAAATTAAAATTAAAATCTATTTCATGTATTATAACATTTTTATGTTCATAGATTATTTAGAAATACCTAGTTTTTGATTTCAGAATACAGTGATGTTTCACTGTTTAAATCTTTGAAAGAAAATGCACATTAAGTTTCATACGCAAGGGGAGATGTCTTCTTGACGATAAAATGCATTGGTTTAAACAGTCGTGATGTACGTTGCTGCTGATGGGATAGTAAAAGAAAAATCAAGAAAATGATTTGCCTGTGGTTACATACATATCAGTAGAAATTATGAGGGAAATCCCAAGTTTTGACGCTCAGTATTAATTAGAACCATGAAAGCATGTTCTCTCTAAATCATTTTTACTAGGAAGTACTAAATATATTCCTTACTTCAAACACAAGCTAAATTCTTGATGAGGTTAATTTTCTTCACTACATTAAACCCTTTGTAAATGATATGAAGTCACTGCTCTCTGACAGCAGTTCAGTAGTTTATGTCAGTGACCACAGGCCAGTTCCTAGTATTAATGTGTCCACATCATGAAAGCTGTCAGGAAAATTGATATTAATGAGAGCCCTTGCTAGAAAACTGAGGACAAAGGCCAAGTGGAAAATTCTGTGGACAGTGAACTCTGTCTTAACTTCTATAGGCTATACTTTCTTATCAAATTAAAATGTACCAACACAAAGGTCTCTCTGTGAACACATATTATACATTTGGAAAACTATAAGACTTAAATCTATAGTGCCAGAGGCTTTCATCTCTCACGGCACATTCAATACAGACATTAATCAGTATACACTTGATCAAACTACTTAAACTTCACTGGCTGCAAGAACAAAGGATAATTAAGAATACTTTGGAACACAGGTAACGTGTGATATAAACATGCAACCTCTTACATCCACCTCACAGACACATGCAGTGTAAAACTCCAAGGAGTAAATGGAAGCTTGCCTCTTGTTATACAAATGATAAGGAAACAAGTTACCAGGCACAGAAATATCTATTGTTTATATATACATCAACTTACTCTTTCCACAGCTACCAAAATAGATTATTAATCAGTCTTCTGCAGGGGTTAAAGTGTGTTTCTAGCCTCCCAAGTGGGATTTTAGAAATCAGTTGTCCTGGAAGTATAAGTGAATTTGTCTCTGTGACAACCTAACCACCACAGTTTCCATGAAAAGGTGATTTCAAGTTCTAAAGTATTTTTATTTTATTTTATTTTATTTATTGAGGTATAATTGATTACAATGTCATGTTATTTTCAGGCGTATAGCACAGTGGTTCAGAATATATACATATATATATATATTTTTTTTTTTTTTCTAGATTCTTTTCCCTTATAGGTTATTACAAACTACTGAGTACAGTTCCCTGTGCTATACAGTGGGTCCTTGTTGGTTATCTATTTTATATATAGTAGTGTGTATATGTTAATCCCAACCTCCTAATTTATCCCTCCCCCCCTCAAGTTCTAAAGTAATTTAAGATATATTGATATTTCAGGAAAATAACACCCTTATAAGGATTACCTATCTTAGTTCTATCTCTCAATATTTAAAAAATGTCAGCAACCTGTTTTTCCATCAGTAACTTATTTACTGTTTATGGCCAAACCGTGTGTGTGTATTGCTTCTAACACAGTGTTGTGGCCGCTGAGCCATAAACTTGTGGACGTGCAGGTGGATATTTGTGGTGGAAGTGTGAGGGGGTCTTGACCATCACAAAGTTATTAAAAAGAGCCCTCAAATGCTTATTTGAACAAGACGTTGCTGTTAGAAAAAATTGATATACTTCATGTGGAATTTCTTTACTATTTTCCAAGTATAATTTAGGTTAATTCGATAAAATTTATAGAACATTGTTTAAGTTTTTAGGGATGCTTTACTGTAAATGAATTATCTATTACTAAGGCTATTTTTATGTAAGATCTGTAAAGTATTTTAAGGTTATTCATGTTTTAAGACATTTTGGGAAAACCTGCACTATGTTATTCCAAACTATGCCTTTTCAATATGCTACAGGCTCTCTAACATGGTATCCCATAAAAATAAGTAACCTATGTATTCACTGTATGTACATCCCTTCAAAATTATAATCTGGTTTTGAGTTTACCATAATGTATTCTGATGTTTTTTCTAATCTGATTTTGAAGTGTTATATTTATATAGGGTAAGAATTCATTATTCTAACTCCTCTTTTTTTTTAGTGTTTATCTTTTTTTGTTTGTTCGTTTTCTTACATATACATATATCTATCCTTTTTAAATTCTTTTCTCAATTAGGTTATTACAGAATATTGAGCAGAGTTCCCGGTGCTATACAGTAGGTCCTTGTTGGTTATCCATTTTAAATATAGCAGTATGTACATATCAATCCATACTGAGTGAAGTACCCCAGACAGAAAAAGAGAAATACCATATGATATCGCTTATATGCAGAATCTAACTCCTCTTTTAAAAAGCATTTACCCTTAGGAATATTCATATAAGATCCTTAACATCAGTGAGTTTAAGAGTTTCCTTTCTTCCTAGACGTTAATAGTTAGACTATGAAGGCAAGACAGGCCCTAAAATGAAGGGAAACTATACAGAAAGTAGAGATAGGACTTCTGAAGTACTGTATTGAGCATACTATTTTGAAATAAGTTTTTAAGTCTCTACAAACAAAGTTTAGAACAACTCTCTAAATCTTCACTCTTGAAAATCCCCAAGTTTTCAGGGGATGAAAATATTGGTTTCACCCACAACTTTCTTAGAGTCTTTTAAAAATGACTGGAAATTTCATTTTTGATTCTCCCAGTCTTTTTAATACTTTGACCATTAGATGAAATGTACACTTTCCCTGATTTTTACCTTCCAATCTAAACATAACAAGAAAACATTGGGTATAAAAATATTCCAGTCTTTCAGTATACTATATAGTTAGATTATTATAATTGATTATTAAATCTTAATGAATGATATATATGAAGACATTTCTGAAGTGATGAATTGCTTTCTAAGGACAAGTACAAATAACAAGTGTCTTTAAATTTGGAGGTAAGTCAGCTTTCTCTCTTTTATTGGCTATACTCAATCTGTGTCAAAGTAACTCATGTTTAGTTTCCACTTAAATGACATTTTAGGAAACAAATCACATTAACTTGATGAGATTTCTTTTTTACTTCATACTACTGTTTTTCAAAATTATGAATTGCCTGTCTTGACACTAAGGCATCCATGATGATCTGTTTACTCAATTATTTCTTTCCAAAATTAGAAACTTCAAAGTGCTTTTATCTTTAAATGACTAGTGCTCCAGTAATACTGCTGATCAGTCATTTCAAGCTAATGATTAAAAACAGTAAACATTCTTCTACTCTCCATAGCTACTCTAAGTAGTGTGTCAAACACAGCAAGCTCTATTTATTGTCACTGCATTTAAACATGGGCTATCAAGGCAACAGAGGTGAAACCATGTTCAGGGCATTTATATTCTTCACTTCATATCTGCTTTGAATGACTTTAGAAAATGCCCATTTCTCAATTAAAATATTTTATTTAGTAAGTTATGTTCTTTGGGGATTTGCTATCCCCTAGAAAAAAGTTTTGTACCTTGAAAACTGTATTTTCATGATTCTCTACAGCAGAGGGAAATACCAATTTCCTAAATGGTTCCAAAAGACACTTAAGTATTCATAGAGAATACTGTTTGTAAAACAGAGTGAAGAGTTGATACATCTCATTGTAGAAACTGTAATTTAGAGTTGTACAAATTGATTTACTTTAATTAAATGTTGAACTCATTAATTCAATCCAAAAATTATAATGGTGGTTTCTTTAAATGATAAAAAATAACAATGAGCTACCTGGCTTGAACAGTAAATTTCTCAATAGATTGTTTTGTTATATTAGCAGATTCTTGTGTCCTTGTAATTTAATAGGACTCACTTCTGAGCAATTTCTTGATACTAAGATGGAAAAAGAACACAAGAGGTACGTTATTTATTCATCAACTAGCTGGTATTTCTCAATTCCAATTCGTCATTCCTTTTCCTCTTCCCACCATGTTTACACTTGAATAGTCCAGAGCTCAGTCATCCCACTCTCCTCTATAGACACCCTTTCCAGGGTGATCTCATTCCATCTCATAGTTTTATATATCAACCAACTCTCACTTTACAACCCCTGTGTTCAATTTTTAACTCAATATGATTCTTTTGGTACTTTGTCCTTCAACTTTTAAGAGTTCTCTATAAGTAAAGTTATTAGTCCTTTGTCTGTGGTATAGGCTGTGGAGATGATCTACTAGTTTGTCAATTGTCTTTTGACTTTGTTTACAGTTATTTTTTCCATACATTTTATAATGTTATCAAATTTATCACTTTTATTGATGCTGGATTTTGAATCAGAGTTAGAAATTCTGTCCCATACCAAGGTTAAAGAGTAATTCACTCAGGTTTCTTCTAGTACTTGTATGATTTTATTTTTACTTTGAGATCCCTAATTCATTTAGAGTTTATTCTCATGTATGGTGTGAGATATGGGTCAAATTGTATATATATGGCTGCACAGTTGTTCCAGAATTATTTAGTAAAAAGTCCATCTTTGCTCAGGTGGTTTAAAATACTTCCTTTATTATATACTAAATATCTGTATGTTCTGAGGTTCATTTCTAGACTTTCTGTCCAAAGATGTGTTTGTGAGCTGGTACCTCATGACTTTAATTTTAGATATAGTTTAATATGTTTTAATGTAGGGCAGAATAGCCCCACTCAGAGATATTTTTCAAATATTCTTGAATATTCTTTCTTTTTTATGGTTTTTAGTATTACTTTATATTTTATTTATATATTTTAAGTTGAGAAGTCAGGTTTTATTTTGCCCCAAGCTTCACTGAGTTATAATTGACATATAATATTGTGTAAATTTAAGGTATACAAGATGATCTGACATATACATATATATTGTGAAAAGATTACCACAATAAGGTTAGTTAACATATCCATCAACTTATGTAGTTACCTTTTTTGTGTGTGGGCTGAGAACTTTTAAGATCTACTCTCTTAGCAACTTTCAAGTATACAGTACAGTATTGTCAACTTTAGTCAGCATGCTATACATTAGATCACCAGAACTATTCATTTATAACTGGAAGTTTGTACTCCTCAACTACATTTATCCATTTCTCCACCCTTACCCCTACCTTGCTCCTGGCAACTATCCATCTATTCTATGTATTTATGAATTCCCTGGTTCTTTTTTTTAGATTCCACATATTAGTGAGATCAAAGAGTATTTGTCTTTCTTTGCCTGACTTATTTCAATCAACATAATGCCCTTAAGGTTTATCCATGTCATTGCAAATGACAAGATTTCCTTCTCTTTTATGGCTGAATAATATTCCATTGCATATATATATATATATATATATATATATATATATATATATATCTCATATCTTCTTTATCAATTCATCTGAAGATGGACATGTAGGTTATTTCATACTTTGGCTATTGTGAATTTTGCTGCAATGAACATGGGAGTGCACATATCTCTTTGATATTCTGTGTTCATTTCCTTCATATATTTACCCAGAATTTGTATTGCTGGATCATACAGTAGTCCCATGTTTAATTTTTGAGGGACCTCCATACAGTTTTTCACAGTGGCTACACCGATTTACATTCCCACCAACAGTGCACAAGGGTTCCCTTTTCTCCACATTCTCACCAAATATTCCTTGTCTTTTTGATAATAGCCATTCTAACAGGTGTGAGGTGATATCTCATTGTGGTTTTAGTTTGCATTTCCCTGATTAGTGATGTTGTGCACATTTTTATGTATCTGTTGGCTATTTGTATGTCTTCTTTGGAAAAAATGTCTATTCAGTTTGCCCATTTTTTAATCAGTTTTTTTTTTCTTTGCTCTTGAGTAGTATGAGTTCCTTATATATTTTAGATATTAACCTCTTATCAGATACACAGTTTGTAACTTGTAAATATTTTCCTCCCTTTCCATAGGTTGCCTTTTCATTTCGTTGATTGTTTCTTTTGCTGTGCAGAAGCTATTTAATTTGATGTAGTACCAGTTGTTTATTTTTTCTTGGTTGTCTGTACTTGGTATCATAGCCAAGAAATCACTGCCAAGACCAATGTCAAGGAGCATTTTTCCTACATTTTCTTCTAGGAGATTTACATATTCAAGACTTATATTTAAGTCTTTACTCCATTTTGAGTTAAATTTTGTATATGGGATAAAAATAGGAGTCCCATTTCATTCTTTTGGATGTGGTTGTCCAGTTTTCCCAACAGCATACACTGAAGAGACTGTCCTTTCCTCCTTTTGTTTTCTTGGCTCCCTTAGAAAATATTAATTGATGGTGTATGCATGGATTTATTTCTGTGTTATCCATTCTGTTCCATTGGTCTATGTGTATGTTTTTATACCAGTACCATATTATTTTGACTATTACATCTTTGTGGTATAATGTTTTTATTGTGGTTAAGACTTAGTGATTTTATTTATTTTTTTGTTTTTATATAGTATTTTCTTTTTATTACACTGAAGATATAAATTTAGTAAGAGTTTACTTCTTTTTTTTAAAATTTTTATTGGAGTATAGTTGATTTACAATGTTGTGTTAGTTTCAAGTGTACAGTAAAGTGAATCAGTTATACATATACATATATCCACTCTTTTTTAGATTCTTTTGTCATGTAGGTCATCACAGAGTACTGAGTAGAGTTCCTTGTGCTATACAGTAGGTCCTTATTTTATATATATTAGTGTGGTATAATCTGAAATCAGGAAGTGTGATGCTTTGTTCTTTTTTTCTCAAAATTGCTTTGACTATTTTGGGTCTTTTGTGGTTCAATACAAATTTTAGTACTGTTTTTCCTATTTCTATAAAACACGACATTGAAATCTTGATGGAGATTGCATTGTATCTACAGATAGATTTGGGTAGTCTGAACATTTTAACAATATTGATTCTTCTCATCCATAAACATGGGATATCTTTCCATTTGTTTGTGTCTTCTTCAATTTCTTTCATCAGTGTCTTCTAGTTTTCAGTGTACAGATCTTTCATATCCTTAGTTAAATTCATTTCCTAGGTATTTTATTGTTTTTGATGCTTTTGTAAATGGAATTGTATTCCTTATTTTTTTAAAGATAATTTGTTGATAGTGTATAGAAACATAACTGATTTTTATGTGTTGATTTTGTATTCTGCAACTTTACTGAATTTCTTTGCTAGTTCTAACAGTTTTTTGGTGGCGTCTTTAGGGTTTTTTATATATAGAATCATGTCACCTGCAAACAGATACAATTTTACTTCTTCCTTTCCAATTTGATGTCTTTTCTTTTTCTTGCCTGATTACTCTGGTTAGGACGTCCAGTACTATATTGAATAGGAGTGGTAAGCGTGGGAGCCCTTGTCTTGTTCCCGAAATTAGAGGTAGAGCTTTCAGCCTTTCACCTTAGAGTAGGATATTAGCTACGGGCTTGTTATATATTTATTATATGCCATTATATTTTGAGGTGTGTTTCTTCTACACCCAATTTGTTGAGGGATTGTTTTAATCATGAAAGCATGTTGAATTTTGTCAAAATGGTTCTTCTGCATTTATTGAGATGATCATAGGATTTTATTTTTTATTCTATAATGTCATGTACCATGCTTATTGATTTGGGTATGTTGAACCATCCTTGCATTCTAGGGTTATATCCCACTTGATCATGGTGTATGATCCTTTTAATGTACTATTGATTTCAATTTGCTAGTATTTTGTTGAGAATTTTGACCTGTATATTCATGACGGATGTTGACCTGTGGTTTTCTTTTCTTGTAGTGCCCTTCTTTGGTTTTGGTATCAGAGTAACACTGGCCTCATAAAATTAGTTTAGGTATATTCCCTCCTCTTCAATTTTTTTGATGAGTTTGAGAAAGATTGGCATTAATTCTTCTTTTAAAATGTAGTAGAATTCACCATTGAGACCATCCAGTCTTGGACTTTTCTTTGTTGGGTGGTTTAGATTACTGATCAAATCTCCTTACTCATTATTGTTATGTTCAGATTTTCTATTTCTTCATGATTCAGTCTAGGTAGGCTGTGTGTCTCTAGGAATTTATCCGTTTACTTTAAGTTGTCCACTTTGTTGGCATATCATTATTAATGGTAGTCTCTTATGATCCTTTGTATTTCTGTTTGTATCAATTGTAATGTCTCCTCTTTTATTTATAATTTTATTTATTTGACTTCACTCTTTTTTCCTCTTGGTTAGACTAGCTAAAGGTATGTGAATTTTATTTATCTTTTCAAAAAACCATTTCTTAGTTTTGTTCATCCTTTTATTGTTTTCCTATTCTCAATTTTATTTAGTGTACTTCTGCTTTAATCTTTATTATTTCTTCCCTTCTGCTAACTTTAGGCTTAGTTTGTTCTTGTTTTTTAGTTTCTTGATGGGTAAAGTTAGTTTGTGTATTTGAGGTCTTCCTTTTTTCTTTTTTTTTTAATTTTTAAATTTAATTTTATTTATTTTTTTATACAGCAGGTTCTTATTAGTCATCAATTTTATACACATCAGTGTATACATGTTAATTCCAATCACCCAATTCATCACCCCCCCACCCCCACCCCCCCACCGCTTTCCCCCCTTGGTGTCCATTCCTTTTTTCTTAATGTTTCTAACTGTTCAGGCAGGGCTGTGGGCTGTGTGCTGAGATCAGGCCAGGCTGTAGCTTTGCCTTGAAGATGGGCAGGACTGCAGGCTTCAGCATCAGGTAGGTAGCTGCCTGTGCTGTGCTGTTGGGTGAGGTCACTGGCCAGGCTTTCTGGTCAGGCAGGCCTTCCATCAGTATCCTATAGTTTAGTGGGCTGGAGACTGTGTTCTGTGGTTGGACAGTGTCACTGTTTGTGTTTCCTGATCATTTGGGGCTGCAGGCTATACGCCACAATTGGGTTCTGTGACTATGCTTTCTGTTTGGATGAGGCGGCAGACTGAATTCCACAGTGGGAGCAAGGCTGTCGGCTGGGCTCAGCTATTGCGCAGGGCTGTAGGCTGGGCTCCAAGGCTGCCCAGGGTCATTGTTCAGGCCCCCTGATTAGGCAGGGCCAGAGGCCATGCTCAACAGTTGAGAGGTTTACTGGCTTGGCTTCCTGCCCAAGGGAGGCTGTAGCTTTGGCTCCATAGGTGCCTGGGTTGTCTGACCAATCTTCCTGGTTTGGTGAATCTGGAGGCTATTCTCCACAGTTGGGGGTGGTGGCAGCTGTAATTTGTTTCCCTGCCCAGGAAGGCCATAGGATGTGCTCTTTGGCTGCCAGGTATCTGTGTTCAGACTGGAAACTGCTTGGCCACTGACATAACCAAGAATGTGATTGGCCATGATCTAAGAGATAGTTGCTGTATGCTCCACCCCCCTCTCCATCCCTATCTAATTCCCAGTGGTCTAGGTCTGCAGATTCCCTTAGTGATCTCCATTAGGCAGGATCCAGCTGGGCCTCCTGAGAAGTCTCCCTCAATGGTGGGAGAGGTGGATGTTCACTTTGGGTTCTTTTTTACTACTAGAGAAGGTACAGACGCAGAGGGGTCCTATAGATACAAGTCTATACTGGTCTGGGGGAGGGGAGATGTGGTCAAAGTGAAACCACTCCTCTTACCCTTCTAATGCAGTCCTTTTCTGTGTCTGTGGTCCAGGCGGGTACTTCAGCTGCATCCCACTTCTGGGATTTTCACAGGGATGTTTTGTCTGTGGATAGTTGCTAGTTGACCTTTTGTGAAGGGGACTGATGTCGGAAATGATCTATGACACCATCTTGATGACGTAACCCTTTCCTGGCTATTCTTGCATGTGTATGAATTTTAGTATTAATTTGATTCACTCCCTGGAATGCTTTGTTGGCATTTTAATTGGTATTATATTGACTTTATATATTAATATAAAGATAATTGTTATCTTTTTAATGTTGTGTTGTTGTTTTTATTCAATTTACTTTAGTGTCTTTCAGGTGTATTCTAAAACATTTTGCGTAAGATTTGCATATTTCTTATTAAATTCCTCTTAAATATTTAATTTTTTGTTGCCATTGTAAATTGATTATTTTCCTACCAGTATGTCCTCTGTTTGTGAAAAGAAAGACTATTGATTTTTTAACATTAATTTTATATTTTGCTGCTTGATTGAATTATTTTAGTATTTGACTTAGTTTTATAATTGGTTGTTTTATGGTATCTATTATATCTATTATGGCATCTATTATATGTTATATGGTATCTATTATATCTCAAAATAGTGACTATTTTACTTCTTCTTTACCCCCTTTTTATGCCTCTAATTAATTTATTCTGTCTAATGTCATTGGATAATACTATGAATACAATAACAGTTGACGTAGTGGGTATCTTTATCTTCTCTTTGATCTTAGTAGTCATGCTTCCAGTGTTTCTCCATTAAAGAAAATACTGGAGGCTCTTAGTAAGATAAAGTAAGCAACTTCACCTTGTTTCTCCCACTGAAAAGAAACCATAAAACCTGGACAGAATGCAAGGAGAAGCTATTTAATTACACCTATATGCAAACAAACAAATAACTAAACCTCAACCTAAACCCTATACGTTATACAAAAAAACAAAACAAAACTCAAAATGCATCAGAAATCTAAAAGTATACAATTATAAAACTTTAAAAAGTAAACATAGGAGAAAATATTTGTAACCTAGGCTTAATCAAAGAATTCTTATCCACATCACCAGAGCATGATGCATAAACACCTCCTACCTTCAATCAGTAAAACACAATCCAAGGGTTTTGTTAGCTTTTTGGTTGGTTGGTAGGAGAAGCATTGTGAGACTTCCAGTTTTATGGCTTTCTTTTACCCTGTAAAACCCTAAAATTGCCTTCTTATTTTTCTTTCTCTCTACACCATCCTATTGCCAAAGGGTGTTTCTACCTTGCTTTTTGCCTTTTTTCTCCCTGAGAAGCTATGCGTTTTGAAAGTCCCCTTTTAAATCTCCCCTATCCCTTTTTTAATATAAATTTATTTTTTAAATTTTTAATTAATTAATTTATTTTTGGCCGTGTTGGGTCTTAGTTGCACCACGCAGGGTCTTCATTGCGGCGCGCAGGCTCTTCATTATGGCACGCAAGCTTCTCTCTAGTTGTGGCATGCGGGTTTTTCTCTCTCTAGTTGTGGGGCGCAGGTTCCAGGGTGCGTGGGCTCTGTGGGTGTGGCACACAGGCTCCAGAGCACATGGGCTCTGTAGCATTTTGAGTTTTTTTGTATAACAACATTTTAGAAAATTGAATTCAGCAATATTCCTTGGTAGTTAAAGACACTGGTGGTCTAGTGGTTAAGACTCCACCTTCCACTGCAGGGGGCTCTGTAGTTTGTGGCACGTGGGCTCCCTTGTTGAGGCACACAAGCTCAGTGATTGTGGCACGCCAGCTTAGCTGCCCTGTGGCGTGTGGGATCTTAGTTCCCTGACCAGGGAAGGAACCCTGGAAGGCAGATTCTTTACCACTGGACCACCAGGGAAGTCCCTCCCCTATCCCTTTAAAATGGCATCTCCCCTTTTAAATAGTGACTCCCCCTTTAAATCATATCTACTTAAGAATCTCTTCTCTGTAGATTATGCCCTGATCTGCCCAGACACTTTTCCAGTAGTTTCAGATTTAGGATGGATTTAATATGTTTGATTCTCGTTGCAAATCATCTTTAGGACCCTCTGGCTAGTGTCCCTCTTATGTCTTTCCTACAGTTTTTCTCACTCTGTCTTTGTTTGCCACAAAGCCTTGTTCCTGGGCAAGAGTAGTATGGTAGACCGAGAGGTTCTGCATTGAAATTTTTTCTTTTCTTTTTTTTACTTACAGTTATTTACAGTTTCAGCATTCTTTATTTTCAAATTATGCTATAGTTATAGTTTTGCATAATTTAATTTTCACTTTAGTTTTTTTTAGGAATAAAAAAGATTATACACTTTTGATTTGGAGAGGAAAATTTTGGAGATGGTAGCTGTATTGCAATCATTGTCTTTAACTACCAAGGAATATTGCAGAATTCAATTTTCTAAAATGTTGTTAAGGATTTTTTTCATTTATATTCATAGCAGAGATTGACTTCTAATTTGACTTTCTAATAACATGCTTATCAGATTATGATGTCAGGTTTGTTCTGGTTTCATAAAAATATCTTGACTCTAAAGCTGGTTAGGATAGACACAACATGAGCTTGAAAACTTTGTTATAGCAGAAAGTAAGAAAAGGCTAAAATAATAATAATAATAAAATAAGTATATGGGGGCATATTACTAGGAACCAGGAGGCAGTTTTTTGACACCTACTAGCCAAATCTTGGGCAATTTGAACAGCAAAGTAGAAAACCATGAGTATATAGCAATCATAAATAAACAAACAGATAAATAAATATATAGATAAAAGGATGAGCTGAAGGGCTTTTTTTCATAGTAGAATGTCAATTGTCAGCCTCTAAACGTGAAGGGATTGCAGGAGATGGAAAAATATCATTTTGTAACTGTCATAGTGAAGATTGGTTCAGGCAAGAATCATTAATGGTTGATAAACCCAGGAGAATATTTTTAATGAGTTATGGGATATTTACATGGTCTGAACGTATCTTCCCACAACTTCCTTGTTAGTTTCACGGAAGAAACTAGTAACCATAAAGTAGAGAAATAAGAAAACACCTTGTCTGGGTGAAAAATTAATATCAGCAGTGAGAGGCAGATTGACATTTTATGCTTCCTGATGTGATCTCCTTTGATGGACATGATATCATTTAGGACATTTGTCAACCTGGAATGAAGCACATTAATCTAATCATGATAAATATTAGATAAATCCAAAATGAGGGTAGTTCTGTTCACAAAAATGAAAGTAGATGATTCCAAATGATTATAAAACATCTGTGATAACAGCAAGAAAACTATCCAAGATCACTTGAATCTTCAGAAATTTTCAGGGGTCAATGGATCTCACACTGGCAAAGACAGAGTAATTTCCACAATTACAATTATTTAAGGAAAATAATTGTAACAGGTTGAAGCAGGTCAAATATATTTAAATCCATGAGTTCTTAACAACTAAAAATAGTTGTCCATAACTTGAGGTTGCTAATAAAGCTATATATTATTTTTAAAATAGCCAATTTAAGAGAAAAATAAAGTATGTATCTTGTTTTCCCTATAAAAGCTACCAGTGTAAAACTTAATAATAAATAAAAGAATGTTTTTTCCTATAGAAGTACTCCGCCCAATAAATGAAAAAGAATGCTAGAATTAGAGTGTTTCACAACTTCTGATAACAGTGCATACAGGCATTGGGCATCAAAGGCTGTTAACCAGAATATGAGACAACCAGATATTGTTGCTTGCAGATGGCAGAACACACCCACCACTTACAAAACTGTATCCCCAAGATACTCCTACCTGTATCTTATCAAGCTTCTAAATCAAACAGAGGACAGAGAAACATTTTAAAATGCACCATGGGATGCAATCAGCAAAACCCATACAGTGGGAAAACTCTACAGGACAAGTAGAGTTGTTGTGTTTTTTTTTTCAACAAATAAACTGAAAGGGAAGAAACATGAAGAAAGTAGAACCTATAGATTTAAAGAAACTTAAGAGCCATATCGAGCAGTGGCAATGTGTTGACTGTATTTGGGTCATAATCAAAGTCCCTTAAATTTGATTTCATTACATTTAAAAGCTAATTGAAAACTTGAACACTGAATGGGTATTTGATGATATTAAGAGATTGTCAAAAGTTTTAAGTGTGGTAATGGTGCAGTGGTTTTTAAAAAAAAATAATTATAAAAACATATTTTATAGATAATTACTGAATTACTTACAGATAAAATGATGTAAAGTATGGTATTTGATTCAAAATACCCTGGGACCTGGAAAAATGGTAGGGAAATGGATGAAGACAGGCCACGGGTTCTTATTTGTTGAAGCCGAATTTTGTGTACATGGAGATGCTTTATACTCTTTGTCTACTTTGGTATATATTTATAATATTTCAGGATAAAACATTAAAGAAACCAATTATGGTCTTGACCAGTAAACTACTTTGATAGGCTGTAGAAAGAAATAGTATCTTAGCATCCAGGTAAGCACCTAACTTACAGTGGATGATCAATAAATATGTGTTAAATGAATAAATTCATATTAAGACCAGGGAAAAGTAGAATAAAATACCAGTGTGTAAATTTTCTTCTTATGTTTTATTCCTTATCCAAATCTACAAATCTTATTAAAAATTAGGCTTTATAAGATATGTCATTATTGTCTTGGGTTTGTTTAAATTAACATAATTGATGAATTAAACATGAATTTTGTTTCACTTAAAGGTAGCTTATTCTTCAGTAATCACACATCCTTTTAACGCAGTTTAGAATTGTTAATAAAATCACATGAGTTGTATTTTCTAGTCTTATATTCCACAAATATTCTTTTCACAGTGAAAGAACTTTGATAAGAAAGGAAAGCCTCTTATCCATTTCCCTTGTGAGGCCATGTTAAAGATAGTATTTCAAAAATCCACACTTCATTCGTCTCTCTATAAAATGCTTTAACTAAGAACCATGTTTTATCTCAACTGTTTCCCGTCTCTCAAAGAAATGTTTCATACAATTAACAGCAATCATGTTACAATAGGGTGTTTAGTTAGATGTGGAGTGTATGAAGAAATCTTAAAGGAAAAGTATTTGTAATAAAATGAAAATGTAATTTCCCAACAATGAGTTATCTTTATGTCCCTAAAACTGAGAGATATGCTCCAGCACAAAAGAGCAGTGGCCAGAATTTTCAAGACTCGATTTGGAAAGATGCTATGCCTGAATAAGGCTGGAGTGGTATAGGCAGGCACTGGTGGTTCCACTGACAGTTTTATTAGTAACAAATTTTCATGTGATGTTCAGATAGTGACCACGACAGCTTCCTACATTTAGCATAATTTTGCAAGCTTACTTTTGACTTTTGCTTCATTTTCAAAAAAAGTATCACTTTGAAAATCTGGGTTTTTTTCCCTTGGGAAGGGTAGAAATATTGTACCCTAACCAGCACCTTAATTCACTTCAAGTTCAACTTTAAATCCCCATTATTACAGTTATTTGTAGGCAGCAGATTTAATTGCTCCATTAGTTGCCCATGGAAGCATCAAATGGAGCAATTTGAACCTGACCTTGTTTCCTAGCATCAGGTTTGTAGAAATTGCTTTAAGGTCTGCAGAACTTTTTGCTTTTCTATTAAATAATGTTACTGAACCAAACTTGGGTCCATCTACTTGCCCGCACGCAGTAAAGCCAATCTACTGACAATGGGTTGTGGTGAAAGAAAGTACAGCGTTTATTGTAAAAATGCCAGTACAAGGAGAACAGGTGCCTTGCCCATGCTCTAAAACTCTGACTTCCCCGAAAGGTTTCAGCAACGCATTTTTAAAGGCCAAGTGAGGGATGTGGGTATGTAATCAACTCCTGCAAGGTTCTCTGATTGGTTGATAGTGAGGTAACAGGGTGGTGTCACAGGAGTTAACGTTACCAATCCTTAGGTGCCAGAAGGTCTGGGTTATGTGCTCATGGTCATCAAGTAGTTAATTTCTTCCATTTGGTGGTGGTTTTAGCATATGAAAAACTCAGGAAATAAGCATGAGGTACTATTATCTAGGTACTTCAGAGAGAAGCTATAGCAAAGGATATGGGGAGGGGTCTGTCCCCGGAAGGCCCCATATGGTCCTGTGTGGTTACAAGATTGGTATGTCAGCCAACCATGGTGGTTCTGTACAACTGTGACTATATGTTTTAAAAAAGGATATATGCTTTAAGCCTCCTGACTAAGACAGTAAAAATCAGTTCATTTCCTAAAATTTGGATAAGATTATCTACCTTGGTGATGATGGAGTCTGATTTCTCAGTGCCCACTCTTCCTTATCACCATTTTACAGACTATAATAAAAATGCCCCAGAACAAAACACCAATAGATGAGCACACGTAAATTCAACTGCTTTACTCATAGCTTCGAACCGTATATTTACATTTTACAGTATTTTCATGATTTGCTGGTGGTCCACCCAAATAGGCAGCATCTCTGTGAAGCTTAACAAGACTCAGCTTTCAAATACCAAAAAAAGAAAAAAAAAAAAAGAAAGTTTCATGTGTTGTATGCTCACATTTCAGATGTCATATCTTCCTGATCTGTTTTATTTTGAAGAAAAAAATCTAAAATAATAAACTGTTAGTTTGAGAAATATATTTTATCACATTTGCCCTGGCCTATGAGTTTAATAGCATTTTTTCAGTACATTATTTTTGTACTTCAATTACAGGTGTTTTGCAGTGAAATACCAGAAACTAATTATAAATTATGGAAAAGAGATTTGATGAAATCTCTATTCAACCTATAAAATAACCCTAAGGTTTACAAAAAAATATGGGCTAGTGTTTTAAATAATATATATGTTTTTATTTTTTAATTTATTTTCATATAGGTATGCATGTCTATCTATATAGATATGTTTTCATAAAAATAATATTTAAGTGTAGCAAGTTGAAATATCAGTTCTTCAATATTTATCCTAATATAGAACATGAATAGAAAATATGTGTAGGGCAATTAGGGGTATATATAACTTTGTAATTCACTCAGACACTCTCAGATAGATAGAAGTAGTTATTGTAATGAGAATAAATAGAGATTTAAGCATGCATATAAGTTTGAGCATACACTAATACAAAGCTGGAGCCAGCTATATTTTGTAAACTTGGTAATCCTTTTGTGTCCAGTCCTAAGTCACATTTAACCTCATCCCACTCACTAGCACCTCACCATGCAGCTAATCAAAAGGTAGAAGGAACATGTAGCTGATAATAAACAATTCATAGGAATCTGAGGAAACAGATTGTGATTTGAAATATTATCCTAGTTTAGCATATAAATCCCAGGTAGGACTAGCTGAATTCAAATTCCAGCCTTGACACATCACAGCAATTTGATCTCTCTGTGCTTTAGTTTCCTAATCTTTAGATAAACAGAAAACTACAATCTCATAGATCATAGTGAGGAAAAAAATGTGTCAATGTTTATAAAGAGAGGAGAATAGTGTCTGTTACAGAGTCAGTCCTCAAACTGGCTATTAGCATTGTGTCAGTCAACCCACCTTGCCTTTGACTGTTTCCTTGCAGAAACCACTATTCTACATTTTTAGCCTGGCTTCACATTCACAACAGAGCTGTTTCAGTTAGTCAAAAACAGCATGTTAAAGCTTGAATAGTGTTCCCCAAAATATATGCTTAAGTCCCATTTGGTACCTGTAAATATGACCTTATTTGGAAATAAGATTTTTGCAGATGTAATTAAGCTCTAAGTTAAGATGAGGTCATACTAGAGTATGGCAGACTTTTAATCCAATATGACTAGTTTCTTTATAAGAAGAGAAGAGACACAGAGACAGACATACAGAGAGTATAGCCACTTGATGATGGGGGCAGAGATTGAGGTGCAGCAGCTGCAAGCCAAAGAAGGCAAGGATGGCTGACAAACCACCAGAAGCTAGAAAAAGACAGGGAAGTATTCTCTCCTATAGGTTTCAGAGGGAATATGGCCTTGCTGATATTGTATTTTGAACTTTTAGCCCCCAAAACTATGACAATAAGTTTCTGTTGTTTTAAGCTACTCGGTTTATTGTTCTTTTTTACAGCAACCCCAGGAAATGAATACACAAGGAATAATATTATCTAGATAATCCAGAAAAGAGCATCAGTTTTGCCAGCCCTTGGAATCAGTGTGCCCTCTCCTTAGGATGTGTAGGGGTGAGAGCTCTGGGTCTTTAAATGAAGTTCTGCCATGACCTATCAGCATCTTACCTGGATCTCACTTCTAGGAGATTTTTATTTTCTCCTACTTTGATTCTTATTTGATTTTGTATCAATTCCCCTGTGTATTTCTTGTGCAAAGCTTATAGTCAGACTTGTGAACTCTCCTTTTAACAGAGTTCTTTGTTTTGGTTTAGAGGCTTCAGTTTAGCTTTGAGTCTCTCCTATCTAAGCTTTGATGACTGACTTCACTCTCCCTTCACTTTTCTCTAGGCCTATATTTAACCAGTGCCCTCTCTCCTGAATGTCCCCTACCCTGCCCACACTCTCCATAGCATTTGATGCATATGCTTCCATAACACTTCCTGGCATATAATTCAGCCAACATACAACTTTGATCTTTGTTTTTGTTGGCACTGACATATTAGAGTGATTGCTGTTCATTGTGGGAAGCATAAATTATATAAAAAAGTATTTACCTAAATTTTCTAGCTTGTTAAGTTTCAAATGTTTGGTGGACTGATGTCTTTGTATGATTTCTTTAAATTTCATCTTACTGTGCATGTAGAGGATACTAAACTTATTCAATTATTGGGAGAAGATATTTGCAATAATAATATCCAACAAAAGACTCATCCAGAATACAGAAAGAACTCCTACAAGTCAATAAGGAAAAGACAAAGAACTCAATATAAAAAGAAAAGGGCAAAGACCTAACTCTTCAAAGAAGAGGATATCCAAATGACTGATAAACATGAAAAGAGACTCAGTCTCATGACTTTTCTGAGAAATGAAAATTAAATGTAGTGAGGTACAACAACACATCAACCACAATAAGTAAAACTAAAAAGCCTGAGAATTCCAAGTGTTGGTGGGAATTAAAGCAACTGGAACTCTCATATTTCCCCAAACTGTAAACAGTACAAATGTTCATCATCAGGTGCACTCAGCACCTACTCTTCCTTCAGATATCAGCCCATGTGTCATTTCCTTGGAGGAAGATCCCTAACTCCTCAGACTTGGTGCACTCACTACTGTTACAGGAATCACTATATGATGTAGCCTGTGTTTTGACTACATGAGAACATGAATTCTTTATAGCTTTGAACCATTTTTATCAGATTCCACCAGACTTTGCATCTTCCTGGAGACTCACAGCAGAGCTCAACCAAAGGGACAGCTGAGGTGCCACTTGGTGGGACTAGCAATCTGAGGATTGTTTGCTGATTTAAGGCCACAAGTCAATGGATGCACCTGACCCTTTAATCACCACAAGCCAATGGATGCAACTGGCCCTTGGATAGAGCCTTGAGTCTAGACTCTAGGAGGGGCTTTTCTCCACAGGTGGGGCACCTCCATGACTCACCTAAAGCAGACAGGACAGCATTTTTCTATATTTTCAATTTGCTACCTGACTTCCTGAATTCCATGACTTTTCGCCTCTGTTCTACTTCTACTTCTCAGGCCACACCTCCACTTTCTCCTGAAATTTTCCACCTGTGTTGTTTCCGACTACATTCTCTTCCTAGTTGAACACAATTTATGACCTTCCCATTCTCTTGTTCTCTCCCGCCTCAAGACACTCCTAGGCCTCCCAGGGAACTCTTAATTCCTTCATTAGTCCACTTTCTCCCCATCTAACAGCACACCTCTGACAGCATAGCTTCTTCTTCCTGACTTCTCATGTCTGTGATGTATGTAGATTGTTATGTGGATCACAGATGTGACTTTCTGATTAAGAGATTGATTTGATAATTTTAAAAAATATAAATATATTTTAAAAATATAAAAATACACAATGTATATAGATGAATGGTGATGGTTATACAACAATATGAATGTAATTAATACCACCAAATTGTGCACTTAAAAAGTGATTAAGATAGGGACTTCCCTGGTAGTCCAGTGACTAAGACTGTACGCTGCCAATGCAGGGGGCTGGGTTTGATCCCTGATCAGGGAGCTAGATCCCGCATGCTGCAACTAAAGATCCCGTATGTTGCAACTACAAAACAAGATCCTGCATGCCTCAACTAAGACCTGGCACAACCAAATAAATAAATAAATAAATAAATAAATAAATAAATATTTTAAAAATGATCAAGATAGTAAATGTTATGTTATGTATGTTTTACCACAATACAAAATAGAAAAAAAGAAATAACATGTTACAGATATAAATAATAGAGTGAAGACATTTACAAATCATGTTTGTTCTTAGGATGCATCTGGCTGCAAGTAAATAAAACTAAACTTAATGTGGCTTTTTAAAAAATAAATAAAAATAAAAACAACACTAAGCAAAAAAAAAAAAAAACAAAAAACTTATTCAAGTATTCCACATATTATAATTTACAATATGAGTAACTTAAGGAAACTACTTTTCTCTGCTTGCAACACTTTAAGCTGCACCTTTCATTTAATTCAATTAAAATTACCTCTACATACAAATGTGTATGTAGAGGCACCTCTACAAATAATTAGAATACTTGGGGACAGAGACTGTGTGCTCTTTTCTTCCCTCTTTGTTCATTATTTTAAAAAATTAGTATTGTGTTCCTATAATGGCCAAGCCGCTACTTTAGATACTAGAAATCTCTATCCTTAAAAATACAATCTGCATACATTTTGTATTCCTCAAACCCTCAACATTTGCTCAGTTCCTAATTAATATCCCAGTATGATATCAGATTAATTAATTATAAAGAGCTCTTTCTGAAAGCTTTGGATTGAGAATAATGTCAATGATTAAATTGGAATTTTAAAAAATAGTTTATGTCTGTTTGTGGACTCCTGAAAATTTTCTTTACACATAGTGGAATAAACATTAAATCCAAAATTAAAAATCCATTTTGCCCTTCTTTCGCTCTCTCACAGCATCATTAAATCGTGTGTAAATATTAAAAATAAAAATACAGTTATTCCAAAAACTGCTGATTGCATAGACATGACAGATGATTATGTTGTTCTCTGAATCCTTTAGCTTATATGAATAGACTCTAAATACAAATGCTACAAGAATAGGAAAATTTCAAAACTTTCTTGTGGGTTCTCTTTATAAAAGAAATACACACTAAATGTATAAAATTTTTAAAATGCAGAAGAGTGTAAAAATGTAATTCATTCATGAATTACAATTCATGACTTGTAATTCATACAATTTTTAACTGAATGCATACCATGTGCTCCTATGTTTGCCTAAGTTGTTAGACCTACGTGTTGTTGGATGATTTCAGGTGAAAATTTATACATAATATTTTTAAGTGCATAAAGCTAAACGTCTAATCAAGATCATCTTGTAGCTAGTTCCAAGCCAGCCACAAAATACCAGCTCTAGAAGTCTTCTACTCTTTTGTGAATAAGTAATATAAGGTCCCTGTTTCCATGGAAATTATCTTGTGAGTGGGGAGATTAATAAGAAACAAGTAAACTATCAAATTAGATTGCAATAGCTACTATAAATACAATTTTAAAAGGATAAGTAATGTCAACACTATTACTAACTTGTATAGCTTTTAAACATATGAGACTATGCATTCTGGATTCAAGCATACTGTGGTTTCTACCTGAATCTTTAGCCTATTCCTCCACATGGTAACTGCTAGTACCACCCACTTGCCCTGAATACACAACCATTCTGATTATGATACTTCTAACAGTGTTCACACATCCAAGCAGAATTCACTTCAAATTCATTTTGAATTAAATTAAATATTTGAAGTGCTACAAAAAATGCCCTCCTAAAAATAATCTATGCTTACTGAATTCCTTTCATTTAATGCCATGTTCTGACAAAAAGGTAATCAGGGGTTTTCTTGCATGACTTCTCCTTCTTGTATTTATGCCATCTTATTAGTTATGGCTCTGCCAGACTCTGTTTCTCGTCTCCCATTTTACATTCTATTAATTGAAACAGAATTTTGTCCAAGTGATTATTAACTCTGCTATATAAGACAAGCCAGATTTTAAAATAAGGCTCCCATTACATCACTTAATAAGTGTATATTTTACACAGGGTATTAGGGTACAAAGCAAAGAATGAAGACAAGCATACATAAAATAATCATAAGTTCATTTTTATATATCTGAAAACAGGTGTTAAAATATGTTCTAATAAATAATATTCTTTTTTGGCATAATCAAAATGTATGGTGGTTATTTAAGCTGTTGGATAATTCTCTCCCCATCCCAATTTCATTTTGTTAATGTCAGGGACTACCATGAAAACCCCACAATCCTATAAAGCTTTGCTGTGAATCAGAATCAAAGAGTCTGGCAGATAAATTTTCCAGTCACTGATGGAAACAACACCAGTGGAAAAGATACATGTCCTGATGACAGGATATCATCATCATTACCATTATATGTAATAAGAATTTTATATAAGCTATCATTCTCCATTATATTTATATATTTTAAAAATTCAACAGGATCAGATCTATGAGTGTTACTCTGAAGGAATACCTTTGATATTATTAAAAAACATAAGTCAAAGATGAGGACAAATTTTAGCCTAAGAAGTACATAAGAGTTCAAACCCCAAAATATTTGTGATTATGAAAAATATGTTTATTATACCTTACATATAAATATGCATTTTATATGTAAATTTATATGATATAACAATATTCACATTATATATATGTGTTTGTATATATATAAAGTTACTTTCTGTCTCACTTGTTTTGTAATGCTTTGATAATTTCAGGAGAATATTAATACCTAATATTTTTAATTGAAGAAAACTAAAAGTCTAGTCAAGATCATGTTGTAGCTTGCTCCAAGCCAGCCACAAAATACCAGCTCTAAAAGTCTTTTACTCTGTTAAGTCTATTTGTTATCATGTGAAAACTGAGCCACTAATTCCAAGAGATAGCTATGTCTTTAGTTTAAAATTAGAAGCTATTAACAAGTACTACAATAGTTCAATTTGCTTTCTGTTAAATATATTTCCAATTTGTCAATGATGAAATTTAGTAATAGCATGTCTAATTTTCTTTGTTTGAATGCAAAATCAATTTATATTTGCCCTGTCAGGGTTGTCAACATACTAATGGCCTGAAGGTTTTGAGTATACATATGATTCATCAGTAAACATCTGCATTTTCACCACTAGAGTTAATGTCAAAAACTGTTCTAAAAATATTCAGATTGAACCAACAGTAGGATGGAAATTAAAAGGAATGCTATGTTCTTGGTCTGAGGTGAATCAATAACAACTTTGCCTTTACAGAAGTGTCAGCATGGAACTTGCCATAGCAGTAAATTAAAAGTGACATACAATATGCACTTTGAATGCAAAGTTGCCTTCTACCAATTAAAACCTTATTTGTAAGTGTCACTAAATACTAATTTTAAATGATTTTAGGTTCTTGTACATTTTTATTGATGAATGTGTCAAAAGGATGGAAGTTCTGAATAACTGTACAAACTTCACTGCATTACAAACAAAAGCTAATAAAGAGAACTTTATGAAGCAAAGAGATTAAATGTCAGCTTTCCTCTGTCAGCAATGGATCTCTGGTTTGAACATGTCTGATATCTAAGTGTTGTGACCCATGCCACAGGCTTTACTCTTATTTGGTATGTTTGGTGTATTACAAATATTTCAAATTAAAAAAGTAATATATTGTATATAAAAAACAAACAAACATTTCCCGTGCTTGCCACTGAAGAAATTTATGCTCTTTTGTTGTTCTTGTAGTTTTTGTTGTTTGCTTACTTTTTGCTTGTAGAAAATGAGAACTCTGAAATTTTTCTGCACTCCATTGTCATTACCAGAAATTTTTGGCAGCTGAAAAGAGATGCAAATAATTATATAATATGTTAGATAGCTTTATTTTTATTTCTTTATTCAATTTTAATTTAATTATTTAGTTTTAATCTATTTTTATTCAGGTAACATTGGTTTATAACATTATATAAGTTTCATGTTTACAACACTATATTTCTAACTCTATGTACCCTGCAACATGCTCACCACCAAAAATCTAGTTGACCTCCTTTACCCATTTTGCCCTCCCACCCACCCCTTCCCCTCTGATAACCACTACTCTGTTCTCTGTATCTATGTATATATTTTTGTTTGGTTTGATTTGTTCATTTATTTTGTCTTTGTTTTTTATATTCCACATATGAGTGAAATCATATGATTTTTATTTTTCTGAACCTGATTTAATTCACAACATAATACCCTCATGGTTCATCCATGTTGTCACAAATGGCTATTCCACATCTCTTTTATCTATTTGTCTATAGATGGACACTTAGGTTGTTTCCATATCTTGGCTATTATAAACAATGCTGTGATGTACATAGGATTGCATATATCTTTTTAAATTAGTGTTTTTCTGTTCTTTGGAAAAATACCCAGAAGTAAGATAGCTGGATCATATGGTAGTTCTTAATTTTTTTACGAATCTCCATTTTTTTAATTAAAAAAATTTTATTGGGGTATAGTTGATTTACGATATTGTGTTAGTTTCAGGTGTACAGCAAAGTGAATCAGTTATAAATATACATATATCCACTCTTTTTTAGATTCTTTTCCCATATAGGTTATTACAGAGTATTGAGCAGAGTTCCCTGTTCTATGCAGTAGGTCCTTATTAGTTATCTATTTTATATATAATAGTGTGTATATAATATATATATAATCTCCCAATTTATCCCTTCCCCCACTTTTTCCCCTGGTAACCATAAGTTTGTTTTCTACATTCCATTTCGTTTTCTGTAGTGGCTGGACCAGTTTATGTTCCTGCTAACAGTGTATGAGGGTTCCCTTTCCTCCATATCCTTGCCAACGTTTGTTATTTCTTGACTTTTTGATAATAGCCATTCTAACAGGTGTGAGGTGATATCTTATTTTGGTTTTGATTTGCATTTCCCTAACAATTCATGATGTTGAACATCTTTTCATGTACCTGTTGACATCTGTATGTCTTCTTTGGAAAAATGTCTATTCACTCTTCAATCCACTTTTTCAGTTGTTTTTTTCTTTTTGTTATTGAGTTATATGAGTTCTTTATATATTTTGGATATTAACAGCTTATCAGATATATCATTTGAAAATATTTTCTCCCATTTGGTAAGTTGTATTTTTGTTTTGTTGATGGTTTTCTTTGTTATTCAGAAGACTTCTAGTTTAATTTAGTCCCATTTGTTTAGTTTTGCTTTTGTTTACCTTGCCTGGGGAGACCTATCTAGAAAGATATTACTAAGATTGATGTTAAAGTGTGCAATGCCTATGTTTTCTTCTAAGAGTATTATGGTTTCAGGTCTTACATTCAAGTCTTTAATCCATTTTGAGTTATTTTTTGATATGGTATAAGATAATGGTCTAGTTTTACTTATTTATTTTTTTTGCATGAGGCTGTCCAGTTTTCCCAACACCATTTATTGAAGAGAATATCCTTTCTCCACTATGTGTTCTTTGCTCCTTTGTCATATATTAATTGTCCATATATGCATGGGTTTATTTCTGGGATCTCAGTCCTATTTCATTGATCTATGTCTATGTTTTTCTTCTAATACCATACTCTTTGGATTACTATGGATTTGTAATATAGTTTGAAATCAGGGAATATAACACCACCAGCTTTGTTCTTTTTTCTCAGGATTGCTTGGGCCATCCAGGGTCTTTTGTGTTTCCATATAAATTTTAGATTTTTTTGTTCTATTTCTGTGTAAAATGTCCTTGGATTTTTATAGGGATTGTATTGAATCTGTAGATTGCTTTAGGTAATGTGGACATTTTAACAATGTTAATTCTTCCAATCCATGAGCACAGGATATATTTCCATTTATTTGTGTCTTCTTCAATTTCTTTCAATGGTGTCTCATAGCTTTCAGTATACAGGTCTTTCATCTACTTGGTTATATTTATTCCTAGGTATTTTTCTTTCTTTTGTGATTGTGAATGGAATTGTTTTCTTAGTTTGTCTTTCTGTCATCTTATTATTAGCATATAGACATGCAACCCATTTTTGTGTTGATTGTATATCCTGCAACTTTACTGTATTAGTTTATTATTTCTAATAGTTTTTTGGTGGATTCTTTAGGGTTTTCTATATATAAAATTATGTCATATGCAAATAGTGACAGTTTTGCTTCTTCCTTTCCAATTTAGGTTCCTTTTATTTCTTTTTCTTACCTAATTACTTTGGCTAGTACTTCCAATACTTTTAAATAAGAGTGGCAAGAGTGGGAATTCTTGTGTTGTTCCTAATTTGAGAGGAATAGCTTTCAGTTTTTCACCACTGAGTATGATGTTAGCTATGTGTTTGTCATATATGGCCTTTATTATGTTGAGGTATGTTCCTTCTTTACCCAGTTTTTCCATAAATGGGTATTAAATCTTATCAAATACTTTGTCTATTGAGATAACCATATGGTTTTTATCCTTCATTTTGTTAATGTAGTGTATCATGTTGATTGATTTGTAGATGTTCAACCATCATTGCATCCCTGGAATAAATTCCACTTAATCACAGTGTGTGATCCTTTTAATGCATTGTTTTATTTGGTTTGCTAATATTTTGTTGATGATTTTTGCATCTATGTTCATCAGGGATATTGGCTTATAATTTTCTTTTTTTGTGGTGTCTTTGTCTGGTTTTGGTATCAGGGTAATGCTAGCCTCATAATATGAGTTTAAAATTGTTCCCTGCTCTTCAATTATTTAGAAGAGTTTGAGAAGGATAGGTATTAAATCTTCTTTGAATGTTTGGTAGAATTTACCTGTGAAGTCATATGGTCCTGGACTTTTGTTTTTTGGAGCTTTTTGATTACTGTTTTAATCTCTCTACTAGTGATCGGTCTATTCAGATTTTCTATTTCTTCAGCCTTGGAAAGTTGTATGATTCTAAGAATTTGTCCATTTTGTTGAGGCTTTCCAACTTGTTGGCATATTGCTGTTCATGGTATTCTCTTATAATACTTTGTATGACTATATATCTGTTGTTATTTCTCCTATTTTATTTGTGATTTTATTTATCAGAGCCTTCTTTCTTTTTTTCCTTAGTCTAGCTAAATGTGTGTTGATTTCGCTTTAGACAGGTTTGTTTTTAAATATGTTCTCAACACTAGTGAAAAGTTTAACTTTACAAAAGTAGCTCTCTTAATATATCTTTTAATATATGTGGCTGTATCTGCCACAATTATTAATTATGAAAAGTTATTATGTTTATGTTATAATATTTTACCTATAGACATTTTATGACATTCTATTAAATATGAAGTATTTGATATAAAATATTTTTAAACTCAAATAATGAATTTTAATTATGAATATTTTAAATGCTAAAAAAACAGAATTTGACCATCTAGAAGTATATTGTTTTTCTAAGCACTGAAAGACTACAAGTGTTTTATAATGCTTTGAACACAAAATTTACTTGAATATCATCTATTCTACACTCCAATTTCTTTTCATATCAAAGCTAGAGCCATGTTTTACAAATCAGATATGATCATGTCACTACTTCACCCTACATAAATGATTTAGTGGCTTTGATAACTCTTAGGATACAAGCCAAAAGTCTTAACATATATATCAGGATCCTTCATGATATTTTATGTCCTCCTTGTTTCACTCCAAACCTTCATATTCCAGCTACACTGACCTTTCAGTTGTAGAATTGCTACAGTTCTTTCTGACTCAGGTAATTATCGGCACTGTTTTTTCTGTCTGGACCTTTCCATCAACCAGACCTCCTCCATCCTTTACCTAAGCAAATATCATTCACTCGGCCTTCAGATCTTAAATGTTACTTTCTAAAGAAACCCTTACCCTTTCTGCCCTCTACACTTCCCCACTGTGTCTAGGTTAAGTCTCTCCATCATATGCTCCTGTAATTTTTTCTTGGCTCTTAACATAGTGTACTTTTTATTAAATATTTATTTGAATTTTTATTCCCATGTCTACCTCCAGTATCTACTGCTACTACAGTGTTATCATACATTATAAGTATTTAATAAATGTATTGGCAAATGTGTTAAAAATATAAATGAATGGATTTAACTTATTCAAATTAATATTCTATATGCTCTGATTAAGTTGACAGAGTCATTGCAAATAGATAATTTTCATTCCATCTTACCATTTTTACTCCACTAACCTGCCTTTGTCAAGATACTTTTTGCATTAAAAATTGCAATGATATGATGTTTAATAAAGATGAGATGAAATGCTTTGATTCAGAGGAAGAGCAATATATAAAAGAGAAAAAAAAGAGAAATGGCTATCTCATCACCCCATGCTGCAACGTTAATTTCTGTATGTTGCCAATTAAATATTTTCAGCCTGTATATATGGGTGTAAGTATTTGTGCAATAGGCTAATAGTTCTCAAATCAAAATAGGTGCTGCCTTATGAAACCTGGGCCCTGCTCAGCTTAAGCAAAATTTGCTCGTTGATGAAAATCGCTATTACTATGGTAATAATACCACTATTACCCCTGCTGCTACAGATGCTGCCTATACTATTATACTGAGATTTTCTAAGCACAGCAAAAGGTAGTTATGCAGAATTAGATTGAACTACTTAGGAAAGTAAGCAGTTAATTGAGGTTTTCTCCCTCATTGAAACCATAAATTAAAAGAGAACAAAAATATATAGTTTCAAAATATATCAGACAGCTGTCAGAAATATTTTATATTCAAAGATATAGTCAGTGATTTTTCCATTTGCAGGTATCACCACAGTACTTTCTCCAGAATAGGAAGAGGATCTCGAATCTATTTCGATTCTCTAATAAAGGCCATTTTCTCTATGATATAATGACAATTATTTCTTAACACTGGTGGACATAATTTAGATGGTCATGCTTTAATAAGGTTTTTTCCCCCTTGTTACCATCTATTTTTGCTAATGTCCTTGGCACAGGAGATTTTTAGAGTTTTCACCAAGCTCTCGTCCATTAGTGATACATGATGAGATTTATGTGAAAAATTCCATTAATATTAATGAGATTAGCTCTCATAAATCTGATGTTATTGCTGATAGAGTAGATTCTAGAAACAGTAAAATTCTGTACATTAATTAGAAATTAAATAGCGTTACTTTGTCAAGTATATGAATACATAAAATAGTTAAGTAATTAATATATGAGTATTTAGTCAAAGCCATAAAAATTCTAATAATTATGATAATAAAGAATTTCAAAGAGTTACCATTTCATTCTGACTACTCTTTTTCTTTTAAGCCAACTGCTGTGAGCAATGTGTATGAACAATACCCAACAATATGGCTTGGCTGGATGTTGTGTGGAGGACTGGTTATCACTGAAGCATCTTTATTTGCATGTTATTGGTCTGATTGGAATGCACATGCTACTGTATCTCTTCATGTCTGCTGTTTCATATTCATGTGAAATCTTCCTTGGCTACTCAGCACCCTCAATTCTGAACTTACGTATATTATTTGATATTGATTTTTTTTCCCCTCGCACAATTCGAATGATTTTCTCAGAAAAATAATAGATGTGGAAATGGCCACTATAGCATTTGTCTTTTCTTTATCATTTATTTATCATATTTTCAATAAACGTTTATTGAGCATTTATTATTTACTAGTAAATGCCAGAGATATAAAGATAATGAAATTTATCTCTGTCCTAAAGGAATCACAGTCTACCAATAAACATAGATATGCAAAGTAACAATGCAAATATATAGTGGTGATTATGCATAGTGAATTATGGTAGCACAGAGAGGAGTAACTCCCTGAGCTTTGGGGCAGACAATGTAAATGATCTGGAGAGGGTAGCAATAGCTGAAAAAGGAATTCCTCTATATTCTTGTATTCTAATTAGCTGGTTCTTGGGGGCAATAAGAACTTCAATATCCACGTTTGGGATTTAATCAGGTAAAAACCAAAAAGTTGATATTGTTCTTTTAACTATATCATGCAACATTTTAATTATTAACTTTTTGTATAGACAAGAGAAGTTGGACGGATTGAAAACAGCAAAGAGAGTCTCCCTGGGCCTGCTTAGGGAGAGTAGAGGATGGATCTGGTGATCAGGTTGAGGTCACTGTTTCTTAGCCTTGTAACTCACCTTCATACTGTTAGGCTTATCCCCATTCCAAATCCCCACCTCTTGTCTCTCACACTGCCTTTCCATTAATCTTCTGATAAATGAGTATCCAAGCATGACACCTCTGTCTAAAACCTCCTTCTCACTCCTCACGCAAAACTCAGGTAACTTGCAAGGCCTACCAGATCTTCAAATTCCATACCCTGCTACTACTTCCAGGCTTCATTACCCTCTGGTTCCAACTCACACCTTGCATTACATCAAACAGAATCTCTCACAGTTACCTGACCCTTCCATTCTTTTTCATGCAGATGTCTCTGCAATAAAAGCTGCTTTCTCTAGCTCAGTTTTGGATTTCCTTGTGAAACTTCATTCTGCCTTCTAAAACCAGTTCAAAGGCCACTGTATTAGTTTTCTATTGCTGATGTAATACGTTACCCCAAACCCAGTGGCTTAAAACAACACAAATTTATTATCTTGCAGTTCTGGAGGTCAGAAATCTGAAATATGTCTTATGGGACTAAAATTAAGGTTTCAGAAGGGCTGTATTCCATCGGGAAACTCTAGGAGACAATGTCCTATTGCCTTTTCCATTTTCTCAGGGTTACCTGTATTCCTTGGTACATGGCCCTTCCTCCGTCTTCAATTTGAAGTGTAGCATCTTCAAATTGGGCCCACTGGGATAATCCAGATTAATCTTCTCAACCCTAGATCTTTAACTTAATCACATCTGCACAGTCCCTTTTGCCATGTAAGGTAGCATATTCACAAGTTTGCAGGATTAAGATACAGATATCTTGGGGTATTATTTTTCCTACCATCTCTGGTAGAGAAGTCACCATCTCTGTAAAGATTCATATCATCTCCATTCTCCAACTGAGGGTTAATTTTTACCATTTCATGTATATTAGTCAGCCCAGGCTGCCCTAACAAAATACCAGGTGGCTTAAAGAACAGAAATTTGTTTTTCACAGTTCTGGGTGCTGGAAGTCCAAGATCAGGGTACCAGCATGGCCAGGTTCTAGTGAAAGCTTTCTTCCTGGTTTTCACCTTCTTGCTGTGCCCTCACATGGTAGAGAGGGACCTTTAGTGTCTCTTCCTCTTCTTATAAGGGCACAAGTTCTACTAGATCAGTGTTCTATGCTTGTGACCTCATTTAACTTTAATCATTTCCTTAAAGACTGTATCTTCAGTAAGTCACATGAGGGATAAGGGCTCTCAGAATCATGTACATATGAATCATTACTGTGCCATAATTAACTGTTTTCACATCTTCCTTAGTTAGATTCGGAGATTGTTAAAGATAAGTTACATGCCTTTTCAGTACCATTAAGACTAGTCCTTCAAAAATAACAAATGTTTATCTAACCAAAAATGTTTGATTTAGGGTAGAAAAATCATCTCAGCTATCCTTTGAGAATATAAAGTTAACTGCATGTAAATTAACTGTAACAGGAGAAATTGCCAACATAGACCATAGGGCAGGCTGTGGTCTGTGACAGCCATGGTAGTGGGAAGACCACCAGTGGTGCATATACTTAATTAAAATTTACCCATGTCCATTACCTCTAAATATCTTGGCTATTTCTACAGATCTCTTCCATCTGTCAAAATAACAAATGACAAAATAATAGTGAAAACTGTCATAAAAGAGCAAAAGGAAAAATCTTATGATCCAAAATGAATAACCTTTTAACTCACCTTCTAGGTTATGGTAATTGCATTTATCAGAAATCATTTGGAATTACAAACCTTCACATGTTGATCTCAGTTATGTTTTCCCCTCTAAATTCACTTCAGAACTTTAGAATGTATGATAAATTCAATGTCATAGATATAAGTGCCTTAATGAACAATTTAATGAACAATTTCAAGAATATGCTAGTGTTTTACTTGATTTTATTAAGTAATGTATAAATAGAAATGAAATTATAGCACTAAATTGATATTGAAAGTAGTGCTTCTTATTTATATCTGCTAGTAGTCATAAGGTGTTTTATATCTTATTAACTTCTTTCAACGGACCACATTTAATTCAGAATCAGAAATAAGATTTAAATTTTTTTTATCTTGTTCAGAACCAGAACTAGAAAAAGTCATATGATTAGAGAGATTTTCTGTGAGAGATTTGTATTATAATATTATATTTGTTTTTATTTGTGGTATTTGAGAAGAATAAAGCTATAAGTTGCTTATTCTCCTAATTCATGATCATATCCATGATCATAGTTCAGACAGGATAAAGCTCATGCCAGTGTAAACAGAAGGTCAATAGGGAGGAAATATTGCTCAGGTATGATATACAGAACACTGGCCAGATACTTAAAATCCAATGGAGGGGGACCTTCAAGATGGCGGAGGAGTAAGACGTGGAGATCACCTTCCTCCCCACAAATACATCAAAAACACATCTACATGTGGAACAACCCCTACAGAACACTTTATGAATGTTGGCAGAACACCTCAGACTTACCAAAAGGAAAGAAACTTCCCACATACCTGGGTAGGGCAAAAGAAAAAAGAAAAAACAGAGACAAAGGAATAGGGACGGCACCTGCACCTCTGGGAGGGAGCTGTGAAGGAGGAAAAGTTTCCACACACTAGGAAGGCCCTTCGTGGGCAGAGACTGCAGGTGGCAGAGGGGGGAAGCTTCAGAGCCATGGAGGAGAGCGCAGCAACAGGGGTGCAGAGGGCAAAGTAGAGAGATTCCCGCACAGAGGATCTGTTCTGACCAGCACCCACCAGCCTGAGAGGCTTGTCTGCTCATCCACCAGGGAAGGTGGGGACTGGGAGCTGAGGCTTGGGCTTCGGAGGTCAGATCCCAGGGAGAGGACGGGTTGGCTGCATGAAAACAGCCTGAACGGGGCTAGTGCACCACAGCTAGCTGTGAGAGCGGCCAGGAAAAAGTCTGGACCTGCCTAAGAAGCAAGATACCATTGTTTTGGGGTGCATGAGGAGGGAGATTCAGACCATCGCCTAAACTAGCTACAAAGATGGTGAGAGCCGCAGCTATCAGCTTGGACAACAGAGACGGGCATGAAATGCTAACACTGCTGCTGCAGCCACCAAGAATCCTGTGTGCAAGCACAGGTCACCATCCACAATCCCCCGAGAGCCTGTGCAGCACGCCACTGCCAGGAGCACAGGTCACCATCCACAATCCCCTTAGAGCCTGTGCAGCACGCCACTGCCAGGATCCTGTCATCCAGGGACAACTTTCCCGGGAGAACACACGGTGCACTGGATGCTGTTGCAACGTCATGCTGGCTTCTGCCACCACAGGCTCACACCACATTCCAATTATAGCTACCATACCCCTCCCTCCCCCTGGCTTGAGTGAGCCAGAGCTCCCTAATCAGCTGCTGCTTTAACCCCATCCTAACTGGGCAGGAAGAGATGCCTGAGGGCGACCTACATGCAGAGGTGGGGCCAAAACCAAAGCTGAACCCCAGGAGCTGTGCAAACAAAGAAGAGAAAGGGAAGTTTCTCCCAGCAGCCTCAGGAGCAGCAGATTAAATCCCCACAATCAACTTGATGTACCCTGCATCTGTGGAATACGTGAATAGGCAATGAATCATCCCAAAGTTGAGGCGGTGGGCTTTGGAGGCAACTGTAGACTTGGGGTTTGCTGTTCTCAACTGATTTGTTTCTGATTTTTATGTTTATCTTAGTTTCATTTTTAGTGCGTGTTATCATTGGTGGATTTGTTTATTGATTTGGTTGCTCTCTTCTTTTTTTATTACTCTTATTTCTTTTATTTTAATAATTTTTTAAATTTATTAATTTTTGGCTGTGTTGGGTCTTCGTTTCTGTGCGAGGGCTTTCTCTAGTTGCGGCAAGCGGGGGACACTCTTCATTGCAGTGCGTGGGGCTCTCACTATCGTGGCCTCTCTTGTTGCAGAGCACAGGCTCCAGACGCACAGGCTCAGTAGTTGTGGCTCACAGGCCTAGTTACTCTGCGGCATGTGGGATCTTCCCAGACCAGGGCTCGAACCCGTGTCTCCTGCAATGGCAGGCAGATCCTCAACCACTGTGCCACCAGGGAAGCCCTATTTTAATAATTTTTAAATTATTTTTTTAAATTTTTTTCTATCTTTTTTTCTTCCTTATCTTCTGAGCTGTGTGGCTGACAGGGTATTGGTGCTCTGGCTGGGTGTCAGGCCTGAGCCTCTGAGGTGGGAGAGTCAAGTTCAGGACATTGGACCACCAGAGACCTCCCAGCCCCAAGTAATATCAATCAGTGAGAACTCACCCAGAGATCTCCACCTCAACACTAAGACCCCGGTCCACCCAATGGTCAGCAAGCTCTGGTGCTGGATGTCACATGAAAAACAACTAGCAAGACAGGAACACAACCCCACCCAGAGGCTGCCTAAATTCACACTAAGTTCACAGACACTCCAAAACACCAAATTGGATGTGACCATGCCCCCCAGAAAGACAAAATTCAGCCCCACCCACCGGAACAGAGGCACCAGTCCCCTCCACCAGGAAGCCTACAGAAGACACTGAACCAACCTCACCCACTGGGGGAAGACACCAAAAACAATGGGAACTATGAACCTGCAGCCTGCAAAAAGGAGACCACAAACACGGTAAGTTAAACAAAATGAGAAGACAGAGAAATATGCAACAGATGAAGGAGCAAGGTAAAAACCCACCAGACGAAACAAATGAAGAGGAAACAGACAAGTCTACTGGAAAAAGAACTCAGAGTAATGATAGTAAAGATGATCCAAAATCTTGCAAATAGAATGGAGAAAATGCAAGAAACGTTTAACAAGGACCTAGAAGAAATAAAGAGCAAACAAACAATGATAAACAACACAATAAATGAAATTAAAAATTCTCTAGAAGGAATCAATCGCAGAATAACTGAGGCAGAAGAACAGATAAGTGACCTGCACGATAAAATAGTGGAAATAACTACCACAGAGCAGAATGAAGAGAAAAGAACGAAAAGAATTGAGGACCGTCACAGAGACCTCTGGAACAATATGAAATGCACCAACAGTCAAATGATAGGGGTCCCAGAAGAAGAGAAAAAGAAAGAAAGGGTCTGAGAAAATACTTGAAGAGATTATGGTTGAAAACTCCCCTCACATGGGAAACGAAATAGCCAATCAAGTCCAGGAAGCACAAAGAGTCCCATACAGGATAAATCCAAGGAGAAACACAGTAAGACACATATCAATCAAACTATCAAAAATTAAATATAAAGAAAAAAATTAAAAGCATCAAGGGAAAACCAACAAATAACATACAAGGGAAGCCCAATAAGGTTAACAGCTGATCTTTCAGCAGAAATTCTGCAAGCCAGAAAGGAGTAGCAGGACATATTTAAAGTGTTAAAAGGGAAAAAACTACAATGAAGATTATTCTACCCAGCAAGGACCTCATTCAGATTCGATGGAAAAATAAAAGCTTTTCAGAAAAGCAAAAGTTAAGAGAATTCAGCACCACCAAACCAGCTTTACAACAAATTCTAAAGGAAATTTTCTAGGCAGGAAACACAAGGAGAAGGAAAAGACCTAAAAAACAAACCAAAAACAATTAAGAAAATGGTAATAAGAACATACATATAGATAATTACCTTAAATGTCAAAGGATTAAATGCTCCAACCAAAAGACATAGACTGGCTGAATGGATCGAAAAACAAGACCCCTATATATGCTGTCTACAAGAGACCCACTTCAGACCTAGAGACACATACAGACTGAAAGTGAGGGGATGGAAAAAGATATTCCATGCAAAAGTAAATCAAAAAAAAGCTGGAGTAGCAATACTCATATCAGACAAAATAAACTTTAAAATAAAGATTGTTACAAGAGGCAAAGAAGGACACAATATAATGATCAAGGGATCAATCCAAGAAGAAGATATAACAATTGTAACTATTTATGCACCCAACATAGAGCACCTCAGTACACAAGGCAAATGCTAACAGCCATAAAAGGGGGAATCGACAGTAACACAATAATAGTAGGGGACTTTAACACCTCACTTTCACCAATTCACAGATCATCCAAAATGAAAATAAATAAGGAAACACAAGCTTCAAATGACATATTAAACAAGATAGACTTAATTGATATTTATAGGACATTCCATCCAAAAACTACAGAACACACTGTCATCTTAAGTGCTCATGCAACATTCTCCAGGATAGATCTTATCTTGAGTCACAAATCACGCCTTGGTAAATTTAAGAAAACTGAAATCGTATCAAGTATCTTTCCTGACAACAACGCTATGAGACTAGATATCAAGTACAGGAAAAAAAACTGTAAAAAATACAAACACATGGAGGCTAAACAATACGCTGGTAAATAACAAAAAAATCACTGAAGAAATCAAATAGGAAATCAAAAAATACCTAGAAAAAAAGGACAATGAAAACACAATGACCCAAAACCTATAGAAAGCAGCAAAAGCAATTTTAAGAGGGAAGTTTATAGCAACAAAATCCTACCACAAAAAAACAAGAAAAATCACAAATAACCAACTTAACCTTACACCTAAATTAATTAGAGAAAGAAGAACCAAAACCCCTAAAGTTAGCAGAAGGAAAGAAATCACAAAGATTAGATCAGAAATAAATGAAAAAGAAATGAAGGAAATGGTAGCAAAGATCAATAAAACTAAAAGCTGGTTCTTTGAGATGGTAAAAAAATTGATAAACCAATAGCCAGACTCATCAAGGAAAAAAGGGAAAAGACTCAAATCAACAGAATTAGAAATTAGAAAGGAGAAGTAACAACTGACACTGCAGAAATACAAAGGATCATGAGGGATTACTACAAGCAACTCTAGTCCAATAAAATGGGTAACCTGGAAGAAACGGACAAATTCTTAGAAAAGCACAACCCTCCAAGACTGAACCAGGAAGAAAGAGAAAATATAAACTGACCAATCACAAGCCCTGAAATTGAAACTGTGATTAAAAATCTTCCAACAAACAAAAGCTCAGGACCAGATGGCTTCACAGGCAAATTCTGTCAAGCATTGAGAGAAGAGAGGACAGACAGCAGAAGCAAGAAAAATTACAATCCTGCAGCCTGTGGACCAAAACCCACAGTTACAGAAAGATAGACAAGATGAAAAGGCAGAGGGCTATATATCAGATGAAGGAAAAAGAAAAAACCCCAGAAAAACAACTAAATGAAGTGGAGATAGGCAACCTTCCAGAAAAAGAATTCAGAGTAATGATAGTGAAGATGATCCAGGACCTCGGAATAAGAATGGAGGCAAAGATTGAGAAGATGCAAGAAATGATTAACAAAGACCTAGAAGAATTAAAGAACAAACAAACAGAGATGAACAATACAATAACTGAAATGAAAACTACACTAGAAGGAATCAATAGCAGAATAACTGAGGCAGAAGAACGGATAAGTGACCTGGAAGACAGAATGGTGGAATTCACTGCTGCGGAACAGACTAAAGAAAAAAGAATGAAAAGAAATGAAGACAGCCTAAGAGACCTCTGGGACAACATTAAACGCAACAACATTCGCATTATAGGGGTCCCAGAAGGAGAAGAGAGAGAGAAAGGGCCTGAGAAAATATTTGAAGAGATTATAGTCGAAAACTTCCCTAACATGGGAAAGGAAATAGCCACCCACGTCCAGGAAGCGCAGAGAGTCCCATACAGGATAAACCCAAGGAGAAACACGCCGAGACACATAGTAATCAAAATGGCAAAAATTAAAGACAAAGAAAAATTATTGAAAGCAGCAAGGGAAAAATGACAAATAACATACAAGGGAACTCCCATAAGGTTAACAGCTGATTTCTCAGCAGAAACTCTACAAGCCAGAAGGGAGTGGCATGATATACTTAAAGTGATGAAAGGGAAGAACCTACAACCAAGATTACTCTACCCGGCAAGGATCTCATTTAGATTTGATGGAGAAATCAAAAGCTTTACAGACAAGCAAAAGCTAAGAGAATTCAGCACCACCAAACCAGCTCTACAACAAATGCTAAAGGAACTTCTCTAAGTGGGAAACACAAGAGAAGAAAAGGACCTACAAAAACAAACCCAAAACAATTAAGAAAATGGTCATAGGAACATACATATTGATAATTACCTTAAACGTGAATGGATTAAATGCTCCAACCAAAAGACACAAGCTTGCTGAATGGATACAAAAACAAGACCCATATATATGCTGTCTACAAGAGACCCACTTTAGACCTAGGGACACATACAGACTGAAAGTGAGGGGATGGAAAAAGATATTCCATGCAAATGGAAATCAAAAGAAAGCTGGAGTAGCTATACTCATATCAGATAAAATAGACTTTAAAGTAAAGAATGTTACAAGAGACAAAGAAGGACACTACATAATGATCAAGGGATCAATCCAAGAAGAAGATATAACAATTATAAATATATATGCACCCAACATAGGGGCACCTCAATATATAAGGCAACTGCTAACAGCCATAAAAGAGGAAATTGACAGTAACACAATAATAGTGGAGGACTTTAACACCTCACTTACATCAATGGACAGATCATCCAAAATGAAAATGAATAAGGAAACAGAAGCTTTAATTGACACAATAGACCAGATAGATTTAATTGATATTTATAGGACATTCCATCCAAAAACAGCAGATTACACGTTCTTCTCAAGTGCGCATGGAATATTCTCCAGGATAGATCACATCTTGGGTCACAAATCAAGCCTCAGTAAATTTAAGAAAATTGAAATCATATTAAGCATCTTTTCTGACCACAATGCTATGAGATTAGAAATGAATTACAGGGAAAAAAACGTAAAAAAGACAAACACATGGAAGCTAAACAATACGTTACTAAATAACCAAGAGATCACTGAAGAAATCAAAGAGGAAATAAAAAAATACTTAGAGACAAATGACAATGAAAACACGACGATCCAAAACCTATGGGATGCAGCAGAAGCAGTTCTAAGAGGGAAGTTTATAGCTATACAAGCCTACCTAAAGAAACAAGAAAAATCTCAAGTAAACAATCTAACCTTACACCTAAAGGAACTAGAGAAAGAAGAACAAACAAAACCCAAAGTTAGTAGAAGGAAAGAAATCATAAAGATCAGAGCAGAAATAAATGAAATAGAAACAAAGAAAACAATAGCAAAGATCAATAAAACTAAAAGCTGGTTCTTTGAGAAGATAAACAAAATTGATAAGCCATTAGCCAGACTCATCAAGAAAAAGAGGGAGAGGACTCAAATCAATAAAATTAGAAATGAAAAAGGAGAAGTTATAACAGACACTGCAGAAATACAAAGCATCCTAAGAGACTACTACAAGCAAATTTATGCCAATAAAATGGACAACCTGGAAGAAATGGACAAATTCTTAGAAAGGTATAACCTTCCAAGACTGAACCAGGAAGAAACAGAAAATATGAACAGACCAATCACAAGCAATGAAATTGAAACTGTGATTAAAAATCTTCCAACAAACAAAAGTCCAGGACCAGATGGCTTCACAGGTGAATTCTATCAAACATTTAGAGAAGAGCTAACACCTATCCTTCTCAAACTCTTCCAAAAAATTGCAGAGAAAGGCACACTCCCAAACTCATTCTATGAGGCCACCATCACCCTGATACCAAAACCGGACAAAGACACTACAAAGAAAGAAAATTACAGACCGATATCACTGATGAATATAGATGCAAAAATCCTCAACAAAATACTAGCAAACAGAATCCAACAACACGTTAAAAGGATCATACACCACGATCAAGTGGGATTTATCCCAGGGATGCAAGGATTCTTCAATATATGCAAATCAATCAATGTGATACACCATATTAACAAATTGAAGAAGAAAAACCATATGATCATCTCAATAGATGCAGAAAAAGCTTTTGACAAAATTCAACACCCATTTATGATAAAAACTCTCCAGAAAGTGGGCATAGAGGGAAAAAAAAAAAAAAAAAAACATTGAGAGAAGATTTAACACCTGTCCTTCTCAAACTCTTCCAAAATATATCAGAGGGAAGAAGATTCCCAAAGTCATTTTACGAGGCCACCATCAGCCTGATACCAAAACCAGACAAAGATGTCACAAAGAAAGAAAGCTACAGGCCAATATCCCCGATGAACATAGATGCAAAAATCCTCAACAAAATACTAGCAAACAGAATCCAACAACACATTAAAAGGATTATACACCATTATCAAGTGGGGTTTATTCCAGAAATGGAAGGATTCTTCAGTATATGCAAATCAATCAATGTGATATACCATATTAACAAATTGAAGGAGAAAAACCATATGACCATCTCAATAGATGCAGAAAAAGCTTTTGACAAAATTAAACACCCATTTATGATAAAAACTCTTCAGAAAGTAGGCATAGAGGGAACCTACCTCAACATAATAAAGGCCACATATGACAAACCCACAGCCAACATCGTCCTCAATGGTGAAAAACTGAAACCATTTCCTCTAAGATCAGGAAAAAGACAAGGTTGCCCACTCTCACCACTATTATTCAACATAGTTTTGGAAGTTTTAGCCATAGCAATCAGAGAAGGAAAAGAAATAAAAGGAATCCAAATCAGAAAAGAAGACGTAAAACTGTCACTATTTGCAGATGGCATGATTCTATACATAGAGAATCCTAAAGATGCTACCAGAAAGCTACTTGAGCTATTCAATGAATTTGGTGAAGTAGCAAGATGCAAAATTAATGCACAGAAATCTCTTGCATTCCTATACACTATCAACAAAAGATCAGAAAGAGAAATTAAGGAAACACTCTCATTTACCATTGCAACAAAAACAATAAAAAACACAGGAATAAACCTACCTAAGGAGACAAAAGACCTGTATGCAGGAAAACTATAAGATACTGATGAAGGAAATTAAAGCAAATAGAAACAGATGGAGAGATATACCATGTTCTCGGATTAGAAGAATCACCATTGTGAAAATGACTATACTACCCAAAGCAATCTACCGATTGAATGCAATCCCTATCAAACTACCAGTGGCATTTTTCACAGAACCAGAACAAAAAATTTCACAATTTGTATGGAAACAGAAGAGACCCTGAATAGCCAAAGCAATCTTGAGAAAGAAAAGTGGAGCTGGAGGAATCAGGCTCCCTGACTTCAAACTATACTACAAAGCTACAGTAATCAAGACAGTATGGTACTGGCTCACAAACAGAAATATAGATCAATGGACAGGATAGAAAGCCCAGAGATAAACTGGCACACATATGGTCACCTTATTTTTGATAAAGGAGGCAAGAATATACAATGGAGAAAAGACAGCCTCTTCAATAAGTGGTTCTGGGAAAACTGGACAGCTACATGTAAAAGAAAGATTTTAGAACACTCCCTAACACCATACACAAAAATAAACTCAAAATGGATTAAAGACCTAAATGTAAGCCCAGACACTATAAAACTCTTAGAGGAAGACATAGGCAGAACAGTCTATGACATAAATCACAGCAAGATCCTTTTTGACCCACCTCCTAGAGAAATGGAAATAAAAACACAAATAAACAAATGGGACCTAATGAAACTTAAAAGCTTTTGCACAGCAAAGGAAACCATAAACAAGGCAAAAAGACAACCCTCAGAATGGGAGAAAATATTTGCAAATGAAGCAACTGACAAAGGTTTAATCTCCAAGATTTACAAGCAGCTCATGCAGCTCAATATCAAAAAAACAGACAACCCAATCCAAAAATGGACAGAGGACCTAAATAGACATTTCTCCAAAGGAGATATACAGATTGCCAACAAACACATGAAAGGATGCTCAACATCACTAATTATTAGAGAAATGCTAATCAACACTACAATGAGGTATCACCTCACATCAGTCAGGATGGCCATCATCAAAAAAATCTACAAACAGTGAATGCTGGAGAGGGTGTGGAGAAAAGGGGACCCTCTTGCCATGTTGGTGGGAATGTAAATTGATACAGCCACTATGGAGAACAGTATGGAGGTTCCTGAAAAACTAAAAATAAAACTACCACATGACCCAGCAATCCCACTACTGGGCATATACCCTGAGAAAACCATAATTCAAAAAGACACATTCTCCCCAATGTTCATTGCAGCACTATTTACAATAGCCAGGACATAGAAGCAACCTAAGTGTCCATTGACAGATGAATGGATAAAGAAGAGATGGCAATATGTACAATGGAATATTCCTCAGCCATAAAAAGAAACGAAATTGAGTTATTTGTAGTGAGGTGGATGGACCTAGAGTCTATCATACAGAGTGAAGTAAGTCAGAAAGAGAAAAACAAATGCCATATGCTAATACATATATATGGAATCTAAAAAAAAAAAAAAAAAAGGTTCTGACGAACCTAGGGGCCGGACGGTAATAAAGGCGCAGATGTAGAGAATGGATTTGGGGACACGGGAAGGGGGAAGGGTAAGCTGGGACGAAGTGAGAGAGTGGCATGGACATATATACACTACCAAATGTAAAATAGATAGCTAGTGGGAAGCAGCCGCATAGCAGAGGGAGATCAGTTCAGTGCTCTGTGACCACCTAGAGGGGTGGGATAGGGAGGGTGGGAGGGCGACCAAGATGGAGGGGATATGGGGATATTTGTTTATGTATAGCTGATTCACTTTTTTATACAGTAGAAATGAACACAACAATGTAAAGCAATTATACTCCAATAAAGATGTTAAAAAAATATTCAATGGAAAACACCATACATTTCCACTGTTTCATCAGTTCTAAAATATATACCTGTGGGTACTTATTGATTAAATTATATCTAAATGCAATTTTTTCAGATGATAATATAGTTTATAAGGATATTATGGCTTAGAGAATATGTTAGTTTGTGGTTTACAGAAGTTAGTAAATGGTTTATAAATGCTGGGTCCAATAATGAAAGACATTATCAGCCCTGTTAAGAAGGGTATATTCAGTTCTTGGCAAGAACCTGAGATTCAGGTTCTACTGTTAAACTCTTCCCTACTTCCCCTCTTCCCCATCCCAAATTTCCAAAAATGTATAGATTCCTGATCAGTTCACTAACTTTAGTATATGACAGATTATTTAAGTTTAATTATTCACGAAGATTCATGATAATCTGACCATTGATTGTTTCTGGCTACTAAACACAGACAGCAAATATGTCCCTTATCAGAATTATAGAATTGTTCTGCTTTTCCCTATTTGCTTTTAGTTGATCCATCGGGATTTAAAGTTGTCTTTTTCTTACAGTACATTAGTAAAGGCCTCTCCAAGTAGAAAAGACATTCAGGATTCTAGCATTTTATGACCATAACCCAGGGGATAGATCCTCACTGCACATGTAGTCTGAGCCAGGAGAGACCCCGAAATTCTTTAACAAACTTCTTTACTACTGCCGAACGAGGACTGGTAACTCCTGCCCTGAGGTGCCGTTGTTCTCACTGTTTCCCCTGCACAACCTAGATTCAGAGCATTCCATTTTTTTTTTCCAATCATCACAACACAATGACTCTGGTTACATATTTCCATTTATATTAAGACCTGTAGTCTTAGAGAAACCCAACCTAAACAAAATCCAATTAAAGAAACCCGTTAGAAATTGATCTACAAAATCTCTGACAAAGCAGGAAACTTTTTCATAAAACATTCAAACCCAAAAGGAAGTCTATCAATTTCTGTTGCCATGTCTTTCTTCTCCCCCCTCACTGCACATCCTTGAAGTTACCCCTCGCCTCCCCTGATCCTGGGTGGCTTGCTTGCTCCTGGGCCTGCTGCCTAGTGTTATATCAGTGTCTTCCTTTCCTTCACCCTACGATTGCCTTTCATTGCTGTCCTGTATAAAAGCCTGTTCATTTCCTGGGTGTTGTAGTTTTACTTTTTCTTGTTTTACTACAGCTTTTGTATGGAAGATATCCTGTAGAGGCTTTCTGGGAAATGACACATAGAACTTAGGTTTTTGAGTCCTTTCTGGTCTGAAAATATTACAGTAAACTCAGCCATAACTTATAGCATGGTGGACAGACAGTAACTAAATTTGAAATACTTTTTTCTCTGAATCTGCAGACATCCATGCATTGTCTTCCAGCTATTTTTGCTGATGCTAGGAAATCTGATGCCATTCCACTTCCTGATATTTTTATCTTATATGCAAGCTTTAAGCATCTTTTTTTTTGTTCTTTCTGTTCTTCATTTTCAGGATGATGGGCCTGTGTGTGTGTGTGTGTGTGTGTGTGTGTGTGTGTGTACTTTATTTATTATTCTTGGCACTTGGGTGAATCTTTCAATTTGGAAACTAATAGTCTTTGGTCCTGAAAAAAAATGTTTTAAATTATTTCTTTGATAATAGAAGGATGCCAGTTTTCATCTTCTCTCTTTCCAGAAGCTACTCTGAATCTGGTGTGAGATCCTTTAGACTAATCTTCTTATGGGCGTATATTTTTCCTATTTTTCATCTTTGTTGATTTGTTTCCATTTTTGTTAGATTTTTCTCAATTTTATTTTCAACATTTCTATTTTTTAAATAAATACCCACCGTCACCATTTTTTCACTTCTAAGTGTTCTTTTTTGTTTTATGATTGTTTGTTTTATGACCTTCTGTTCTTATTTTATGAATGCAATATCTTCTTTTATTCCTCTGAAAATAGTAAATTCCTTCATGTCTAAATGTACTTCTGTTCCTTACACTGTCTCTGCCTCTGTTTTCTCAGAATCTACTTTTATGATTGTATGTTTTGGTTTCTTTCTGCTAGCTTAGGTACTTTTCTCAAATATCTGTCCGTTTTTGGCACTCACAAGCATATTAGAACCTCTATGTGTGGGAGTGGCTTGAAAACAAACGACTTTACTGTAAGACCCCCAGATAAAGGTTTCCATACATTTTTTTTTCTTTTTGCTCTGTCATGTTCGCTGAGATGAATTTCTCAATCTCTTCCTTGGGAGTATAAGTCTAGTGCTGGTCTACCCTCCTGAAGGAGTGTAGACAAAAAAAAATGTCAGGTAGATTTTTACTTAAACCCTCTTTTTGCAGTACATAATTCCCTTCCTTCTTCCCAGTGTCCTTTGGAGCAGGACTTGGTTCAGAGTATCCAGTAACATCCCTGAAATAGGATGGAACGGTATCTAGAAGACCAACTCCTCTTCATAAGAAGTTAACCAACAGTTATTTTCAGCTCTTTATCTCAAATTTCTGACCAATTTGGGAGATTTTTAGCTTGGATCACCTTACGTTTAATTGACTCCTTACTCTGTAGCTTTAGATTTTAATAGTTCCCAGCATTCTAAGTCAGTTATTAGTTTTCCATCTACTTTCAATTTTCCAAAATTTTGTTGTTATGTCTTGTCTTCTTTATCTGCTATTGGCCTTCTCTCTCCTTTTCATCCTAATATATTTTGTCCTTTTTGTATTTACCCTCATTTTAGTGTGCTTTCTGGGAGTGAGCTAAAAGTACACTACCAATGTACATTTTAAAGTGTCATCCATTTGACTTTTAAACCATGTTCATGTATTTGTTTCATAAAATAAATTGAAATAAAAATGCTTCCTTAAGTAATGACCTTAGTGTTATTATGATAATAAATATGCCTTCAAAAGTGGGAACTAACTTTTAAAAAAATTTGGACTTCCTGTATTGGTTCTTCAAGTATTTTTTCTTCACAATGTAAAAAAGACTGAATCATCTTCCTTGAATGGTAATCAATATTAAAGACACAAACTAACAAATTTAACCCTCGATCTATAAAATTAAAGAAAATAACTTTTTAGGCCATAGTTGAATATATCTATTCATTATTACAGGATCCATCTCTTT